>NW_024425008.1:25863312-26028240 GCF_017311325.1 Ursus maritimus
GGGGGGGGGGGGGGGGGGGGGGACGACCCACCAGGCCCTCCCACAGCTCACTCAAGGGACAGCTCCAAATGCCCGGGTCAGACCCTAACGACTCTGATAACTGGCACAGGGGACACAAAGAGGGCACCACCTCAACCTCAAAAGCTTCCCTGAGGGAGCTGAGAGAGAGAAAGCAGGAACACTCCAGTCTGCTTCGCCCTCCACGGCACTCACAGTGAGCGGAATACCCCGCTCCACGAGCTCACACTTGTGGCCTGAAATGTGCATAAGGATAACTTTTGCTTTGTGTTGAGTGAGGGTAACCCCCTCTTGCTGCCAATCTCCTCCCCACAAATAAACTATGCAAAGATTTTTAACCACCACCAACCACAACAAAACCAAAACTGTAGACACCCACTTGCTCAGGAACCCTGGCACTGAAAGTAGTGAGTCTCAACCTTCTCAGAGCTGATATTTAAAGCACAGCATGTCTCTGCCACCGTAAATGATGACACATAGTATTTCTTAAGGGTACAGCCTTTTGTTTCAATAGCTTTCTGTGAGGCTTTTAGACCTCCCAACACTGACCTTAGTAACAGGAGCAACCCTTTGTGGTAGAGGGTGAGGGCCCCCAGAGTCGGGTGCAAGGCCTCAGTTTCCTTCTCTGACCAGAGCACCAGGCCGGCTTCGAAGGGCTTCAGGCAGAGGAATGCGGCGTCCTGAACGGCTGTGAGAATGGCCGCTGCGTGCGCGTGAGGGAGGGCTACACCTGTGACTGCTTTGAGGGCTTCCAGCTGGACATGGCCCACATGGCCTGTGTGGGTAAGTGTCGATCTGAGTGGCAATGCCCAGGGAGCAGGAGGGCCCTGATGGCTCCAGGTGGAAAGGTCAGACCAGCCCCACTGCTCACTTAAGAATACAGGACGGAACTTAGGGTAGCCAGAAAATCCACTGCTGCCCCCTAGTGGGGCGTCCTGGAGCCAGGCCAAGTGGTGAGAGCGTGCCAAAGGAAGGTCTCCTGCTGTGTGTAGAAAACCCTTTCCATGGAGATTCCTAGGCAGAGGAAAGGGACAGGAGAGCATCATCACTCTCAGGGGCACAGGATGGGTCCACTACTACCCGCTCTGTGTCTCTGAGAAGCTTCGTTTTGGGCAGTGACTTCAGCTTCTGGCTGCCACATGTAGGATTCCACCACAGGGCAGGGCCAGAGCTTAGTGCCCACAGCAGCAGAGGCACCCAGGCTCCCTACAGCGCTCTCCTCCCTCCCTCTTAGATGTGAACGAGTGTGATGACTTGAACGGGCCTGCTGCCCTCTGTGCCCACGGTCACTGCGAGAACACCGAGGGCTCCTACCGCTGCCACTGCTCCCCAGGTTATGTGGCTGAGGCAGGCCCCCCACACTGCACTGCCAAGGAGTAGCAGTGAGGGGTCAGTGTGGACAGCTACCTGGAAATGGGCCCCAGCCACAGGCAGGGGCCTTGAGGAGGCTTTCCTAGCAGGGAAGACACCATGAAGAAGCAGGCAGAAGGCCCTGCAGCCCAGCTCCCAGCCAGCCCTGCCTGCTTCTCAGCTCTCCCAGCTTAGGCCCTGGCTGTGAGCTTCTATCACTGCCTTCATGCCGCCATGCCCTTGCTTGGCTCAAACACCACCAAATGCTAATGCTTCAGCCACTGGCCGTGAGGATCAGTCTGCCATCTGTCCTGGCCTTGCTGTGGGATGCTTACCCAAGAATGGCCCTCATCCACCCCTGCAAGCTGTGCAAACATGCAAGGTCATTCGGCCTCACACTGCAGACACCCTTTCCCAGCCACGATCCACATAACATCCTGATGATTCCACACCTGGGTCAGAGGTTACATCTGCCCAGGTATGGTCCTTCAGTATTTCCTGAGCAAAAAAGGATTGGGGGAAGTTTGGGGAGTGACTCCAAGGCCTCCTCCCAAGAACCATCACCTCGGCCAATCTCGTCTGGGACAGATTTTGCCACATCTCCATCCTGTAGCGGTTCTGTGGCCCCAGGGAAGGGCGGAAGATCCCCTCATCTCAGAGAAGCAAGACTGATACTAGCTTGCTGAGTAAGACACACAAATGAAGGGGAACACGGAGACTGAGAAAGCAACAAGAGGGCAATATGAAAAATATGGGAAGTTGGTAAGAAAGGGGTAGCCAAGGCTTTCAACAAGGCTAAAGAAAATGTTCAGTAGCTTTGGGTCAACATTCACCATCTACCCACAACAGCTCCTGTGCACCACAGCAAGGGCTGCCACAGGACAGGGTGCCCATCTCCGAAGACCTGTACTAAATACACCCTGCTTCTTACAGGACACAGATCTCTCCTGGGCTCTCCTTTTGTGGTTACCAGTTTGAGGTACTAAAAATAAAGGGGTCTATTTTCTAGCTTGTGAAATACAGTGTAGTCTTGTTTAAGGGAAGCCCGATTTCCCATGTTGTTTCTTCTCTCTACTCAGAAGCCCTTGCTGTCTTTCTTTCAAAAATGGGATGGCTAGCAGCCCTCTCAGTTTACAAGTAGAGACCCACTCCATCCTTGGCTAACTAGGAGTTTAGAACCATGGTGGAATAAAGAAATGTACATCTGGGCTCCTGTTTTTATTTCATATTAAACCAAATTTCTTTACCATGTTGGCTAAGTCTAAATGTTAGACACGAGGCTGTGCCTATCCTTTTGCCAGCTCTGCCAAAAGCCTATGATTGGGATCCAATGGGAAAAGGTTCTTTACTCTTCTAAGACAAGGAAAGTTCTGCCTTTGCCTTCATCTGATGAAAGGCAATGGTAAATGAACAAGACTCCATGTGCCTGAAGACATGGAGATGAATGCTATTTTCTTAATTTAATCTGTCCTGTCCTACCTGCTGCTCTAATTGTCAGCCATCCCATAATAACTTATTAAATGCTTGTTATGTGCTAGGCACTATATTGAGGGCTGAACACAAATTTCATTTAATCATCCAGCAATCCTACTTACTATTTTTATTCCCAATTTACAGATGAGGAAATTGAGACACACAGAGTTTAAACAATTTGCTCTACGTCACTATACTAGTTGAGATGTTTTCAGCAGACAAAAATATGTAGTTCTTACACATATGAAAATATTTGTAACAAAAGAAATACAAGTTAAAACCACACTTGAGACACTTTTTCGAAACTGTCAGATCGGCAAAGATCAAATGTTTGTTAAGCCTCCTAGTTGGCAAGCATTTGGTGCAAGAGGGACTAACATACGCAGCTGACGGGCTTAAACGGACACAACTTCTGAAGAGGATAATATGGCAATGTCTTTCGAAATTACAAAAGCACGTACTCTTTGACTCTTCTAGGAATTTAACCTTCAGATATATTCTCACCAAATGTGAAATGACACATGTAAGAGGTTATTTATTGTAGCATTACCTGTAACAGCAAAAGATTAGAAGCAATTAGTTGCTACGGAGGCCTAAAAAAGAAGGGGAAAAAATGGCTTTAAATGCCTTGATAAGAAGTCCGAAACAGACTAAGCGGGGAAAGAAGACTGCGTAACGAAGTGGACCATGTGCTGCTGTCTGTCTAAAGAAAGGGGAAAGACAACTGGGTATCTGCTGACCTCATCCTTGCCCCTCTGCCTTACACCCCACGGTTCAGAGAACCTCCCACTCTTCTACATACCCGCGGGCGCTGCGCCTCCTCCCAACCCTCACCTTCCTGCTCACCCTTCCAGAAAAACTTCATGCACCTACACATATTTCTCTGTATCAAAAACACAAATAGCATCCTATGCACGCTCTTCTGCACTTTGCTTTTTTCACTTACTCCATACTTGCACATAAAGAACTGTCTCATCCTATTTTATACTTGTACACTATTCCACTGAATGGATAAATTGTAATTTATTTAATCAGTCCCCTATTGATGGACATTTCCATTGTTTCCTATCTCTTGCTATTATAAGTAATGCTATAATGAATATTCTTGTGTATATGTTATTTCACATTATATCTATGGGATTATACCTATTGGGTAAATTCTTAGAAACAACAGTGGTTTGTGGGGAGGGTGACAGGGTGGATGGGTACAGGACTGGGAGACTTTTCACTGTATCCCCTTTTGTGTCTTTTGGAATTTTGTACCATGTGTATTACCTTTTCAAAAAAATAAAATATTTTTAAATACAGCTTTGACCACTGACTGCTTAAATGCTCCCTTCTTTATATAATTATCTGACAATTACAGCCACATAATTATTTCAAAACTTCATAAAGCAAACCTCCTTTAAACAGCCCTGTAGCATTTCTGTGGAGAAATGGCAAACAGGGATTCTAAAAGAGCAATCATAAACACCACTGCCAGATACCTAGAAAAGCAGAGGAGTTTCCTGCCTTTGAGACAAACATGCAAGACCATAATTACGTTGCAGTGGATAATGTTAGGTCCTGAGCACTACCAGGGGCAGACTATCCACTCTCAGCCAGCGTTGAAGGGAGGGCTACGCCATAGTCAGTGCTGCCCACTGCTCTATATAGGAGGCTCCTGCCAAACGTCAACCCTCCGCTCGATGCTTTGGAACAGGAGACTAAAATAACGGGTTTCAATTATTAGAAGTTAGAAAAGTTAGAAAGTTCTTCTTGGACACCTACTTTAGTAGCCCTTCCTAACGCCTTACTTGTAAGCCTGTTTTCTCCTAATCCCTTATAATCTGTCAACATTCCCACACAAACTAAGGGTGGGTGGGACACCTACAGTTCACATACTACTAGTCACTATCAATCACGTAACTGAAGAGTAGGATTCCACAACAAGGCAAGATCTGGACGTTGACTAAGAGGCCCCTTCTTTTGCGCCAACAACATAAAGGAGATTCACAACAGGGATGCCTGGGTGGCTCAGTTGATTAAGCGTCTGCCTTTGGCTCAGGTCATGATCTCAGGGTCCTAGAATCGAGCCCCACTTCAGGCTCTCTACTCGGTGGGGAATCTGCTTCTCCCTTTCCCTCTGCCCTGCTCTCCACTCGTGCTGTCTCTCAAATAAATAAAAATCTTAAAAAAAAAAAAAAAAAAAAAAAAAGCTGGGGCACCTGGGTGACTCAGTCAGTTAAGCATCTACCTTCAGCTCAGGTCATGATCCTGGAATCCCAGGATCCAGCCCCACACTAGGCTCCCTGCTCAGTGGGGAGTCTGCTTCTGCCCCTCCCCCTGCTCCTTCTCACTCTCTCTCTCAAATAAATAACAACAACAACAACAACAACAAAGCAGATTCACAACATAAAGCAGATGGAGGGCTCCCTTGCCTTTGGTTCTTGCATTATATCTTGCTAGGGCAAAGGCAGGGTACGCTGCCCCCAAACACTCTCTAACTTGCATAAATAAAACCAATTCTGCAACAATAAGGCCATTTCCCTTGAAAGTAATGAGGAAGCAAAAAAATCTTCCAACGGATACCAGAAGAGTATAAAGTTTTCTTAAATGAATTTGCACAGTGAGCAAAATGTGTGAGAACACCTACTGGTCTTTACCAGAAAGAGGGCAGCTGGTCATAAAGGACCTGCAAAAGACACTAAACCTATTTTACTATGCTTACTATTTATCCCAAGCAAATTGCCCACTGTTCCCTTGATGCTATTATTTCTCTATGCTCTGTGCTCTTAAAATTTCTACATCATCCTACTCCAATGGAAACTTATTACTACTACGGATTTTCCCATGAGGCTTTCTCGGTGTGATAAAGTACGGTGATTTCTCCCAAACCCACCCTTTTTAAAGCACAGAACTCCAATTCTCCCGTTAACAGGTACTTACATATAGGTATTCAAAGAGACTGTGTTCCTACGCGACTACTGCAATTTAATGGTTTATTTAGCAACTAAAGCTATTAAGCTTGTGCTCTGCATGACTTTTAAAACCACAAAATCATGGGGCACCTGGCTGGCTCAGTCAGTAGAGCATGTGACTCTTGATCTCAGGGTCATGAGTTCAAGACCCATGTTGGGTGTTGAGCTTATTTTAAAAAATAAATAAAAATAAAGTGCACTCTTTAAAACAATAGGTTCTAACACTTAAAATGTAGCAAAATCTCTTTTTAAAGAAGATAAAAAGACTTAGTCTGAGCTGAAAATCTTATTAGGCCCAGGTATCAGCAACTTGAAATGTCTTAGTAAAGTTAAACAGACACTCCCATGATATGCTGTTTTCTGCCTCTTCCCATGGAAATCTAAGAAAGTTCAGGTTTCTGAGTGTCCCCTCCTTCCTCTTTGTACACATTGTACACACAACAGGTTTGCTTTCTCTAAATCCTAGGTTTTCCCATATTGAAAATATAAGTACCTAAGCTACTGTCTCAGATATCTTGTCTCTGAACTCTGCATTTCCTTTTTTTTTTTTTTTTTTTTTAAAGATTTTATTTATTTGACAGAGACAGCCAGCGAGAGAGGGGACACAAGCAGGGGGAGTGGGAGAGGAAGAAGCAGGCTCATAGCGGAGGAGCCTGATGTGGGGCTCGATCCCATAACGCCGGGATCACGCCGCTTAACGTCTGCGCCACCCAGGCGCCCTTGCATTTCCCTTTTTAATGGTAAATTTTTTACTGAATAACCTTAATTCCAATCTAGCCCAGAAATGCACATTTTTGCTGTAATGAACTTTTAGGCTATTGAAGAAAACAAGGGTTTAACCAATAATTTTTCCAGAATCAATTTGGTTGTGGTTTCCCCACATGAGCATTAATAAATCATTTGTCATGGTGGTGGTGTTTCTTTTTTTTAGTTGTCTGTCGACGCAGTCCCAGCTCCCCCAGCATGTTGCACACTTGCCACAACTATTGGTAGCTCTGTAGCCTAACTGTCATACCCAAAAAGTACTTTAAAATCCCCTGGAATTTTTGGCTTAAAAAGCTTTTCTTTCAGTGACCCTAACATAAAGTTGCCAGGTTTAACAAATAAAAATGCACAATGCCCAGTTAAATCTGAATTTCAGATAAACAACAAATAATTTTTAGTATATGTCTCATGAAATATTTGGGACACACTTATACTAAAAATTATTTATTTGAAATTCAAATTTAACTGGGTATCCTGCATTTTATCTGATAATCCAACCTGAACGAAAATCCCTAACTATCCATTATCTATACCAACAAAAGAACCACTTCCTGCTATGCATGAGACCAAAAACATTTTACATCATAAGGTAAGTGAAGCAACATATCCTAAAAAGACTCAGTCACTGAACAGTCACAGAATCTTGAAATATCTGCAGGAGTATGGAATATGGGGCCTATTTTTCAAATGATTCAGGTTACCAATGGGGGTTAGATCCAAGTTTCCTGGGTGATGGGCTACTGGTTTTGTGAATCTAGCAGACTGGTGAGTAAGAGAGGAAAATGTATCTACCCTAACGAAAGTGGAGAATGGGCAGCACAGAAAATAAGGATGTGGGGGAAAAGAAAAAAAAGAAAAAGAAGGGTGTCAACCAGAACATTCAGAAAGAGTGAGATGAAAAAGAGAACCTTCCCTTTGCCTTTCTCATCCTCTCTAGCCTAGTAACCAGTGTTCAAGCTACCCAATCTGTGACCCTGATCCAGAACACAATAAGGACTTTCTTCAAAATGAAGCTTTTATACAAAGCTATACACCTATGTACAAGTAACTCTGAAGGCCTGAGCAGTAACTCAAAATTTTGGAACCTTGGAGGCTCTACAGATTATACTGAGTTTCAACTAGTTAGATCTTCAATCGCAGCACCTAGAGGCTTGGCCTTAGAAATGTGTGAGTGAAAATAAATCAAGAGTAAAAGCTTCATATTCTGAAAATAATAGTGGCAAAACGCAACACTCCTGGACTGAGGGAAATAAAATTGAGAGGAGGACATGATTGGAAGGAAACCTCTAGAATTCTACTAATCTCAGGTTCCTCATATCGGTACAAGTGGTAGCAATCTCTGGGTCACCTGTCAGCACATCAAAGTTTGATAGAGAAGGAGGATCCACAGGAGCAGCCTTGCTGTGCTTGAGGATTGTTCAACACCTGAAATGAGCTTCGGATCAGTTCTTGGCTGAAGTCCACCTGGGCCCCTTTCACGAAGGCCAAGCTATCAGAGTCAACCACCACTCTTGCCCCATCCTGTTCAAATACCCTGAAAAAGACAGGACGAAGACATTAATGACTATCATAAACACCAAAACCATAACACCCTCTAAGCCCTGGGACGCACATCCTGTTTTCAAAATACAGGAGAAGCATTCCTTATTACCTCTAACAGGTGCTGCTTTTCTCTGAGGCAAAAAAGAGTCAATGGAATGAATACTGGTAAATATTTAGGGATTTGGGCGTGGAATCCAGTCCACCCTAACTCTCCACACTACAGACCTAGGCAGGCCAACTTTTCCTCCTATAGCATAGGTATTCTGAATCATGACAACAAATCTTCACTGTATTCCCACTGTGTAAGAAGGATGATGTTAGGGGCGCCTAGGTGGCACAGCAGTTAAGCGTCTGCCTTCGGCTCTGGGCATGATCCCGGCGTTATGGGATCGAGCCCCACATCAGGCTCCTCCGCTATGAGCCTGCTTCTTCCTCTCCCACTCCCCCTGCTTGTGTTCCCTCTCTCGCTGGCTGTCTCTATCTCTGTCGAATAAATAAATAAAATCTTAAAAAAAAAAAAAAGAAGGATGTTAGGCGTTCTTAGCAAACCTTTTAAGTTTGAAATAAACTTGCACTTTTATCCCTCCCACACATTCGCTGAGGACCCACCCCTTCCTTCTTGCCTGTCGTCGGGGTTGATAACCGTATCCAGTGAAAATTTGTATTGGAATCCGGAGCATCCACCTCCCTCCACCTCCAGCCTGAGGAATTCTGACCCTTCGGTGATTTCCAGAAGTCTCTGAAATGCAAAAAGGGGGATCAAGAATGCCAGGCAAGAGGAGGTAGAAGGGTGGGCCAAGGGGAAGCCTCCACACTCCTGGCCCTCGCCCCGGCCACTGCCACCCCGCCTCCGGCCTCCTACCTGGACGCAGCTGGCGGTGAGGTGGATTTGCCCCTCACCGGCCTCGGGGCTGGAGGACGACGCGACCCGACGAGCCTGAGGTCCGCGAGAGGACGCGAGGAGCCTGCTGCACAAGGGAGGAGGATGAGCCCGGGAGAAGAGAAGCACCTGGTGACTTCCACCTGGACAGCCTCTCGGCAAACCTGACCTCCACCCGGACAGCTTCACGCCAAACCCTCGCCTCCCCCGCAGGCCTTCGTTTCCCCCCTTTGTTCTGGAGGCGCAGAACCTAACACCCATCCCAGGTGCTATCGAAGGCTTGGTACCTGCCCCTTGCCCAGGGAGTGACCGCCCTCAGCGCCGCGGCTGTTAGAGATAACCCGCGGACCGCCGCCATCTTCCTCCACAAACTCCGCCCCTCGCACCGCCCCAATCCCTTTCTCCACCTGGCCCTTCGGAGGCGGGACCCACAGAGACCACCGCCTCCGAGCACACCTATTGGGTGGTGCTGGACGAGAAGGGATTTCATTGGCTAGAAATGCTCCCATTTGCGGAAGCGAGGGCGCACCGACAAAATCCGGTGAAGCGCCGGAGCGCCCGAGCGAGGAGGGGGCGGGGCGGAGATGGATCCTGGTCTGTGGGGCGGCGGAGCGGACAAGATGGGCGGAGATAGCCGGCGTCTGGGCGGGACCGAGCCAAGCTTGGCTCTCGGGACTGGGGGGGCGGGGCGCGGGCAGGCCCATCCCTGGTTGCTGCTGACGAGTGGCCTGACCGGGCTCCTCCCCCGGCCCGCCCCGGCAGACTGAGGCGGTCTTTTCTTCCTTCCTCGCGCTTGGAACCTGTTTAGCTGCGATGCGTGTCTTGGTCGCCGCGTCCCTGCTCCTGGCGCTCGGCGCCTCCGCGCTGGCGGAGCCGGTGCATTTCAAGGACTGCGGTGAGCCAGAACTTGTCCGAGATTCCCGCGCCCTCTGCAGGAGACCCGTCCGGAGCCCTGCGCCGAGACTCCCGGCTAGGTTGGGCGGGTCCCGCGGGCGGCCAGGCTCAGCCGCGGACCCTACGTGGAGTGGGCTGGAGTGGGCTGGGGTCGGGGAGAAGGTGCGGGCGGCGAAACCCGACGGCACACAGCTTTGTCTCTTTCCTGAGTCGCGTGATTAGGGTCCCTGGACATTTCCTGGAGCTGGGCCTTTTGCTGAAGTTTCCTAAAGTTTGTAGGGCAGACAACTGAAGGTGTCAATGCTGCGCGGGGCGTGAGCGGTGGGGCGCAGAACTTTATGTATGCCTTGTATCTTGGATAACCTCTCCCTCCCCCACGCCGTTTGCTTTTATTTTTAATTTCCCTTTTGCTGACAAGTTAGAAGGCAATTCTCCTTTTCATGATTTGCTCCATTACCGCTTCCTTTGGGCTGTATAATTTTGTGATTCTTAATCACTTAAAACTCGTGTTGCTGGTCACGGCTTGTGACACATAATCCGCTCTTGCCGCTGTAGTGGGGATCTTTGTTGGGAAATACAAGGAGTGAGGGGCAGGTACGAAAGAGTGAGTCAAGTCTATGGAATTTTTTGTTCGAGCAGAACTTCCCTGAAGTGAAAAGGTGTAATGATAAATGAAAGGAGACATTTTATAGAATCTGTGAGCTGGAAGGAAACTTGGAGATCCTGGAGTCAATCATGGAATTCCAGAGATGTTCGAAAACTTACACAAAGTAACCCAGCAAAATGGGATAGAGAATAAGTTTGATCCTTTATGTCTATTGCCCGGGTAATAGTAACTGCTCAATAAATATTTGTTGAAAAAGTAAAGAAGGGAATAAATATTTCCCACTATATCATCAAAATTCATGTTGAGGCAAAAGCAGAGTTAGGCTGGGGGACAGGATTGATGAAGGAGTGAAGACCGCTGGCCTCTTAATACTTAACAAATGCTATTCCACTGAACTACTAGTACTTGAAAGACGCTATTATCACCTCAAATTACTGCCTTTCCCTCCATTAAACTTAGTGGCCAAATTTGGATGAAGATATTATATTAACTTTATTAACTCGTTCAACCCTCAGGATCTGTTTTACAGATGAGGAATCAGGCACATGGAGTAACTTACCAAGTTCTTCCAGCTAGTAAGCAGTAGGAAATTAGTGGGTGTTCGTGAACCACTTTGGGTTTCAGTGGTAACATTAACATTAAAAACAACAACTATGGAAACCAAATTCAGATTTTGTTCTGATTTGAAAAAAGCAGATGTACACCTATGGCAAGAATTTAAGGGAAGGATGGTTTCATTACAGATTTTCAGTTCACTTCCAAATTGGGAAATAACAATGTAAAAACTTCTGAATTGGGAAATAACAATATAAAAACTTCAGCGCCCACGTCAAAGGGCTTTTGAGTTCCACTTGACCACCGACCCCTTTCCCCTGGAGTGGTATTTCCTCAAGTAAGCAATGGGGCCAAGCAAACTGGTTTTGCTATTTTTGCCGGTTAGGACTGAGGGTTTTGTTCCGTTGACATTGAAAGTCCAAGAACCTCTTGTCAGTAAAACTGGATGAAGGAGTTACAAGCACTACCCTTTCCTCAATGCCTACTAGATCACGTGACCCAGGCTGGAAAGAAGCAGAAGTGGACGTTGAAAGCTCTTAGCATAAGCACTGATTTTCCATAGGTTGTTGATTCAAGTTCTGAATAGTTTTTTCCTATCTGTAGAAGATAGGAGGACAGAGTGGAAGACAGTGCTTGAAGAAGAGAATTCTTGCAGGTGTATTTTGAGAACTTTGCCCATGATGGAGAAGCAAGCTGGGGATGAGGGACGGCAAGTATTATTTACAGACCTTGCTGGAACACTATTGCTCAGTATGATGAAACTGTCCCACCCAAGAGCAGGCACAGGCCGAGAAAGCCAAGTGCATCTACATGAGTCGCTCTTTTCATATGCTGTGGGCTAAGCTAACCTGGTGACTGCAAAGGAGAGGCCTGCCTTTTGTGTCAAAAAGAAACTTGCTAACCCACCCAGGAGCAACTCTTTCAGATTAAATTCAAGGACTGAATCCCAGTGTGATGGTAATAAAATGAACACTACGTAGCACTCCTATGTTGCAAACACTACCTAAGAGCTATGAGTGTGTTAGCCCGCTTACCCTATGAGGCAGTCACTGTTACTTTCCCCAGAGGGGTGAAATATCTTGTTCTGAGGTTTCACAGTAAGCCATGGAGCCCGTGAGATTGCAAACCCAGGTGTCAGATCCCAGAGCCTACCTCTTAGCCATGATGGCCGAATGGCAGAGCTTAAGCTTTGGGGGGGTGGGGGGTGGAGGGGGATGACTGTCTGGCTCAGTTGGTTGGGCATCTGCCTTCGGCTTGGGTCATGACCCCAGAGTCCTGGGGTGGAGCCTTACATCGGGCTCCCTGCTGAGCAGGGAGCCTGCTTCTCCCTGTCCCTCTGCCTGCCGTTCCCCTTGCTTGTGCTCTCTCTCTGTCAAATAAATAAATAAAATATTAAAAAAAAAAAAAAAGCTTTCCTTGGTGTGGGTGGTAACAGACAGTTTGCATTCTCTCCATTCAACTGTGCAGTTTTAGGGGCCTAGATGAGGCAGTGGGATGTTTAAAGATTTTACTTAACCTGTTTAGGTCAAGCATTTATTGGGAACAAACGGCACTTTTGTCTTTGTTTAGACTGCAAAGACACATACCCTGTCCCAGAGACACTTAGTTTGAAGAACACATGTTTCCAGAGTGGAGCGTACACCTGTATACTGCAGATACATTCTTAAAATTGTTTTCACTGGTAGGGCATGCAAAGCTCGGCCGCCACCAATTTGAAACAAAACCAGGAGAGGACTGGAAGGGGGGAGGGGCAGTTCAGGAGCAGCCAGTGTCGAGAGTGCAGGTGGAAATGGCACTGAGGCTTGAGCTATCATTTGTGCCATATATATCCTGCGTGGGGCTGACTTTCCCTGGTGTAGCCCTCCCAGGATAGAGAGCAGGAGAGCTGGCTTTTTATACTTAACTGATTTTCTTCATTCCCCTTCAGCCATCAAATATGAAGAGTTTCCTGGAGAGCCGAGCACCTTTGCGTTAAGTAGGGGACAGCATAGGTGGTTTGTTTTCTCTCCTATTCCAATTCATTGTTTCTTTTCTTTTTTTTTTTTTTAACAGGTTCTGGGCTTGGAGTTATAAAGGAACTGAATGTGAACCCATGCCCCACCCAGCCCTGCAAACTGCACAAAGGCCAGTCTTACAGTGTCAATGTCACCTTCACCAGTAGTGAGTAAAAGTGGCTCTAGCCTTCAAGTTTGTCTTAAAGCCTAACAACAGTCTCAAGTATTGGAATGAGGGTGGGAATGTTGGGGAGGGGCACCGCAGCCAGGACATCTGTGACCTCCCTTCCAACCTGTGCAAAGCTCAGACTTCTGTAAGGTTTAGGGAGTTCATTTGGGCCCCAAGAAAAAAAATCTGAGCTTCATTTCTAGAAAGGGCATCTACCTTGAATCCTTTCCTCACTTTCTAGCCTATGGAACTAGACGGGGCAGTCTAATAAGAAATCTCAAACTTCCTGTCATCTTCTGTTCTTAAGCCTAAAGACAGCTCTAAATACTAGGGTTATTTTCTTTCCTGGATGATACCCTGCCCCCTCTATTGTCCCAAACCAAAAATGTGCCTTCTAAACAAAAGTAGTCCCCAACCCAGAAAGAAAGAAAGAAAGAAACAAACAAACAAACAGAGCCACTACTCTGGATCTCCAGCTCATAATCCCTAGTTGCCCTAACTTTATTGTATTTATTCCCCCTGCCCATCTTGTGATATAGAGGGTAGAGAGAGAGCAAGAAATATATCTCCTCTTTCTAATCTTACCCAGTTTCTAAAGGGTTATCTCTGTTATAGCCCATGGCATTTCTGTGGCGATTTCTTTCCATTTTGTCCTTAATTTTTAATGGAATCCCATGGGCAGGGCATTTGAGAACTCAGAGACCAGTCTTCGAACACTCTGTGAGATACCCTGTACATTTTGACAGAAGCTGGTATAATTAATAAATGGAAAGTTCACTACCGAAAAACTCAGTTACTTTGTTGGATAAGGTTATTTATGGAGCTCTGGTTCTCCTGAGAAACTGAAAGATGGTAAAGAGCAAGGTAGGGGTGACAGCAAAGAAAACAACCCTCTCGGTTGCTTTGTTTTTTTTTTTTTGGAGTGAATACTCACTCTGTAGCATTCACAGAGGTATTAAGCATAACTACAAAGAGAAACAGACTTTAGGAATTAAGTACAGACTTTATGATTTGCTATCCTAGCAATGCCGTTGCTTGGGAACATATCGGAATTTTTTACTTAGGCTTTAGAAATAGGCTGTTCCTTCACTATCTGATTCTCTTTTGTTCCTCTCAGATATTCCATCTCAAAGTAGCAAAGCCGTGGTGCATGGCATCTTGCTGGGCGTCCCAATTCCCTTTCCCATTCCTGAGGCCGATGGTTGTAAAAGTGGAATCAACTGCCCCATCCAAAAAGGCAAGACCTACAGCTACCTGAATAAACTACCTGTGAAGAATGAATACCCCTCTGTAAGTGACCTTGTCGTTCGGGACGCTGAAGGCCTGTGACTAGATGAGAAATCCGAGGAGAGAGGGCAGGAAGAAAAGATTGGGGTCAGAGTCGTTCATCTCTTGGTGGTGAAGAAGCAGAAGCTTGGGGGGCAAGGAGATGAGTTGGAGTGTTAAGAATCCTGAGGTAGGGCAGATAGTTTTCACCATGCCCCTCCGTTCTTTGTCACCTCTTGATGCCATTTTGTTATATACAGTGTTTCCCTGGATCCTCATGACCACCCTTTGCTGAGGCAATGTTATGTCTGGTTTATGAATGAAGAAATTTGAGCCTCCGATGTTAAGCAATAAGAAGAGAGTCCACTCCGCTCAGAAATACTACATCTCGACCTAGAGCCGGGCCTTGTGACCCTTAAAACCTGTGCACTGTTAAAAGATTGTAGGCAGGTATCAAGTAGTTCAAGATGTCAAGTTGCTATCAAAAAAATCCTGGTTTCTCCATTAATCTCTTAAGGGAGCAGTAGTTTCCCAGCTCCATAGCAGAGAGGTCACTTTTTCCACACACTTCTTTCTCCCCTGCCTCCGTCTCCAGCTCCTACCGTCCCCTGTGACTTACCCTGCCATACCTACTTCTTTCACTGCTGGACCCTTGTGAGGCAGAACCTCAATGGGCCTGTATTCTAGATAGGAACCCTGATAAGAATGGAGGAAGTAAAGGGATTCCTGTTTTCCATAAAGGAAAAAAAGCTGTATTTGGTTTTTTTTGGTTTTTTTTTGAAAGGAGATCAAGTAGAACCCATGAGCAATCTGGCCATTTATTTTCTAGAAATGGCAAGTCATTAAAGAACGTTGCAAGGAGATTCTAATAGAGGGTATCTGTGTTGAAGGGATGTTGGAGACCCTGCAGGTCAGGAACAGGTTTGTAGATAAATTTGTAGAGTACCCATAAAATCACTGGCGTTTCTGAGTCTCTGGTCACTTACGTGGAGTGTCTAATGAGGGCCTGCCCCATAGTAGGCACTGAGTGTATGGTAGCCATTGTTAAGTGAATCACGTTTCATTTCAAAAATGGATTAAACTATGTTAATTTAAGCACTAAGTGAAACTGTAGTTAATGTGTACTAGTCTTGAAAAACTTAAGTTTCGAGAAGCCAGGTATCCTGGTCACTTAAATGTTGTGTTGTAGGGGCGCCTGGGTGGCACAGCGGTTAAGCGTCTGCCTTCGGCTCAGGGCGTGATCCCGGCGTTCTGGGATCGAGCCCCACATCAGGCTCCTCCGCTATGAGCCTGCTTCTTCCTCTCCCACTCCCCCTGCTTGTGTTCCCTCTCTCGCTGGCTGTCTCTCTCTCTGTCAAATAAATAAATAAAATCTTTAAAAAAAAAAAAAAAAAAATGTTGTGTTGTAAAGAAATATTTGAGTACAAATTAGAGGTAGTAACTAATAACAAGTAAGCAATTATCTACTTAAGAAAGGACTAGAAAATTATCGGTGACTTCTTAAGAATTAGAAGGGGCAGTTCATAGTATAACAAGTCAAAGCAGAGATATCTAATGAGGTGTATCATTAAAAAAAAAAAAAGTTCAAGGAAGGTATAACCGAAGCTATATTGCTACCAAGTGTTATTGTTCCAGAAATTATTCATACAATCATAAACTTCTTCGGACACCCTTTGTGTGTTGACATCTTCAGTACAAGTAACAAGGTATTTTGTTACGCCTACCAATCTAACATTCTACTCTCTGCTCTTAATTGGTTATGCTTGGAAAAAGCTGGATCAGATTGCCAAATACATAAGAAATTATTTAAATGTGAAATTATCTCCCGTGCAAGGCTTCATTATGTGCCATTGATCTAAGAGGGAAAAGAATGCTTTAGAAATTCTATCTGATGAGTTAATGAGGTGAGTATGTGGTACCGCTAACACCGAATCACAGGTGTGACTTGGTTTGCTCTTCTGACTTGAAGGCCACGGGCTGTGCCCACATCCCTAGCAGCCTTCGTGATGGCCTGATTTAAGAAGAAAGATCTGAGGAATTAGGCAGCTGGTTGTTAGGATTCATAGTTAAACCAGTTCTGAATTGAGGCAAGGTCCTACTTTCATTTTTCCCAATTCTTTTTCTCCTTCTCCAGATAAAACTGGTGGTGCAGTGGGAGCTTCAGGGCGACAATGACCAGCGTCTTTTCTGCTGGGAAATCCCAGTGCAGATTGAAGGCTAGATCTTTCGCTGCCAGTATGTCCGTCGGGGTGAGCGAGCACAGGAGAAATCCAGTCTAACCTAAATCAGTGCCATAAGATGAAAGAAATTTCTACATCACTGTTTTATGGCTGTCAGCCTCCAGCCAGTTCCAGACCCTGTTTCCTGAGAGCTCAGAACTATTGCCCTTGTAATATCTTTTGTGAAGGGTTGGAGGAAAGAAGAGAGAGGGAGCGATAGGCATGGATTGAATTGTCTTCAGTGTTTTTTTGCTGTTGGAAGAAGGAGGGTCCAGCTGCTCAGGACCCGAATGAGGCTGCGTAGGGCTATTGGGTAACTTGCCCTCGGGTTATCAGCCCTTGCAGCAGAGGACGGGTTCCAAACCTCCCCCACCTCCTGGGATATTACATCTGCAAGTTCCTCATGTCCAAGTGCCTCCTTGAGTTCAGTGCGTCCGGCCAGCACCTCCAGCTCCGCTGCTTCGACGACAGTGACTTGCTGTCCAGTGGTGCCCAGCATCTCGGTGGAGGGGAGGTGCTCTGCCACAGAAACGCGCCTCTGAGCAGCCCGTCCTCTATGGTGGTCTCCCGTCTCCTTTTCTGTCTTAGGTGGTTTTCATTAAATGCAGCACTTCATTAGCAGACGTTTGATTTTTTTTTTTTTTTAACAACACTAACTTGTGGCCTCTTTATGCACTTGGAAATGTCCTTTTGAATAAATAAAACTTGGCAGTCTTGTCTTCTGCACATTGGTGGTGGTCTCCTGCTTCTTTCAGAGTGTTTTCCCCCAGATCTGTGGAAGGCAGACACCCAGTCCCAGGGTCCTGGAGTGCAGTAAAGACATGACTCTTTCAGACACCGCCCTTTCTCCCTTCTTCACCCAATTAGACTTTACCTATCTATTTTATACAAAATGACATTAATGACACTCTTCACACCAGCAGATGTGCTTGAGAGAAGCAGAGAAAGCAAACACCACCTAGCTGAATGATAACCTCTGAAAGCTCAAGGGAACTAAATTGGGGGCGGGGGAGCAAGGGGGGCAGGGAATAAGAGCTTGCAAGTTGGCACGAAGCATAGTAGTCGTCTTTTGGGAGCCTTAACCATGAGGAAAGCCTAGAAGCTTACACACGAAATGTGAAAGTGTAGCAAATGAGGACTGGCCCAGTTAATTCAGGCTTGGAGTTCACTGCTTTTGAAGTTCAAGTATAAACATGGGGCAAGTATTTTGCTGCCTATTTGAATCCGTGTACTGTCAATCAGCTTTTAGCGGTCACAGGTATTACAGCCCTATTCCTAAGTGAGTGGGGAAATGTGGACCTTGAAAGGCCATCCCTTTTAGACTGGGTGCTTATGCAGCAAGTGAGTCATTTGGTCCAGTTCATATTTCATCCCACTAACTTCACTAGAGCCTTGGACTTCCATGGCTTGTGAGTTTCCCAGGAAAACCACCAGGGGACAGCCATAGATCAGGAATAAAGTGAGCAGCCGCCCAGACTTACTAGCTAATTCCCAGAGCCATTCAACCACTGTCCTCTTTAGCTAAGATCCTTTATGTATCCTCTCACGTTGTGTCCAGAGGGTCAGCCCATTCATGGGTCTGGCCAGGATGGGGCCCTAGGTCTATCAGATTTGGACGACTCCAGAGGTGGTTAACTGCTGTGGTTCCTGGATTCACCAGTTCGTAGGACTACCAGTGCCATCTGCAAATCCCTTAACCTCTCTGTGCTTCTGTTTCCTTACCTGTTAAATGGGATAATAACAGCAGGGCTGCAGGGCCTAAACGGGATGATGCACGTAAAACACCTAGAATGCCCCCGGCCCATGGTACACCCTTGGTAGACGTTAGTTGTTGTTCTAGGAGGTAGACATTGTTCCTCCTCTAGAAATAGCAGGAAAATCAGAAGTTTCAGTCGGATGTGTGATGATATGTCACCTCAGAAAAATGAGCCCATCCTCTGCATGGAACTTTCTGGGATCCCTGGAAACACTCAGTTCTCCTGTGTGCCCGCTCTCTTCCTACTCCCAGAAAACTGCTCCTGTCACTAAGGACATTCGATGCTCACAGCAGCCTGCCCTGAGTTCTGTACTTGTGCCCTCGTATGTGGAGACAGAAGCAAAGCAGTGCAGCTAGCGCCTACCCTTCAGTCAGAGCGGAAAGGTAATGCAACAGCTTACAACTGTTTACCAGCCGCTGCGGGGCTGCATGGAGCCTGCCGTGCGAGCTGGGTAGCGCTCCCGTGGGGGAATTAGTTTGAAAGGTCGTCTTCTGTACAGGTGGTTCATAGGCGCCCCCTGAGTCATTAAAGCATTGAGAAGCACTGAACCTTAGGCTACATAAAAAGGTCACGCTCTTTCCAATGACGGTCTTATACTTTTCTAGTCCACTGAGCAAGCCGTGGAGGCTTAGACACAGCTCCTCTCTTGCATGAATTCAAGGGCAGAACAATCCCAGACTCTGGTCATTAAAAAAGCATGAGGAGCACCCCCGCTTACAGAATAAAAGGGACCCAATATCCAGTATCTCCAGTTTGGGCGAGGGTTAGGTGGGAGGCCTGACTAAATTTAGTCAGATCTTCAGGTTCATGAAGAGCAATAAGCATGGAGTAATTTCCAACCCTATACATTTGGTTTTGAAATCTTAGTTGATTTTTTAAAAGAAACAATGACGACTAATCTTAATTATGCTTTGCAAAGGTTGATAAAAGTCTGTTCTCAGAAAACCCACGGATGTAGGAAAAGTGTCTTGACATAGGTGAGGTCCAGGCCGAGGGAAGATGGTCACGGCAGATAACCCAAAAAGCAAATATTGCTGGGTTGCCTACTGAGGATAACTATTTAATAAATAGTACAGTAGGAGGTCTGGGGAGAGAAATGGACAAGGTCATGGTACATAGGAAGAGCGCCAACACAGAGCAAAGGGGTATGTGTGAGATACGTCACTGAGATGATAGCCATCTTGAGCAAGTGTTTCTCCCAAAGACCTTTGGAAAGGAGACAGAACTGGAAACAGAGCTTGGAAGATTTAAAAGCCTAGGGTAGTCAGTTGAGAGAGAGAGCACGCGCGCGCGCGTGTGTGTGTGTGTGTGTGTGTGTGTGTTGAGAATGGGAGGGGCCTTGTTGTAGGTAGAAGGTGGCACTGGCTCTCCACAGGTATGGCCTAGTAGCGTCCTTAGAAGAGTTGAGTCGTTTTGGGTGATTGTGTCTTTTTCTATGAAGAGAATCCCCTGGCCCATCCCTCAGATTCCAAACTGAAGCCTATTCACTTACAGCTGTCAGTTGACTAGCAACTAAATGGTCTGGGTGTTGGTTGCCATGGAAACAGCTAAAAGGCCCATTGCTATGGGAACCTACCATGCTCTCCAAACCAGGGGTTTGGTTCCTAAAAAGGGGCGGAGCGCAGGGTGGAGGGTGGAGCCTAGGAAATGGGCTGCCGAAGCCCTTGAGGGGCCGGGAAGAGAATGAGCAGGGCGGGGCTGGCTAGCCTGACCACTGGGGCAGAAAGGCAGTGACTCCGTGGGCTTCCTGCAGGCATCCCCCACCTGTCATCTGTGCGCCACCCCCTGGTAGCCACAGAGCACGGGCACTCGCTATCCCGAGTGGAGAGGAAGGGCATGAGATCGTGGGGCAGACCCAGCATGCCAGTGCCCTGACCCTCCTCTGCAGGGGCTCTGCGAGGGAAAGTCTCGGCTCCTCTCCACACGGCAGGCCGTTCTCCATGCATCTAGGTCCCCGAGAAGCAGCCAGCGGGTGA
This sequence comes from Ursus maritimus, assembly GCF_017311325.1. NCBI lineage: Eukaryota > Metazoa > Chordata > Mammalia > Carnivora > Ursidae > Ursus > Ursus maritimus. The sequence continues at coordinate 25,883,738 of NW_024425008.1, forward strand.
AAGGAGCTTAGCTCTGGCTGCCGGTGGGTCAGGCCGATAAGGAGCCTGGCAGACAAAATGGATGGCTGCTGGCCTTGAATGTGGCAGAGGGGCTGGGGGTTCCAGGAGGAAGCAGAAGGCTGGCCAGCAAGAGCTGTGTCTGTTGTCAGCACTAGAGAAATGCACCGCTCTGCTCTCTGCCCCCCGCAAGCCTCTATCACAGAAGGTACTGCAGATGCAACACAATAGGGAAGACGAGGTCTGGCAGAGTCTCGGGGGATGCGCACAACGGTCCTAAGAGTCCTTTTTGAGTTTTGCAATCGAGGGGAATGACTGACGTTGGTGTTTGGCGCTGAGATGACCCGTTCTGAGACAGAAAACACCCGAGAGGCTCTGCCGGTAACTACCGGTAACGGGGGGTGTAGAAATGGAAGGGATTGGGCTCCTTACTCTCTCGAGCCTCTGTCAGACCAGCAGTTTATGCTCCACTGAGACACTGAAGGGAAGTTTTGGCACTGCGGGCAAGCGAACACAGCCTGATCAGACCCGTGAGAGCGAGGAACGTTCCTGGAGTCCAGAGAGGCTCAGGACCGAGACTAAGACCGAGACATTTGATTTTAGAAGCCGTCGCAGACATGTTTGGCCCAGGGGACTTTCACCTGCTTCTCCAGAATCCTGAGATGCGTGGGTTTGCTTATTTTCTTCTCCTAATCTTGCCTTCTGCCTGGAGTAGTTGGTCTCGGTCCCTCCCAGGGAGTTTTAGAGTCTAGGAGCCTGGCACCAGGGGGAGAGAGAGAGAGAGGCCGCCCAGCAGGTGCACTGCTCCACGGGACACCTGAGGGTTTTCCCCAGGATCCATGAGGAGATTTTCACTTTGGGAACATAGCTGTCTATAGATTTCTGTAACATTTAAAATTGTAAATGTAAGCTGAGTTATAGCCCACCTCCAAGTCTTCCTCCCCAACCCCCGCCCCCCCCCCTTGATTGACTGTGGTAAGTTATTTAACCTCTGACGGCCTCCATTTCCACAGCTGTAAAATAGGATAAGAACACCCCCCTCGGGGCGGTCCTGCCGATGACCTGAGGTGGTGTCTGCGAAGGGCGCCGTGCAGAGCCCATCTCTAATAAGTACCTGATTATTATTATCCTCCCAGATAAGAAAAGAAGGTTGCAGCCATGGAAACTGCTCAATGGCCTAGAATCATAGGCATTTGCCATGGATTTGTCTTCCAAATTTAATCCCAGGTGCCATTCAAGACTAATGTTCCCTCCGCTGGTCCTCCCTGTGGTTTGCTTTCGTTAAGGGCAGATTCTAATCCTCTCGCTTTAGGACACTTAACCACATTCTTTTTTATGTATAATTTTCATCTGTCAGCTCACCTTCCTAACTAGACTGTAAACATCTTGAGAACAGAGACTGCCCTTTCACATTTAAGTAAATGCCCCAAACTCAGCACTCAGCAGTTACTTAGTGATTTTTTTAAGAAAGGAAAATGTCATGATTCTTCCGGTTTTGTATCTGACCCTTTACTGCTATTGTAGCTTTGGTCTCCAAAGGGGCGGGAAGAGCAAGGGTTGATGGGGTTGCATTCTCCTGAAGAAGGCACAGTAGTGCCCTATCCTAGGTAGGTCGCTCTAGAGCCGGCCTCGGGCTCACGTCTTGTAGAAGCCAGTTGTCACGTGCGTCCAAGACTCACTGAGGACGCTTGCTTGTCTCCAGCCTGCTGGCTCCCTGGCCCTGGGCTCAGGAGGAAGTGGCTCCCCCTGCCCATCCGGCTTCTGTCTGTCTGCAGTTCAGTGCAGCAAGCCTGCTGACTGCTCCTGGCTCCTCCTGTCTGGGTCACGATGATGGCTCTGTAGCTGTGTCTTGTATCAGCTTGCCTCTGGAAGGGTGAGGGAAAGCGGATCTGGCTTATCCAACTCTCTCCCTTCTCTGGTAGAGGCTAAATCCCTGCAGCTCTGGCAGGACCCCCCACCCCCACCCTTGGCTTCCCACCAGAGCTTGCCCATGCTNNNTCAGCAGGAACAAGGCCCAAAGAGCTGTCGGAGCATCTCCCAGACTGCGGCTGCTGAGAGCTATCTCCTCACAAGGTGGGTAAAGCAAAGTGCTGGGGTGGGGAATAAGGCAGCGGAATGAATGCAGGAGAAAAGCCTCTTTGCCATGTGACCTTGGGTGAATCATTTAGCCTTTTTTAGTTGGATATCTCATAGCAGTGGTGCAGGAACAAAAGGAAATGATGGGTGTGCACGCGGTAGCTTGGAAATACAAAAGTTACTCATACTCAGAATAATATCATAGGCTAGTGGGGAGGGCTAGCAATTCATCCTTCTGATTTTCCTTCCTCGTTCTTACCGACTTGATGAGCTGGACACACCCATGGAAAAAAACACAAGAAACACGAGGTCCTGGATTTGATCACTATAAGAACAAGTGTAAGATCTGACCACCAAACAGATGTTTAATGCAGCTGGCTCTCCCATAATGTTTGCTTAGTCCTGAGGGCATGCAAGGCTTAGGCAGCCTCTCACTCCATCATCCAGATCACCCCACAGTCTCGTTGAGTTTATATGGGCAAGACAGCGTGCTGTCCTTCAGCCAACACTTCCTGAGCCCCTGTTTTGTGCCTGGCATGGTGATGGGCCCTGCGGATGAAAGAATGAGTAAGACAGGGTCCCTGCCTTCAAGAAGCTCAGAGTCGATGAGAAAGGCAAGCAGCAAACCATCATTGAGATACGGTGGCACAGTGCCCGGCACAGGTACGGAATGCCATGGCAACCAGAAGGAAGAAGAGTGGGGGTGCTTCAGTCTGGAAGAGGCAGAGCCAGGTCAGGCGTCTGTTGGGAGCCAGGCCGGACATGGAGATGCCTAACCCTGTACTCTCCATCTTTGGTCATCCCTCAGCTAACCTTCTCTCATTCATTCAACAAACGTGTCCCGGACCTTCATCTTCTGAGATTTGGGGGAATATTTATTGTAGTGAATTGATCTCCTCCCAAAGGGCTAGTTCATTTGTTTTTATTTAAAGTTCCTCTTACTTTATTGACCCTGGAACTAAGTAAGCACAGTTGGTTATGTCCTGACCATGCCCCCAGTATTTTAGAATTCTGGTCATCACTCCTCAACCCATCTGACCCACTTCCCTTTTCTGTACACACTGCAGCCACACTGGTCTCCTTTCAGTTCCTCACACCAGCTGTGCTCCCTTCCCTCCGCCACAGGACTCTTAACGTGCCGGTCCCTCTGCCCCAGTGCTCCTCTCCCTGGGTTAGCATTCGTGTAGTTAACCCCTGCTCATCCTCTACATTTCCACCGAAGGGAAACCTTCCCTGACCACCTCCCCCAGCTCAGTGCTTTGCTCTACGTCCTCAGAGCCCCCTGCTCTCTCCCCTCATGGCACAATTCAGAATTACATACTATAATTCTTTGATTCTTTGATTAAATTCTGTCCCTCTGGGGTAGAGAACATTTCTAGTTTGCTCATCACTGTATTTCCAGTGTCTGAAAGGCTCGAAGACCACATACAGTGTCCTGTAGTTGCACATTAAGTGTCGAACTGAATCCATAGCAAGCAACTCACTCTCAGTCCAGTCTGTAAATTGTTCATTGGATCTTCTTATCAATATTGCTCCGCCCGCCCACTCCTCCAGAGAGAGTTGGGGCCATTTCTGTATCTCTCTGGAGAAAATCTAAGTAAAGAAGCTCCATGGGGTGCTGCGTCCAAGCTCTTCCAGGATGGAATTGTGCGGAGACAATAGGGAGGTAGCAAGACTGAGTTGAAAGCAGGAAGCACAGAGAAGAGACTTTAACTTCCCACGGTGCCTATAAGGAAATTAGGCTCTAGACTCCCTGCGGGTTTCCATTATCATCTGTGTTTGCTTCGACTCCAGGAGAAACTGGGAGCACCTTGTAGACAGGGCTGTGTCTGTTTTCAACACTAGGCACCTTGAAACCATACACAGCCAATACTTGCCCACTGTCCAGCCCAGGAGTCCCCGGGATCGAGTAGATTAAATCTTGGCGAAGATAACCAACCAAATTGCAAAGCCTGGAAGAGAAGAATTCTCAGAGGCAGGCTGCGGTGGGAAGCAGGAAGTTCGTTCAGAGTAGGTGTCTGAAGAAGGCTTGTAGGTTCTTCCTCTTCCCTCCTAATCTACGTAACAAAGGAGTGAGCCAACCTCGGAGCAGGCGGTGGTGATCCAAGCGTGATTACTGGGGTTGATTCTCAGCAGGGGCTGAGATGAAGGAGACAATGTTCTCAGACTTAATAGCTGCTTTTTAACTCCCCCATGTCATCCCTAATGGTCCCTGGCTGGTGCCACTCAGAGCCTCCACCCCCAGACCCCCCGCCCCCGACTTTGCCTACCTGAGCAAACTCCTCTCCCAGCTGCTCAGCAGGTCTGAAGCTTAGATCCATGCCTGCCCCCACCCTTTCCGATGCCTCCGAGCCTATTCCTTCGGTGTTCAGGGAAGGGGAAAGGGTGAGGTTGCATCTCTGCCCTCTGGATACTGGTATTCAGTCAACTGCCCCCAAAGCAGCAATCTGATGAAGGGACCAGACCCACTGGCAAAAAGTAGCAAGACAAGAGTCCTGAATGACAAATGCTCGGGGGTGCCAGTGGGCAGCGATGTGGCTTGAAAGCAGCAGGCCACACTGCAACCTTGTCAGGAAAGGGCTGGAAATAAGCCAAATGGAACAGAATGGAAAAACAAGAATCATCTGCGGTTTAAAAAAAAAAAAAAAAGTGGGGTGTGGGAGAGTCAAGGGCATGAGACTTGTTGCCAGAGAAGTTAGAGATGAGGACAAGAACTGGGCAACACTCCTCCACTCCCTCTTGACTGCATTTTCTCCTTTTCTCATAACCTCCGTGATAAATCACCAGCAAACTGTAACCGCGCTGGCTGTACCCACTTGAAATTGCAATCTGCCAGCCCGAAGATTGGCATTCAGGGACTGTCTTTGTCATGAAAAGCAGAATTCTTGTTTATTTGGGTAAATTAATTGCTGGCACAGAGGGCTTTTCATTTTCCAACCAGAACAATTGCAGGCTTGAAAAGAAATTGCAGGGTTGGGAAGCACCTAAAGGTGACTCTGGGTGAAATTGCCAGACCCAGCAGCCAAAAGGCACTGCGCTCGGCATCTCTGAACTGAAGAGCACGGAACAGGCCGGGACTGCGTGCTGAGCTGAATCTGGGTGCATCTGTGGCCCCCGAGCCTTCATCCCTTAGCCACGTGCGGGAGGCCCAAACCAACCAGCCTGCCGTGCGGGCAACGGCCAGCGATGTCTGCGCCCCAACCCCAGTCCCTGCCAGGGCTGCAGGCGACGAGTGCTGCGGAGTGGCATTAGAGGAGAATACCCTGTGGCCACACAGTGAAAAGGCTCTGGGAGTCTCACTGTCATACCAGTCCCTGCGGCCTCTGCACCCGATATGCCACCTTCCACAACAGCGAGGCTGACCGGTCATGTTCCCACGTAACGAGTCTGCCAGCCAGTCAGTGACCTGTACCCGTCCCACCAGGAACCAGTGGCTGTGGTCCCTTTGGGAAGGATGCCCCTCCTGGGACTTACCAGAACCCACAGACACACACCTCACATACATATGTACTACAGAGAGATTCCAATCCTGTTCTATTCTAGAAGGGGTTCAAAGTGAAGGGAGGTCAAGATTTCAGTGAAGTTATTTGGGGAAGGTTCACTGGAGGGAAAGGTTTGACCAATTATTCAAAAGGTATTTTCTTTAAAAAAAAAAAAAAGTATTCTCTTGATTTAGCAGAGAGAAAGGAGAGCACATCTCAGGCTGGGGGGTGGGGGCAAAGGGATAGTTTGGAGGCAGGAGGAAGTAGAAAGCTGATCGCTTACAGAGGGGCCCTGTCAGGGTTGGTGGCTGGGGTGGTCGGGTCATTGAGAAGCCAGTGAGCCTCTGCCAGTCCCCGATGAGTAACCCGGGCTTAACATGGGTGCACACCTGAACACGAAGCAGGCTTCCGAGCAGGGAGGATGAGGATTCCAGCCTAAGTGTGTGGGACGAGCTTGAGCTCGGAGGTTGGAGCGGGTGGTCCAGTCAGGAACTTGACTTTATTGGGAGTTCAGCACCAGAGGCCAGACCAGGGTGAAGGCTGGGAGAGATAGGGGGTGGGAGGAGGCCTTTGGGAAAGAAGGCAGAAGAAAGCTGAAGGGAGGCTTCACTGGAGTAAGTCTGCAAGAGCAGGAAGAAGAAGAGCCCAGAAGAAGCAGGAACCTGTTTGCTAGACCCCAGCCCTCTGGCCATTGCAGAATATCTCTAAAGTGGTTTTTATAATTGAAAGAAAAAACTTTCACATCTGTAATCTGATTTGACCGGAACATCTCTGATATAGGCAGCGTCAAAGGCTATCTCCATTTAAGGGAGGGAATGGAGGCACAGAATGGTGAAAGTAATTTGTCCAACATTCCTCTCACAAGGCAGGCCAAGAGGGAGAATGGGAAGTCCAGCAGGCCAGGCTTCCCTCTCCACAGAGGGCCTTCCTGCCTTGCCAATGACCTTGCTCCCTGGGCTCCACTGGGTGAGCACCCCACGCTGGCATCTAGGTCCCAGGACGCCGGGCTGCTAGAGCTCCATTATGACCTCACGCAGAGGCCTGCCATCCCCTCCTACCGTAGGACGGACAAGGGGAGAGGGACCGTGACTCTGCTTCCCTGTCCTGTATTTTCCTCCGATCCCCCGGCCTCAAGGCTCCTGACGGCTGCACAGCAGCTTGCTTCCTCCCCGAGGTCCAGCTGCGGGCGTGGATCATCTCCCCTTCCAGTCCCCTCTCCTGCCCTGCAAGGGCCCCCCCGCAGCCCCTCCTCATCCTTCACTGCACTTTCTCTTAATGGAAAAGACAATTGGCTGGATGGGAGCTCGCCGGTGTTCCGTTGCTCGGAAAAGGGATTTTCGTATCAGTCCTGATGAGAGGCGGTGGAGGGGCTATTCTTGCCACCTGCTGCAAGAAGCAATTTCATTCTGGCTTCTCAAGTCTGACTGCGCTTGGGGAACAGAGCTGCCCTTCTTTCCAGGAAGTTCAATATCCAGAATTGATTAAAAAAAAAAAAAAAAAAACCCGACTCAACCCTGATGGAAGGTGCAGGAGAGCCTGGTCAACCGTCACTTCTCTTCCTTCCCAGTCAAGCCCAGTGGGGGTTGGGTGGAGGGATGCAAAGTGGTGGTGGAGGTCATAGTGCGGATCCCTGGAGGTAGCTGGAAACTGCTTATCTAGTCCCCTTTTACAAATGAAGAAACTGAGGCCAGAAGGGGAAGTGCTATTTCCCAAGATCATGCAGCATTCCATCAGGGTCCCTGACTTGAACCATGGACCCACCGGACCTGCTCGCATCCAGGGGGCCTCTGCTCCAGCCGTGCTTGGATGCTTCCTCCCCGCCCCGCGCATTCAGCCAGCACCAGTGGAACTCTGTGTCCCCACGGCACTGGCCATAGGTGCAGCATGAGTATGACCTGGGCCCTGCTCTTTGCCGTGGCGCCACCTTCTCAGCACACCTGGTAGCTGCACATTTTTCCCACCCCAGCACAAGCCCCCACCCTGCCTGTCACTCAGGCTCCCAGCAGCCAGAGCTAAAGATAGAATTGAGGGCAGCGTTTTAAGTCAGCAGTGAGCAGACCTAGCTGGCCAAGTGGGGAGGGGTAGCTAAGCCGAGTTAGGAGACCTCGTCAGAGCAGCCGGGCTGCATTTCCCCGACGGTGGCCCCTGCTCACGAGACTGGTAAGAACTGTTGCTGGTCTTTCTCTTCCTATGGACTGAACCCTGGACAGGGCAGGCAGAGCCTGACTCTGTCTGATACCTCACTCCGGACGCCAGCCTTCCCTGGACCTCGGCTGTATCCTCCTGGCTTTCTCTCCTCTGCACCCACTGCCTTGCTGACCCCAGGGCTTTGGTTATTGCCAAAGCTGGTGAAGACCCCACTTCCACAGCTCTGCTCTGCCCTCCTGCTAATGTTCACAGGTTAGCATTAGGGCCACGGGAAACTGAAAGATGAGGCCCAGGATGGGGGAGGTCAGGCCCGTCGCCGAGAGCCCCCAGGGCTTACATACTGAAGGATGCTGGCTGGCAGAACCTGGATATTGGCTCCAGAACCTGGTGGAGGATGAGGTCACCAGCAGATCCCACCCATCCAGATTTCCTCTTCCGGTCTTCAAGCCACCTGCTTCTCTGCTGCTCCCTAGCAATAGGCCCCCTGAAGTTCACAAGCCTCGCACTTGCATGGCAGGGAAGTGAGGGGTGTAGGGGAGGAAAGAAACCTGCATGTATTCCCGCTCCCAGCCAAAGCTCTCCATTCTCCAGGCATGGTGAGTTGTAGGCAGTGAGGAGCCATGCGGGGAAGAGCAGGAAGAGAGAGAGGGTGAGCCACCCAGAGCTGCTCACCCTTCCCCACAAATGCAGAAGGGGAATGAAAGCTGCCTCCCCTTGAACCTGAGTCCGTTAGGGGGTCACCTCAGCACCTCACCAGCACCACCGCAGCATCAAATGAAGGGTCAGAGACGAGACACTGCCTGCAGCCCTGCGGTTGGCTGGTGTGCCGGTGTCGGCCATGCTTTCTACATCAAAGGGTTTGGGGACAGCCCCTGAGGAGGGACAGGCTGGAGAGCTGGGGGACAGCTCTGCCCGACTTTCACCCCCTTCTACCCACAGTAGCAAAGCGGGGACTACCACTCCAAGAACCTGCTTTCCAGGGACAGAAATAGGATGGGAGGGTGGGGTGCGGGGGCTGGGACTGCCACATGCTGCTTTTCCATGGGCATTCTGGGTAAGAATAATAATGAGGCTATTAATAACTTCTTACCTCTGTATAAGGCTTAAAGACCTTTCTCTAGATGTTTTTACTGCCTGCACACCCATGATCTCATTTGATTTTCGAGTCAACTCTGTGCATCTGTGGGGTCATTACCCCCATCTGATAGACGAGGGGACTGAGGCATGGGGAGGGGACTGTCATGTGGTAATCAGTCACACTGCTAATAAGGGGCTGGGCAGAAACCAGAACCCAGATCTCCTTGAGTCATCTCTTCAATTCCAATGTCCCATTGGAATGGGGTTCCAAAAAAGGCAGGTTTTCTCCTGGGCTATATTGAAGTCACTTTTGAGGTACGTGTGGATGCAGTACAAGGTCCTCGAAGGGCTTTGACCCCCAGGTCAATTAGTCCAGACTGATTTAACCAGCACTTCTCTGTCTCTGCTCTGTGCCAGGTCCCAGAGACAGCCGTCAACAAAACAGTCTTGCCATTAAGGAGCTCACAGTTTGATGAAAAGAGAGACAAACCCTTAGGCCATCTCAGTACCACAGGGTTCATTTAAGGACCAAGGCAGCACAGGGCATTGTGGGAGCAGAGAAGAGGAGCCCTAAGCCAACCTGGGGTAGCAGAGAGGGCTTCCTGAAGGAGGTGACGCTCTAACCAGCTCCTTAGCCAAGGTTACCCTCTCTGATTGTGACCCTCTTCTAAATACCAACCCATACCCATTCTCACTCCACTCCACCCTTCCTATAATGCCAGCTTCTGGCCTCTTTCAAAGACTGGTACGACCAAGCAGCAGTAGCTAGACTGCCCTGATGCCGCGGGCCAGAACGAACCCATCCTGCAGCCCAGGGGTTGCCACAGTCACACTCCACTGCTGGAAATGGGCAGGATTCGGGTTCTGAGCTCATCTCCTCCTCAGACTTGCCCCTCATACAGCCATGGAACGTGTAGATCCTGGGATGTAGCAGGTGACCCAATCCGCCACCTGCCCACCCACAGCTCAGTCGACACAGGAATCATCTCGGATGTGCAAAATCCTAACCTACTTTTGAAAATCTGCTGATGAGACTCCACATTGCTAAAGCTAATTCCTGGCATTTAACGCCTCTCCGTCTCTAACCTGGATCTGTCATTCCTGTTATTACTAAAACTTCACCTGTTCTTATTTGGTCTTTGGAGAAGACAGGACAGTTGGTCATGTAGCAAGGGGCCTCTGTAGACTTAAAAGCAGTAGTGAAATCACCCCTCAGGCTTCTCCATCTGGGGTCGATGAATTTCACTTACTCCCCACATTAATTTATGGCCTGATCCTTACTTCCCACAGGCCTCTCCCCACCTCCTTTGGTTGAGGAATCCAAGACTGGACAAAGAGTAGTCCAGAGGTGCTGCTGTGTACAGATGGCAGTGGGAAGAGGGCATGGACCACGGGACTTTCTGGAGGGTGCAGGGGTGCAGGGAGTATGGGAGATGAGGTTAGCAGAGACCAAATGCTATTCAAAGCAGGGAACCCCAGCAGAGCCCTAAGATGCAGTAAGCCTAATGGATGGACAAATGGGTGAAGAGAAGCATGTGAACACAACCAAGGAGGGGCCAAAAGGTAAAGGGAATCAGGGGCTCGTGATATCGCAGGAGCCAAGAAAGTGTGAAGGGGGGAGGGCTTGATGTGGTGCAACGTTCCAAGGTGAGAGCTGAGAAGAATCCATTAGATTTCAAAATACAGAAGTCACTGAGGACTCCTGGGAGAACGGTCTGAGTGAAGAGGTGCGAGCACAATGTGGAGACAGCCAGCGTGCACAACTCTTTGAATTGGTCTGGTTGTGAAGTGAGGTGTGGTAGCCAACCGCCAGGATGGCCCCCAATGACCCCACCTCCTGGTATTTTCACCCTTGTCCATCCCCTCCCACATTGTACCAGGGCGGTCCTTGGAACCAACAGAATACAGCAGAAGGGATAGAATGTCACTTCCAAGAGTCAAGTACAAAAGACATTGCGTGGAGCCACTTCCTCTCAGAGCACTCCCTTTAGGGAAGCTACCTGCCACGTCCTGAGGCCACCCGATGAGGAGTGGAGGCCACTTGCCAATGACTTGCCACAAGCCATATGACTGAACTATGGTGGAAGCCGGCCCTCTAGCCCGAGGTCAGACCTTCAGATACTTGCTGCCGGGTCTTGACTACAGCCTGGTGAGAGACAGGAGCCATCTTGTCTAGCAGATCCCATTCCTGACCCTCAGAAACTGTGTGAGAAAATAAATGTTTATGACTTTATGTTTGTTTCAAGCTTCAGAATATTGGCGGAAATGTGCTGCATGAGCAATAGGTAAAGAATTCAGGGATTGAAATAAGGATGTGGGGGTTAGGGGAGAGGATTTTTTTTGTTCTGTTTTGTTTTTAAAGAGTGAATCTCAAACATGTTTAAATGCTAATGAGAAGCCAGGAGAGAGAAGGAAATGTCAGCTAAGGGAGAAATGCATGGAAAATCAATCAAATGAGATTTTTCAAGGAAGTGGAAAGGGAGCGGGTCCAAAATACTTGAAGGGATTAGCCTAAGTTCTTCGGAGAGATGTCTGGGCCCCTATCTCTTCTATCGTGACCAGAGAGCGAAAAAGGAAAGGATAAAATCTCTTTGATGGCAGGATGTTGACAGGATTTCTGCCAAATGACTCTTACTCTCTCCTAAGGTTATCTGTGGAGAGTGTGGAAGGAGATGTTGGGGAAGGTGGTGTCTTGAGAACACAGAAGGTCTGAAATAGCTGATGACCAGCCCTAGGGAGAGAGCTGACAAAGGCAGGGAAGAAAATTCTGGGCCACTTTGAAGGCACACTTGTGATGGAGGCTATGATTGTAGAGTCCCCTGAGTCTGCAGTTGTGTGATTTTTTTTCCCCCACAACCCCCAGTATCCTAGATAAAAGTACAGAGAAGGGGAATAATTGAATTAACTTTGGGCGGGGTTCGGCCAAAAGGGTGCCAGGAAAAGATAAGAGGGCAATGGAGGTGAGGCTGTTTGAAGAAATAGAAAACAGACTCCTGGCTGGAGGGATAAGCAGAAGGGGCTGATACAGGGAGAAAATAAAAAGCCAAGAAGTCAGAGGAGCAGTGATATCACATGACAGTGGCAGGAGAGGCTGTGGATTGTGGCCAGCCCACAGGACATTGGGATTTAACATCACAGAGTTGGGGGCAGTTCCAAGATGACTGGGCTTGTGGTGGAGGGACTCGGGAGTAGGGGGGCTACAATGGAGAGACCAAGCTGTTGAGAAGGTGGTCCATGGAAATGTGATATCATCCCAGATGTTCTCGGAAGAGGGAGAGCAGTGTCCTCCATGAAAGAGGTAGAAGCGTGACAGCATCAAAGAGCCAAGCAGGTGGCAGGAGCCCCCTGGAGCCAAGCAGGTGGCAGAAGCCCCCTGGAGCTGGTTTTCACGAGAGGGGGCAGGGTGTAATGGTTTGTTCAACTCAGGCCACCATCCCAATTCCTGACCCCAAGGGCTGAGAGAGAAGGGCAGTTTCCACCTAAGAGGGCCCAAAGGGAAGCCGTGCCCCTCAGGGGAGAGCCACAGGGCATCAGGCCATGCAGATGAGGGGGGAGGGAGAACCCCATGGCCCAGCGGAAATTTTGGAGGGAGGGGGGCCGTGGGAGGTCAGAGCAGAAGCTCAGTGCAATGGGACTAAGAGTAACCAAGAGTCTAGCAGGCAGAAGGGGCTATATTCTGGGGCCAGGTGGGTTTCCTGGCTGCAGATTTTAAAGGAATCTGCCCATGCAGTGACTTATTGGGGCTGGGGGAACGGGGGCCTCTCTGAAAGGGTCAGCAACAGCCCGGATTGTTCTTCATACTTCTGAGGGAGCCCTGGTCCCTGGGCACAGGCCGGCACCATGACTCAGCCCCTGTAGGGATGAGCAGTGGCCTTTGATGGCTGGATAATTATACTAGCTGCCTAGAAAGGGCTGCAGGGTCCCACACAGCCTTCTGGACAGAGTCTGGCCCTGTGGCCTGAGGATGCCAAGTGCACTTGGGTTTGGGAGGTGATCTGCTTGGCCTGAGGTTAACAGAGAGTAAGAAAACGTCCCTGCTAGGCTCTTGGGCTTAGAGCCCATGTTTGGAAGCTCAGTCATGTGTCACACATGTGACACGCTATGTCTTTTCTTAGGTGGCCCCATCTCCTGCTGGTTTCTGGCCATCAGCCTACTTGCCAACACCCTGACCCCGAGAGCAGTCCCCCCAAGCCCGCTTCCCTATGGAGACACCCTGGCCAGCTGGGAAAACTCTGCTGCCCTCAGGGCTCCACTCTGACTGTTCCAGATAACTTCTCCACCTGGCATTCCATTCCAGCTTTCACGGTGCTGCCAATGCCATGTGCACACTCCCACACTGCCAACCCCTCCCCATCAGGTAAGAGGAAACGGGGATGCTGCCCAGTGCAGGGGAAGTGGAGAAAACAGGCAGAACTCTCCAGGCTCCGAGTTCTAGTCTTGGGTTCCTTAGCCATAGAATGGGGCTAATCAGATTTGCTTACCTACTTCAGAGCAGTCATGTGAAGATCAATGAGATGATGTATGTATAACTTTATTTTTTGTTAACAGAACTGTTCAAAAGTGCCCAGTTAAGCGTTTTCTAGGAACAAAGGAGAGCTACCATTGTGGTTTTCTGGTTTCCCTATAATAACTGGCATCCACACAGCACTTTCTCATGTACAAAGCACTTTCACAAACACGTTGAAATGCAATCATATTCAAAAGTGCCTAGCACGGAGCCTGACATACAGAACATTCTCAGTCAATGACAGCTATTCCTTTCTTGCTTGGCCATCACAGCTCCATGTTAGAAAGCGAGGACCACGGGGCGCCTGGGTGGCACAGCGGTTAAGCGTCTGCCTTCGGCTCAGGGTGTGATCCCGGCGTTCTGGGATCGAGCCCCACATCAGGCTCCTCCGCTATGAGCCTGCTTCTTCCTCTCCCGCTCCCCCTGCTTGTGTTCCCTCTCTCGCTGGCTGTCTCTATCTCTGTCGAATAAATAAATAAATAAAATCTTTAAAAAAAAAAAAAGGAAAGAAAAAGAAAGGGAGGACCAAGGTGTAGAGAGGGTAATGAACCCATCCAAAACTCTCCCAGAACTAGTTCTGACCCTGAGGCTTCTGGTTCCCAATCTTGGACCCTTTAAACAGCATCTCTGCAGGAGGCTGGAGCCCTCTTTCCTCAATGACCCTAAACTTTGGAGAGGGGCAAGAGTCACCGGGGAGGGAAAATGAATGCATTGCTTTGCCCCTCTTTTCTGCCCCATTCTGCAGGACAGCCCTAATAAGGAGCCTACAGAAAACCAAATCCAGGCATGTGGGGAGGAAGAGGGAGTAGGAAGATGGGAAAGGAAGAAAATAAACCAGGCAGCTGAAGACAGCCAGAGAAGAAACTGTGACCAGTGAGGCAGAGAGCTGATGGATGGCAATGTCTCTGGAGGAGGAAAAGCCGGGCCCAGAGGAGGGAGAGAGCGTGCCAGAGGCCCAGAGAGGGGCTGGAAAGCAGTTCTTGGTGAATCAGGCATGCAAAGAGCTGTGTGTTCCTTCTCCGTGCAGGGTATTGATGGTTTATTGACCCGAGGCACGGGAGGGGCGGCTAGGGAGGACTCCACTGGGGGCTGGCTGGGGCCAGTGGGGGAGACAGGGGCTCCAGACAGGGGTGGGAGAGGAGGCCCTGGGGAGGGAAGGGAGGGAGAGCCGGTGGGAAAGGGGGAGGGGTGGAGGCAGAAGGCATCAGGATGGCTCCTTGTGGAGCAGCAGAGGGCACGGACCCAACACCCCGCTTGGTGACCCGAGGTCACCTGGGATGTTTTGGGCGACTAGGAACAACCAGCCACTCTGCGCTGACCTCCCTGTGCCCCATGTTTCTGAAGGCCTTGGACACCTTGGCCCTACTCACGAGCCCACGCCGGCCCTGGATACTTAGCATGCATCGGGCCACACCCAGACGATTGCAACAAAATTAGCCAATTTCCAAACCCATTAAATACGCCTCCTGATAGCATCTCTCTCCGGGCCATTTTCAAAAGCGTGAAACGCCTGGGAGGCTTCACAGCGACTCGTCCTGAGCCATCCTCTCCTCCCCTCAGCCTGATCTCATGGACTGAGTGGTCGCTGGTGGCGGCCCACGCAGGGGCAGAGGCTTGGCTCCTGGAATCCTGCGGCCAGGACTCTCGGTGCCTCCCGGAGAAGTCTAATTGCACTCACCCAGCCCTGACTGATGAACACTGCAGTGTACCAGGCTGCTGGACTGTGGGTTCCAGCTCCAACTTGGCAGGAAATGCATGGCATGACCCAAGCCCCCACCCCCCCGAGCTCCAGTGACCCTTCTTATAAGATGGAAGCAAAACGAATATATAACTGACTGGGGAAAGGAGATGGAATCAAGAAAAGCATAGCATTGAAAAGGATCCCCTAAATTACCTAGTCTTCCTCCCCCACTTTACACGTAAGAAACCCAAGGCCCAGAGAGGGGATGTGACTGCCCAGTGTCACACAGCTAGTTAGCAGCAGAGCCAGGACAAGAAGCCAGGCCTCCAACTCTGGGGTTTCTGCTGTCCCCATGGCTCAGTCAGTGAAGAGTGCTGGGTCAGATAGGGCATAAGCATCAGACTTCTAGAAGGCACTGGACCTGAAGTCTGCTAATGTGGGTCCAAATCCTGATCTTCTCCCTTCGTAGCTGTATAACCTTGGCAAGGTATTTAACCTTGTCTGCTGCAATTTCCTCATCTATATAATGGAGGAAATGGTATCTTCTGCATGGAATTTTGTGATCATATAAGAAGACAGCATTTGCAGGGCACCTACTGGCTCAGTCGGTAGAGCTTGCAACTGACTGTTGATCTCAGGGTTGTGAGTTCAGGCCTCACGATGGGCATGGAGCCTACTTTATTTTTTTATTTTTATTTTTTTAAGATGTTATTTATTTATTTATTTATTTATTTATTTATTTATTTGAGAGAGGAGAGAGCACAAGCAGGGGAAACTGCAGAGGGAGAAGGAGAAAGCAGGCTCCCCACTGAGCAGGGAGCCTGATGCAGGGCTCGAGGGGGGGCGGGGATCAGGACCTGAGCCAAAGGCAGACACTTAACCACCTGAGCCACCCAGGTGCCCCCGGAGCCTACTTTATTTATTTTTTATTTTTTTTAAAGATTTTATTTATTTATTTGACAGAGAGAGACAGCCAGCGAGAGAGGGAACACAAGCAGGGGGAATGGGAGAGGGAGAAGCAGGCTTCCCAGTGGGGCAGGGAGCCTGATGTGGGGCTCGATCCCAGGACCCTGGGATCACGCCCTGAGCCGAAGGCAGACACTTAATGACTGAGCCACCCAGATGCCCCCAGAGCCTACTTTTAAAAAAAGAAGAAGAAGATGGCATTTGCCTGGCACATTTTCT
The DNA here is from genome assembly GCF_017311325.1 of Ursus maritimus. NCBI lineage: Eukaryota > Metazoa > Chordata > Mammalia > Carnivora > Ursidae > Ursus > Ursus maritimus. The sequence continues at coordinate 25,899,891 of NW_024425008.1, forward strand.
TTTCCCACGGCACACTCTCACCCTCCTTTCTCCCCTGTTCCATAAAACATTCTACCTTTTACTTGATTATAAATCCCTTGAGCGAAAGGACTGCTTTATTCATCTTTGTAATCCTAGTGCCTGGCACATAGTAGGGCCTCAGGAGAAGATTCTGAAATACTGTGAAAACACTGCAAGCAGTCCTTTGTCTGTGTGGCTCTTCCTGCAGTTTTCTCTTCAGGAATTTTCTCAGGCAGGGCAGAAAAGGAAGAGAAAAGGGGACTCGGGCTGTAGGGTAGGGTGAGAGGTGGTCACGCCTCCCGCCTGCCATCTGAAGTCAATGACACTGAGAGTGACGGACATCTGGGGAGCTACTCCCTGCTGGGGTGGGGTCGGGGCAGTCAGGTCACCTGCTGAAAGGAGTCCCGTCCCCCTCCTGAAGAAAAGCACCCTAGAGAGACTCAGTTCAGCCACTGATGCAGGAGGGAAGACTGCACGCAGGGAAGGGAAGCAAGAAAAGAGCTCCGAAATTCTGGTAAAGAAAGATGGAGAAAGGAAGGGGGCTGGGGGTTGGAGGTGTAGGGAAGGAATGAGAGGCTGAAGGGGCAGGAAGTCTCAGAGGCCAGGTCAGACTGGAGGAAAGGGAGGTACTAGCATTTTCTTCTTCAGTAGATGGGAAGGTGTCGAGCAAGGCGAGGTGTGCCAGACTCCAGGGCGAGTGCAGGGACAGAGCAGGTGTTCTGGGCCAGGCTAGCCTCCCCCCTGGTTCTTTCATCCTAGGCAAAGCACAAAGAAGGGGGAATAGGGGTGCGGGGAGTAAAATGTGAAGTGACTATGTGACGGACGTGAAGCTGCGGTTGGGCAGTCCCTGTGCTCAGTCTAGCCAGGAGCTCTCAGCCCAGCTGCACATTAGAATCCCCTGGGGGAGCTTTCAGCCAATGCTGATGCTCAGGCCCCGTCCCCCAGAGATCCTGACCCAACTGGTCTGGGGTAGGCCTCAGATATTGGAATTTTGAAAAAGCTCCCCAGCGGATTCTAATGTGCAGCTGGGCCTAAGAGAGGATGTGGGGGGCCAATGGATCCTTTGTGTCTCTCATTCCCTGGCTGGGCCATCCCTAGGGACCACGAGGTTGGGTGAGAGTGTGTCACCTTGGACAGCTCCAATATTCCTACCTGGAGAGCAGGGGAGATTGATTTGCAGCTAGACTGGGCTTCACGTGGCTCTGCCTCTCACTTGCTGTGTGGGTCCTTGGGCAGGTGACTTCATTGCTCAGGCTTCACCTATTTATCTTGATTTTTACTGAAGGATAATTAGCATACCATATTGTATTAGTTTCAGATATACGACATAGTGATTTTACATCTATATATATTACAAAACTGCCACCACGACAAGTCTAGTTACTATCTGTAACAGTTAGCTGTTACAGTATTGACTGTATTCCCTATTCTGTGCTTTACGTCCCCATGTCTTATTTATTTTGTAACTAGAAGATTGTACCTCTTCATCCCCGTCGCCTATCTCATCCATCCCCCCATCTCCCTCCCCTCTGGCAACCACCTGTTAGGCTTCATGCACCGGAAGAGGGAGTGAACTGGGGGACGAATGATTTCCGATGGCCTTGAACCACTCTTGGGCTCTGATTCAAGAAACGATCTCTCTTATGGGGACTGCTTTGCTTCCCTTTCTCGTACCCACCCTCCAAGTTGATAGCTGGGTCTCAGGGAGATGGAGAGCCTTGCCTATTCTGCTTCCTGCATTTCCGTTCCTCATATCACCGGGGGAGGTTCTTCCTTTGGCCCCACTTCACCCACCACCTCTCCTTCCCCTCCTCCCCAAACACTATATTCCTTCTCACCCTGCTTTAAGAAGAAGAGGGGAAGAAATGGCTACTACACGGGTGTCATGGTAAGAGTCTTCTAGAGAAAGACAAGGAGGATACGTATATACTAATGCTTATTTTTAAAAATTGGCTCATGCAGTTGTGGGAGCTGGCAAGTCCGAAATCTGTAGGAAAGATTAGCAAGCTGGAAAGTCTCAGGCAGGAGCTGATGGTACAGTTTTGAGACAGAATTTCTTCTTCCTCAGAGGAACCTCAGTTTTGCATTTAAGGCCTTTCTGCTGATTGAATGAGGCCCACCCACATTACCAAGGATAATCTTTATTTAAAGTCAGCTGACTGTAGATGTTAACCACATCTATAAAATGCCTTCCCAGCTACACGTAGTTTAGTATTTGATTAAGTAAATGAGTACCAGAGCCTAGCCATGTTGACACATAAAACTATCACAAGAAGTGAATTTTTCTCCCTTTAAATTGCTATGTATTTATTTTAATGTCTACTTGGAAAATTCTAAATGCTTATCAAAACCTGAATTTCCCAGCTATTATTGCCTAGGATAAGTCTAAGTTTTAAAAGTGAATCGATTGGGGCGCCTGGGTGGCACAGCGGTTAAGCGTCTGCCTTCGGCTCAGGGCGTGATCCCGGCGATCTGGGATCGAGCCCCACATCAGGCTCTTCCGCTATGAGCCTGCTTCTTCCTCTCCCACTCCCCCTGCTTGTGTTCCCTCTCTCGCTGGTTGTCTCTATCTCTGTCGAATAAATAAATAAAATCTTTAAAAAAAAAAAAAGTGAATCGATTTACAAAACTACAAGGAAATATTGCCTCGCACCTGTCAGAATAACTAAAATCAACAACACAAGAAACAACAGGTGTTGGGGAGGATGTGGAGAAAGGAGAACCCTTTTGCACCGTTGATGGGAAGGCAAACTGGTGCAGCCACTCTGGAAAACAGTATGGAGTTCCCTCAAAAAGTTAAAAATAAAACTACCCTGCTATCCAGCAATTGCACCACTAGGTATCTATTCAAAGAATACAAAAGTATTAATTCAGAGGGATACACTCATCCGATGTTTATAGAGTCAGCTTCAACAATAGCCAAATGATGTAAACAGCCCAAGTGTCCATGGACAGATGAACGGATAAAGAAGATGTGGTGTGTATATATACAATGGAATATTATTCGGCCACAAAAAGGAATGAAATCTTGCCATTTGCAACAACACAGATGGAGCTAGAGAGTATTATGTTAAACGAAGTAAGTCAGAGAAAGACAAATACCGTATGATTTCATTCATATGTGGAATTTAGGAAACAAAACAAATGAGCAAAGGGGAAAAGCAAGGTAAACAAAGAGACTCTGAACTATAGAGACCAAACTGATGATTACCAGAAGGGAGGCAAGTGGGTGGGGGATGGGTGACGTAGGTGATGGGGATTAAGGAGTGCACTTGTGATGAGGACCAGGTAATGTATGAAAGTGTTGAATCATTATATTGTACACCTGAAACTAATATTACCCAGTATGTTAACTAAAAGAAAATAATAAAATAAAATGGTATAACGACACTCTAGAATAGTATATAACTATTAAAAAGAATGAGTGAATTTCTATGTACCAACAGGGAAAGGCAGAACCTTATTTTTACTTTTAAAATCTGTGTGTGTATGACTTTTACCTCGTACTCTACGTACCTTCGAATCATTTCAATTCTTAGCAAGTGGTTTAAAATACACGAAAATCAGGGGGCGCCTGGGTGGCTCAGTCGTTAAGCGTCTGCCTTCGGCTCAGGGCGTGATCCCGGTGTTCTGGGATCGAGACCCACATCAGGCTCCTCGGCTGGAAGCCTGCTGCTTCCTCTCCCACTCCCCCTGCTTGTGTTCCCTCTCTCGCTGGCTGTCTCTATCTCTGTCAAATGAATAAATAAAATCTTAAATAAATAAAATAAAATACACGAAAATGAAAAAAGTGGTACATGCTTGTGAAAAAACAAATTCATGCAACACAGTACTATAGAAGAAGATGTGGACATCCTCCCCATGTTTATTTATTAATGAAACAAACCAAGTGCTAATTATGTAGAGATGAATAAAACATTGCCTTTGTCCTCATGGAGCTTACTTTCTACAGAGGAAGGAAGAGCAAGTAAAACAGGATACCAAATTTGAATTGGAGAGGGGAAAAAAGGCCCCTTTGGGACATAAGAGCTGTAAGCCTGAAGGATAAATAAGAGCTCTCCAGGCGATGAATAGGGAGAAGAGTGATCACGAAGAAAAGGCACAGAGGTGGGGGCTGTGGCGTGTATAGTGCGCAGGTGCACTGGAAACCGGAAACAGCCCCAGGAAGGGCGTGGCGACTGATTCTACCGAGGGGGCTTGTGGGAGGAAGAGGAGTCTGCATTTTCAAGGTGTTAGTCTCAGGCCTGGGAGATTTGTGTTCAGGAAAATCCACCCTTTTTAGGTACGTGATTTGATAGATTTTAACAAATATGTTCAGTCGTGTAACCACCACCACAATCAACCTATAGAACACCTCTGTCACCCCACAAGGTTCCCTTGTGCTCTTTTGGACGCGACCCTTCCTCTCCAGCCAGCGCCCCCGCCCCCTGCCCTCCCCCCCTGCTTTTTGTCAGTATAGTTTTGCTTTTCCACATTATCATAATGGAATCATACAGCGTATATAGCCTTAAACACAACATATTGCTATTAAGATTCATCCTTGAAGTAGTTCTTTCCGTTTTATTACCGATTGTATGGATGTGCCGCAATTAGTTTGCTCAATCACTAATAGATGAACATTTGGTTTTGGGGGGAGGGGTGTATTTTTTTCTTTCTGTCTGTTATGAATAAAGCTTCTGGGAATATTCATGTAACTAAAAAAGTGAGTCAACTTAAAAATATTAAGTAAACAGCAGTAAGTGGTACCTCATGATTGAAATTTAGAAAACGATGATGTTTAACTTATGTTTAGAACCCAGATTTTGGAGTCAGACAAATCTGAATTTGAACCAGTTCTCTGTGTGACCTTGGATAAGTTACTTATTTCATTAACTTATTTGCTATTTCCTTCTTTCTTTGTGTTTTTATTCAATTGTTTGTTTTGACCCCCCCCCCCAGATGGAGAGAGAGAGAGAGAACAGGGGCAGAGGGAGAGAGAATCTTAAGCAGGCACCACACCCAGCGTGAACCCTACACAGGGCTTGATCTCACAACCCTGAGCTCATGACTTGAACCAAAGTCAAGAGTCAGACGATTAACTGAGCCACCCAGGCACCCCTTTAACTTCTTTTTAAAACAGCTTTATTGAGATATAATTAACATAAAATAAACTGTGTATTTAAAGTGTACAATTTGATTTTATATATATTATAAATATATTTTATATGTACCCCTGAAATTATCACCATATTCAAAATAGTGGACATACTACTCCTGAAAGTTTCTTCCTATTCCCTTATAAACCTTCCTTTCTGTTCTTCTCTCTTTCCTTCTGTCCCCCCTCAGGCAGCAACTGATCTATTTTCTGTCACAATAGATAAGCTTGCATTCTCTAGAGTTTTATATAAAGGGAATAATACAGTATACACTTTTTGTGGGGGGTGGGGCTGGCTCTTCCACTTAGCAGTAATTAGTTTGAAATTCATCCGTGTTATGTGTATCAATACTTCATTCCACATGTTATTGCTGGCTAGTATTCCATGGTATGGATATGCCACATTTTATCCATCCATTTATCAGTTGATAGATTTGGGGTTGTTTCTGGTTGGAGGCTATTACAAATAAAGCTGATTTGAACATTAATGTACAAGTCTTTGTGTAGACTTACGCTTTCTTCTCTCATGGGTAAATACCTAGGAGTGAAATAGCTAGTATTATATGATAGGTGTATATTTAAGTTTTGAGAAACTGCCAAACTGTTTTCCAAAGTGGTTGTACCATTTTAGAAACCACCAACAGTGTATAAAGTTCCAGTTCACCCACATCATCAACATTTATTATAGTCATTCTTAGCCATTCTAATGGGAGTATAATGGTAACTCACTGTAGTAATAATTTGTATTTCCCTAATGTCTAATGATGTTGAGTATCTTTTAATGTACTTACTTGCCATCTCTATACCTTCTTGATAAAGTATCTACTAAAATAATTTGCCCATTTTTTGAGTTCTTTGTTTTCTTATTATTGAGTACAGTTCTTTATATTCCATGTATTTTTTTTAAAGATTTTATTTATTTATTTGACAGAGAGAGAGAGCACAAGCAGGGGAAGCAGCAGGGAGAGGGAGAAGCAGGCTCCCCACTGAGCAGGGAGCCCAACATGGGGCTCGATCCCAGGACGCTGGGATCATGACCTGAGCTGAAGGCAGACACTTAACTGACTGAACCACCCAGGCACCCCTATATTCCATGTATTATAAATAACTTTCTTAGATATAGGACTTGAAAATATTTTCTCCCATTCTGTGACTTATATTTTCATTCTTTTGCAAAGTGCCTAAATTTAAAGAGCTTAAATTTTCATTCTGATGAAGTAAATTTATCACTTTTTATTCTATAGATCATATTTTGGTTGTGTTTGAGAAATGTTTGGCACAATATCACAAAGTTTTTTCCTTTTTCATCTAGAAGTTTTATAGTTTTAGGTTTTACAAATTAGGCATGTGATCACTTTGCACCAATTTGTGTGTAATATACAGGTATATGTTGAAATTTTATTTATTTTGTATATAGATATCCAGTTGTCCCAGCACTATTTGTTTTTAAAAGGCTATTCTTTCTCCACTTAATTGCTTTTACATTTATGCTAAAAATCAGCTGTCCAGGGGCACCTGGGTGGCTCAGTCATTAAGCGTCTGCCTTCAGCTCAGGTCATGATCCCGGAATCCTGGGATCAAGCCCCACATTGGGCTCCCCGCTCAGCGGGAAGCCTGCTTCTCCCTCTCCCTCTTCCTCTCCCCCTGCTTGTGTTCCCTGTCTCGCTGTTTCTCTCTGTCAAATAAATAAATAAAATCTTTTTTAAAAATCAGCTGTCTGTATATGTATGGGTAAAATTTCTAACCCTGTATTCTAGTAATCTGTTTTTCTTGATGTCAATACTATACCATCTTGATTACTGTAGCATTGTAAGTCTTGAAATCAGATAATGTTAGCCTTCCAGCTTTGTTCTTCTTTTTCAAAGTTGTTTTGGCTCTTCTAGGCCTTTTGTATTTCTATATGAATTTTAGAATCAGCTTGCCAGTTTTTACCAAAGGAGCAGGCTGGATTTTCCTTAGAATCCCAGTTAACTGGGGTGCCTGGGTGGCTGAGTTGATTAAGCAACTGCCTTCAGCTCAGGTCATGATCCCAGGATCCTGGGATTGAGCCACGTGGCAGGCTCCGCAGGGAGCCTGCTTCTCTCTCTGCCTCTCCCCCTGCTTGTGCTCTCTCTCTGTCAAATAAATAAAAATAAAATCTTAAAAAAAAAAAAAAGAATCCCAGTAAACCTATAGACCTATTGGGCGAGAATTAACATCTAAACAATGAGTCTTCTGACCCATGAAGAAAGCATAACTTTCCATTTATTTAGGTCTTCTTTAATTTCCCTCAGTAACATACTGTATTTTACAGTGTACAGGTCTTTCACATCTTCTGTCAGATTTACCCGTCAGAATTTCGTATTTATGATGCTATTGTAAAGCACTTTTTTTTTCAGTTTCTGATTATTCATTGGTGGTATATAAAAATACAATTGATTTTTGTATACTGATCTTGTATCAGTATCTTGCTAAGATAACTAGAATTTACCTTTTTGTAGTTTCCATTAGATTTTCCTCAGTCATGTTGCCTGTAAATAAAGACATTTTTATGTCTTCTTTTCCAATATAAACATCTTTTTATTTCTTTTTCTTGTCTTATTGCACTAAAACCTTAATACAATGTTGCATAGGGGTGATAACAGCAGAAACTCTTTTTTATTCCTGATCTTTGGGGAATACATTCAGTCTTTTTACTATTCAGTGTGATGTTTCTATAGATTTTTCATAGATGCTTTTTTTTTTTTTTTTTTTTTTTTTTTTTCCAGATTGAGGGAGTTCCCTTCTATTCCTAGTTTGTTGAGAGTTTTCCTTAGGAATGAGAATTAGATTTTGTTCAATGTTTTTTCTACATCTATTAAGAAAATCTTATGGGTTTTCTTTATTAGCTTATTAATATGATTAATATGATGAATTGCACTGATTGATTCTTGAAAGTTAAATTAACTTTGCATTCCTAGGATAAATTCTACTGGGTCATCATCTATCATCTTGTTTATGTACCGTTGGATTTGACTTGCTAAAATTTTATTTAGAATGTTTTCATCTATTTTCATGTGGGATGTTGGTCTTTGGTTCTCTTTTCTTATAATGTCTTTGAGTTTGTTATCAGGGTAATGCTGGCCTTATAAAACGAATAGGTAAGTGTTTCCTTCTCTTCCATGTTCTGGAATAGTCTGTGTAGAGTAAGTATTGTTTCTTAATTAAATGTTTGATAAAAATTCACCAGTGAAGACTTCTGGGCCTGGAGTTTTCTTTGTGGGAAGACTTTTAACTACAAATTCAATTCTTCTAATAGATATAAGAATATTCATGTCATACTATTTTTCTCATGTTAGCTTTGGTAATTGTGTCTTTTAAGGACACAACATTTCATATAAGTTGTCAAATTTAATGTCATAACATTATTCATAATATTTCCTTGCTATTCTTTTGATATCTGTAGAATTTGTAGTGATGTTACCTTTTACATTTCTAATGTTGGTAATTTGTGTCTTCCCTCTTTTTTTCCCAGTCTAGCCAGAGGTTTATCAATTTTATTGATGTTCTCAAAAAACCAGTGTTTGGTTTCATTGATTTTCTCTTTTGTTTTTCTGTTTTCTATTTCAGTGGTTTTTGTTCTAATCTTTATTATTTCCTTTCATCTGCTTATTTAGGATTTAATTTGTCTTCTTTTTCTAGGGGGAAGCTGAGGTCATCATTTTGAGAAATTTGTTCATTTCTAACATAGGTGTTTAGTGCTATAAATTTTTTTCTAAGTATTGCTTTAGTGGCATTCCACAAGTTTTGACATGTTATGTTGTCATTTTTATTCAATTCAAAATAATTTTTAATCTTGGATTATTTATTTATTTATTTATTTTTTAAAGATTTTATTTATTTATTTAACAGAGATAGAGACAGCCAGTGAGAGAGGGAACACAAGCAGGGGAGTGGGAGAGGAAGAAGCAGGCTCATAGCGGAGGAGCCTGATGTGGGGCTCGATCCCATAACGCCGGGATCACGCCCTGAGCCGAAGGCAAACGCTTAACCACTGTGCCACCCAGGCGCCCCCTAATCTTGGATTATTTAGAAGTGTATTGTTGTTGACCCATGGATTATTTAGAAGTGTGTTGTTACGTTTTCAAATATTTGGTAACTTTCTAGAGATATTTCTGTTGTTCATTTCCAATATTGTACTTCATAATAATACTTCTATTGTGGCCAGAAGACATACCTTGTATGATTTGAATCCTTTTACACTTATTAAAGTCATTTTATGGCCCAGAATTTGGTCTTTCATAGTAAATGGTCTGTGTGCACTTAAAAAGAATGGATATGGGGCGGTGCCTGGGTGGCTCAGTCAGTTGAGCATCTGACTCTTGATTTCAGCTCAGGTCATGATCTAAGGGTCCTGTGAGAACAAGACCCACGTCAGTCTCCACACTTAGCAAGGAGTCTGCTTGAGATTCTTTCCCTCTCCCTCTGCCCCTCCCACCACTCTCTTTCTCTCTCAAATAAATAAATAGATCTTAAATTGTGTCTGTTTTTACTTCATGTGTTTTGAAGCTCTGTTCGTAGGTGTATAAATGCCTAGGATTTTTATGTCCTCCTGATGAATTAACCCCTTTATTATTATGATATAACCTTCATCTCTGTTAATATTCTTTGTTCTGCAATCTAATATGGTCACTCCCACTTTCCCTTGACTAATGGTAGCTTAGTATATCCTTTTGCTTTTACTTTTTTTTAGATTTTATTTATTTATTTATTTATTTATTTATTTATTTATTTATCAGAGAGAAAGCATAAGCAGGGGGAGCAGCAGGCAAAGTGAGAAGTGGGCTCCCTGCTGAGCAAGGAGTCTGACCTGAGACTCCATCCCAGGATCCTGGGATCGTGACCTGAGCCAAAGGCAGATGCTTAACAGACGGAGCCACCCAGGCGTCCCTCACACAAAATATTTTTATTATGGTTGTATTCTCTACTTTTGGGTGGAATCTTCTATATTTTACCATTAGATGAAGCTTGTTACTGTGTTTTTCAAATTTCCTATACTCTCCTGATCTTTTCATCTGTTTAATTTAGCAATTGTTGTAAGTGTTAAGACCTCCCACTATAATAGTGTATTTGTCTAATTTTTCCTTGTAACTTTGCAATTTTTTTGAGGCTATGTTATTAGGAGCATATAAGTTTGGAATTTTTGCTGTTATTGTTTGACTAATGAATTAAACTTTTAACCATTATGCAGTGACTCCCTTTATCTGTGATCATGCTGGGTTTTTTCTTTTTGCCTTAAATTTTGTTTTGACTGTTATTAATACAGCTACAACAGTCTTTTAGTTAGTGCTTGTCTAGCATATTATTTTCCGTTTGTTTTTATATTTTTATGTTTTGTGTGTGTCTCTTTTATTTTATTTTTATTTTTTTATTTGGCAGAGAGAGAGAGCATAAGCAGGGGGAGCAGCAGGCAGAGGGAGAGGGAGAAGCAGGCTCCCTGCAGATCACGGAGCTGGATATGGGACTTGATCCCAGGACTCTGGGATCATGACCTGAGCTGAAGGCAGACACTTAACCAACTGAGCCACCCAAGTGTTCCTGGGTGTGTTTCTTTTAAATAGCATACAGCTGCAGGTTTCCGGGCTGTCTCAGTCAGTGGAATGTGTGACTCTTGATCTCAAGGCTGTGAGTTTGAGTCCTGTGTTGGGTGTAGTGATTACTTACAAATAAAATCTTTATAAATAAATAGCATATAGCGGGGTTTGTTTTTTAATCTAGTTTGGGAATCCTTTATTGTAGCTTTTAATCCATTTCTATTTATTACAATTGTAGTAAACAATATTTGGATTAATTTCTGCATTGTATTTTGTACACTCCATTTGTCTTATCCTTTCTATCTGCCCCCCCCCCCATTTTCTTGACTTCTTTTGCATTATTTGAATTTTTGCACTCCATTTGTTTCTGGTACTAGTTTGGCAGATATATTCTCTATCATTATTCTTTTAATGATATCTTTAAAAAATTCCAAATGCTAAAATGATTGAAATTTAAATTAAATTAATATTTTTATCCTCTTCTCAAACCATATGAGAAGCTTGGAACACTTAGGCTTTGTCTCCTGAGCCCTGGAAGTCTGTAAAATCTCAAATTTAAGTTTACTAAGATGAGAAGACATCCTCGGGGTGATAGCCAGCTTCAATAGTCTGCTTAATTACTTGAATTCCTTCTTTTACTCTGTAGATTCCTTACTTTCTTGCCAGATCATTGATGCCTTAAAATTATTTTACCCAAAAAGTTTAGTTGTTCTCAGTAAAAGGGTTTTTTAGTGTATCTAGACTTTTTATGTTTCCAGAAATGAAATCTCTCTGTGCCTTAATTTTCTTGTACGTTAAATGGGGATAATAATAATAATTACTTTATAGGATTGTTTTAAGGAATAAATAAATATATTTAAGCAGATAAAACAGTATTCATAAAATAGTTTAAGTCAGTATTTGCACATACACACACACACACACACACACACACACACACACACACTGGAAGCCAACTTGTTTTCTGGACTAGTTCATTTTTGTGCAGACCTTAGAGTAAATGTTCTTCTTTCCTCTTTTTTTTTTTTTTCCTTTTTAAGCAGGCTCCACACCCAGTGTGGAGCCCAATGAGGGCCTGAACTCACAACCCTGAGATCAAGACATGAGCTGAGATCAAGAGTCAGACGCCCAACCGACTGAGCCACCCAGACACCCCTTCTTTCCTCTTTGATTAATTAAAGAATATCCTGACATTGCAAGGTAAAACTGTTTATTATTTGCAACTACTGAATGAATTAGGACTTGGGAGTTCTTTTATAGTCAAAACAAAATAAAGAGACAAGTTGGTTTCTGAGGCCAAAAGAAATCCTGATTTCCTTCCTTCCTCCCTCCCTGTCCCTCCTTCCCTCCTTTCTTTTTTTCTTTCTCTTTCTTTCTTTCTTTCTTTCTTTCTTTCTTTCTTTCTTTGCCTTTCCGTTATTAGAACAGCCTCATTTTTCTCATTTACTGATCTTAAAATAAGTAAAAATCAAATTTATAAAATAAATTCCTTCTAATAAATTCTATTTAATCTGATTTATTAGAGTCTCAATAAGCAATTGATAAATAATATAGGGCCCTAAGTGCTATAGAAGTTCAGAGAAGTCAGTGAATTAAAGTAGCTGATGAAAGCTTCATGGATTTTGACTGATATATACTGAAGGAGAGACGCCTGAAGGTTTGGACCTTCATAGGGAAATCATCCCTCCCCACCCCTCACCCCTAACCACAGTTACTGATTCTGCCTGCCCTTGACCCTGGGACCATGTGACTCCTAAAGAAAGTAGCTTTAATCTCTTCCCTTTACAGCTGTCCTCCAGGTCTCCCTTTCAAGAAAATTGAGTCCAGTTTGTAGTTCTAGAATGTAAGCTTCACTGGTGTCCTGTGGAAGCATTAAAGTCAAATACCTGGGTCTTTCAAAGAAGTCACATATTTTTCTCCAAGGCACACACCCTCAGTCCCAGTTTACCCTGGGTGAAGCACTGCCCTAAGCATTTTATACCCATCATATAATTTACACCTTCCAAGAATCAGGTTACTTACTACCCAATCTCTCTATTCCCCTCCACAGTTGTGAAACACTATTCTATACTCACTATGATCATTTCCTCGCTTCCCACTCTCTTCTCACCCTTGGTTTTCACTCCACATCTACAGCTCTGGCTAAGGTCACCAGTGATTTCTGTGTTGTTAAATGCAGTGAGCATCTTTCAGTCCTCGTTTTACTTTACCTTCCATTGTCTTTCCACACAGCTGAGCACTCTCTTTTCATGAATCATTCTTCTCTTCACTTCTGTGACCCACAATTTCTAGGCTTTGTTTTGCTTCCCCTGCTCCTTTGTTACCTTGTCAGGTTCATTCTTCTTAACCAACAATTAAATGTTGGGTTTCCTTGGGTTTGAGACCCAGGCCCTCTGCTCTCCTAATACTATACTTGATTCCTGGGACACCTCGTTCATGTGCACAGCTTCAATTGTAGTCTCTGCTAATTTTCCCCAAATTTTTATTTCCAATTCAGACCCACATATCCAGCTCCCTGAAGGACAACTCAACTTGAATGTCTCCAGGGCACCACAAGCCAACAGGCCCAAAGTCACTCAGGCTTTTTCCCCTACAGCTGCTTCATTCTCCTGGAGAGTGGCACCATCACCTGTCCAATTGCTCGAATGAGAAACCTGGGTGTCATTCATGACTAAGTCCTCTCCCTCACTAGCCCCCACTCAACCCCATCTAATCTATTTTGAAATCCTGTTTATTTTCTCTCCTAAGTAGCTCTCTAATCAGTTCACTTCTCTCTAACTCCCTCTATCCCACCCATTTTAAGCTACCATCTTACTCCACCTAGATCACAGTAGTGGCCTCATAGCTAGTGTGCCTAAACTCATCTTACCACCTTCCCGCAAATCTATTCTCAGCTAGAGATCTCCTCTAAAAGCGAACATGATAATAGTCACACTCTGCTTAAACCCTCAATGGCCTCCCACTAATTTAAGGATAAAAACAAAACTTTGTGAGACACTTATCTTTCCACCCTCACTCCATCCTTAGACCTCTTTTATTCTCTTCCCTCCAGCCTCACTGGCCTTCTTCCTTATTATCTGCCACTACAGGACATTTGCACACCCTGTTTCCCCTCTTATCTAGTTATCTGTCTTCACTCTTAAGTGCTCAATGCAAACATCGCCTTCCCAGGAAAACCTTACCTGAAATTCATTATCACAACAGATCCCTCTGTTATAGGTTCTTACAACACCATTTTGCAAATCTTAGCCACACTGTCACAGCTGTGATTTTATATTTCCCAGTGTAGTTATTGTGTCCTTGTCTGTGTTCTGTGCTAGACTGTAAGTTCCATCTGTTACTTCTCCTAATTGTATTCTAGTGCCTAGCACAGCGTCTGGCTCACAATGAACACTCAAGAAATATTTGCAGGATAAAGGATCAAAAAGCATAAGTATTATTTTTAAGATAGGTACTATTATTAACCCCATATTTACATAATAAGGAAATCGAGGCTCAGATAGGTTAAGTAAAATGCCCAGTTAAGAAGTGGCTGAGTCAAAATCTGAGCCTGCTTTTCTGATTCCAGAACCTACGATGATTAAACAGCACTGTGCTTTCCCAAGCAGATCAAGCACCAAACCAGACTGACCAGCAGCTTGCTAAGGACATCAGTTTCCTGTAGCCATATCTGTTTAATCCTGGAATCAGAACAGGATCCTAGAATCCTAAAGCTGCATGAGATTTAGAAATCCTCTGGTGAGGGGCGCCTGGGTGGCTCAGTTGGTTGAGTGTCCGACTCTTGGCTTTGGCTCAGGTCATGATCTCGGGGTCATGAGATGGAGCCCCGTGCCCCCTGTGGAGTGCCATGCCCCAAGTGGGGCTCTGCGAGGAGTCTGCTTTAGATTCTCTCCCTCTCCCTCTGCCCCTCCCCCTGCTCACATGCTCTCTCTCGCACACTCTCTTTTTCTGAAAGAAAGAAAGAAAGAAAGAAAGAAAGAAAGAAAGAAAGAAAGTCTTTAAAAAGAAAAAAAAGAAATCCTCTGGTGAGGAGAAGCCATCTGTCCAAAGTCACACAGCAAGGTGGCCGCAGATTTAGGGTTAGAAGTTCAAACTTCAACCTCAGTGCTTTATATGCTGAATTCCACATACCCACCCTGCCTTCTTTCCCCAGGCAAGAGCGTAGCTTCCAAGGTCCAAGGTTCAATCTGCTAAGAGCAGAGACCTTCAAACTTTTTTACTATGGACAATTTGTGATAGGAGAAAGGCGAGTGGAGAGCAAAAGATCCCTGGACCTACCTATTCTCACTTTTCAGGATAAAAGAATTAAGAGCCATCAATTAGGGGCTATCCTGCAAGCAAATATAAGGAGGCCCCTGTACATCTACTCTAGCAGTAAGAATGTGGCTGCTTCAGATTTGAACTATATACATAACTCGTTCTGCCGCAGGGCTGTACTAAAACACTAAACCCATTAACTGTATTTCTCTTCTAGCATATACAGCTCCACGAAAGAGGTACCATGACTAAGCCCACTCTACAGATAAAGAAATTGAAGCTTAGGGGTGCCTGGGTAGCTTAGTCGGTTAAGTGTCTTCGGCTCAGGTCATGATCTCAGGGTCCTGAGATCGAGTCTCATGTCTGGGTCCCTGCTCAGTGGGGAGTCTGTATCTCCCTCTCCTGCTGCCTCTCCTCCCACTGGTGCTCATGCCTACTCTCCCTCTGTCTTTCAAAAAAATAAATAAAGTCTTTTTAAAAAAGAAAGAAATTAATTCCTTCCACTACTGTTTGCCTAATACATTTATCATTTCATTTTAAAAACTAGTTTAATAAGGGGCGCCTGGCTGGCTCAGTTAGTAAAGCGTGCAACTCTTGACCTTAGGGTCATAAGTTCAAGCCCCATGTTGAGTATAGAGATTACTTTTAAAAAATGAAATATCGGGGCGCCTGGGTGGCATAGCGGTTAAGCATCTGCCTTCGGCTCAGGGCGTGATCCCGGTGTTATGGGATCGAGCCCCACGTCAGGCTCCTCCACTATGAACCTGCTTCTTCCACTCCCACTCCCCCTGCTTGTGTTCCCTCTCTCGCTGGCTGTCCCTATCTCTGTCAAATAAATAAATAAAATCTTAAAAAAAAATGAAATATCTTTTAAGAAAGAGAGAAACAGCAGGCATGAGGAGAACGCTCTGGGGAAATAAACTAGTTTAATAATAAAAATATCGGGTATTCTGTATGTTCAGATATGGAAAGTTATATTATTAAGGCAAAAAAATGCCTTGGTAGACTATGTATGATCTCCTATATGTACGAAAAAGGACAAACACACTTCTGGAAGGACACACAGTAAACCATATTTGTTGGGAGTGGGTCTGGGGAGACCATAAGCAGAAAGCAGCCTTTTATACTTCACTCCTCCACTTCACGAATAATTATTACTTATTTTTTTTTGAGAGGGAGAGGCGAGGGGGAGAGGCAGAGGAAGAGGGAGAAAACCTTCAGCAGGCTCCACACTCAGCACATGAGCCCGACGTGGGTCTCGATCCTACAACCCTAAGATTATGACCCAAGCTGAAATCAAGAGTTGAATGCTCAACCAACCAAGCCACCCAGGAGCCCCGAGCAATTATTATTTGTACAATTTTTTTAACTTGAAACGTATACTGTAAATGTAAATATATGTCGTTTTACAGCATAGTTAACTAAAACCCTACCACAAGCTAAACTGATTCAGTACTAGCCGCAGTGTAAGCCCCTTATTCACACTCAAGTCAATGCCCATGACAATGAAGGCAAAGGAAGAGAGGTAAAGCAATGCAGGCACGTGAGAATCTGGTCAGGATTCAAATCCTTGATTCCACCATTCCAGCTTATGATTTCAGGTGGGTTATTTAACCTTTATGAACCTCGGTTTTCTCATCTGTGAAATGGGGACAATCCTGCCTCACAGGATAGTGGTAAGGATAAGAGAGATAATGCTTGTAAAGCAGTTGGTACAGAGCCAGCAGGTAGTAGGCAGTCCATAGGGCTGGTAACCATTATTATGTACTGATAACAAAACCTTCTTCCCCCCATCACAGGCATGCCAACTACGTTTATGCTTATGTGATAGGAGATGTGAGCTTGCCCGGAATCAAGGGGTATTCAGGCTTGCGGGTAGAAAAAAAGAGCTAATGGCCTCCCCCTCACCTCCAGTCTGCATGCCATCTATGAGGCTTCCAGGATCTCCAGCTACACACTTTAAGAGTTATTAGCTATTTCTCCTGAACAGAAAATTGTGCTTGGGATTCTTTGGGGTGGGGAGGTTTAAGGACTAGATGGTTCAAGCTGCTTTTCCTTGGCTTAGTTTCACTCTTCATCTGGAAATTTACAAGCTTAGAAAGTTTGATCAACCATAAGAATTTCTGCAGGTCAGTTTGACCCAAGGTGGAATCCAAGGGCTGGTACCACTGTGGGACCATAATCCCTTAACCAAAATTCTGAATCCAAAACAGTCTAGGACCCAAAGCTTTTTCACAAGTCTAATGCAAATGAACTCATTTGGAGGAAGACCCTGAATTGCTATGAGGCTATTTAATGTCTTTATTGATTACATTTGGGATGACTAGTCACACATTTTTCTGAGAAAATATCGATGTGTTTGATTATGTGATGCTGCCCTAGACCTCACTAAGGAGTTTACATAATATACAGTGGACACATCATATTACCTTGTTAAAAATCTGAAAAATTCAGAATTCTGAAAAACGTCTGACCCCAGAGATTTCAGATAATACGTTGTGGACCTGAATATCCAGACAAGCTCTAAAGTCTTTTTGTCCCAGCCAAACCTCTTGTTGTCATTCATCAGCTGGGTCATCTGTGGGGGCAGAAAAACCTGCTCCGAGACTCAGATGCCTCAGGGCCCCAGTGGGAACTCAGAACCATGGACAGCAGCACATCCCAAGTTTGCTGCCAAACAAATTTATTAACATCTTAGACTCAGTTTTCTTCTGTATAGAGAGAGATTGGCACAATGCAGCTTGCCTGAGAAACGCAACCATTGTTTTCTAACAGTAAAACACAAGGTATGGGGGCGGGGGAGGGTTGGCAGTTGATGTGGTCTGGGCACAGAAAATAAATGTGTTTCTTATCTTTTTCTTCCAGCTGGTTCCAGGCTCTTCTCCTTTGACATTATTAAAAGCCTGGCAGGTACTTTGAATGTTTGTTTCCATCAAGTTTTCCTTGCCTTTCTAATCTGCAAATATTTCTGGCTGGTTTCCTTTCCTGAGTGTTCTGTGTTGCCTAGCCACTGGATTTTCCCAGCCTCACCTGCCCAGCAACCAGGTAACGAGGCAGAGACTTTGCTAGGAGTGGACACAAAGTTCCCGGTGGACTTTGCCAGGCCCCATCATTCTAATAAAAGGGAAGTAAATAAGCCACAGGCTTCCACTGTTGTTCATGCCCCAATTATCATTATGTCCTTTAGGAGAAGAGGGGGACAGTGAGGTGGTTTCCTTCACTACTAAGTGGGGTCATATCCAGCCTCAATGAAATTGAGACTACTGTCACTGAAAACAGTGCTTCAGGCTGCAAGCATAAGGGACCTTAGAGCTTATATGCTGGAGGCAGCGAAGCCAAATGGCTGCTTTAATTTTTTTTTAAGATTTTATTTACTTATTAGAGAGAGAGAGCATGAGCAGGGGTGGGGTGCAGACTGAGGGAGAAGCAGACCCCGCACTGAGCAGGGAGCCTAGGACCCTGAGATCGTAACCTGAGCCAAAGGCAGCCACTTAACTGACTAAACCACTCAGGCACCCCTACTTTTCTTTATTCAACAAATATCTATTAAGTGTCTGCTCATGTCAGGCACAAACTAGGTACAGGGATGGAAAATGAAGTCCCATTCTCTTCCCCAAAGCTTAGAGTCAGGTGGGACAGAGAGACAAGTAAGATTTAAAAGTATGGTCCGTGTGCTGGTGCTATGGTAGAGGGAAGTACAGGATATTATAGGAAGCCAGCAGAGGGGAATCCAATCCTGGCTGAGGAGTCTAAGAAAACACCTGAGCTGGGCAGGTGGGGGCAGTAGGGAATTTCAAAGAAGCAGAACAGTGTACGCCAAGGCAGGCCACTGTGAGAGACTTCAGACTTGGCATCTTGTTGTATTTGTATGTATTTGGCCGTATTCCAAAGCTAAAATAATCTTGTCTCTGATGACCAGGGCCACGTCTTATATTTCTGTGTATCTCCAGAACCTACGCTGTTCCCTGTACACAATTAGTGCCCAATCAATGGTTATCAGTGAGAATGGGTTTAAGGGCTCACATCAGAACTGTAGCCACGCAGAGGATTTCACTGTAGAAACCAGAATGCTCCAGCAGAAACTGGGACACACTTGCTCCGCCTCTAATACTTTCTGGGCTGCCCCAAGGAGGAATTTTGGCCCAAGGACTCCAGCAAACTGGAGAAATGGAAGTTGCTCCTTACTTCGCATGGCGGAAAGTTCCTCGGGAAAGTGTGTGGCCTGGCACTCATGTTCTTTTTTTTTTTTTTTTTAAAGATTTTATTTATTTATTCGACAGAGATAGAGACAGCCAGCGAGAGAGGGAACACAAGCAGGGGGAGTGGGAGAGGAAGAAGCAGGCTTCCAGCAGAGAAGCCTGATGTGGGGCTCGATCCCAGAACGCCGGGATCACGCCCTGAGCCGAAGGCAGACGCTTAACCGCTGCGCCACCCAGGCGCCCCTGGCACTCATGTTCTTGAGAAGATTTAGTTTGAGCCCCAGCACATCATCAATCAGCCCCCTGATTCTGGGAGAATTCCATGGCCTCTCTGAGCTGCAGATTTTTTACCCACGAAACAAGAGCTGATTCCCCTTACCTACCTCAGGGGCATAGTATGAGGGTAAAAGAAGGGAGGAGTCACAGCAAACCCTTTGAAAACAGACAGAAAATACCGCTCACAAGTGCTGGGTCTGCTGAGTAAGGAATCAGGAAGCCTGGACTCCCCTGCAGTTGTTGGTGTTGGCCAGCTCAATTTCTCTCTCTGAGCCTCATTTCTTTCCTTGTGTATATTCTGCAGAGGACCACCGCGGATCTCACATTGTTCCATGGGTTTGTTTTGTCGGTGTTTTTTGGTTTGGTGGTTTTGTTTGTTTGTTTGCTTAGTACCTCAGTGGATAAACTAGAAGCCTTAGACAGCCCCCTGGGTGTTAATCCCGTGTTTATGTCATGATTCATGTCCATTGCTACATTGGTGCCAACATTGATTGGATGGTTGCAGCAGGGAGAGGTCTAGTTGTCCCTGGCAAATTGCAGTGGCTAAGATGCAGAGAGGTCCTTCTTGGCTAGAGCCTTGAGGACTGGGGAGAAGCCAGGCAGCTGGAAGAGGTGCAAGCCGCAAGCCCAGGGAAAAGCTTCCCCGAGATGCAAGCATCATTTAACTGCGGAATATGGTTTCTATAACACTGGGGAAGTCAACTGCCAACATTGGCGGGTGAAAAGAATTTAAGTCTCTTATCTGGTTGCTATGTCGTGTGTGTGTGTGTGTGTGTGTGTGTGTGTGTGCACGCAGGTCTTTCTCTCTCTGTCCCCCCCTCCCCCCAGGCTCTTTCACCCCTCCCAGCTCCCCAACCCTTCTCTGGGCTCCAGCTGTCTTTTATCTCTTCCCCTTTGGCCCGCAAGCTGTCTCCCCCACCTCCTCCTTCTCTCCTGCCATTGTGTCTCCTGCTTTCTGCATCCTCCCCACTGTTCTCTTCTTTGCCTTCCCTTTTTCTATGAGGATCACTAGGGCTTCAGTCCACCCAGCTGCAAGGGGAACATAACCCTTTAGAAATGTGAGCTCATTTACTATAATTCTCCCACTGCGCAGGCCAGGGGTAGAGGTCACCCCCCCCAACCCCACGGTTATTCCTACTGTGAGCAATGGGATTAAAAGAGGAGAGGGGTCTTCGCAAGGCACCCAACAGACCAATCATTTAGTCAGTAAATACTTGTTTTTATGTAAGTTTTAAAATAATTTTAAGGTAATACATGTAAATTGCAGAGAATTTAGAAAGGAAAAAAAAAAGAGAAATATTTAAATGAACCATAGTTGCCTCTATCCAGAGATAACCCTTAATAGTATTTTACTTTAATTCATCCTAGGATATTTTTCTGGGCTTTTCTGCATACTTATGGTTTTACTGTATGTACAGTTTTGTAACCTGCTTTTTTTTTTTTTTTTTTAAAGATTTTATTTATTTATTCGACAGAGAAAGATAGCCAGCGAGAGAGGGAACACAAGCAGGGGAGTGGGAGAGGAAGAAGCAGGCTCATAGCGGAAGAGCCTGATGTGGGGCTCGATCCCAGAACGCCGGGATCACGCCCTGAGCCGAAGGCAGACGCTTAACCGCTGTGCCACCCAGGCGCCCCTGTAACCTGCTTTTTTCTACTCCATATTATAACAGAAGTGTTTCCCTCATGGTATTGTAAACCCTTTAAAAACATTATTTAAATTTGCTTACTCTCTGCCCTGTGTTTTGGACATTTATAGGGGTTCCAAATTTTCTGTAATGATAATTATACTGTGATGGGCAGTTTTATGTGCAAAGTTTATACAGTCAATATGGTGGAGGGTTGATGAGGGAGGCTTTGGAGCCTGGCTGCCCTGATTGGAATCTGGGCTCCACCCTTGCAAGTGCTGGGTAGGTTATACCTTGGTTTTCACATCCATACAATAGGGACGACGATGGTGCCTTCCTCCTGGGGTTGCTGTTAGATGAAATAAGACGATTCATCTAAAGCAGTTAGAACAGTTCGCGTGTGATAGTTCCTCAATAAATATTAGCTATTAGTATTACCTTAAGATGGATCACCAGTAGTGGATTTACTTTGGCTCTTGATATATAGTGCCACGTTGCTTTCCAAAACAACAACAACAACAACAACAACAAACCTGTATTGACAAACCTACCATGATTTGAACTCTGGCCTGACTGATGCCAAAACTCATGCTCTTTCTACTAGCCCCTCCACAATACCTCTTCAGGCAAGTACTAGGAATCCCTGCAGTAACTGTTCTCTCAATGCAAAAGAAATGGATTACCATTAAGACCATAGAAAGCATCTAGCATAATGCCTGGCACCTATTATTTGAGAACAGATACAAATTATATTGTAGAGTGAATGCCTCTTTCATATATTTAATAGACGATCATTGAGACAATGCATATAAAGCTCTTAGCCCAGTTCCTGGCACATGACAGGCACTCAGATAGTCTTATTATCTGTGTATCCATCCATCCATCCATCCAACTGTCCAGCTCTCTTCCTGTCATCTACTGTGTTTCTCTCTTGCTAGCTCCCTAGTGCCCAACTGGCACAGGGTGCCTCCTCCACCACCTTCATTGTGAACCTTCTCGTTGACACAGCAGAACCCTGCCATTTTGATGAAGTCAGGATCCAAGGTTAGTGCTTGGAATAACAGGCTTGGGAGCTGAAGGGAGAGGACTGAATATCGGGATATGGATGACAGATGGGACACAGGCTGCAGTGAAACCAAATGTGTCCTCGCTGTGGGCCAGGGCCTTATGTGGGTGCCCCAAGTGCTACTGGGACCATGGAGGCCAGGGATCAAGGAGCTGATAACTGCAAGTAACCCGGCCTCTGAGGACTTATCTCTTGTCCCTTTCTCTCTCCCTCTCATTCTCTCTCTCTCTCTCTCTCTCTCTCACACACACACACACACACACACACACACACGCCCCTTCCAAGGCAGGAGAAAAGAAGGGCTCTTGGGAGGCGTGTTCTGTTAGAGAAGAATCAGCAGACTGAGTGTTTCACCTCCCCCTGGAATTTATCATTTTCCTCTCTGCTGACACACGCTGCTAGCCCCCAAGGCTGCATGACCACTGGTCCTTCCTCCCCCACCCACTCACTCTTGGGTCCACTTAGCCCCGCTGAGTCTGTCCAGGACCTTCAAAAGGAACATCAGAAAAATTAGGGAAAAACAAAAGGGAAATAAAGAATGAAAACACATGAAAATCCTCAGCCTTAGAGCTTGGCAAATACATGTTCCTGACCCAGCAGAGAACTGGGGGCCTTACACTATTCCATTCCACCTGAGGGGAAATGGGCATCCAGAGGGGCTCTTTTTACATTTTGAGGTTGTTTCCTCGGGTTTCTTTTTTGCTCCCTCATGAAATGTCCCAATCCCTTGGACAAGGATGGAGTTGCTGGGGAAGAGAGTGGAGAAGACTCAGCTTTGGCATCAGACAGACCTGGCTTCAGATCTGTATTTGTCGGATGTATGCATCTGGCACATTAACTTAACCTCCATGAGCCTTGATGAAAAACAACCTAATTGAATTGTTTTGAGGATTAAACGGTAAGTGGTTGACACAGAGAAGGCATCCAGAATGGGTCTCTCCTACTTATCCTGAGCTGAAGAATATAAAAAGGACTCCAGCTTCTCAGGGAACATTCTTGCCTTCCAGTTCCCTGCCTCCCTAGACCCTGGTCTGGGAAGGAGTGAAGGGTCATTTCTCTCATCCATACATTGGACATACAGACACATGTGGCAGGGAGCTGTGAAGAAAATGTCTTCCTAACACAAAGGCAGAAAAGTCCCTCCTTTCCTAGCTCAGAAAGTTACCCCTGGGGTCAGGGCACCCGGCTGGCTCCGTGGGAGGAGCACGAGACTCTGGATCCTGGGGTCGTGATTCTAAGAATCATGTTGCACAGCCATTACTTAAATAAATAAATAAACTTAAAAAAAAAAGAAAAGAAAAGAAAGTTACCTGGGACAAGCACACAGCAACCTACACACACACACACACACACACACACACACACACACACGCTCCCAGATGGGAGCTGTCCTGAGTCTGGGACCGTAGTTCTTCAGAAGGCTCCTGGGCAGGGCCTTGCAAGAGTTTGGGACCCACTCTGCACTGTCTCAGTTCACGGTCAAGGCAAAGAAGACCTCCCCATGCAGACCTCACCTGGCTGGCTGTGGCTTTGAGGGCAGGGAAAAAGCAGAATCACATATCAGTTTCATTTCCTCTTCCTTCAACTCAGGACTGATCTCTGCCTTTTCCTTCCAAGTTGAAAGTTACTTAACTTCTCTGGGACTCATTTTCCTTATCTGTCGCCTGGGAATGACACGCATTTATGAGAGTCAAATGAGATAATGGCTGAGCAGATGCTTCAAAAACTGCAAAGGAAGGGCAGATATAAACCATTCTTACTCTTCCATTCATTTTCATTTTCATTCCTGCGTCAGAGGAAAGACCTGATCCATTTGATAAACCTCACCCCCAACACCGCTCCCCCCACACACAGACACAGTCACACATCCTGCCTGGCAGAGTGGGAAAGTGCCAACAGTGCGGCTTCTTCTGCCAGTGAGCAAATGCTCACATGCCCCCGAGGCAGCCTGTGGATGCCAGAGTTGATGCTGATGGAGTTCTGAGCTGAGCGGTCTGTGGTTGCTGCATTCCTCCACCTTATGCTCTGGCTTTGCCTCTCAAAGCTGCAGAAACCCCCATTCTCCTTCCCAGGCTTGAGTGAGCCTGTGCTCGGTAGGAGAGCAAGAAGTTGCGCAGGACTGGTGCTGAAAACTCTCTTCTTTCCCTGAATGAACTGGTGTGCTGCTAAGAACATTGCCCCAGCTTAAGTTCTGCGATCTCCTGTGGAGAGAAGGGGGTAGTTGGGGTATTTCCAAAGCCCCCCAAAGAAGTTTAAGAGAGAGATTACAGGGGTGCCTGGGTGGCTCAGTCAGTTAAGCGTCTGTGTTCAGCTCAGGTCATGATCCCAGGGTCCTGGGATCAAGCCCAGCGTCAGACTCTCTGCTCCTTGGGGAGCCTGTTTCTTCCTCTCCCTCTGCCTGCTGCTCCACCTGCTCGTGCTCTCTCTCTCTCTCTTGCTCCATCAAATAAATAAATAAAATCTTTTTTAAAAAAAATTTTTAGGGGAGCCTGGGTGGCTCAGTTGTTGGGCGTCTGCCTTCGACTCAGGGCATGATCCTGGTGTTATGGGATCGAGCCCCACATCAGGCTCCTCTGCTGGGAGCCTGCCTCTTCCTCTCCCACTCCCCCTGCTTGTGTTCCCTCTCTCGCTGGCTGTCTCTCTCTCTGTCAAATAAATAAATAAATTCTTTAAAAAAAAAAACTAAAAAAAATTTTTTTTAGGGGCGCCTGGGTGGCTCCCGGGGCGCCTGGGTGGCTCTGTCGTTAAGCGTCTGCCTTCGGCTCAGGGCGTAATCCCGGAGTTCTGGGATCGAGCTCCACATCAGGCTCCTACACTGGGAGCCTGCTTCTTCCTCTCCCGCTCCCCCTGCTTGTGTTCCCTCTCTCGCTGGCTGTCTCTCTCTCTGTCAAATAAATAAATAAAATCTTAAAAAAAATTTTTTTTAAATAAAAAGTAAAAATAAAAGCCTAGAAACTGAGGAGTTTATGGCACTCAGCAGCATTACCCAGGGTAAGCAGAGTTTGCCCCTCTCCCAATGCCCAATTAGGTAGTAGCATCAGATACCCAGAAGCAGGAGGCCCCAGTATTACCCTTGATGCCTCACCCTCTTCTTCACAACCAATGTCTCGTCTCTGTTCTCCCCCAAAACTGTCTCAAACCCATCCCCTGTTCCCCATCCTACTGACTCTGCCTTGTTCAAGTTCCTCCATCTCTTTCCTGAACTCTGCTGTAGTTTCCTCGCCAGTCCTCCAGCCTCATCTCTTCTCTCCAGACTTTCCACCCAGAATTTCCTCCTCTCCTGGCCCTCCTGGTGAATATTTCATTGTTTAATAAAACTCAGCTCAAATGTCACCTCTTCCAGGAAGCCTGCTGGGACTTCCCCAGGCAAAGTTAATTGTTTCCTTCTCTGTATACTTTTCACTCACCCTACGATAGCGTTTATTTCACTGTGCTGGCATTGCTGGTTAACACGTTCAACTACCTCGCTGCCCGTCATGGCAGCTTCTTCAAGGACCCAGACTGTGGCTTATACTTTGTATTCTCGGGGTCTAGCAGGTGAGCAGATCTTCATGACATAGCAGGACATGCCTGATGGAAAAAAGAGGGAGGGAGAAAAGAAGGAAGCAGAACATGAAATGGGAACTTTGCATAATTGTAGATTCTTCAGTTCCTGAACCACCCCCTATATCTTGTGAGGGTAATCTCACTAAAAGAAACACTTAACAGCTGCATGAGCCCGTGTTCTCTGTCACAAATTTCACGCGGTGCTGATTGCCCCTAGAGTGTCTTCAAAGCTGCTGAGGAGGCTCAGAATCCTGAGGAAACAAAAGTCCATGGAGATTGGGCTGTGCCAATTCATGACAAAAACCAGACTAGAACCTAGGTCTTTTGGTGCCCAAGCCAAGGTCCTTGACATGACACCAATGGCCGCTCTGCAAGTTTTCCCTCCAGGCAACAGCATATAATTATCAACATTAGTATTTGGAATTTATATGCAGCTTTTGCTTTCACTGGCTTTTTTATTATCCTTTTGATTAGTAATTCGGTATGCAGCCCAGGCATGGAGCAAAGCCAGGGTAGGGAGGGAGGGGCAGAGGGAAGCCAAGGCCAAGTAGGGGGCCATGAAACCCTGTGAGAGGAAGGCGGGGGGTGGGGGGCAAAGGTGAAAGAGGGTGCATAGATTCAAGGAACAAGGTCTTGGTTGGGGGGAAGCAGGGGAATGTCTGTGCAGATGCTTTATGGGCCCAAGATGCGTGGTCCAAGGGCCTTCCTAGCCTCAGGGCCTCCACTCTAACTTGGCAGGGGCAAGAAGAGCAAGAACACATTTAGTAGCCTAGAGGTTAAACACCAGTATCAGCCTAGCCCTGAGACCCAGCACAAGGCTCAGGGGGTTCTCTGTCCAGCGGAGAGAGGGAGACCCAAACTCCACGATCGGGGCTCCTGTCTCCTACGGTGCATGCTGGGCACTAAAGGGAGCTGCTCCAGACGCCCCATGTCATGTAGGAGCGAGGGGGTCCTGGAGCTCACCATTCAGTGTGCTATGACATCCTTGGATGGAGGGAGAGACAACACCACTGCCAAACCCTGGACCCCAGTGCCTCCTTCCACCCCCAGCCCCAGCTTCAGTCTGCTCTGGGGTTTACTTTGTCCCTATTTGCCTTCAGAAAATGAAAATACTCTCCCCTCCCAAGCTCCTGGTACTATGGTGAGACTCAAGACCTGATAAGGGGCTTCGAAAATAGCTTCATCCACTCATAACACTCAAGATGAGGGTATCCTCATAATTAATAAAGAAAGAAAGAAAAGAAAGGAAACCAGAATGGGGGGGGGGGCAGATAAAAAGCAGCACAGTGGGGGAGACAAAGCAGACAGAAGCCCTGGGCTCAGATCTCAGATCTCCCTTTGGGAGAACTGAGGAGAATGCACACCAACTGAGGGTCTATTTGGGACCAATGTGTCACATATGTCATCTCACTTTGTCCTCATATGACCCCTATGAAGTGGATACAGCTCCCCCATTTTGCAGATGAGAAAAACCCAGGGCTTCCAGAGGTTCACTTGCTCAAGGTTATACAGTTAGTAAGTGGGACACTAGGACCAAATCTTAGTCCCATGGTCTTTAAAGCCTGTGCACTTGCCAGCAGAGCACTGTTGTCTCCAAATCAAGAGATTTAATCTCTGTGAGCCAAGAGTCTTTATGTGTAAAATGGAGGGGGGCTGACGGGGTGAGGGGGCGGATTATATTGCCTCATAGAACAGTTAAGAAAATTAAACGAGATTATATTGGTTGAAAACAAAAAACCTGGCATGGGGTCTGGTATATAGTAGGCGCTCAATAAATGCTTTTTGTTTGCTTGTTTTTTTCTTTTTAGCTTAATATTAAAACTCAGGGCTTGGGCACCTAGGGGCTTCAGAATACTTCAAGAAGCCTGAGGGCCGCCCATCGCTTCTGGGGGAATGGGGAAGTAGGGTAAGGAAAAGGGCTGGAAAAGGGAGCTCGGCTCCAGGAACCAGAGAGCCCTTTCCAGCTGCGCGCCCCTCGCTCCGCCGCCTCCTCTGGGCTCCCCTGACTTCCCGCCCCGCCCCGCCCCGCCCCGGAGCTGGGTCCGGAGTGCCTGGTGGGCTGATTCCGGAGCGTGGAAGGGAGCACGGAGGGGAGAGAGAGGCGGCGGCGGCAGGAGGCAGGGAGGAGGGGGATCCTCCTCGCTGCTCTCCCAAGTCGGCACGGAGCCGCCTCGGGCCGGGCTGAGGGCTGCGTGGCGGCGGCGGGGCCGGGCCAGGATGCGGGGCTCCCGGGACCGCGCCGGGCGGGGCGGGCGGCGGCGGCGGGCGGCGGGCGGGAGCTGTCCGCGGTGCTGAAGCGGCGGCGGCGGCGGCGGCAGCGGCAGGGACCCCGGGCCGGGAGCAGAGGCGCTCTCCTGGGATCTCCACCGCGGCCACAAGGCGGGGGCGCCGTCGTTCACCGGCCCATGCTGGGCCCCCGAACCCCGCGGAGGAGGCGGGACCGTCCTCGGCGGGACAGGTAAGGGGCCGTCTGGGGGCGCATCGGGAACCCATAGCTAGGCGCCGAGGCTGTATCGAGCTGGGGAAGGTAGTGGGACCCCTCTCAGGGAAGGGGGTTCAGCCTCCCTGCTGACTGCACCTTGCGCCCCGCCAGAGATCGCGCCAAGTCTATCCCTACCCTCACCCTACACTCTGAGGATGCTGGGAGGGGCCTGGGGAACTAGGGCCCAGGTAGGCACCTGGGCACCCTGACCCCACACCACCAGGCCTTGACCCCAACCTGAGGCAGCTCTTAGACACTCTACCCACCAAGAAAGATAAAGAGAGTATCTGGGACTCCTGTGCCCCAGTCCCCACCATGGTGTTGCTCACTAGGGAAATCAGAGCCAGCTTCACTAAGCATCCTTCTCTTCCCCAAGCCTGCTCATCAGGGTGACTGGAGTGGCTGCTCTCACCCCTGCTCCACCCTCAAGATTTCTTTGTCCTGGAAATGGCCCTTGGGCCAAGGATGAGCCAGGCCCCTTAGGACCGATTAACCCATTTCTCCAGGGAAGGAAGAAGGTACCAGAAAATACCTTCCTTTTTTCCCCGTGGCCTCCTTGACTCTAATGGAAGGAGGCTGGTTTTGCTTTATACTGCTCGGTGCATGAGGGCAAAGAGTGGGGGAACCTGAGCCTTGTTTTCTATTATGTAGCTAAATGCTGGTCACCCTAGACAGAGCCTCCATTTGGAGTCCTCCCTCTTTCTGGCAAGAGTGTGCTGAATGAGCTCATTCAGGCCTGCAAAGTGCTTCCAATTCTTCAGAGCAGAGTTCTCTGAGTGGCAGAATGTAGTGATCAAAATAAAACTGCGCAGAAGATCGGCCTATCACTGTGGCTGACCACTGGTCTTTTCAACCCAGCACAACTTCCCCACCCCCACCCCCGGTGATAGAAAGAGCACTGGACTAGGAGTTCTTGGCTGGGCGCTGGCATGTATCCGTTTGAAGCCAGTTACCTGAACTCTCAAAGCTTCTGAGCCTCAGTTTCCTCATCCATAAAGTGGGGTTAAGATAGTGCTGCGCTCATCTCAGGGAACTGCCTTGGCACTCAATGAAACAATGCACCTGATTGAAGGCTTGTCATCTGTAGGTCGCCATGCCTGTGTGAGCTGCTGTCACTGCTCCCATCACCAGCCAGGCCTGCTGGCAGTGACCTGATCAGTGTTACCCCTACCCCCTTTTCTCCCAGCAAAACCATGGCTTCCTT
This sequence comes from Ursus maritimus, assembly GCF_017311325.1. Taxonomy (NCBI): domain Eukaryota; kingdom Metazoa; phylum Chordata; class Mammalia; order Carnivora; family Ursidae; genus Ursus; species Ursus maritimus. The sequence goes on from NW_024425008.1 coordinate 25,929,232, forward strand.
TGTCCTTGGCCTCCCTGGGGTCACAGTCAGTGAAGCCCAACTTATAAATCTTGAGGAGCCAAAGGGTTCTCTCCCCGCTTCTCTTTCATTATCACCTATAGAGGATAACATAGGGTGAGAGTCTGACTCACAGTTTTGGTGTTTTTTTCCCCCCAAGAATCACAGATCTATGGAAGCAGCTCCTTGAAGGCAAGGATTGTGTTGTTTTCATCTCTTTGCCACCCTGCACACCTCCCCTCCCCCACAGCACCTGGAAAATAGTAAGGACTCAGTAAATGGGTATAAAATAAGAGAATAGAGTGTTAAAATATCTCCAAATAAAAGCATTTGACTGGAAGTTGGGAGCCCCATATTCTGGCCCCAGATCCTCTCCACTGACTCAGGCAGGCCTCTTGCCCTCCATAGGCTTCAGTTTTCTCATCTGTAAAAGAGGGTTGGACTAGACGAGTTCTAACATTCCTGATGTTCCGTGAGGCGCTCTGAGGGCCATCCTGAGACCACGAATCCCTCAGTCCTTGAACACAGCATACCAATTTCATTAACCTGGTTTTCAGAGTAAGTTAATGTCCTTTCAGCAAGGAACTGGATTTTATGAATGGAGTGGAAGCGAGCAATAGGAATCTGAAAAAGCCATTTCTATTTCTGATGTTTCCTTAAGATCCCCCTCTCTCTCTTATTTTCTTGGGAGAGCCATGAGTGTGTATAGAGTTGCTGAGCCAGAGGGCCCGTGCCTCCAGGCCAAGAGGCCAGGAAATCACTCCCCCCTAACATCCCTTGTGAGTAGCCAAAGACCAGGAACCCAACTCTTGGCCATCTTCTCCCAAGGACCCTGCCTGGCTGGATCCCCTCTCCTAAGAAAACTGGAGGAGGGGACAGTCGGGAGAGATCCATCTCTGGGGAGAGCTTTTTTTATAGAAAAACAAAATGAGCTTCCCTGACAATAATTTTCCTCAACTGTGGCAGGCCCGGCCAATGTTCAGGAAAACCTTAGCTAATTGGCACTTGGTTAGAGCTGAGTAAGCCATGTCAGTGACCTCCCTGACTTACCCTGCAAGCGCCCAACGAGGGTGGGGGATCAACCGCTATGTGCTCCCCCCATGTCAGCACATTCTGGCTCCCAGCTGTTGGTGCAGCACTGGCAAAAATCAGCTCTCCAGAGTTAATGGACAATCACTAACCCTCATAACAATGTGATGGCAGCCGCAATACAGCAAGCATAGAAAGGGGCTTTATTTTCTGCAACATTGGTCTGTGGGGGTGCTGGCCTCCTGCTGGGGCTAGAACAATGCACCACCCCACCTTCCGTAGCTATTCGGGTAGATACCCCACCCCCTGAGTTGTCAGAGTGCAAGACCTCTCTGGTAACCCAGGCAGACACTTCTGGCTCCTCTCTCAACCAGGCAAAACTATCCACTAGCTAGTCCTTGTGTTCCCCTCCTGCCAGCTCCCTGCTGAGGCTCCTACTCTGACCCCCTCTGCAATGCCTCAAAGGAAAGAAGAGAGTCAACCCTGGCCTGTGATTAGGTGATCTCGGTTATCTGGGACTAGGGGCAAGGGGGGGATTTAAGGAAGAGGAAGAGATAACTGTCACATGGTCATTAAGAAATGACGTGTGTGTGTGTGCAGGCGCGAGATGGAAACATTGAAATACACACATGCAAGTCTCTTCCCCTTCACACACAAAATGACAGAGGCAGAGAATAAGATAATATCTAGAGACATCTGCACAGTCTTAATTACCTTCAAGTTCAAAGGCCCATTCATCTTTGTATCCTAGAGGCACTTGCAGTCCCAAAGTAACACCGTTCCAGGGAGAAAGTAGAAGAAACATCCCAGTTCTCTAAACCGTTGGCATTTTCTAACACCCTTTTCTTCTCAGGGGCTTGGTGGGCATCCTGCCTGGAGCAAGGTCCCCTCTGCTACAAGATGGGGGACAATAAAGACTAATCTCATCCCCGCTCTTTGTACTCAGCTTCTCTCTTCTCTTTACTCCTCCTTTATTCTCTCCTCTCCCTCCTGCCTGCAGCTGCCATCAGCACCCACCACCCCCTCCCCCAAGCAAGCCGAGCAGGGAGTGAGGCTCCGATGCTCTGCCTCTCCATTAGGTGTGTTATCTTCTGCCATTAGACACACTGTTTGCTTCTAAGTGGTTGGGAACGAGCTGCTTCAGTGAAGAGACAGGCTGCTTCAGCAAGAATAAAGGTTTGATTTCTGCCTGAAAATGGACTAATTTGAGGAGTGGTGCCACTGTCCCAATCCTCCCAGCAATTTTCACCTTTGTCGGCTACAAATCCATCCCCAGGCCAATGGATTGCGCTCTGAGGGAGAAGCCGGTTCAGCCCATGGGCCCAGGGTGGCAGCAGGTTCTAAAAAAGGCAGACTGATGCTCCCTGGAAGTGTCTAGGAAGCCTCCCCTAGGAGCTGAGAAGTGGTCCAGCTGTTTTATCTCTCCTTCCTCCATCCGCTCCTCTCCTCTCGTTCTTCTCCATGGGTCCTTTGACAATTATCAAGTCTCCCTCCAGCTATGACCATGACCCAGGGTTTCAACTGCATACATCTAATTGCCAGGTGGAGTTTCTGCCCTCACATCCCAAAGGCACTTTAAGACCCAACTCATCCACTTCTCTTTCCCATCCTGCTCTTCCTTGTGGAGGGTGTGTGTGTGTGTGTGTGTGTTTCATTTTACTAGGTTGGTACGTGGTGGGCCTTTTTAATCTAAATATTCTTTTTTTTTCCCAGCTCAGTAAATGTTTCCTGTTCCTATTCCTTTCATTGTTATTCCTGTCCAGTCTCTCTGTTGTGTCTTTCTGAAATTCCTATTAGACGGATGTTGGACCTCTGGGACTCTCCTCCTGTCTCTCACCTTTCTTTCGTATGCTCCATCTTTGTATCTTCTTGCTCTCTGTTTTGGGGAATTTCATAAACTTTTTCTTTCACATCAAAATGTTAGTCTTTAACTGTGTCCATTCTGTTATCCAGTCTCTCCATTAAATTTTTTTAAGTTATATTTATTCAAGTAATCTCTACACTCAACGTGGGGCTCAAACTCACAGCCCCAAGATCAAGAGTCACATACTCTTCTGACTGAGCTACCAGACACCCCACTCCGTTAAATTTTCGAAAATTTAGACAGTTGTTTTCATTTTCTGAAACACCGTCATGTTCTTTGCTCCTTTTTCATAGCAGCCTGCTCTCGCTTGATGGATGCAAGGTCCTCTTTTTTTCTCTCAGAGGATATAAATGAAAAAATTTTAAAGATCTTTTCTGAAACTTGAATGATTTAGATCTTATTGAGTCAATTGCTCTATTTGTGTATTTAATCCTTCTCTTTTATTTTCACGGAGTTGTTCTTCACTATCCTTTGAGGTCCAGTCAGACTTACAAATAAAGGAAGGTATTGACTAGCATAGGCAGCTGGTGTGGACTTCTCTGAAGCTGGGTGAGTTTGTGTCCCTAACAGAACTCTCCCTTGCATGAGGCTTTTTCTTCTTCTAATTCTGTTTGGGGCCACAGGTGCCTCTGCACTGATTTCTTCACCAAGGAATTTCATTTGTTCTTTATCTCCCAGAAATGCCTCAATGTTTCTGGTCCACTGATATCATTCTTTGTTGTTTTCCAATTTTGTTATGATTTCGCTCTTTAGAAAATATATGCCCATCGTTTTAATAGAACCTTAAAAAGGAGAGGAGGTGGTCATTTGTGCTCAGGTTGCATTCTTTTTTTTTTTAATTTTATTTATTTATTTGACAGAGATAGAGACAGCCAGCGAGAGAGGGAACACAAGCAGGGGGAGTGGGAGAGGAAGAAGCAGGCTCACAGCAGAGGAGCCTGATGTGGGGCTCGATCCCAGAACACCGGGATCACGCCCTGAGCCGAAGGCAGACGCTTAACCACTGTGCCACCCAGGCGCCCCTCAGGTTGCATTCTTGAACCAGCAGCCTTCCCCCTGGATTTTCTGTCTCAACTAGTGGCATCACCTCTACTTCGTTGACAAAGCCAGAAGCCCGGAAGTCATTCTTGGCTCCTCTCTCTCCCTCACTTCTAGTTAGCTACAAAGTCCCATTCATTCAGCCTCTTGACTCCTCCTCGGATATAACTCTTGCTCTCCATCCATTTTGCCACAGATCAGGGTCAGGTCCTTATCCTCTCCTGCCTGCATTTTTATAGTATCTCTGCAAGGGACTCCTAGCCTCCATTCTCACTCACCTCAAATCTTTTCTCTCCACTGCGGGCAGCCAGAGCGCTCTAAAACCCAGGTATGACCATATCACTTCCTTGCTACCACTCTCATTGGCTCCTCACTTCCCACAGGAGAAAGCTTCTCTGCATGGAACAGAAGCCTTCCCACCTTTCCTGCCTCATTCCATCAATACCAGACCATCCTGTCTTCCCCTCCATTCCACCACCCCATGCTTCCATGCTGTTTCCTCACCTGGATGGCTCAGATTCTTCCTTCAAGACTCAGTTCAGATGTCACCTGCTCTGAAAGCCTCTTCTTAGTTCCCACCATTGCCTCCACTCCAGTCCCAGGATAGGAGTCCCTTATCAGTGCACCCCTAGCAGTCCGTGGTGCAGCTAGCGCACCTTACCCCATTGTACTGAAATTTCCTATTTGCTAGTCTGTATTCCTCCTCAAAGCGGGTAGCATTTCTTGTTTATTCTTGAATCCCGGGAACTGGTCTGAAGTGACTGCTCAAGAAATTATGCAGATGTGCTCCATCCATCCCAGATCCTGGAAAGTACTTTCTTATGGGGGAGCCTTAGCATACTGAGCCCCCTCCTTCACTAATTCACTCATTTATTCATGAGATCAACTGTTTGCTGAGTGCCTGCTATATGCTAGGTAGAGGGCTTCAGAGATGAGGAAGACATAGTCCCCACGCTCTTGAAGCTCACAGTCTGGTGAGGGAGAAAGACACTAATTCAACAAATCACACATATAGAAACAGAGACTGTCATAAGCTCTTTGAGAGAAGGAGCTGGAGCCTGGAGAGCGGATCGCCAAGGAGCCTAAATGCAGCCTGAGGATGTAGAGCCAACTCCCTGAGGAAGTGACTTTTGAGCTGAGAGCCAAAGGATTCTGATGTGGGTAGAGTGGATGCTTCTGAGAAACGCAGCTGTGAGGTGAAGGAGAGAAAGGACAGGAGCTCTAAGAGGGAAATGGAGCTGAGGAAAGAGGTTCCAGGTATCTGTCGCTGCCTATCTACCCCCAAAACTTAGTGGCTAAAACTAAGGACACTCTTTAACTAAAGACATTTTATTATACCTCATGACCTTGAGGGTCAGAAATTCACGCAGGGTTGAACGGTGTGATTTTTCCACTCCATGCGGCACGGACAGAGGTCCCCCGGTGGTATTCAGCTGACAGATGGGGTGGTTTGAAGAGTCCAAGATGGCTTCCCTCTCACGTCTGACATCTTGGCATGACTGGAAGGCTGGGCTCCAGAGGTCCCATCACCCAGATCTCCTACGCACGTGGCCTCTCCAGCGTGACAGCCTCAGAGTAGTCAGCTACGTACAGGGTGGGTTGGGGTTCGGAGAGAGCACGTTTCAGCGAACAAGGTGAAAGATGCATGGCCTTTTATACGCTGGCCTCTGAAGTCACTCAGCATCACTTCTGCTGTGCTCTGTGGTTGAAGCGACTGTCACAAGCCCACTCAGATTAGAGAGGAGGGACATAGACACCCCCCCCCACCTCTCAAAGGGAGGAGTATCAAAGCATTTATAGCTGGATTTTACAATCATCACAATTGATTTCTTTTTTAAGCGAGAAAGAATACAGTATGTTTAAGTGCCATTAGGAAGGATTGGGAGTTAGGAGCAGTCGAAGGCAGAGGAGAAAGGATAATCAATGGTGTCAGCTTCCTGAAGAGGCAAACTGAAGCAAAGAAAGCTAAGTTCTCATTTTTCCCTCAACTCTGACTCTGCCAGCCTCTTAAGCCGCAGCCATAAGGCTAGTCCAGAGATCATCAAATCCATCCTCAAGCCATCTACAAACAACCACTGTAGTCACAGCACTCCACAGTTTGCAGAATGGTTTACATATTATCTGATGAGAGGAGGACCTAGCACCTAGTCTTAAAGATTTCACCTTTTCCCTGGCTTTTAATCATTTATATGTCATCCTCTGTCTTACCAAGAAGATCTCGCTTTTATCTTTTCGCTTTAGAAGCATCATTCTTGTTCACTAAGAGATAGTGGTCAGGAGCTGAGCGTCCTTGCAATCGCTCTGTATTTGTATGAGTCCAGACCTTGAGGTCATCTAGGCAGCCACCCCCGGGCTGCTAAGTCACCCCACATCTCCTAATCTTTTCATAAAGCTCCCATTTCCCATGCCTTTCACTGAGGCCTTGGATTTTAACCTATTCAAGGCCAGGTCCTCAGCACTATCACACCCACACCGCTTCTCATGCCCCTCTGCCCACAGTAGGCTCTGAAATGTGTAGTGTGAGCCCAGGCTTTGGGTTCAATTAACCTTGGGTTCAATTCCAGTCCCCACTGTTCAATCTTGAGCAAACTACTTGACCTTTCTGAGCCTCAGTTTCTTCATCTGAAAAATAGGAAATAAGAATAGCCAGCTCCACTGGTCATCGCACAGTTTCGAGGTGACGCGTATGAAACCCCCGGCTCCTGCAGGTGGGGCTGCAGTAAGTCGCAGCTGTCATTACTCCACAGGGTCCCATCCCAAGGATGTGCTCCAACTCGGGGGCACACATCACACTGTCCCTTTGGCCTCCTTCTAAGGGTTTACAAGGCGTCTTCCCAAACACTTCAGAGCCCACTGGTAGCACACGCAACAGAGCGATGCCGGGCCCTCACCCCTGCAGCCAACCTGAGAACCTGGTGCCCTTCGGGCCAGGAGGAGCTCCCATCAGACCGACCTGGGTCAAATGGGCCTCTGCCACTCTCCAGCTGTGTGATCTCAGGAAACCTGGTTAACCTCTCTCAGCTGCAGTCCCCCCCACCCCTGATGTGAAAGAGGATGGCTTGAGTGAGATACTGCGTTTGAAGCACGTGGCATGGCGTTCAGGACAAAGCAAGCACTCAATAAATGGGAGCGAACACAGAGGGGCACTAGCTCTCAGCGACTCTGGAGTCAGGCCTCCAGGTGCGTGTCCAGCTCACCACTCACCAGCTGGGTGCCTTTGGTCACTTATTACTTTCTCACGCCCCAGTGTCCTTATCTGTACAATGGGATCAATGACGGCATACTTCATAGCGTTACCAGAGGCTACTGTAAGAATCAAATGAGAGAACTCGTCGCATGTAGAATCATGCCTGGAGCACAGTAAGAACTTAATTCGTGGGAGATGCTATTATTATTTCACTCTTTTACTTTGTTTGGATTTTTTTAAAGATTTTATTTTTAAGTTATCTCTATACCCAATGTGGGGCTCCAACTCACAACCCTAAGATCGAGAATTGCAGGCTTTACCGACTGAGCCAGCTAGGCGCCCCTCGTTCATTTATTTTGAGACTTTTGTGTGTTTTTATAATTAAGGTGCACTGCTTCTAAGCAGCTTGTAACTGGCTTTTGTTGTTTTAAAGACCCAGTCATTTTTTTTTTTGTTTTTGTTTTTTGTTGTTTTTAATTAGAGAGAGAATGAGAGAGAGAGCATGAGAGGGGAGAGGGTCAGAGAGAGAAGCAGACTCCCTGCTGAGGACTCCAGGATCATGACCTGACCTGAAGGCAGCTGCTTAACCAATGGAGCCACCCAGGCGCCCCAAGATCCAGTCGTTTTTTAAAAGATCAGCTTTGACATATAATGAAAGTCATTAATTTAAATACGCAATTCAGTGAGTTTTGTGAAATACACGCAGTCATGTCACCACTACCACAATCAAGATACAGAATCACTTCGTCTCTCCAAAAAGTCCTCAGGGCCCTTAGCAGTCAATCCCCCCCTACCCCTACTCCTGGCCCTTAGCAGCTACTGAGTCTTCTAGAATTTCATATAAATAGAATAATACACAGCGGACTATCTTTGGTTTTTTATTCCATTTACATTCAATGTGATGACTGATACAGTTGGGTTTAAGTCTAACATCCTACTAGTTGTTTTTTGCCTCGCCTGTTCTATGTTTTTTTTTAATCTTGCCCCATTTTGGATAAATCAAGTATTCTTATTTCATATTCTGGATCTATTAGCTTATTGGTTACTTTTTTTTTTTAACTAATCTTTCAGTAATTATTAGAGCAGGGTTCTCAAAGTGTGGTCCCTAGACCAGCAGCATCAACACCACCCGGGAACTTGTTAGAGATGTAAATTCTCAGGGTCATTTCGGAGCCATCGGCTGTGAGGAGGGAACCCAGCAGTCCGGGCCAATGATGCAGGTGATGTTAGCGCACACTAATGACCGAGAACCGCGGCCCCGGACAACTTCTGCTTCTGGCCGGCAGTGTGGCTGCGTGCAGATCACCTTAATCCGATTAGGTTGGAGCTGATTCAAAGCCTGGCTTCTGTGCCTGTGAGGACTGGGCTGTTTCTGGTTTGCTGCTGGTCCTCGGGGATACCCCTAAAGAGGCCCCAGTTGAAAATCAAGGGTGTTTCCTGGGGCCCCTCCTTAATAGGCCCTGAACTCCCATTTTTCTCCCCAGCCTCTGAAAAAAACTGCTGGGAGGGCAAAGTGATGCCACTGGTGGGACTCACCTCTTGGTGTTTCTCTTTCCTCTGGGATTTTGCTTCCGTGGTGATTCTTCGCCGCCTTCCTATCGTTCCCTAGCTTTTCGAGCTGTTCTAGGCAGTTTGGTGCGACACAGGCTAGTCGGCCACAGCTAGAAGAGGAAGCCCCTATCCTCCTGTGACTCTCCCACGAGAAACTACAGGGTCAGATGGACATTTAGAGCAGTTCAGCTCTTGGCACGTGGTAAAAAGCTCAATAAATGTTAAGTTATTGTTCTTCTTCTCCCAGTAGAATCCCAGGGTCATACAGAGCTGAGCTGTTAAAAATCAACCCCTGCTACCCTTCCATACATTTTATAGATAAGCAAACTGATACTACACTGTACGATTGGACTCCAGAACAGTCAGACCCCAGTGGGAGGCTACCTTTGGACCCCAGTGGGTTCCTGGAGGGCTTCCTGTCCCTGCTCTGGAGGCGGCAGTGTGCTCTCCATCTCTAAATCAGGGAGTGGAAAACCTTAGGGCCCAGCTCGGTCCTCAGCTCAAAAGGAAACAAGCCAGGGGCTGTGGCCTCCCAGATCCACCTCTCCCTCTCCTTTTGTGGGGTCCGGGCCTCTAGCCCCAACTGCACAATCTGGAGCAGCGTGCACACGTGTGCACGAGTGTGGGGGCACACACACACACAGACATGCTCACTAGCAAGTAGGCAGGCTTCCGGGTCAGCACGGACAGCAGGCACACACAGGTGTGTGTGAGACCGGGCAGAAATGGAAATGAAAACGACTCTGCTTTGAGCACTGGTCTCTTACTCCAGGGAACAGGGAGAGGCAGCCCTAAGCAACAGGCGAAAATGTCAGGCCAGGCTAAGGGCAGAGAAGCCTGGGCCTGGGGATCTGCCACCCCCTCCTTCTGGCCAGGACTCAGTGTGGGGTCCCCAGGATCAGCTTGGTGAACGCTCATGTGGCCTCAGCAGGTTATGGGGAGAACATGACCTGCTCTAGAATTTGACCCTTGACTGGACTGTAAGGAAGGGCTGTATCCCATAGCTTGGTGGACATATGGAAGTGGAGGGACGTGTATGCATGTGTGTGTCTGTCCATCTGTCTGTGTCAGGGCGGGCTTTGATGTTGTTCTCAGCCTTTAAACCCAGAAGGAACCCCCAAGCCTGGAAAGGCTTAAAACCAATTTTAGATAATTTGGCTCAGAAGAAATCTATGCACTTAATTTTTTTCTGGTTTAAAAGAAGTACATGCTCAATGTAAAAATAAATACGGGAAACGCAAAACGGAGCGGTGGAAAGGGGAGAATGGAGAGCACCTGTGCAGCCACGGCCGGAGGTAATCGCCGTGGAAGCTTTGGTGGAGTTGGATTCCAGGCGCGAACCACTTTCTTTTCTTCCTTCTCACTCGAGCTGCAGTGAGCATTTTTCTCCTGTCATTCCTTTTTGTAAACCTGTTCCGAGGCCTTGTACCACCAGATTGTTGTACCGTAATTTATTTCACTTGTCCCTCATTGTTGGGCGTTCGGATGGCTTTCAGTATGTCCCTGTTGTGGAAACCTGGGATCATGCGTCTTTGTCTACGAAGCAGAGGAGCCCTGCCCCACGGCGCAATCGGAGTGCGGTGGAGGGGAGTGTAATCCAGGAAAGGCTGTGCCCTGGGTTTCAGTAGCTCGGCTGGGTATGCTTTGACCAAGAGAGGATGGCTGGCAAGAGCAGGGGGCTGAACGGGGACCCTGCTGCCCCCGCCTGCCCTGGACAAGTGCGCTGTGCAAATGTGCCTGCAAGTCTCCAGAGCTCCGGGGCCTGACTCGTGGCCACAAGTATCCTTCCTTTCCTTCTGGGGAACTGGACAGCTGACTGGCCAGGGCCTCCTATCCCTCCTTCAGGGCATAGGGCAGGGGTGACTCTGAGGCATGAGTCTGCTTGGAGGGCCCTGGGGCTGGTCCTTCCCACCCACCCTGCCGAAAGGCCGCTACCTACCTCTGCCCACACAGATGACAGTAGGGACCCTTGGGGCTGTAAGCAGAGGGGGCATTAAGACCAGTTGGAGGAGAGGCTAGGGGGCCTTTGGAAGCCATGTCCTAGAATCCCATAGGGTGGGCAAGATGGAGGGCAGGGCATGGACTGTGGCAGCCCAGGGGGAGTTGGGAAGCCAGGGGATGATGCTATGGCCCAGCTGTCACTGGACAGGGAGATGCCCTGCCTTCCCTTTGCCTCCCGCAGGGTGCTCGAGGGGCCATGATGGGGGAAGGTGGCACCTCACTGGGTTCTGAGCGTGCTCACGTATCCCTGAGTCTTGACGGGGGCAGGCGGTGGGGGAGTTCATTTCTGAGGCGCTCCTTGAGGCTGTGGGATCATGGAGTGCTGGTGCCACCATCGACATCAGTGACCATTTAATCCTCTTACTACTGATAGGGAAACCGAGGTGCCAGATCAGAGAGCTAATGCGGGATGGGTCAGGGACGGAACCCCGTGAACCTGACTCCCAAACCCATGAGCCTTAGGGTCACATGCGCCTCGACTGCACATCTGTGAGTCACATCCACTGGGGGTGGGGAGAGGCTGTGACAGGGACTCAGAAGAGACCAGGGGGTCAGAGAGATGGGGGGATCCGAAGGGGCAGGCCCACTGGAAATCTGCCCAGAGAAGCCCAGGCACATCACTATAGTCCCGGGGCTCCCTGCATGTGTAACTCCCAGAGAGGAAGAAGGAGGGAGAAGTAGTGAAGCCCCTCCATGTGTGAGCTCCACCCCTCCTGAGGACCCATGTCCCATCTCCGCACGTGGAGAAACTTCTGCCACAGCTGGGAGACAGCCCAGGTAGGACTTGTAATGGCTTCATGTGCCCACAGAGCCCCCAGGTGCAGGGCAGCCCAGCGTCTCCAGCACCATCTGTGCCCTCCCTGGGTGAAAAGCTGGGCACTTTGGGTCCCTCCATGAATCTGTTAGACATTCTCGGAGCCCCAGCCCCAGAGGCCACACTTGTCAGGGCTCGGAGCCTCTGAGGCACGGGCAGCCTCCTCTTGCTCCTTTGCCTCCAGGCATCACCAGCCTCCCTCCTCCCTCCTCCCTCCTAGCCACCAGCCAGGGAACCCTGCCCCCCACCATGGACTCACCCTCAGTGCCCCCCTCCAGTCTTGCCTGGCCCTCCCCCGCCCCTCACTCTGTCCCACTCCCCATTATCCCTTGAGCCCTGCTTAGTCGGCAAATTTCCCAAAAATCAGCTTTCTGGAATCCAGCCACTTCTCTTGGGGCAGAAAGAGAAATGGTCAGCCTCTGGCTGTGGATTCTTGATGGGGAGTGGAACTGGAAAGGGGGTCTAGACAAACCCATCCCTGGGGGCAGAAATCCCTCCCCACACTTTTCCCTTTACCATCAGGCCAGAAATGACCCTACATGGGTGAAGACTGAAGCCCGGAAGTAAGCAGAGCAGTCCCCCATACTTATGATCCGTAATGGCATCTCGGCCATCTCTGGATCCTCAGAACGACCTTGGGGGTTGGGCTGGGATTAGCGTCTGCACTTTACAGCTGAGGAAACCCAGAAGGGCGTGATTATTTGCCCAAAGTATCAAGGGCAGGACCAACTCTCCGATCTTCAGATTATCAATCCAGGGCAAGACATGACCCTGTCATCCTTCAACTACTATGGGCCTGGCAGGGAGAGCACAGGGTCCCTGGGGCCACCTGGCCTGCCCCTCTCCTCTTTCCGTATCCCGTTTCTACCTGCCATACCCCAGAGTGTGTGTAGGCTTGTGGTAGACACGTTCACAGGCTGCCTTTCCCTCCTTCAGCCAGCCGTGAGCACCCACTATGCGCCCTTCCCAGGTGCTCACGGCTGGCCGAAGGAGGAAGCGGTAGCCCAACAGGGGTCCACACACTGGGCTATGAGTGTATCGACGCTTCCAGCTGGCAGGTACCAGTCAAGCCTTTAGTGCCCAGGAGGCCCTGCTTTGGTTCCCACAGGACGTCCCAAAGCCACAATTTGCCTTAGAGGGGAGATTATTCTAAGGTGCATGCCCCTAAGACCATAACTGGGGAGAAGCCTCCTCTCCTCGGAAGAAGGGACAGCTGTGAGCCCGTGGCCTGTGCTGAGCTCTGAGCCAAGCACAGTCCCATCCAACCCTGAACAAATCCTCCCTCAACCCAATATCACCCCTGCTACCAAGTCCTGTCAATATCTCCCCACTACTAAGTTCCCGTTGTCCTCAGCTGACCTGAAGCCACGGCAAAGCCCCCTCCGGGTGTCACCGTGAGCCCAGCCCTCTCCAAGCTATTCCCCACACACAGCCACGGGAAGACTTCCGGACCCAAGTCGCATCCTATCACTCCTGCCAAGACCCCTGCAGTCCTCTTAGACCTAAACAGGGCTGCATGCTCTGGCCCCACGCCGAGCCCACCTCTCCCTCTCTACCCTGAGAGGCACCAGCCTTCTCCCAGGCTCTCAGAGCGACCATCCTTGATTCGGCCTCTGCATGAAACGTGTTCCCCGTCTCCTCGTCTTGCCAACCCATCCTCTTGCTTCAGCTCTTGGCGCCAAAGCCTTCCCTGTACCTTGGGTCAGTTGTGTCCCTCGCTCGTTCTTACAACCCTTGCTGTCCTTCTCCTTCAGGGCAGGTGTCTTCAGCACTGTGAACTCCGTGAAGACAGTGTGCAGCCTCCCCTCCCTCTCCCTGCTCCCTGCCTTTCTCGCCGTTGTGTCCCCATCACCTGCACAGTGCCTGGCAGGGAGCTGACGCTCAGCCGTTATGTGTTCCCGGGAGAGAGGAAGGAGCCAACTCTATGAGGTAAGTCCTGCGGCTGTGCCCACTATGTAGACCAAGGACAGTCTGAGAAGAGAAGTAGCCGGCTCGAGGCCCCGCAGCTGGCCGGTGGCAAAGGCCGGGTCCGAGGGCCCGCATTCTTAAACACTTCCAGTCCTGCACCCAACACCTGAGACTCAGCGTCTGTCTGTGTGTCTTGCTCGCCCAGCAGGCTCCCTGAGGACGGCTCCGCTGGCCCAGGCTCCCCTCCCCAGAGCTGCCCCCAGAACCATGGAGAGTCTGAGTGAACTGCAGAACCCTCTGCTGCCTCAGAGCCCCGCCCCCCTGCACGGCCCCTACCCCTACGCTGAGGCTTCGCACAGCTGGTCATGCCAAGACAAGCTCTACTCCTACCTCCTGGGTGGGGCTGGCTCTACTCGCACCCACCAGCTCCTGGACCCGGGGTCCCTGCAGCTGGCCGTGGAGGCCTGGTACAGGCCCAGCTGCCTCCTGGGGAGGGACAAGGTCAAGGAAGCCAGGGCAAGCAGCTGTGAGACCAGCTTCACGGAGAACAGGGAGCTCCAGGCTGGGCCCACGGAGCGGTCCACAGAACCTGGTCAAGTAGAAGAGGATATCAGCATCCAGACTGTGTCCTACGGGGTTCAAGAGGAGCTGCAGGGCCAGGAGAACGACCAGGAGGAGGAGGAGGTGAGGGCTTGTGTTTAAAATGCAGATTTCCAGGCCAGCCTCTGGGGGTTGAGATTCGGTGGGCCTGGCTTGGGGCCCAAGAATCTGTATGTTACCGAAGAAAAGGTTCTTTGGGCACAGGTGTTGTCCATACTTTGAGAAATACAAGCTTGGGTTGCTGACTTAATTTTTTAATAGCATTTATTGTTCTTGTTTTCTTAATTATATAAGTAATTTAAAATAAAGAAAACCACTGGAAGAAAATATTATTATTTTAGTAGATGATGTTCTAGTCTTTTTTCATTCAATGTTTTTCTTCCACCCTACTCCCCCCAAAAGATCTTGCTGTACACAGTTTTATCACCAGATTTTTCTAAGCAACGTATCTCACGTCATTTACTAGTTGTCTACCAGGCGAACTTCAAGGGTTCCATGGGATCCTGCTGTATGTTCTCCCATCACGTATAACTCAATCTCCTGCTCACTGGGCATTGAGACTCTTTCTCTTCTTTCACGGTTACTATTCGGTGATGCGTGTGACTATAAGTGGATACTTGCCTTTCTTTCTTTGTACCTTGTGCTAATTCCTAAGGAGGGAGTCACTGGGTCACAGTCAAGGCTTCGGGTAGAGAGTGCGGAGCCCAACCTGCTACACTCCTACCTGCGGCAGATGACACTCCCTGTGGCCCCACGTCCTTGCCACCAGTGATCCTGGGCCTGGTCGCAAAAGCCCTACGTGTGTTTTGCAGAGTGATGTGACCTCGACAGACAGTGAAAGTGAAGACAACTTCGTGGCACTGCCCCCCAGGGACCACCTGGGCCTTACTATCTTCTCCATGCTCTGCTGCTTCTGGCCCCTGGGCATCGCTGCCTTCTACTTCTCCCAGGGGGTAAGAGCACGAGGGCCGAGGGCACAGGGCATCCGCTCCAGCCCCATCCCTCCACCAGAGGGCTTGACCAAGGATGGGGGTGGGGGTGGGGGTGGGGGTGCTTGCGGGTGCAGGAGGGGGTTGGAGCCCAGCAGGCTAGGGCTGTATTGCCTGAGGTGGGGACGCCCCTTTCACCAGCGCCTCTCTCTCCCTAGACCAGCAAGGCCATCTCCAAGGGAGACTTCCGCCTGGCCAGCACCACCTCCCGCAGGGCCCTTTTCCTGGCCACACTCTCCATCGCTGTGGGCGCTGGGCTCTATGTGGCCGTGGTGGTGGCTCTGGCAGCTTACATGTCCCAGAATGGCCATGGCTAGTGGCCAGCATGGCCTGGCAGCCTGACTCCCCTGCTCCACCTGAGAAGCCAGTGGGGCTTGGGGTTGCAGACCTTCGGGAGAGCTCGGGCCCCTCAAGACATCCCGCCACCCTGGCTTGTTGGGGGGAGGCCTCCCGGGCCACGGCCTACAGGGCTCCCCCGTCACTTCTTCTCGTCCCCAGCCCCCGGCCTCAGAGCAAAGCCAGGGGCACCACCCTCTAGCCCAGACTATGTCGGGAAGCAGGACAGGGTAGGGCTGCCCACCAAGCCATCCAGGCAGCACCTACCTCTGGCTTGAGGCTGGCTGGGAGCTCAGCCTCTTCTGCCCACCCCCGAGAGGGTCTCCTGCCTTGCCAGCGGCCCACTCCCCAGCTCTGCCAGCTTCTCCACAGAGAAAAAGCGGGAGGTTACCAGAAGAGAAAAGGACACCTGGGGGCAGGGATCTGACCCAGTGCTTTCTGCTTATGGGAGTCTCCACTCTGGGGACAATCTGAGCTTCCCCAACTCCGCTCTCTGGCCCCATTAGGCCAACACCCCAGCCAACCAGGAGGGAAAGACACAGAGACACAGGAGCCCCTAGCTCTTTCTGGCTCTCTCCCGTGGGTCTGTAAGACACCGTAGATTCTAGACAGAGAAGAAGCGTCTCAGGCATGTAAAGCACAGCCAAGGAAGATTCTTCGAGCTTCCTTGTGTAGGAGCAAAAGGCAGATGTGATGACAGAGTCCTGAAACTTTGCCAGACCACATGGGCCTCCCCACTCCACCCCTGGTCCCCACCCCCATCACCCTTTTCTGGGCTCCTCCTGAGTGGCCCTGAGCTAACGCCATCCCAGAGAGAGAGTGTCATCAGCCCAGCATCCACGAAGCATAGGGCCCCGGGTCTGGCCCTGCGGGAAAGCAGTGAGGAGAGACCCTGAGACATAGTGAATATAAACGAGGGGAGGGATACAGGGCTAGCCTGGCTGCTGAGCAGCCGGCAGTACTCAGAAGGCTTCCTGGAAGAGGTGTCCCTTGAGCAAGGTCTAGAGGGACGAGGAAAATTTATCTAGGGGATTCGTTTTCCCGTAACTCTTAGTACTCATGAACAGGGACATGGCAGGAGTCTCCAAAGCTATTTGAATTTGGCCTCGAGCATCTGGGCTAGAGCCAAACTACAGCCATTTCTGGGGGCTCCTCCAACTCAGAGAAGGAGGTTGGGCAGCATGTCTCTCAAAGACCAGTGATGTTTCCCCACCTCTGAATGCTGGGGGTCAGTGGTGGGCCCCTGGTCAGCCTCCTTCACTGTCTCTACCCAGAGCTCCTCTCAACACTCCCAGCCACTAGGGAACATCCAGAATTTTGGAGGCATCCAGGCAGCCAGGAGGGCCGTACATTGGGAAGGCAGGCCTATCCAGGCTCGAGCAAAGGACCCCACTGTGCAAGATCTGGGGACCTGGTCATTCCCAGGCTGCATCCAGAGCCCAGGGCTGTGGGACCCACCTTATCCCACCATCCTCCCACCCCCGAGCTGCCCCGCCCTCCACTCCCTGCATCCCCTGGAGTCCCACAGGCCCAGAATCAGCAGTTTTAATATCCCATTATTGTATATATTTATCCTTGTAATAAACATTTCTGTAACACTGGGTACCCTCTGGGCCTCTTGGTGTCCTCGCCTGCCTCCACCTTTGTCTGCAGCCCACTGACCTCCAAGACTGACCTCCAGCCCCAAGTCTGCTGCTCTGGGACCCCGGCAGTCTTCTCAAGAAGGCCATAGAAGGAGGGGTGGTCAGGGTACCTACCCGTCCCAGGACTTCTCTGCTCAGAGTAGCCTGGATGCAGAGAGGCAGTGGGCACTTGATTCCACGCGAGACAAGACAGCGTCCACGCCTGAACAAAAAATCCCTTCCAGGCTCGAGAGCTTGCAGGTCGGGAGGAAGGGTGAGTGAGGCTTCACTGAGCTGCCTGCACCTATCAGGAGTGGAGGCAGGGCCTGGGGGGCCCCAAGGAGCCCCAATCCCCTGGTTCCCATTCTTGAGTCCCGTGTCCCTCCCTCCTGAGCACTGCTCCAGGGCAGGGTGGGGAGGAAGCCTCAGGCCCCAGGCTCGGCACCAAATCTCCAGGATCCTCTGTCTTCCACGCCCCCATAAGCCTGCCTGGGCCAGCAGAGGGCCAAGCTTGGCTTCTAGATTACTTTGTATGGGGGGCCCTGGGGAGGTCTGAGATGACACCCCACACCTGTACATGCCTCGCTGGCTTGACACACGCACGCTGTGTAGGCTGGATGCCCCTGAGACAGAGGTGAGCGCCAGATGCGTACAGGGGCTGCTCCTGGGATATGGTTTGGGGAAGGCTGCGAGGCAGGCCCAAATGCACTGGGGTCTGGAGCCAGGAGACCCTTCAGGGTTGACCCAAGTTGGGACAAAGGGCTAGGCCTTTAAACCCCCTCAGCAAATAGTCACTGGATGGGGGCCCCCCAGAAAAGGAGAGTGGCCTGAGCGAGGAGGCTTTCTGCAGCTGGGGCAGCCCACCAAGGGGGCTTGCCCTGAGGCTGTTTGCCACGGGGGCACCTGCTGGAGGTCCAAGCCTATCATTCTTGCAGGGGCCCCGAGGGTGCGTCACCACACCTGCCACACCCACCACACAGCGGCAGACCCGGTAGTGCTACGGAGCTCCCCTCAGTACTTCGCTCCCCACAGCGACGCTGCTCCCTGGGAACTCTGTGACACTAGGCCAAGGACAAGCCTAAGTGCCAGACAGCCAACAGCCCTGTCAGGAGGCGTCAGCAAGCGACAGATGGGAGTTGGTGGGCTTCCTGCCCTCTGAATGGGAGCCCTCTGGCTCCCCAGCAGGACTGACGTTCAGTTGCCCACGACAGCGGTTTGCTGGAGACAGTGGCCCTCGCTGGCTGCCTGCCTTCCTGCACCTTCTTCCTCACTTCCCCTACTGTGCTCTCTGGGGTCCTCTACCTGCAATTGAATCCTTGTCTCTCGGTGGGCTTCTGGGGACACCCGAACCAAGGCACACGCACGCATGTACACGGGTACATGTATGTAGCACACGTGTGCACACTCGTGCATACACAGCCCCGCAGCCCCAGGCAGGCAGCCCGGCGTGCACACACAGGTACAGCCCATGGGCGCACACTCACGGGTACGCCCACACTCACAGACGCACCCACACATGCAGCACACACGCGTGTAAGGGCCGAAGGGGCCCCGGTGGCTGAGGCGCGTCCCCTGGCCCTGCCCGCTGTGCGGTCTCGCCCCATGGGCAGCCTGGCCGGGCCCCAGAATGGGCAGCGGGCAGCACACACAGCAGTCCAGGCCCTGCTCAGGCGGCAGGCCGCCTCCCTGGCCCGCATGATACCTGCCTCCTTCCCTGCCCTCCAGAATGCTGCTTCCAGGCCTAGAGACAGGGGAGAAGAAGCCAGATGATGTTCTGTGTTCACCCCGGCCCTGCTCCCCCGCCTTTTTACCCCCTCCTTTACCCCAGGAGCAAATGCAGGCTCTGCAGGAGAAAATGTAATCAGAAACAGAGCCCCCGGGGGCTTCCCTCCCACACAGCCCCCTAGGAAGGGCCCATCCTGTGGAACCCAGGCTCCTCCCATCAGTTCCTGCAGCAGGGGCAGGGTTGGGGTGGGAGGGGGGGAACCTTCCCAGGCCTGCTGAGGCCTGCTGAGGCCTGCCTCTGGGGTGTGCCTGGGGCATTTTCGGCTTCCTGCTTCCCAGCTCTGCCTGAGGCTTCTGGGAGCAGGGGGAGCTTGCTGTTATCCCCCCCTTCAGGCTGGCTCCTCGGCTGCTAGAGGGAGGCTGGGGGCAGGGAGGGTCCCCTGGGTAAAGGTGCCCGTGGTGAGCTGCCATGCCGGCACATCTGTGCAAATATTACCAATTATTTTCCTCACTATAAACACCCAGCAGGAAGGCAGGGAAGCAACCGACCCAAACTGTTTAAAATAGAAAGCGAAATTGCTGCACAGGGAAGTCGGGGCAGCAGGCAGAGAAGGGGCCCTGCCCCAAGAACTGGGGTCTCCCCCCACCAGCTGCCCTTCAGCGGCACCTGCTCCTGCTGCCCGCCCCCCCCCCCGCCCCCGCAACTCTACCCCAACTTTCTCCTTCGCTGGACAGGCAGAGCATAGGGGAAAGTCCTCATCTGGGGTTAGGAGTGGGGGGCGGTGCCAAGCAAGCCCCCCCCCCACCCCGGGGAAGGGAAGACGGCTGAGGGAGGCGGCCACAGAGGACCCAGCGCGGAGGCTGCCCAGCCCTCAGTGCCGGCCGCCGCTGGACAAGCTCTGGCCAGGCCACGAGCCACGGTGCTGCTCCCGTGTCTGGACAGGAGTGAGGGGGAGGGGAGGAAGCGTCCCTTGTCGCGGCCACTGGTGTTGGGAGGCTGGGCCAAGTGGAAACAGTGACCTGCCAATCACTCCGAGTGAAAGGAACTTTTCTGGTGGTGGAAATGGCGAGAAAGCTCCCCCTAGGGCCCTGGCAGCCTTTCCTGTCCCTCCGTCCACTCCACAGGGCTGGCAAATGGCAGGTCTCTCATACACTCTCAAGGCTTGTCAAAATGTTGAAACATTTCCGCGCCAGTCGATAAATAGGCCCTGCCCCAAGCCCCCCAAATGTTTCCCTTTCCTGAGTCCCAGAGCCCTCTGTCAGAACCCCCAGCTGGCTCCCCAGGAATAAAGGGTTAACAGGTGACACAGCAGCCCCCTACCCCAAATGCACTGGTCCATGCCTGGGCTGCCTCTGAATGTGGCCCCGCCCACCTCCCAGAAAGGGGGTTTTTAGGCAAACCCACCACTCCTCAGCGTTAGACTTCTGTCCCTGCTGCTCTCCAGCATCTCAGCACGTCGCCCAGGCCACCTAGATGATGGGAGGGGGTGTGCTGAAACGCGGGGGCGTGGCCAAGTTATCAAGGATGCGAATCCTGAATGTCGCAGCGGGAAGGGACCCAGTCACAGTCCCTCATGCTACAAATGAGACAACTGAGGCCCAGAGAGGGAGGTGAGCTGCCCAAGGTCACCCAACAATTTGTAAGCCAAGCCCAGGCCTTGCCTCCCAGGCTGTGCAATTGCTAAGCTAGCCTGGTGATTGTCTGCCTGCCGTGAAAACAGAAAACCCAGGGATGACCGCTGCTGCCCCGTGAATATTAACACACCGCTTCCCTCAGCCTTCCCTCCGGGGCTGTTTCCAGCTTCAAAGGTTTCCCTCCCCGGGGCTGACACTTGGGTCCTTCTATTTTGGTGGAATGGCAGGGGTGAGGCGGGAGGACTACAGTCTCGCCTAGCCCTGCCTGCCCCAAACTCACAGCAGACACCCCCTCCCCCAGGTGCTCTCACATCCTCTCTGCAACCAGGGGAGGCAATACTCTCGGGGGTGGGGGTGCCCCACAGAGACACTCAGATGTTCTGAGCAAAAAAAAGAAAAGGGCGCTCCTGCGGCCAGTCTGCATTTCCAACCTACATCCCTTGAACTGCTTTTACTTCTCTCCCTCTAAAGTGCCAGGCGGGCTTCAAAGCCACTTCTAGCTCCACCAGGAAATAACAAAGAAAGAAATTGCCAGAGCGCAGGGGGCCTGAGCGGCGGCCGGGAAGGGGACAGAGGGGACAGCCAACATGTGTACAGCGGTGGGCAGAGCCCGGAGTGAAGCAGCACGGGCAGGCTGTGGTGACTGAACACCTTCAGGGCACAGAGCCATGGCGCTTCTGTCCCCGTCTTACACAGAGAAAGAGACTGAGGCTGGCAAGGCCCTCTTTCCTGGTAGCAGGCTGAAGACCCGGGCTTGTCTCCTGTGTTCCCTTATCTGCCTCCACTCCCTAACCTTTTCCTCCAAGCTGATAAAAATCTGCCAAGGCACAGTTCTAGAAAATCCCATTTTCTCTGTAGCCCTTTCTGACAACCCCCCCCACGCACCCACCCACCCCCAAACCAAATAGAACCAAGTGCCCCTTTCATGAACCACCACAGCACCCGTTCAAACTGCCACGTCAATGACTGTTTGTCCCTCGGAGGGTGGGGCTCACATCTGATCCCAGCATCCCTAGGGGTGGCCCGGGGCCTCCTGCTTTCAGAAGATGCCACACGCCAAAGAAGGTCCAGGTCAGGATTCTCTACGCTGCAATTTCTTTCTCAGAGGAGAGACCCAACCATTTTTTGGAGGAGATAGGATCAGAGAGGGGGGTCTCTAGGTGGGCGGGTAGAGGATGACACAGACCAGAGACAGCAGAGCAGATCCACGGGGTGTCTAGTCTCGTGGTGGGTGAATAGGGACAGAGCACAGGACACACACTTCCTCCTCCTCCCTTTCATCTGGGATGCCCCGAAGACCATGGAGAAGTCTGCACTCTGTAGGAAGATACAACCAAGGGGGTAAAGAAACCAGACTGGCTGCTTGCTTTCATCCCTGCTGGTCTCCTCAAAGCTCTGGGCCAAGAACAGAGAAGAGGTTCTTTCTCAATTTCCTTTGTTCCCAAATCAGGCCCTGGGTCACTTCCACCCCCATCCTCCGAAGGAGCACACAAGTCACACTGCCACTGGCCTGTCCACGACCACCTTTGAAGGCCAAGGCTGGAGGCTTCATCACCTTCCCATCCTTCACCAAATCCTGCACCTCGACCTTCCCCAAATCTCCCTGATCTGTCACCTTCTCCCCATCCCTGTGACCAAGCCCCAGTCCAAGCCCCCATCAGCTCTCGCTCCGGCTCCTGCAAAAGCCTCCTGGATGTTGTGACATATGCTACAACATGAGTGAAGCTTGAGGACATCATGCTCAGTGAAATGGGCCAGTTATAAAAAGACAAAAACTCTCTGATGCCGCTCGTATAGGTACCTGAAGTAGCCAAATTCACAGAAACAGAAAGAACTGGTTTGCCAAGGGCTGCAGGGAGAGGAAATGGGGAATCGTCTAACGGGTATGGAGTTTCCGTTTTGCAAGATGAAAAACTTCTGGAGATCAGTTGCACAACGTCATAAATAGACTTAACACTAATGAACTGTCTGCTTAAAAATGGACAAAATGATGGATTTTATATTATGTGTCTTGGACCATAATTTTTTAAAAGCCTAGGGCAAGTAATAATTTGTATTGTAAAGGAATACTCTAATACTATTATAAATCTGTTCGATCTCTTTTCAAAGATTATTTTAATGAAAAAAAAATTAAGCCTCCAAATGGCCTTTCGCCTCCTCCCTGGCCTCCCCTTAGTTAAAGTGAGCTTTTCTGAAGGCAGCTCTGCTGGGGTCAATCTCCCTGATGAAAGCCTTCAAAGGATCTATCTGCTAGATAACAACCAAACTCCTTAACCTGCTTCCAAGCGCTGCCTGCCTCCAGCTGCATCTCCTGACACACTCCCTCAAAGTCTTTGCACCCCACCATGTAGGCCTGCCCTTCACACTTGCAAGGTCTTTACATATGCTATTCCTTCTGTCTTAAATACTTTTCCCTCCCTTCTTGGACTAATTCATTCCTAGTCACCCTTCATAACTTTGTCCTAAAGTCACTTCCTCCAGGAAGCCCTCCATCACCAGCCTGGCTGGATTCATTCTCATCATTGTGCATTCTGAGCCCCCATGTTCCCCTTTTCCAAAGCCTAGATCCCCATTGCAATTTTCCATTTATTCCTCTAAGTATTAGATCAATGTTTGTCTACCCCCATTGTAACTCTAGTGCCCAGATAGATGACAATTTCAGCAAACAAAAACAAATTCATGGTCGAAGATAGAAAATCAACTATGTAAATTGAAACATAATAATAAGGGCGCCTGGGTGGCTTAGTCGGTTAAGCTTCTGCCTTCGGCTCACGTCATGTCCCAGGGTCCTGGGATCAAGTTCCCGCATTGGCTCCTTGCTCAGTGGGGAGCCTGCCTCTCCTTCTGCCTGCTCCTCCCCCTGCTTGTACGCTCTCTCTCGCTCGTTCTTTGTCTCTCTCTCTCTGACAAATAAATAAATAAAATATTTAAAAATATATATTTAAAAAAAGAAAAAAAAAGAAAAGAAACTGAGGTCCAAAAAGATAAAGAAACTGCCCTTGGTCACAAGATAGTAGGTAGAAAGCTGGAACCCAGGCTGTTTGTCTCCACTGTCCACGTGCCTTGGCCATTACCCCATCCTGCCCAAGTCTGATGCCACCAGAGTCACAGATATCTCTCTCTCCCAACCCCCCTTCTCTTCTCCCATTGCTTCTTTCCTCTTCCCTTCCCTAAATGACCCTGGGCAGGGGTTAGAGTCATGGAGAGAGAACCACGTGTTTTACCCACGATGCATTTTAGGGAATATTTACTCCCCGTAACTCAAGAAACCTAGTAAACTTGCCCAGAACCTGTCAAGCCTCCTTGTGGATGAAGACCAAGAAGAGCTTCTGGTCCCTTCTGAGCAGCCAGTGAGAGGCAAGGAGGACAGAGCCATAGAAGCCCACGGCCCACTTAGGTGCAATCCAGAACAGATCCCTAGAAAGCGATCAGGAATCTTGGGAAATAAAATCACCAGGACTGGAGGTAGAGCGAGGGGTCATGGATAGGGTTGGTGGTCGCAGCCAAAGACACAGGAAGCAGGAGGAAAGAGCCTTGCTTCCACGCTGTTCCCCAAAATGCTGCCCCACGCCCAGGGGACAGGTCAGCTGCCACCCTGCCCACACAGGGAACCTGTGTGTTACCAGGGGAAACTGGGAGAGATGGTGCTGGAGCAGAGGTCCTCCTGGAGAGCTGCCTGCTCTGCAGGATGAAGTGGGGAGCTTCTCAACCATGGACGAGGAGGGAAAGGCAACCTTAGGTGCCAGACTTGGATTGCTGACTGCCACCACAGGCCAACTAGTGAGCTTATTCTTTTTTGTATTAATCCATATTTTACAGACAGGCAGTGTGAGGCTCAGAGAGATAAGGCAAATCACCCCACCAGCTGGGAGGTTGGGGAGCCTTAAAATTAACTGTCAAATCTTCAGTCTTTCACCCTCTGTGCCTCCAATCCCATCAACCCAGCAAGGGTGGGTAGGAAAGTAAAATAAATACGCAGGGGCAGAGATCAGTCTCCACTCTTGGCTGCAAGAATTCATTTTCTTCTTTACCCAAATCTGGGCGGGAGCTGCATCTCGTTATATGAGCAGAGAAACATCTCAAAACTCACCAGCCCTCTGACCACCACCCCAAGCCTGCAGGTGGAGAAGTGATGAGCGGCTCTTTCCAGCTGAACTGTCTCCATGGGGTGGCATATGGAGGATGCCACACTCAGCAAAACCAGTTAAAGACAAGCGTCCTGAGGGGGCTGCTGGACTCAGTGCTACTTAAAGCACCCCACCCTAGCAGTCTGCCCAGGAAGCCTCACGGAGCTGCCTGCCAGGAGCTCCCCACTCAAGGGTCAGGGGCCAGGAGCCAGGCTGGCCAGCTGGGAGCTGTGCTGCCATCCCCACCAGCTAGGAAGCCTGTGTCGCTCCAATTCGCTCTCCAGACTCCGCTCAGCCTCCCAACCTCCTTCCATCAGTGAGCATCAGTTAAATATTGACTCAGCATCTATTAAGCACAGAACAGTCTACTATGTTCTCCAGGGCAGAATGAGTCCCTTTTCTTCAGAAAAGACGCAACTAGAGACGGCCTCCCCACTGGCCCTTTAACACACCAAGTGTGCGCCTGCCTAGCGTGGTCTTTGCACCTGCTGGTCCTGGTCCTTCCACCAGAAACACCCTTCTCCTGATATCTGCTCTGCATTGCTTGCACAAACGTCACCTCCTCTTAGAGGCCCTCCCTGACGACCTCACCCCTAACCATTTACCTGCCTTGTTGTTTTTCATAGCTCTATCCCTGCCTGACACTTTATTATCTGTGTTTGTCAGGCTTCCTCCACTGGCAACCAAACTCCATTAGGACTCCTGGGTCTTACTCATGGCTGGCTGAATCCTCAGTGCTTAGAACAGGGATTAGTCCGCAGTAAAGATCTGTTCTGTGAAAGGGATCTGGGTTCTCTGGCTCTATTCTAGCTGGGACCAACTCTGTGTCCCCAGGAGAGTCTCTTCCCCTCCATCTCCCAAGGCTCCCCCTTTATAATGTGAAAGGATGAGTGGTTTCTAATAGAGTCTTAATTAGAGTCCCGAAGGGTCATCTAAGGGAGAGTGGGGAAGGAGGGCCCATGAACTATTTTTTTTTAATTGAAGTGAAATTCTCATAACATGAAATTAACCATTTGAAAATGAACAATTTGACGGTATTTAGTGCGTCCACAGTGTCGGGCAAACACCACCTCTTTCTGATTACAAAGAATTGTTATCACCCAAAATGAAATCCCATACGCATTAAGCAGCTGCTCCCCTTGCCCCCTCCCCCCAGCCCCTGGGCCCCACCAATCTGAGTTCTGTCTCTACGGATTTCCCTATTAGGAATACTTCACATGTGGAATCATACCGTATGTGACCTTTTGTGTCTGGCTTCTTTCACGTAACATAACGTTCCTAGGGTTCATCCACATTGTAGCATGTTCCAGTACTTATGTTTTTTATGGCTGAACAGTATTCTGTTGTACAGAGACATCATAATTTGTTTATCCTTCCATCCACTGACACCATAAGCTACTTTGAAAAGGTTTTCCAAATCTGTGGTAAGACCATACCATCTGACTAAAATATGTTTGATGGACAAAAGCTTATAAAACAGGGTCAGTGAAGCGTCCTACTCTTGGTTTCCGCTCAGGTCATGATCTCGGCTGTGAGATCGAGCCCCACGTCGGGCTCCATGCTCAGCTCAGAGGTATGCTCTAAATTCTCCGCTTCTCCCTCTTCCTCCGCTCCTCCGCCTGCTCTCCCACACACACTCTCTCTCTCAAATAAACAAATAAAATCTTAAAAAATAAATAAATGAAATGAAACAGGGACCATATGACAAAAGAGATGCTTGCAGTTTCCAGGGCCTGATTCCACGATTCTGTAGCCGGCCCCACGACACAGCCTCCGTCTCGGGACACTTAGAGCAAGGCCACCACCCAGTCGAGGCATCGTACGTGCTTCATCTTTCCACTCTGCACCCTCAAGCTTGCTGAGGTCGGACGATTGTCAGATTCATTCAGGTAAGGACACGGGGACACAACGTACCGCTCAAGGTCATGCAAGCAGCAGTGTTCCCGGAGTGGGCGCCTGAGCCTCGATTCTGGATCCAGCCGATGAACCCTTAGCCACCAGCGCGCTATCTGCCTGGGGCCCTCAGCCGGCCTCTTGGTCATGCCTCACCAAGCAGTCCTGCCGGAAGGGGCTAGAAGAGTGGAGTAGATGTGGGCTCTGAGTGGAGGGGTGGAGGGGACGCTGATGTCAGGGGACGATCACCTACCTCAAGGGCTGTTGGGACATTTACACGAGATCAGGTATGAAAACGCGAATCTCGGTGCTGGTTGCCTTCGTAATGACTAATATATGATGATTCAGAGGAAGGAGAGCTCAAGCTTGCAACAGATGAAAAACCCGAGATCCTGATTCTCAAAAAGCTTCTACTCTAAAGGGGAAAGGAGGTCCACTCCAGTGACCCCACTAAAGTCACTTTGGTGTGTGGGCTTCAGTTTCATCCTCTATAAAATGCTCCCTCTGCGTCTCATGAAAGCACCTGACCTTAATCATTTGTTTGCCTGCATGTCTCCTTATTCTACTGTGCACTCCGCAGGACAGAGCCCCCATCTGCTTATCTATGAACCCCTCATAGCCCCAAGGAAGCTCAGAAAATGTTGGTAAAATAAACAAATAAATGCTGAACTCTGAGGCCCCTTCCAGCTCAGAACTTCTTCCTGTGTGAGATTTCTGTTCAACAAATAATCCACAATGGACCGGCCTGGGTCCTGCAGGACACACAGAGATACGCCATCCACAGTA
The DNA here is from genome assembly GCF_017311325.1 of Ursus maritimus. NCBI lineage: Eukaryota > Metazoa > Chordata > Mammalia > Carnivora > Ursidae > Ursus > Ursus maritimus. The sequence continues at coordinate 25,956,334 of NW_024425008.1, forward strand.
TTCCAAGAATACCCACTTGGAGCAAATCGACTTTTAGGAATTCATGCTACGGATATCCTTGCCCATGTGCCCAAAGAGGTAGGTTCAAGGATCCTCACAGACTCATGGTGTTACGGTAGCGTTCAGAGATTAGAAACAGCCTAAATGCCCATCAGTAGAGATCTGGTTACGTAAATGCTGGTGCGGTCATCTAATGGAATGCTGTGCAGACATTACGAAAATGAGGCAGGCTGAGATAAGCCAATATGTAATCTCCGAGAAAGATGCTTGAGTACAAAAAGAAATTTACAAAAGTCTATTTATTATGCTATTTGTGTATTGTGTTTTTAAAGAAATACATCCATGCTTCTAAGGGCAGAGTCTGGCTCTAGAACAGTGAAGGCTGATAAATTACATTAGCCCACAAATGTAAGCAATATATGTCATTTAGATTTTCTCTGCATCCCCATTAAAAGATAAAAAGAAACAAGTGAGGGGTGCCTGGGTGGCACAGCGGTTAAGCTTCTGCCTTCGGCTAAGGGTGTGATCCTGGCGTTATGGGATCGAGTCCCACATCAGGCTCCTCCGCTATGAGACTGCTTCTTCCTCTCCCACTCCCCTGCTTGTGTTCCCTCTCTCGCTGGCTGTCTCTCTCTGTCAAATAAATAAATAAATTCTTTAAAAAAAAAAAGTAACAACTGGAATTAATTTTAATATATTTTATTCAACCCAATATATCTAAAGTAGTATCGTTTTAACATTTAATCAATATTTGAAAATTTCTCTTTCCAGGTTTATTGAGTTATAGTTGTGCATTTTAAAATCATTAATAAGATATTTTATATTCTTTTTTTTTTTTTGTACTAAATCTTCGAAATCTGGCATGTCTCTTACACTTAAAACATACTTCCGGGGCGCCTGAGTGGCACAGTCCGTTAAGCAGGTCATGGTCTCAGGGTCCTGGGATAGAGCCCCACGTCAGGGTTCTTGCTCAGGGGGGAGTCTGCTTCTCCCTCTCCCTCTGCCTGCAGCTCCCCTTGCTTGTGCTCTCTCTCTGACAAATAAATAAATAAAATCTTAAAATATAAATATATATGTATTTCAACTCAAAGTAGCCACATTTTATGTGCTCAATAGTCACGTACAGCTAGTAGCTATCATATGGGGCTTCAAAAGGTGGTAATTAGAGTTGCCCCGGGAAGAGATTTCATGGAATTTAAAACCACAAAAGGAAGAAGTAACTTTCGCTATATGTTCTTTTGTTCTGTTTGACTTTTTTCCTATGTGCTTGCATTACCTCTTTTTTTAGACTCACAATCTTGAAGGTAAAGAAAAACACAGAAAAGTCAGAAAGAAAAACAGAAAAGCAGTGATCTCAGAAGCAGGAAGAGATTCCAAACAAGCAGGTGCCACGTCGGGGAGGTCAGAAGAGGGGAGCTTTCCAGAAGATGTGGCAGAGGAAGTGGAGGAGGCAGTACCCTGAGGTGACTTGGGATTTGGCAGCTGGAACACCGCTCATCACTCATAGGTGGCATCTGAGAGCTGTGTCAGGAGAGGACAGGGCTGCGCAAGACTGGAGCGGGTTTAGAGGGGGAGGCAGGTAGGTGTGGCTCTCTCTGCAGAGGAGACAGACAGACTCAAATATGGGAGCCGAACGGTGGTGACTCAGAGGTGGCTCAGGGGCTAAAGGCTGCTGGGGACTGCTCCATGAGTGGGAAGGGTGTGACAGGAGGCCAGGAGAGAACAGGTGTTTCAGGCAGTAAACCTGGGCCTGGCACCAGCCCCGTGCTGGGGAGTGGAGAGGAGCCCAGCCTGGCTGGAGCCAAGGGTGCTGGGGTACAACAACCCTAATCAGCTTGGCTAACCATCGACTTCGTAACCTCATCAGGGACAGACCCCTTGGAGAATGTGATGACGGCTAAGGGCCCTCCCCAGAAGAATGCACGTTTGCACACACAATTTTATTGCACACAGCTTCAAGCCATGCTCAGAGCCCCTGAAGGCCACCCCAGACCACAAAACCTGCTGTAACTAGTCCACCGTGACCTCCAAGAGGTGGCCCAGATTCCGCCTGCCATGCGCAATCTGGCTCCAGCACCTGCCCCGACCTCCACCTCTGCCCACCTCACCCCCCATTGTCCGGAGCCACGTGCCGCAGCCCTTTGTTCCTGACCCTAGGAGACCCTCTCCCCCCCAGGAACCCTTCCTTCATCCTCCTCCTCACAATTCAGGACCGCCTCTCTCCCCCAGGCACATCCAATGACCTCTTCCAGTCCGTACAGACATCCAGGGTGAGTGTTGCCTGTCACTATAGTTTGCGTATTTGATCTGTTCCCATCTCCTCGCCCACGCAAGTTTTGTGCAGCCTGAGGGCCAGGATCTAATCTGATCCATAGAAGGTGACCTGCTGAATGAATGAATTCAAATATCACTGAGTTAAGGAAGAGACCCTAGGAGCCCCTGAGGACCCAGAGAAAGGTTTTCGGGGGCTGTGCTCGGATAACTAAGGTTCATCCATATTGTAGCAAGTATGAGAACTTCATTCCTTCTTACGGATAAATAATATTCCATTGTATGGAATATACATTTTGTTATCCATTCATGTGTCGTTGGTACCATGTGGACCTTTTCCACCTTTTGGCTATTGTGAGTAGCACTTCTATGAACACTTGAATACAAGTATCTGTTTATGTTCTCAGATTTTTTGCATATGTACCAAGGAGTGAATTTCCTGGGTCATACGGTGCTATGAATGGTGTCCCTCAAAAGTCATATGTTGAAACCCTCACCCCCATTGTGATGACGTGTGGACATGGGACATTTGGGAAACATAGGTCATGGGAGTGGAGCCCTCATGATGGGATTAAGGCTCCTGTAAGAACACAAGACAGCTCTCCCCTCTCTCTGCCACATGAGCAAACCACACGAAAGCCGCCGTCTACAAGCCAGGAAAAGGGCTCTCGCCAGCCCCCGACCATGTTGGCACCCTGATCTCAGACTTCCCAGCCTGCAGAAGTGTGAGAAGTGTCTATTGTTGAAGTCACCCCGGCTATAGGAAATTGTTACAGCAGCCTGAACTAAGACGTGCCAATTCTATTCTAACCTTTGCAGGAAGCACCCAACAGTTTTCCACAGTGGCTGCTCCGCTTCACGTTCCCCCCAGCAAAGTACGAGTGTTCCGATTTCTTCACACCCTCAGAAACACATGTTATTTTCTGTTCGTTTCCTTTTTATTATAAGCATCCTAGTGAATGTGAAGTGATAGCTCATTGTGACTCTGACCTACATTTCCTTAATGGCCAATGAGGGTGAAGATGTCTTCCTGTGCTTATTGGCCATTTTTCTCTCTTCTTTGGAGAAATGTCTATTCAAATGCTCACTTTTAAAAATTATGTTGTCTTACAGCACCTGAGTTGCACTGTTGGTGGAGTGTCTGACTCTTGGTTTCCACTCAGGTGGTGATCGCGGGGTCGCGAGGCCAAGCCCCACGTGGGGCTCCAACCTCGGTGTGGAGCCTGCTTGAGATTCTCTCTCCCTCTCCCTCGGCCCCTCCCCCCCCACCCTGCACTCACACGCACATGCATGCACACACACTCTCTCTCTCTGGAATAATAAATCTTTTTAAAAAAGAAAAAGAAAAATTAGGTTGTCTCTTTGTTTTTGAGTTGTAAGAGTTTTTTAATATATTCAGGATATTAAACTCTTTTTTAAGATTTATTTATTTATTGACAGAGTGTGTGTGGGATGGGAGAGGGGCAAAGGGAGAGGAAAGAGAGAGAATCTCAAGCAGATTCCCCACTGAGCAGGGAGCCCGATGTGGGGCTTGATCTCATGACCCCAAGATCATGACCTGAGCCAAAATCAAGAGTCAGACACTTAACCTCCTGAGCCACCCAGGCGCCCCGGATATTAAACTCTTACCAGATACTAAACTCTTACCAGAAACTCTTGAAAATAGAGTCTCCCATTCTGTAGGTTGTCTTTTATTTTTTTATTTTTATTTTTTAAGGATTTTATTTATTTAAGAGACACCATGAGCAGAGGGGAGGGCCAGAGGGAGAGGCAGTAGACTCCCTGCTGAGCTGGGAGCCCAACTTGGGACCCGATTCCAGGACCCTGAGATCATGACCTGAGCTGAAGGTAGAGGCTTAACCAACCGAGCCACCCAGGTGCCCCCGTAGGTTGTCTTTTTACTATCTTGGTAATGTCCTTTGATGCACAAAAGTATTTAATTTTTACAAAACCCAATGTTTCTTTTGTTGCTTGTGCTTTTGATGTTACATTTAAGAACCCACTGCCAAATCCGAAGTCATGAAGATTTGCCTGTGGATTTTCTTCTAATAGTTTTATGGTTTTAGCTCTTATGTTTAGGTTGCTGATCCACTTTAAGTTAACTTTTCCGATGGAATAAGGACACCATTTGTTGAAGAGACCATTCTTTCCCCGTCAAATGGTCTTGGCACCCCTGTTGAAAGTCAACTGGCTATGGATATTTTGGCTTTATTTCTGGGATCTCAGTTCTGTTCCATTGTTCTGTATATCTGTCCTTATCCCGGTATAATACTGTTTTAATTACTGTAGCTCTGTGGTAAGTTTTGAAATCCAAAAACGTGATTCTTCCAACTTTTTCTTTCTCAACGAGCGTTTTGGCTGTTCAGGGTCCCTTGAAATTCCATATGAGTGTAAGAATCAGCTTTTACATTTCCAGGGGGCGGTGTAGGGAGGGAAGGCCATTGGGGTTTTGATAGGGACTGCACTGAATTCGTAGATCGCTTTGGGGAATATTGCCACCTCAACAATACTAAGTTTTTCAACCCATGAATGCAGGATATCTTTCCATTTATTTAGGTGTTTTTTAATTTCTTTCAGCAATATTTTACAGTTTCCAGTGTGCTAGTCTTTCACTCCTTGGTTAAATTCACTCCACGGTCTCTTATTCTTTTAGATGCTATTGTAGATGGAGTTGTTTTCTTAATCTCCTTTTCAGATCGGTCATTGCTGGTGTACAGGGACATGACCGGTTTCTGTGCCCTGCAAGGTTGCTGCATTTGTCACGAGCCCTAGTCGGTTTTCTTGCGGATTCTTTAGCATTTTCTATATATAAAATGTCATCTGCAAATATAGTTTTACTTCTTCCTTTCTAATCTGGGTGTCTTATTTCACCCAACTTCCCCTAAGATTAACAACTCACGTGAGTATGTACAATTATCATAACCAGGAAAATAACGTGGGTGCAATTCCACTTACTACAGTGTTTATTCAAATGTCACCCATTTCCCCCTCACATCCTTCTTTTTCTTTTTTTTTTTTGAAATACATTCTTTTTTTCTTTTTTTTAAAGATTTTATTTATTTGACAGAGAGAGAGACAGCCAGCGAGAGAGGGAACACAAGCAGGGGGAGTGGGAGAGGAAGAAGCAGGCTCATAGCGGAGGAGCCTGATGTGGGGCTCGATCCCACAACGCCGGGATCACGCCCTGAGCCGAAGGCAGACGCCCAACCGCTGTGCCACCCAGGCGCCCCCCCTCATATCCTTTTTCTGTTCCAGAATGCAATCTAGGTCCACACAGCGTTTGTCTGCTGTGTCCTCTTAGTCTCCTCCAACCTGTAACAGTTCTTCAGTCTTATTCTTCATGACCTTCAGACTTTCGGGGAGTACTGCTCATTTATTACATAGAACGTACATAGAACGTCTCTCGATTTTAGCTTGTCAGATGTCTTCTCGGGGTTGGATTGAGGTTATACATGTCTGGCAAGAATCCCACAGAAGTTAGGTGCCTTGTTACCGGTATTGTTAAGCTCCATCTCTCAATTTCATTGGTGTCTGTCAGGTTTCTCCACTGTAAAAAGTTACTATTCTGATCCTTTTCCTAAGAAGAAAAGGGATGGCACTGAAGGATTTTAAGCAAGTGACTCATTTAGATGGGCATTTCGACAATGCCCCCCCCCACCCTGGGTGCGGCATGAACGTGGGGAAGATCAGTTCAGTGTATACTGCCATCCAATCGGTGATGATGGAAGTGAGAAGTGGATAGATTTTAGAGATATTTAGAAGGTGAAATCCTAGGGCAGGTTAATGAGATCATGCAGGATTTCTCATTTCATTGGTCTGCAACTGAGCTTGGACCAACCTAGGTTTAAAAGCACCCAGCTGGGGCACCTGGCCGGCTCGGATGGTAGAGCCTGAGACTCTTGATCTCTGGGTTGTAGGTTTCACGTTGGGGGTAGAGGTTACTTTAAAAAAAAAAAAAAAAGCACCCAGGTGATTGCCATGTTCAGCCACATTGAGGTGTGAACAGATAACTCTACCCAAAAACCAGGGGGCCTAGAAGCTGAGCTTGGCTGGCAACATGCACAAGCCACAGCACTGCACTGGAACCCCTTCGGAGCAGGGCTGGGTTGGGGCAAGGAGGGAAGTCAAAGCCCCTCAGGTGCTCTCGGAATCCCTCCCAACAGCCTGTGCTCCCTCCTTCCGGACTCTCGCCTCCCACCGGCCGGCACTGTGGGGGCTGCAGTGTGGAATAAGTAGGTATGGGGAGGATCCCCCAGCAGCCCTCCTCCTTCCACCATCCCCTGGTGTCCTCGGGCAGGTGGCACGTGAGCAGCTCCTCCTGGCTGCCCTCCTATCTAGGTCCCGCGCACCTCCCGCCAGCTCTCTCTGCCTGGCAGGGAGGAGCCGCTCGAGTTAAGCGGATTTCATGCTATTTTCAAATTCATCTTTCATGGAAATTTTCTTCTACCATTAAACCTACTTTCTGCTGCTCTTTTCATCTGCCTGAAAGCTTCCTCCTCCTCTTCCATGAGATAAACCAGTAGCGGGAACATTTAGGAACCTGCTAGTGACATTCTACAGGTGTCCTGGGGTGTCACCTGCCAAGACTGGGGAGGAGGAATCACACTAAAGCCTCCCTGTTAGAAGTCAGGCCGGCAAGGGGGCAGACAGCACCAAAGGCCGGAGCAGGCCCCCTGCCACTCGCACGCACTCCTGAGCTCTGCCTCTCAGCCCTCCAGCCCCATCCTGGTAACGGCCTTGTCGGGGTACCTGTCCCTCATCCTCCCATGACAGCCACCACACTGCGACTAGTGGTTCAGAACCAGCGACTAAGGTCATCTGAGGAGCAATTGAGGCATTTCCCGGAGACCCCCACGGAGCCAACATTTGAGCAAAGCTGCTGACCCTGGGAGCTCTGAGTTGGAGGGGTCAGGATGAGCTAGGAAATACCAAAGCCAGAATACGCCTCCCTGTGAACCCACTGCACTTTGTTGTGCATCCCGTATAGAAGTTTCTATCATATCTCTGCCGGTGAGCAGAGGCCTTTGTGAGGACAAGTATTGGGGCCAAATGACTCTGTACCGTCAGCTCCCAGCACAAGACTCGGCCTGTCATGGGCTGTCTATCACATCTGCCAGACCCTGTGTGAGCAGGAAAGATCTAGCACCTGGACCAGACTTGGGCGGTGAGTGGCCTCAGAGGTGACCTGGAAGGAGAGCTGTGCTCAGAGGAGAGCATGAGGATGGCCTGGACCAGTCCAATTCCCTTCCCTGTGATCGTCTTGCAGTGTGGAACCACATGAAGCCTGCAGTGCTCCGAGGGTCCTGCCAAGATGGAGATGTGGGAGAGAAAATTCTAGGATGATGCCCCGCTTTCTGGCCAGTTCAGCTGCTAAGCTGATGCTGGCAGCAACCAGGCTAAAAAATACTCCGAGAAGACCGGGTTGGTGGGGGATGAGCCCAGACTGGCAGTGAGACTGAGGTGCTGCCCAGGCGGGGCAGGTCAGGTGTGAGCTGGTTGCTGGGGGCCCAAGAGCCACCAAGGGCCTGAGTGCTGGCCTCCAGAGAAATAGCTGAGGAGCAACTTCATGCATCAAGGTAGACAAGATAATCTCCACCAAAATACAGGACCCCTACCCCCAGGGGATAAAGAGATTAAAATTTTTTTAATTATTCACATTTCACCTGATTGCTTTTTGCATGAAGTTTTCATATACAAAATTTGTAGGCCCAGTTATTACTCTACAATGGCACAGAATGTTGGAAGATGCAGAGCCAAACTCAGTGTTTTCTTCTTCATTCCGTTGTTCATTTCACGAGAATGTCTTTCTACATCTGCATGTGAGAAAGTGATGTAAAACAAATAATTTCAACAAATGTCAACTTCGAAATCAGCATGAAGTATTCTTAGCCAGACAGTCCTGCTTAGGTATAATCTGCCTTTCTAAGCGATTATAAAGGAAATGGTTTTTCTACACAAGAGTAATTTAACCATACTAATATTTTCCAAATCAATAAATATTGGCTATCTTTTTTATCTTTTTTTTTTTCCAGCAGAAGCTAAAGAACCTCCCTGTGATTTGGGGACTTAGAGCTGGCCTTGGACAAAAGGACCTTTCAGTCTTGGGACAGGAGTATCTTTACCTTACAGGGCAATCTTGAGCAAGAATCTCCCTGGGCATTAGCTTCCTCCTAGAAAACAGGAATTAGATTCCCAGGGGCTCTCAAACTGGGCATGATTGTTACCAATAGCAAATGCTCATCCAGGACTTACTATGTAATCCCCATTCTACAGATGGAAAAAGTGAAGTACGGCGATGTTTAGCTCACCCATGTGCATTCACTGCCTCTCCAATGTCTGAGACTATCAACAGGTCTGGGTGGGGCCCTGGAATCCATGCTCCTAACCAGCTCCCCCAAGGACTGAGATCCAGGTGTTTAGACCCCGTTGAGGTACCGCTCAGGCATGGTTCTGAGGTACCGCTCTGGTTCTGAAGGCGCATGGAGACAAACAGAATCTAGAGCCCCAACCAGGGCAGTTCTGAGGAGGGAGGTTGGTAAAACCCTCTGACGGCTAAGGCAGTAGGGCGGGTGGGCTGGGGGTTCCAAACAGCCAGAAGGGGCTGTGCCTACGGAAAACCCAAAGACTAGTCTCTTGCTGCACCAGATCGCCACCTGCTGGCTACAGATGGCCATCGCAGGCCAGATTTAGCAGGATCATTCTGGCATTTGTCAAGATGGAATTGGACAGTTTGAAAGCAGGGACTCAGTTTCAGAGCAGCCACTGACCTAAATTAGGGGGTTGCTGTGGGATGAAGAAAAATGGCCAATGAGAAATATTAGGAAGTAGGATTGATGAGATTTATTAACACCAATCCCAAAGGACAACAGCAGGGAAAGCATAGTGGCCCCATTTCATTCATTCCCTCTTTCAACAAGTTGTAGCACCTACTACGTGCCAGCAACTAATCTTCCTGCTGGGAATACGGGAGTATAAGCAAGTCAGGAAAAAGCCCTGCTTTCCATGGAGCTTATGCCCTACCAAGGTGGGGGTAGGAGGTCATCAAATAAGCAAATAAACAAGAAAATTATCAGATGGGAATAAACACCACATGGAGAATTTAAAAGGGCAGCGCAATAGGGACTCAGATCTGAATGGTAAGGAGCCTGCCCAGTAGTGGTGTTCCAAACCAACAAATGCGAAGGCCCTTACAGCAAATGTAGCATGTTCGAGACCCACGGCAGCCAGTGTGGCTGGAACGTGGTGGGTGAGGGCAAGAGTGGGACAGCATGGAAAGCCAGCCAGGGGCCAGATTACAGGCTTTTGTCAGGCGGTGCAAGGAATTCTAAGAGTGAAGGGAAGCCACGGACACGTTAGACAGGAAAGTGAAAGAATACGATTTCACTTAAAGCGCTCTGGCTGCTCTATGGAGCATGGATTGTACAGGGCAAGAGTAGAAGGAAGACAAGAGGTGGGGATGCGGGCCAGTGGGGAGGGTTCTGGGCGCACTTTGGAGTCAGTCAACAGGACTTGCTGACAAGACTGGATATGGGGGTGAAAAAAATAGCAGGACCAAGAATGACTCCCCAAGACCATAAGGATGACAGCCGGTGTAGGAAACCAACATTTCCCCCGATGATGCCACACTCCAACAAGCTGAGGTCTGGCCTTGACCTCAGCCCCCTGGAGGGGGTTTGCCAAGTCAGCCACTCCCAGGCTCCAGGTGTCCTTACCTGGGCCTAGCCTGCTTGGGTACATGAGGAGCATGAAAGACAATGCCTGACACGGACCTGACTTGACCCTTGTGCGGGCCCGGCCTGCAAGGACACTTCATAGGCAGCTTTCTCCCATAGGTGGGAGTATCTATCCAGGCGGCCGGGGTCCCGCCCCCAGCTGGAAGTGCACCCAGCGTCACCTGAGATCCGATGCTAAACAGAATTCCCAGTCATTCCCTCCATCCCCTAAGCCCTGGACCTGGGAGTGTCCCCTTAAACCAAAGGGACTGTGGGAATGAGCAGGCACATCCTGGCCAAACAAATACCAGAGACCAAGGGCTGTGGGTACCGCATCACTTTATTTTTTTGCTTTTCCAACTTGACTCTTAGACAATGCAAATTCACTCGCCTGCCTGGCCTCTGTACGGTCCCTCGCTGACGGGGCACAGGCTCCGAGGCTCAGCAGAAAGACGGAGGTCCCCCACGAGCCAACCAGGGTCCACAGCAGATGGGCCGAGCACCAGCAGAGACTCGAAGCCCTCTCCCCCAGGCCCTTACCACACTCCTTGCAAGGGACGGGCCAGCACCTCAGTGATCCAGCTCAGGGCCTTCCCTTAGAGGTTCTTCCTACGTACCCTTACTTGTCATGCCGAGCCTGGTGCCCTCTCCCTTGAGGGCACCGGACAGAAGCCAGTAACCGGCTCCACATTCGATTTCTAGTGTTCCTTTGGGAAACATCTTTGAGACAGGAGGGTGCCAACCCCCGAAAAGAAACTGCAGACATATATTCTGCCTAATGGGACAGATAGCCATGGTAGAGTACTTCTTTCGTCCCCAGGAAAAGTTGAAAGCAGCTTTAGCTAACAAACCCCCTCAGGACCCCTATACATACGGTTTCCAACACCAGCCAGGGGGCCCAGCCAACCCACTTAAATCAAAACAAAAAACTAAAACCAAGACAATAAAAAGCAAGAATGGCAAACAACCGAAGAGAACAATTCTGGTCCCGTAGCTCTCTGCAGGAGACCAGATGGCCCCTTTCTGGCTCCGTCTGCCTTAGAGCCAGGAAGCAGCGCAAAGCTGCCCTTGGATTCAAGGCAGACAATGTGGGAGCCAGAGCAAAGGGCATCCTGGCCAAGCCAGGGGTCACCTTAGGTCCCTGACCCTGTCCAAACGGGTCCCCTCTCCTCCCAGCCCCCTTCGCGCCTCCCCGTCAGCCATCCACGAGGGTGAGGCCGTCATAGAGCGCGCGCTTCCACATGTAGTAGGTAGAGCGGGCGGTGAGGGGGAAGAGGGCGCTGAACTCCTTGAAGGAGGGGAAGCTCTTCGACTGGAAGCGCTTCTGCAAGAACAGCTTGGCCTGGGCCTTGAACTTCGTGGTGGCGAGCATGTCCATCACCAGCACCTGGCCGTCCCTGCCACCCACGGATGCCTCCGCCACAGGGCGGCTGGACAGGGACCTGCTGTGGGGCCGGCCCTGGGCCGTGGCCCCCTCTCCAGAAGGCCCTCCCTGGGCCTTCCCTGGATCCTCTCCTGGAGAAGCCCCCATGTGCAGGGGGGTCCCAGCAGGAGGGGCCATCGCAGCTGTCACATCCCTGCCAGCTTCCTTCTCCTGCTTCTCTTCGGCTTCCCGTAGCCCCCCTTTGCCCAAGGCGGGGGCCTGCATCTGGAATTTCGACAGGCCTCTGGGCCAGCCCCGGGCAAGACTCTTCCAGACCCAGAAGGTGGAGGGTGACAGGCTGGGGTAGCGGAGGCGGAAGCGGCAGAAGGGGAGATGCCCGCTGAGCACCTGCTTGCGGGCAGCCCTGCGCAGGCGCCTCTGCCAACGGGACAGGGGCACCTTGGGGGGCAGGAACTGGTGGGGGGTGGGCGGTCCCCCTGCCGTCACTTTGCCTGCCCCCCCTCCCCCTTCGCCCTTCCAAGGGAGCAGCGCCTCTTCTGGAACAGACGCCGGCTGGGGAGCCCCGGGCGTGGAGAGGGCTGGTGCTGGCTTGAAGCCGGGGTTCCTCCGGAGGGCCTTCCGGCGCCAGTTGTAGTAGGTGGACCGGGAGATGCCGGGGAACCTGCGTTTGAAGCAACGATAGGGGACCAGCGTGTTCAGGGAGATGCAGTGCTCCAGGTATGACTTGGCCCGCTGCATCAAGACCATGCCGGGGCTCGCGGCGGCCAGCGAGGAGCACCCCAGCCCCTTGGCCACCTGCTCTTCTGGCAGCTGCTCCAGCTCCCCCAGCACCTGCACCTCCTTGGGGGCCAGGGCCTGGCAGGTGCCGGAGCCCAGGAGCTCTTGCTTCCAGGCGTAATAGGTGGAGCGGGAGATCTCGGGGAACCTCTGGAGGAACTGCTGCAGCGGCACGACGCCGCCCCGGTGGAAGCTGTCCTGCAGGAAGTGCTTGGCCGAGAAGCGGGCAGCCACCTTCTGCCGATGCTCCTGGGACTGCCGCCGCCAGCGGTAGAAGGTGCTCTTGGTGACACTGTAGCGCTCGCACAGGTGGGAGTAGCTGAGGCCCGGTTCCTGGTTGAGCAGCTCCAGGGTCTTGGCCGGTGGCGGCAGCGGGGCCAGGGCCGGAGGAGCGGGGGCCGGGCCGGGGGCGCCGTCCACCTCCACCTCCTCCAGCCCCACGATGGGGGCAAAGTACTGGTGGCGGAAGAGGTGGCTGCTGAGAGGCTGGCCGGCCCACATGATGTGCAGCGTGGCGGGCACGTGGTCGCAGCGGCGAGGCCGGATGACGCGGTTGAAGTAGGGCCGGATCTTGAGGTTGCGCATGGGGTAGATGGAGTAGATGTTGCGCTGGAGGACAGAGGCGAGCGCATACAAGTGCCACACGTTGGAGAAGCTGCTGGGGAAGCAAGTGGCCTTGACGTCTGCGTCGAAGATGGCTTCCAGCGTGGCGGACGGCAGGCTGGTCATCTCCGGGGACTCCTCAGAGCACAGTGAGTAGCGCACGGCCTGCAGCATCACCTTGGAGTCGATCATGCCCTGCAGGTAGTATTGCCGGTGCAGCAGCATCTCCACCACCGTGCGGGCCCGCAGCTCCAGGCTGAAGCCCACGTCCCCCCACAGCAGCACGCTGGCCGCCTCGAACAGCAGGCTGCCCTCGCCCCTGCACGCCAGCGGCAGCATGTTCCGGGGAGCGTCCTCTGGGTACAGGCTCAGGGCCACCGAGTCCACCTCCAGCACCTGGGGGCCGGCGCCCCCCTCCCGGCAGGTGGGGAGGGCAAAGGACGACAGGACCTGCTTGGCCTCCAGCGCGGCACCGACGAGACCCTCGAGGCCCTCGGACTCCACAGCCTCCTGCAGCTCCTGCAGCACCTGCTGTACCAGCTGCTCCCGAGAGGTCATCCTGCCAGGGCAGAGGGCAGAGTCAGGACAAGGTGCCCGGATGCCCAGCAATGGTGACTGGCACCGTCTCCCTGAAAATAACGCCCATCCACTCCCATTCCCCCAGAGGCTAGCCCGGCTAAGTGCCTCCCGGGGTTTAATCCCTCCGTGGTGCTGAGGAAGAGCCTGGGCTCAGGAACCAGACTTTGAAGTCCTGGTTTTGATACTGGCTTGAGCAAGTCCGTTCAGCTCTCCTTGCTTCTGGTTCCTTTTCTGTACAGTGGGATGATAAACGTATCCAGTTACAGTTATTGTGGGCATAAAGGAGACGATGAAAGCATGGAGACAGGTATGCACGCACACACGCATGCACACACACACACACGCTCATCTGCAGAACAGTGCCTGACACACAGAGAAGGAACGCAGAGGCACTAGTTAGCTGTGACACGCTACACCTTCTTCAGGACAGCCATAAAGGCTGAACCTCCGTATCTGTTAACAGACTTACAAGCTCCTAGAGCTAAAACTGGGCTGCCTTTCCTTAGAACGGTGATTCTCAAAGTACGGTCCATGGACCCTGGGGGTTCCCTGAGACTTTTTCAGGGGGTCTGCAAGTTAAATCGTTTTCATAATACTAAGATATACTAAGATAATTTAACACTAAGATATTATTTGCCTTTTACATTATATTAATATTTGAGTAGAAATGTGGTAACTTAGCAGGAATCAAACTATGCTAGTAAACATATTCTTTACCACCATGTACACAGTTAAGGCGGGAAAAAAAAATGCTGGTTTCACTCAAGAATGTCCTTGATGAAGCAGTAAATTTTTTTAATTTAATCACATCCCTTAAATACATGACTTTTCATTTTTGTGAGTGGCAAACTGGGGAGCGCTCATTTCTGCTGCATACTGAACGTCTCCCATGACAGTTGTTTGGTTTCTGTGATGAACCAGCTGCTTTTATCATGGAATATCACTTTTACTTGAAAGAAAAACTGAGACATTACTCATTTAGACTTGAGTATATTGGGAAGACATTTTCTCAAAATGAATAAGGTGAGCCTGTCACCTCAAAGAAAACTGTTGACTATTTGCTGCCAGTGAAATTTTGAGCTTTCATTGAAAAACTAGAATTTTGGAAAACCTGTTATCTACTACAGTGAGCTTGACAGTTTCCCAATACCTAAAGACTTTTCTGATGGGATCAGCAGTGACACTAACAAATGTAACTTTTTATACTATGTAGTGAAATTGTCAACATCTGAACATCTACATCAATCAATGAACTATATTTCCCAAAAAACCCAATGGGTGATGTTACAAAGTCACACACAGGTAAAAGATCCACTCCAAACATAAAAGAAAGCAATGGATTTTACTATAATGGGGTACAAAAAAATCAGATATTGTTTCTACATTATAACTAAGCTTTAAGAAACTACTACTTGTCAAGTGTTGGTGTACTGATCAAAGAATATTCACTGAACAAGCAAGCTATCGAAATACTCATCCTTTTTCCGCCTACCAATCTGGACAAAGTTGGCTTTTCTTCATAGACTTCTATCAAAACAATGTATCACAACAGACTGAACGTAGACACAGGAGAATACCTTTTAAACCACGTATTAGAGACGTGAACCCATGTATAAGAATACACTCTTCTCACTATGTCTTTCTTGTTCGGGAAAAGTTATTTTTCACAAAAACAATTGTTATTTTTTATTGCGTAACGGGCTTGTTTTTTAATAAATATTTTCTAAATTTATCCATTTTAATTTTGAATATAATACACATCGATAGACGTAACCTATGTAAATAAAAGCTCTTCAGGGTCTTCAGTTTTAAAGAGCATACATGGGTCCTGAGACCAAAACGTTTGAGAACCACTGCCCTAGAACAAAGAGTCTTTTCAAAAGGGTGGCAGCAGCCTAGTCACTGGGCTAACACAGATCTAGCAACTAGGACGTACTGAGCATTCAGTATTTGCCAGACACTGTCCTAAGCCTGACAGCCATACTTTAAATTAGGCACTACCCTTATCTCCAGTTTAGAGGTGAGAAAACTGAGAAAATGCAATTTAGGCTAATTTGCCCTAGATCACACACGTGGTGGGGCCAGTACCAACGCTTAGACCCAGTCGCTCTAGTTTAAAGCTCCAGTTTAAACTGCCAGCCACCTTTTCAACACAAACAAATGATCCTAATTATTGGTACATTTTCAGTGTTGCATTGCAAAGCAAAGTATATTCCTTTTCAGACACTGCCTTTTTTTTTTTTTTTTTAAGATTTTACTTATTTGAGAGAGAGAGAGAGAGAGAGCGCGCGCACAAGCATGGGGAGCCAAGCATGGGGAGCAGCAGGCAGAGGGAGAGGCAGACTCTCCACTGAGCAGGGAGCCTGATTCGGGGCTTGATCCCAGGACCCCGGGATCATGACCTGAGCCAAAGGCAGGAGCTTAACCAACTGAGCCATCCAGGCACCCCTCGGACACTTCTTTTAATTTAAAAAGAAGGTCACTGTCTTCTCTCAGATCTTTACTCTCAGAATTCAATAAATTGCTTTAGATTAGCCTGAGATTTAAAAACTGTGTTTGGGTGTTTGTCAGCTCATCAACCTAACTGCCTACTTAAAGGGGATGTGCCTGAGTGTAAATTATGGTTCAGTAAAGTTTTTTTTAAAAGTTTGTAGGGGCACCTGGGTGGCTCAGTCGGTTGAATGTCTGCCTTTAGCTCAGGTCATGGTCCTGGGCTTATGGGATCAAGCCCCGGGTGGGGCTCCCTGCTCAGGTGGGAGCCTGCTTCTCCATCTCTCTCTCTCTCTCTCAAATAAATAAAATCTTTAAAAAAAAAAAAAAAGTTTGTAAAGCACCAAGAGAGTACCACCACAATCTTACCTGATAATCGTAAAAAAGAAGGCTCAACATTAGTAATCAGGGGCACCTGGCTGGCTTGGTCAGTAGAGCACGAGACTCTTGATCCTGGGGTCATGAGTTTGAGCCCCGTGTTGGTCAGAGAGATTACTTTAAAAAAATAATTTTTTAAAAATTAAAAATTAGGATCACCTTTGGGTAAAACTTCTTGGCTGCGGATTTTTTTTTAACGTGTATGCTGTGACAAATCTGGTCTAACCACGCACTGATTTTCCGTTTTGACCGTATCGTTTGACCCTGGAGTTAGGCTTTTAATCTGTTCATCTTGAATGTACTTTGTTTACTTTTTAAAAAACGATTCCTTCTCACTGGACTCAGGAGATAAACAATGTCATAGCCGTCCTCGGTAAAGAGAGCACATGTCCATATGCGATTTAAAAGTTGAGCCCTGAAAAACACACTGTAAGCCCAGAACAGCCTTTTCATTCTGGCAGCCAACAAAGATGCTGGTTTTACTTCCATGTCACTGGAAGAATGCCCCTATACAGCGGCACAGACATGAGCACTCTGCTAGATACTCGGCAAACCAAATTATGAAAATAGCCACCACTTACTTACGGATTACTATGTGCATTTAATTAGGTAATTCAACCAAAATCTCAGAAAAAAATGAGGGGACAATGAATTTAAACTGTTGGGTGATTCCTCCTGCCCTTCCACTCTTNNNCAAGAGCAAAGCACCATGTTCCCTCAGATGACGGCAAGCTCCTGTGGGCTTCACAAGGAGTGAGCGTTTGGATTTCAGGCTTTTTAGAGGTAATTTTGTTTATATGTGGTTCTCCCCTCCCCTCCACGTGAACAACAACTCCATCACACCTGCACCATTGTTAGGATGGCTATTCTGAGTTCACACCTGGAGAAATGGAGGCTTGGGGGTTAAATTAAATCACTTTCCCAAGACCATGTGGCTATTAAAGCTATAATATTAAGCAATGTGACTCCAGAGCGCCCCTCTAAACACTGTAATTCCACTACCCAGGGGAATACATCACCCAAAATGCTTATCAGCTGAAAGATCCAGAAACACATGGATTCTTGGAGCTTCGACACAAACCTGGCCATTTCACAGATAAGGAAAATGGAGGTCCAGAAAGGTACAGACGACTTGCCTGACTTCAAGCAGCAGTATCCGGGTATCTTCCAACAAAATGTCCAGATATACCGCACTTCCTTCTGCACAAACCCCACCCCGCCCTACCCTACCCTGTCCCGCCCTGCCTACTCTTCCCGGTCCGGTCCGGTCCCAGTCCCACCCAGCTCCGCTCCACCCTGTATCTCATTCCTTCCTCTTCCCCAAAGAGGTTAAGAGGTGGTGTGAGTAGGTAATACCCCACTTCTGTTTTCATCAAAAGCTTACTGGGAAAAAGCAGCTCCCTGGAGCTCTGCACCCCACATCCATCCACGGAGGGCTGGACTACCGGAGAACGGACAGTGGGGCAAAGGCCGGAGGCTGTGCGGGGAAGCCAATCATCCTTAAGTAGACAACTGGTTGATGGGGTTCAGGTGCAGCAGTCTTTTCAACAATGGCTCCCTGGAAGTGCAAGGCAGAGCTGGCAAGTGCCAGGTGCATTCATGGAAGGAGATGCAAAAAGCGAGAGCTCATCTACGGCTTTGTTCAACTGCGCTCCCAGGCCCCCACAGCCCTTGGAAGGGGCTGGAAAAGGCATGAAACCAAGGAGGCAAGTCCCCCCTCAGATTACACAGGCTCTCCCGGCTTGGGGTTGGAAGGAGGTAAAACGGGGCATCCAAAAAGCAGCCAGCCAGCACCTTAGCGCTTAAGAAGGGCTCTGGAGTCAAGGAGTAAATGAAGGGACACTAGCAACTCTGCAGGAAACTCAAACCAAAGACAGGTTTCCTCCTCCCTCCACCTCCTTATTTCAGGCAGATGGGGTCTCAGAGCCCACGTCTAGACCCTGTCCCTTCCATTTTAGAAGGGGTCAGCCAGGGTTCGAGGAAGGGCAAGGGAAGCAAACGCCAAGGAATCTAACACAACGCTGCCTGAAGTCTCCTCCGGCCTCTGGGACAAACTCACTCTCTACCAGCCTCATCCTGGGCTGTGTTTGCTCACCAACGACCCCATGTTCTCCCCCTCCCTCAAAGTAGGCTCTGCGTCTCCACAGTCAACTAGGCCCAACAAGTAGGAGGCAGTGCCACACAGGCCTCAACCCTCAGCAAGACCGGGTAAGACCACGGGAAACCGGCGGGCATCTCACCTGGCCTGGCTCGGCACCTCTCTGGTCTGCCCTCCCAACTGCCCAGGCTGGGTCCCTGGCTCGGGGGAGCGCCAGCCATCTTGGCTCCCTCCCTGGGTTCCAGGAGGCCCAGCAGGGCAGGGGCGGCCACAGGGGCTGGCTGGTGGCAGGCAAGTCCATCAGCGGTGAATTCCCCAGGAAGGGTAACGGGAGTGCCTGGGGGATCCAGGGTGGGCCTGAGGCCACCAAGTCAACCACGCCTGGGGAGTTCGGGAGTTGCTCTCGTGGACCACGTGTCTGGAGGGGTAGGAGAAGAGAGAGTGTGGCCCACGAGGGGAAGCAGCGGAGGCCACAGTCGCCCCTCAGGATGCCAGGAAGGCAGCGGGTGGCTGGGGGCTTCCGAGTCAAGGGACCCAACCCAAGGAGCCAGGAGAGTCTGGGGAGGGGCCGAGAACGGACAATTGTGTAGGGTGGGGAGGGGAGATAGGCAGCCGGGTGGGGGTGGGGCTGGGGCTGGAGGTGGGGGTGGGGAGAAAGAACTTGAAACAATGCCTCACTTCCCCCTTCCACACACACACCCACCCACCCACACACTTATGCACGCAACCACACAGGCTTGAAGCATCTTCGCGGAGTCAGTCCTTGACCCTTGGGCCCTTTACTGTCCCAAGGCCAGTCCTCACTCCCCTGGGGCCTCCAAGCCAAACGGGGCACCCACCGTTCCTAATTTTGAGCAAACTTTCTAGTTTACTGACCTCGAGGATGGCCCAGAGCCCTGGGGGCGTCCACTTCTTTCTCCAGCTTCCAGCTTGGGACATTTAAGTCACCCTGCGGCAGCGTCCCCAGCCGAGCGCCACTCTCACTCCAGAACTGGCTTCATATCTGTAGTGGACCATTGAGCATGGACCGTCTACAGCCAACTGGCCGGTGGAGAAGCAGCTTAAGCCACTCCCCCCAGGAAATCGCCCACCCTCAAGTGCTCTGGTCCCAAGATGAAAGAAGTGCAAATTCGGGGGTCACTTCCAATGGTAAAGTGATAGCGGCTATTGTCTGGTCCACTCTACCCAGCTGGGGGCGGTAAAGCGCCCAGACCGAGCTCTGCAACAGACCCCAAACTGCCCTGGGAACACTTGAAAGAAAGTTGAAAGACTTCCAAAGAGTTTGGGGGGAGGGGTTGGGGAGGTTCAGATAGAAAGACGTAGGGNTCAATGGCCAGCCTTGAGGGTAGGGGTGGGGGAGCGTAGCTGGAGCCCCAGAAACTGGCCTTGGACGACTGGGTAGACTTCGGGGCTTTCTGAACCTCCAAGACGCATCTCTTCCTGAGGCAGCTCCCCATCCCTGGTGGTGCTGGACGGGGGAGGTTGGAGAGCTCACTGCCCCCACCTCGGTGCAGGCCCCTTTTCCTTCCAGAAAGTCCCCACTTTCTCCAAGAGCTCCATTCCCACCTTTCTCTGAGCATCCCCCAGGCGTGGGGCTCAACACCTCTCCCAAAGCCTGCCTGGGCCAAAACTGCGTCTGTCGGGGGCCAGGGTGCCTATCCCAGGACACCTAGTTCTCTGAGCCCCACGGGAAGGCGGGGGCGTGCGGTACCTGGGCTTCCGTCCCTCCTGCAGCTCATCTCAGCCCAGGGGCCTCAGATAATCCCAGAAGAACCAGTCCTATCCGCCCGTCTAGTCCCCGCTGGTGGGGGAGGAGAAGGCCGCCGGATTTCAGCCTTTGGTGGTAGCTCCCCCCCAGGGGCTTTCCTGCCCGGCTTTAACCCTTTGGAGTGCTGGGGCTAGCTGCTGCCCTCCCGGGCTTCATTCCACCCACCTCCCCTCTATGGCCTGACCCCTGGCTACCCCTGTAAAATGCCACCCCCGGCTCACAATTACCATTTCTCCTCTGCCAATCATGAGCCCTACACTTACCACCTAGATCAAAAATCCTTTATTGAACGCTCGTTCCCAGGAGCACAGGAGGAGGGGGGGGGCCACCAGATGTGAGCTCAAGTCTGGTCCCTGGATCAAAATCACACCAGCCCCACCCACCATGATGGCAGGCGCCCGAGGCAGCGGCTTAGACTTGTCCTGGACTTGGATTTGAATGCCAACCCTGCCCCTTACTAGAGTATGGCCTTAGGCGAATTGTTTCAGCCCTTGGAGCCCTGATTGAAAGGTTACTGGGGCACAACTTTTCCCGCAGAGTTGCGGCATAGATTCAACGAGATGATCAACTTAAAGCATCAGGACCGTGCTTGGCACGGAGCAAGTCTGTTGCCGTCCTCAGCCTCTCCAGCTAATTTGAAATTCTTTTAAGTTCTTAAGATATATGTAGCATTTTAAAAGTTTCAGAGAATAGTGGTTATCTTGTAGAAGGAGTTGGATACTTTTCCAAATTATCTTTCTGTGTTGACATTTTATAAGGAGTCTACCTTACTTGCTATCATTTTAAAAAGCAATGAAGATAATTTTAAATTCTTTAAAAGGCTAATGGAATCTTTAAAGGTATTTTTTTAAAAGAAACTAAAGGTTTGTTGGTGCTTCCATCACCAAGGTATGAGTCTTTTTTATAGACTAATTGGGAAAATTTAGAATAATTGGGAAACTTTTTAAAGTAGAAAGAAGAAAAAGTTACCTATAATCTCATTATCTAAAGACAGATATTGTGAACATCTTGGTATATTTCTTTCTAATCTAGTTTTTTTTTCTTCTTAGACTTACACAAATTAAATATTCTCTTTCCAAAAGATCCAAATGGTACAGAGTAAAAAATAGAGTAAATTGAGCAAGTCTTCCCTTTCAATCCCTAACACATTCTCTTCACTATGCTTAACTGCCAGTTCTTTTTCTGTGCATTTACAAAGCGTATAAATTTCTGATCTTTCTATGCATATTTTTGTTCTATGCTAAACATTTTTAAATTACTTTTGACTAATATATATTCTATTTTATATACATAAAAAATAACATATTATTCAAAGCACATGTAAATTTTGCTTCAGTAATTTACAAAAGGATTCAGGATTCAAATTTCAGCCTTGTCTACAGTTTCCCTCTCCAGAAGCAGCCAATGTTGTTTCTAGGGTACCATTCCAGAAATACGCATAAACAAGCAAATCTCTGAGAGAGTGCTTTTCCCTTTCTTTGCAGCACAAATGGTCGTACGCTAAACCCTCTTATGCACCTTGCTTTTCTCACTTTATTTTTTTATCCAGAGTCGCCATTGTCCAACAAAACGTAATGAGAGCCACACATAATACCTTTAAATTTTCTAGTAGCCACATTAAGGAGAGTTAGAAGACTTGAATTGAATGGACAGAGGGATCATTGAATTGGACAGGTGAAATTAATTTAACAATATATTTTATTCAAACCAATATATCTGAAATATTATCATCTTGAGAGGAAATCAACATAAAAATCAGTTTTTAATTCAAAAATTATTAATGAGATGTTTCACATTCTTTTTTTTGCACCAAGTTTTCAAAGTTCAATGTCTTTTCCACTTGAAGCAAATCTCATGTAGAACTAGCTACATTTCAAATGTTCTATAGCTGGTAGCAAATGCACTAGGACGTATCTAGATGGAGCACGAACTGCATTTTATGAATTAACATAATGTCCTATCCAGTCCTCCACTGGTGGACATTAAGGTCATTTCCATCTTTTGCTCTTCAACCAAGCTACAATGGGTCATCTTGCACATACACAGGTATAGCCAAACTTCCAAAGTGCACTCTAGTAATCTGTATAGATTTTGCCAAATTTCCCTCCCTAGAAGTTGCACCAATTTATTTCCCCCAAAACACAGTATGAGAGTGCAGTCTCTCTACCCCTTGGCCAGGACAATGCGTTAACACTTCTTTATCTTTGCCAGTTTAATAGGTGAAAAATTAGTCCCTCCGCATGGCTTTAATTTACATTTTTTCATTATGAGTAAGAGAGAACATTTTTAATATATTTTTGATCATGTTTTGTTCCCTGTGATATCCTTTGCCCATTTTGCTATTGATCATAAACCTTTTTCTTACTGTTTTCTTTTTTTAAGATTTTTTATTTATTTATGTGACAGAGAGACAGCCAGGGAGAGAGGGGAACACAGCAGGGGAGTGGGGGAGGAAGAAGCAGGCTCCCAGCGGAGGAGCCCTATGTGGGACTCGATCCCTGAACGCCGGGATCACGCCCTGAGCCAAAGGCAGACGCTTAACGACTGCGTTACCCAGGTAAAGCACTAGCCTCTTGATCTCAGGGTTGTGAGTTCAAGCCCCAAGTTGAATGTGGGATTACTTAAAAATAAAATCTTAAAAAAAAAAATTCTTTTTAATAGATTAAAAAAATAGGGGTGCCTGAGTGGCTCAGTCCGTTAAGCATTTGCCTTCAGCACAGGTACTGATCCCCAGGTCCTGGGGTGGAGCCCCGCATCAGGCTCCCTGCTCAGCAGGGAGTCTGCTTCTCCCTCTCCCTCTGCCTGCCACTCCCCCTGCTTGCCACTCCCCCGGCTTGTGCTCTCTTTCTGTCAAATAAATAACTAAAATCTTTAAAATAAATAATAAATAAATAAATACAATCTTTTAAAAAAATAAAGTAAAATAGGGGCGCCTGGGTGGCACAGCGGTTAGGCGTCTGCCTTCGGCTCAGGGCGTGATCCCAGCGTTGTGGGATCAAGCCCCATATCAGGCTCCTCCGCTATGAGCCTGCTTCTTCCTCTCCCACTCCCCCTGCTTGTGTTCCCTCTCTCGCTGGCTGTCTCTATCTCTGTCAAATAAATAAATAAAATCTTAAAAAAAAATAAAGTAAAATAAAAATAGATGTTTTTTTCCAATTTTGTGGTTTATAATTAGACTTTGCTTATGGTAGTTTTTATCCTGAAGAAAACTTTTTATGTTTGCATATATTGACCATACCTGCTTTTCTTTCATGGATTCTAGTTTTGGTAAATTTTAATTTACCTTTCTTTAAACTGTTAAAATTAGGTATTACAAAATTAAGGTCTTACTCATCAGGTGTCCAAACACCAAAAATCCTAGATTCCCAGCAATAATTAAACCAAATCCTACAAGTAGACATCTTTAGTTAATATGTACCTTGCTTTGAACAAAATTCAGATTTAGGAAGCAGATGAGTGTGGGGGGGTAATCTTCACTTATAAAGAGACATACAATAGAAAAGCTTCCTTTAAATAATGAGCTGAGATAAGTAATTAACTGGGTTTAAATGTATAGCTGTCCAGGGCTTGTATAAGTGGTGTGGGGGGGTCACCTGTATTTGCATCACTACAAAAAATAAGTTCTGAATTGAGCATCGATTGGGCACTGGCGGGGCACAGCACGAGCTGTGGGGTGGGACCGCAAGGTTGAAATTCCAGTCCTGCCCTTGTGTGCAACTGAACACGTTTTCTCGTGTCTCCAGACCTAATTCCTTGCTTAAAAAATGATGAGAATAATACTGGAGAGGTTTGCTATGAGGATTAAATGAAAAACGGCTTATGAAATTCTTAGCACGGGTCCAATGATAAAGGCTCAGCAAACGACACTGCTATTCCATTGAGCTGTACTACTCATTCCCCACGGAGATTTAAAGAATTCATCCCTCTCCATTCAATTCATTTATCCACTGGTGCCTAAGTAACATATATTAGTCCATCATTCATTCAATCATTTCTTTATTCCGTTGTTCACTTACTCCTGTGTTTGCTCACGCGCTGGCAGATATCTGAGCTCCGACTACACACCAGGTCCTGGGCTAGCCCTGAGGGGGACACAGTGATGTCTGTGAGACCTGACTCTAGAGTCCGAGGGCTGAGGCTCAAAACTCTTGTCAGACATTCCACATGCAAAACCACACTTATTACTGTGTTAACTGAACACGAAGGCCCTACATTCGATGGCTGACAGTTACTCCATGATGTCATAATCTCCTGGTTTCCTTTCTTTTTCCTTTGTTCCTTTTCTTCTCCCTCTTCCTCCCTGCCACTTCCCCTCTACACGCTCTCTGCCTCTGCCCAGAGTCCCTTGGCAATTACCGAAAGACAGGTAACAACTCAGACTCCGGAGTCTGGCCAACCTGAGGTAACTCTCAGCTCCTGTACTGCTTCCTGGTTAAGGGAACTTAAACAAATCTGACCCCTAGTTTCCTCATCTGTGAAATGGGGATGATATCCACTTTATTCCAATGTTGGAATTAAACAGTCATGTCACTCCTTGTCTGTGAAGAAACATTTAATACCAGGGAGACATGATCATCAATTCAAATCACAATGGGTTGAACATCCACTCTCTGTAGACATTACGCTCGGTGCTGGGGAAGCCACCTAAAGAGCTCGAGTCGTCTCTTCCAGTCAGAAGCCACAGCCCAGATGGGGACGCAGTGAGTACTCCAGAAGAGCTACCATTACTTGCTCTTACCACGGAAAGGAACAAGGCCTTTGTGAGTCCGTCACTCCTGGACGCGGGACTGGCTCAGAGCCCTGTGCTAAGCAGGCTGTCAGGCTGTTGCTGGCTTCTCTGGTTTCATTTGCAGCTCCAATCTGGAATTATCTGTGGCTTTAGAGTCATTTACTGGGGCGCCTGGGTGGCTCAGTCGGTTAAGCGTCTGCCTGCGGCTCAAGTCCTGGGATTGAGTCCCACATCGGGCTCCCCCTGCTTCCCCCTCTCCCTCAGCCTGCTGCTCCCCCTGCCTCTCTCATTCTCTCTCTTTCTGTCAAAAAAATAAAACCTTTAAAAAAAAAAAAAAAGTAAAGTCATGGGATGCCTGGGACGCTGCTGCTTCGGTGGTTCAGTTGACTAAACGCCTGCCTTTGGCTCTCGGTATGATCCCAGATCAAGTCCCATATCCGGCTCCTTACTCAGCTGGGAGCCTGCTTCTCCCTCTGCCCGCTGCTCCCTCTGCTTGTGCGCTCTGTCTCTCTCTCTCTAGCAAACAAATAAATAAAATCTTAAAAACAAACAAATAAATAAAGTCATTTACTTTGGTGGTAAATTTGAATATAGACTGTGTCTTAGCATATACTAAGGAAGTAATGTTAATGTGTACAAAGTGGTAATAGTAAAATATGTCCTAAATTTTCCGATAGACATGTAAGAGGCATGAAATGATAGGACCTCAGGTGTTTGCTTCTTAAAAACCACAGGAAAAGAAGAGAAAAGGGTAAGCTACATATGTCAAAGTACTGATAATTATTATTGAATCAGGGGTTCCTTTTCCCATTCATTCAGGGTGATTCATTATGCGGTTCTCTCAATTTTGGTGTATTTCGTAAGTTTTATAATAGAAGAGTGAAATATGTAGGGTTGAGGCGTGGGAGTATCACTTTCCGGGAAGGAAACTTACCTGCAAGCAGCATTCCCATTTAGGTGCAGGGCAGACAGGACAGTGTTGGAAACGTGCCTGGTGGACAGTCTGGCCCCAGGGATCGACACTTACTTTGTCTGCAGGGCCTTTGCTAGGGGCCCTTGAAGTGAGGGGCTTCACACAGCAGCCGTTCTTGGGGAATTTACCTGGAGAGCGAAGAGGGCTGGTGGATAATAGCTCCTCCCCTGACCCCAAGGGAACAAGCCCAGGTACCCAACTAGAAAAGCCCAGCCTCAAACAAGGATTCAGGGGCTCCTCGTCCTCTCCCCACTAGTTCATTGCATTTCTTCTATCACCTCTGCTTCATCTGAAAAGAGGATGAACCCAAGGTCCCCCAATCATTCTGTTCTTAGTCTCAGACCCGGTGCCCCTGATTTTGGTTAGCTTATTCCCAATTCCCTCCACTCCCACCACTCCACTCAGTTAAGCACTTTTATTCATTTCCTTCCAGAGTTTCTTTTTATAAGTACAAGCAAATACAAATATACATCCTCCAAGTACGTTTTGAATAGGCTTAAAACTAACAACAAAGCAAATTGAAAATACAGAAAATTGCCAAGTGTTCCAGGTAAAGAGTGAAATCTGGGAGTTGTTGGCGTGTAGATAAGATCCAAGGCCAAGGGAAGCGATAACAGATAATGGAGGAAGATAGGAGGAACAGGAGGAAGGAAAGAAAGTTACCACCCCCATAGAGTGGGCTGGAGAAGAAAAACAAAGGAGAGAAGGAAAAATCAAGAGAGAGGATTTTTTTTTTTTTTAAGATTTTATTTATTTGCCAGAGAGAGAGAACACAAGCAGGGGGAGGGGCAGGCAGAGGAAGAAGCAGGCTCCCCACTGAGCAAGGAGCCCAACTCGATCCCCCAATCCCGCAGGACCCCAGGATCATGACCTGAGCTGAAGGCAGCCACTTAACCGACTGAGCCACCCAGGGATCCCAAGAACACATTCTTTTTGTAAATAAAAAAGATTTGGAAAAGAGGAGAAACTACTGGTTAGAGCCATCTATATTCAGAATTTTTCTTTCTTTCTTTCTTTTTCTTTTTTTTTTTTTTTTAACATTTTATTTAAGTAAACTCCATGCCCACTGTGGGGCTCAAACTCATGACCTGAGATCAAGCGTCTCACGCTCTCCCAGCTCAGCCAGGTGCCGCTGTATTCAGAATTTCTGAGGCTGAGAGATTAAGATTAAAAGCACTGGCTATAGGAGCACCTGGGTGGCTCCGTTGGTGGAGTCTCGGACTCTTGATTTCGGCTCAAGTCATGATCTCAGCTCCCTGAGATCCAGCCTCCAGCTGCGGGCCAGCTCCCTGCTCAGTGGAGAGTCTGCTTCTCCCTCTCCCTCCGCCCCTCCCGCTTGTGCGCGCTCACACACTTTCTCTCTCTCTCTCTCTCTCTCTCTCTCAAATAAATAGATGAATCCAAAAAAAAAAAAAAGGCAAAAAAAAAGCACTGGCTTCAGAACCTAATAAGCCTGAGTTTAAACCCAGCTCTACCCCAGGAACAAATTAACTCTCTAAAGTTCAGTTTCCTCACCTGTAAAATGGTGATTATGATGATAATTACTTCATGGATTGTGATAAGGATTAAATGAAGAAATGCAAATAAAGCATTTAGTACAGCGACTGTCACACAGAAAAAGCTCAGTTAATACTAGTTGGCTTTTAAAATAGTTATTACTAGGGGCGCCTGGCTGGCTCAGTCGGTAGAGCATGGGACTCTTGATCTCAGGGTTGTGAGTTCGAGCCCCACAGGTTGGGTACAGAGATTGGTTAAAAATGAAATCTTAAATATCTGGTTGTTACTAGGTCAAAAAATAAAACAGTTATGACTTAGTCAGATGGGCCAATCACAGAGGTGCAAACTTGGACCACATTATTCTAGAACTGCTGTCACTGAAATGCTTTCTCTGTGTTGGGCTGTGGACCTTCACAGAGGGTCAGACTGGGAACTCAAGAGGGACCCTGTGTCCACTGGAGGGAAGAGGCAAGATGATCCTCAGAATTTCTTTGTGTATCTATATTTTTCTCTCATTCTTTTCAATTTTTATTTTTGTATTTTATAATGCGTGTACTATTGCATACGTTCATCCGTGCATATGCAGTTTATAAGCAAATACACCCAAGGCAGGGTTCAAACCCACGATCCTGAGGCCAAGACCTGAGCTGAGATCAAGAGTTGAACACTCAACCAACCCAGTCACCCAGGTGCCCCATAAAGCAATTATTATTTTTTTTAATTTTATTTTTAAGTAATCTCTGCAGCCAACGTGGGGCTCAAACTCACAACCCCAAGATCAAGCGTCATAGGCTCCAGGAGCTGAGCCAGCCAAGTGCCCCAGCAGCTAAAGCAATTAGAACAGGCGTGCCTGGTGCTTGGCTGGCTCAGTCGGTAGCGCATACCACTCTTAATCTCGGGGGTCATGAGTTCAAGTTTACTTAAAAAAACTTTCTTAAGTATAAAAAAAAATAATAAAGCAATTAGAACAGTACTCAGCATATACTAAGCACTCAAATATTATTTATATTATTATTTTTTAAAGATTTATTTTAAAATAAATCTTATAAATAAATAAAATTTATTTTCTTTATTTTAAAAAGAGAGCGCATGAGTATGGGGGGAGGGGCAAAGGGGGAGGGGAGAGAGAGAGACGCAGACTTCCTGCAGAGTGCAGAGCCCACTACCCTGAGATTAGGACCTGAGCCAAAATCAACAGACACTCAGCCAACCGAGCCACCCAGGCGCCCCGGTATTGTCATTATTTTTATGATTATTACTGGCTCTCATTCTAGGATTTCCTTACCCTCCCATTCCTTCAGCCCCATTTCTGCAACTCTGTAGGTATCTTACGAAGAGACTTCAAATTTTTTTTTTGGAAAGAGCATAAGCAAGCAACTACATAAATATATTTTTAATATGCCAGTCACTGTGTTCAGTGCTTGAAGAATACACAGATCAACAAAAGATTGTTTCTGTCTTCAAGGAAATGCTCAGTCTGCTGGGGGAGACACACATACCCACAGCTATAACCCAAGGATGGAATATACCGTAAGCCATGCAGTAACGGTATCCAAGCGCCATGAGGACACAGAGCAGCTGAGACACGTGGGGGTTCCTGGAGAAGGTGGCATAGGAACATGCTGGCCAGGAGACACGGATGACAGAGCAGGGATTCCAAGTGGAGGGAGCCATGGATGACCCAAGACAGACCCTCCAGGACTGATGCGCTACCCATGCTGCTGGGTCTCACGGGCGGACGTGTTCAGCAAGGCCCTGTTTGTGTATTTGATTCAAGTGGTGGGGGCACCTGGGTGGCGCAGTCGTTAAGCGTCTGCCTTTGGCTCAGGGCGTGATCCCGGCGTTCTGGGATCGAGCCCCACATCAGGATTCTCTGCTAGGAGCCTGCTTCTTCCTCTCCCACTCCCCCTGCTTGTGTTCCCTCTCTCTCTGTCAAATAAATAAATAAAACCTTAAAAAAAAAGAAAGAAAGAAAGAAAAAAGAAAATTAAAAAAAATGTGGTGTGAAAAGGAGTAGGAAGAGACAACAGACAATGCCCAGGGGCACCTGCCTTTTTCAAGAGAACTGAAAAAGAGTAAAAGCAGAGCGAAGTCCTCTGGGGTAGGAAGATCCACTTGCCTGCCAGGCCAGGAAACAGGTATGAACTCCAGGTGAAGCTGCAGCTGTTTTGAGGGAGGAGGGAATGGAAGGTTTGGGGCTGGAAAATGGGAGGCCTCCTCTGCCCAGATCCGTCTGCCGTGCAGAACAAATGCCCAAAGCCTCTGACACTTCCCCTTGGGCTCAGAGATAGAAGTCTCCTTGTCCTTCATGGTGCGGGTTCCCACAGGTCTTAACTGTTCTATCATCTCCAAGCAGAGTGACCCCAGATGACTTTGGCCACACCCTCCCTTTCTCTGGTGGTATATGGAGAGTGCATCTGAAAATGAGAGGGGCTAATCACAGTTATTTTCCAGCCCCAAATGTCCCTAAGAAGTGACAGGGTGGGGGCACCCGGATGGCTCAGTAGGTAGAGCATATGACTCTTGATCTCAGGGTCTTGAGTTCGAGCCCCACGTTGGGCGGAGAGATTACTTTTAAAAAGAGAGAGAGAGAGAGAGAGAGATGTCAACGTTTGCCTCCCAAACAACGGGGCTTGTGTGGGAGGATTGTGTGATAGAATGCCCAAGTGCCTGGTACTCAGCTCATCTCTGAGCTCCCTCCATTCCCGAAAACGAAGAAGCTACCACTTTTTGAGAGCCTCTGCTGTGTCAGGCCCTGTGCGTTATCTGTGCTCCCAGTTTACTAATGAGGCGTCGTCGGCTCATGTCCTTTGGAATGCGGCAGCAACATGGACCCTTTCCTTCATTTCTGCCCTTGGAGACTTGATCTCCTGAAGTCAAGTGATCAACTTCTAGAATACCTCAGGTGTCATCAGAAAAGTTTGGTATCGCTGAGTTCTATGCTGATAGAAGCCTAGGGATAATTCCAGGTGACCCCAGGCCCGTTCTTTTCCCAGAAAAAAGGAAGGTAATGTCTGTTTAAATTTCATGTGAAGCATTTACAATCTCATTTTCCTTTCTCAACCTTTCCTTCCTTCTGTTTCTTTAAGGTGGCATTTCCCAAGTTGGCCGCTCGTAGGGGTCACCTGAAGAGGTTAAAAAAGAGGTGCCTCCCTCTCACCCCAAGAAATTATGATATAATTTGGAGTGCAACCTGGGCTTCTGGATTTTTTTTTAATACCCAGGTATTCTAAAGACTTTTTTAAAGACTTTATTTATTTAAGTAATCTCTACACACAATGTGGGGCTCGAACTCACTACCCTGAGATCAAGATCTACATGCTCCATTGACTGAGCCAGCCAGGCACCCTGATTACCTCACACTTTCAACAGCTGCAGAATACAAATGTATGTTTTAAATTTTATTTGAGAGAGAGAGTGTGTGCACAAGCAGGAGCGTGAGCAGGGAAGGGGCCGAAGGGGAAGAAGAGGAAGAGGGAAAGAATCCCAAGCCCACTCTGTGCTGAGCCAGAGCCCTGCCTCCAGGGCTCAATCCCAGGACCCTGAGATCCTGACCTGAGCCCAAACCAAGAGTCAGACACTTAACCAACTGAGCCAGCCAGGCATCCCCCAGCTATAGAATATTTTATTGTAGGGATTATAATAATGTATTTAATCCCTTGCAATTGGACATTTAGGTTGTTTCCAGTTGTTCTGTATTATAAAAACAATGTGCAGGAGACATATTTGCACATATTGCGCAAACATTTCTACAAGATTCATGAGGTGGAATTGCTTAGCCAAAGAACATAATATGTAGGTAAGTATTTATATACTTCTGTATTTATTTCTGTGTTTCAGTAAGTGAACAAAGGAAGCACCTCGTGTTGTCTTTTGCTCAGTATGTACATGGAATTATTGTGACTGAAGTGGCTTCTGAAGGTGGGGTCCTTGGCCCTTTGAGGTTGAGGCTGGCAGGGCTACTGCCCTTGACCACATCCATGGCTAGACTTCAGCTCTTCAGTCGGAGGCAGGAGGTGGCGAGGGAGCAGAGTTTTCCTTCCTCTCCCCATAGGGTGCCTTTTGATGTGTTGGCCCGTGACCTAGGAAGCCAGGCACTCCGAGAACTATCAGAAGAGGTGGAACATGCCAGTGAGAATCAACCAGCACTCATTTTGACTGAAGCTAGGCCCTGTCCACAGAGGCAGGGCCTGACAGAAATGAAGGAGGGTCAGGGAGCCGCAAATCCGAGCCATACTTGAATCTTGACAGGGCTCTTCACAGAGGTGAGGAATAACTGTCCCTTTCCCTGGCCTGCCCTGCTGAGCTAGTATTTGAAACAAAAAGTGGGCTCCTCAGGAGGCCATCTTAGGAGGGCAAGGGGTGCTCAGGTGGGGCCAGTCCTGAGGCCCCAGGAAGGGTCAGGATGATGGCCTGATTTTGGAGCCAGGGAGTAAACATGTAAACAACAGAGACCGAGGAATTGTGCAAGAGAATGTGAGGTAGGGGTTACCCAAGGGTCCTCAGACTTATCCTCAAGGTAGAGGATAGAGGGAGACCTGGGCCCACATCTTGGACTGCTGCTGATAGCTGACTGCCAGCTGACTGTGTGGAGGCTTGGGGCAAGCCTGTCCTCTCTGAGCCTCTTGTCTCACCTGGAAAATGTGGCCCATACTCATTCCACCTGGGGTGGTTTTAAGATTTACAGGAGGGGACAGATACAAAGGCATTCAGCACTGTTCCCAAGACAGGGGAGGTGCTTAATAAATAGTAGCTGCATTTATTAGTGGATTAGGAAGCCATGCAAAGAGATAGGGACCAACATCCTCTAGGGCAGCCCCCACGTGGGGCCTGGAACCCCGTCCCCAAGAACAGGGAGGCAACTGACACGTGCTGCTGCTGGGTGGGACGTCCTGTCCTGGACAAAGGGCCGCTCCTTCCGCCCAGCATTCCAGCTAGCATGGGCCCTGAGCATGGTGTCCCTGTCGGTATTCCTGCTGCCCTGGCTGTTTCCCCGGCAAGTACCCTCCACCTCCAGGGAGCTGTGGACCGGCGGTCCTGGCCGTGGCCAAGAGAGAAAGAGGGGAGTGGTGGTGGCAGTGGAGAAGCTGTAAAAAATGTAAATGGTGCGGCGTGGAGCATGGCTCCAGCTGTCTGGCACTCCCCGGAGCTGGCAAGAGCCCGAGGAGGGAGCCCCAGACCCCGGGCGCCTTTTGTCCCTGGTCTTGGCTATGTAAAAGGTGGGGGAAGGGGCAAGAATCCGTGGAACTTGTCCATTCATCGGAGCCCCCCTGCTGCCAGCAGGTGCGAGAATGGGGGAGGGAGACGCGGACTCTGGCCTGGAAGGTTTAGAAATAAGAATTGCAGCTCAGCATGCAGTGGACTGACAAACAGATTCCTCGGGTTCCAGCCTCTAAGGCTGTGAACCTTCAGGCCAGCCAGACTCCATCCTGCTTTGAATGCGGCCGTGAACTGGTTCCCCACCCCCCAGTTGGCCTCCCGAACGCCCCTCTCGCCAGTTCCCAAATCCCAGCTTCACACGCTCTGCCAAAGAACGCTGCTTCGCCAGGCCTACTCCCAAGCCCATTTGATTTTCTGAGGTTTTCGTTTGTTTTTCTTTGTCTGCTCCTCTCTGGCTTCCAGGGCCTTCTCCAAAGCACCACATTCGAGCATTAGTTGTTGCTTGGACTGAAGTCTTAGAAAAAGCAGCGTGGGGAGAGGAAGGACTTGGAACCACACAAACCTGAGTCCGAACCCTGCTCTGCCCTTCCCAGCTGAGTGCGTTCAAGGCAAGTTACTAACCTTTCTAAGCCCACGTGTTCTGCAGGTAAAATGGGAAGTCCCTTTGTTCCTGTTTCTCAAGGTTTTTGTACAAATTAAATGCTGAGTTAATGTTTAGAAAGCTCTTATAGCACAATACTTGGTACAGAATAGGTGCTCAATGAATATTAAGTGATTCCCCTTAATAGTCATAGGAAAATAAGGCAGAGCCTCCCTACAGTCTTGCTACAATTTGTATTTCCCTGTTGCTAGAGAGATTCACCTTGTTTTTCATATGTATATTGACTATTTGTATTTCCTGTGTGAATTGTCTGTTCATATCTGCCATCCATTTTTCTTTCTTTTTTTTTAAATTGTATTTATTTATTTGTGGGCGGGGGAGTGCACAAGCAGGGGGAGCGGCAGGCAGAGAGAGAAGCAGGCTTCCCACTGAGCAAGGAGCCTGATGCCTGACTCCATCCCAGGACCCTGGGATCATGACCTGAGCCGAAGGCAGATGCTTAACCGACTGAGCCACCCAGGCATCCCTGGCATCCAGTTTTCTTTTCTTTTCTTTTTTCTTTTCTTTTCTTTTCTTTCTTTCTTTTTTTTTTTAAGATTTTATTTGTTTGTTTATTTATTTATTTATTTGACAGAGAGAGAGAGCCAGCAAGAGAGGGAACACAGGCAGGGGGAGTGGGAGAGGAAGAAGCAGGCTCCCAGCGGAGGAGCCTCATGTGGGGCTGGATCCCAGCACACCGGGATCACGCCCTGGGCTGAAGGCAGACGCTTAACGACTGAGCCACCCAGGCGCCCCTCCTTTCTTTCTTTCTTTCTTTCTTTCTTTCTTTCTTTCTTTCTTTCTTTTTTGTCTTTGGTTTAATGATTGGTGGGACATCTTTATACATTCTGAAATTCCTTGTTAATACAATTTGCAGATTTTTTTCTTTTGGTCTGTCACTTGCTTTGGCTTTTTTTTTTTTTAAGATTTTATTTTTAAGTCATCTCCACACCCATCGTATGGCTTGAACTCACAACCCCGAGACCAAGAGTCGAGTGCTCTACCCGCTGAGCCAGCCAGGTGCCCCGCTTTTGTTTTTTTGGGGTCTTTCAACATACAAAGTCTGTTTTCTTTCTACACGGTGTACACCCAAATCTGCCCATCAGGGCTGGTCCCCTACAGGCTTAGTTGGCAGTTTGGGGGCCCCCTGACCAGCGCTCCGCCCAGAGCTTTCTCAGACCCTCCATTGTTCTCTCAAAGACTGTGAAACCCTGCGGCGGTGCTGTTTGACTGCTCCTGCCGAATCCCACTTCAGTCCTCAAATGCACACACTCCCACCTACTGGTTTCTGGAAGGATCACATCTTTCTGTTACCAGTTGGTCGATTTGGGAAAACTCCAAGATCTGACTGAGAAATTAGCAGCTGAATGAGACTTTGGATGTCCTCCAGGAACCCTCTGTTTGGGGCCCAGGACTGACTGGATCTCTCCATACTTCACCATTCCAGCCAGACTCACGTGAACTTTCCATTTACCCGATGCATTTCTGAGAAGCTGTGTGTAAATCTAATTTGATGGATTTTACTTTAATGCTCTGGGAGAGAAGGAAATTAAATGTTATAAATTCTCCTAGCTCATTTATAGGGCACTTATCATGTGCCATCCGCTGATGAAGCACTTTACAAAAGACCTTATACAATCCTCATGACAATGAGGAAAGATCAAATTTCTCCATTTTATAGATAAGGAGCCTGAAGATCAAAGGGGGTATTATGTAGCTTGGCCAAGGTCCACCCAGCTGGGATGTTGCCAGATTAGGCAAATAAACATGCAGGGGCCCAGTTAAATTTGAATTTCATATAAATGAGTAATTTTTTAGTATAGCATACCTCAATATTGCAAGCAGTGTTTTAGCTGGCAACCCTATCCACATGGTAAGTGGGGAATGTGAACTGGAATCCAAGTCTCCTGATTCCCGGCAAATTCCAGCGGTACGACCCTGGAGTACTTGCGTGGGATTCTTTGAAAACGGAAGAACTGTCTTGTACTAAGTTTTGGCCTCCACCTCAGACATGCTGAGTAAAATGTCTGGGGGCAGAATATCCTGGAGAAGCACCCTCAACCACCAACCCCTACTCCTCAGGGTATCCTTTGCTCTCGGAATTTTGAGAGCACTTTAGTATGTATCCAGCTTGCAAACTTATTTATTTATTTTTAAAGATTTTCTTTATTTATTGACAGCAGGAGAGCACAGGCAGGGGGAGCAGCAGAGGGGAGGGAGAAGCAGACTCCCCACTGAGCAGGGAGCCCTGGGATCATGACCTGAGCCAAAGGCAGCCCCTTACCTACTGAGCCACCCAGGTACTCCATCCAGCTTGCAAATTTAGATGGCGTGTATTCAGCTGACTTGTGGTTGCCAACATTCCTAGTAACTCTTTACATTCCTTCAGTCATCCATCTATTCAACTCCTTCTAAATCCATTCTTTTTTTTTTTTTAAGAGTTTATTTATTTATCAGGCAGAGGGAGAAGCAGGCTCCCTACTGAGCAAGGAGCCCGATGTGGGACTCGATCCCAGGACCCTGGGATCATGACCTGAGCCAAAGGCAGACACTTAACAGACTGAGCCACCCAGGCATCCCTCAACTCCTTAACAAATATTTGCTGCTGGAGGGCCTGTCCTGCCAGCCAGAGATAGGAAGATGAATTAGATGGAGCTCGTGCCCTTGAAGAGGTCCTGCTCCACTGCAGGGACTGATAAGTAAACAGACACATTGTGGTGGGTGCTGGGTGCTGGGTTGGGCAACAGCATAGTAGAGACCATGATAGAAGTTTGGCCCAAAGCACAGGGGGTGGGGGTGGGAGAAGTCAGATACAAATACCAGGAGATTCGCTTCAATCAAGTCTTGAAGGGTCCATAGTTTTGTTTCTTTCTGTGGGGATATAACACAGGATAATGGATATAAATTTTAGCCAGTGGTTGTGTTTTGCAGTAAGAGAGAAAACCAGATGAAGAAGAAAGTGGGCACAAGGGCCCCACAGTCGGATCTCTTGGTTACATACAAGTTACACCACTTACTGGTCATGAGACGATGGCCATGTAAGTAACCCGTCCTCTCCATGCCCCAACTTGTCTTCTGTGAAATGGGGAGGACAACATCATCTACCTCATTGGCTTGGTGCACAATTAAGCAATCCGTATGAAATGCCTGACACAGCTCCTGGAAGGTGGTAAGTATGCAATGGAGGTTCACATTAACAATTTCCCCTCGTCTACTAGATCTTTCCTTCAGCCTACAAACGTATCACAATACCTTTCCATCCTTGACCTCATATCCTCCTCTGACCATTGGTATATTTCTGTTCCTTTTTTAGGTACAACTCGGAAAAGAATCGCCTCTTTCTGATTGCCTATTTCCACTTCCTCACCTCCTCTCTCCTGAACCCGCTCCATGGAACCTGCCCTTGGCAAGGTTGCTGACAAGCTTCACGATGCAATTCCAGTGGACAATTTGTTCCTGTCTCTGTAACCCCATGGCAGTATTTAGCCCGGCTGATCTGGCCATGTCTCATGAAGCGTTTGCTTCCCTTGGCTCCCAGGACACCACGCTCACCTGGTTCTCTCCTCCTCCTTCCCTGCTGCTGCTGCTTCATCCTCTTTGCTGGCTCTTCCTCTTCCTGTCCTGGTCCTACTGCTGGATGTGAAAGTCCTGCAGGGCTCAGTCCTCTGACCTCTCTCTCTGTCTATATTCGCTCCTTAGATGATCTCTCATAATCTACTGATTTCAAAGCCCACCTTTCTTCTGATGATTCCCATATTGATAGCACCAGCTCATCTCTGTCCTGAATTCAAGACTAAACGGCCAGTCACCTATGTAACGTCACCCCTGGGCATCCAGTAGGCATCGTTGATTCAACCTGTCCTTAAGCAGACCCATGACTTACCGCCTGTCCCTACCCAGAATCTGTTCTTCCTTCAGAGTCTCCCATCTCAGTGAACAGTACCATCATCCACTGCTATTCAGGCCAAAAGCCTTAGAATCACTCTTGATTCCTCTTTCTCTCATTCCCCACACCCAAATTCAAATTCTGTCCATTCTAGTTTCAATATACATCCCAAATCTGATACTTCTCACTTCCTCTGAAGCAAGGTCTCTCAGCTTCGCTACTTTGGACATTCTGAACTAGGGAGCTCTCTGTTCGGAGGGCTGTCCGATGCATTATTGTTGGGTGCTTAACAGCATCCCTGGTCTCTCCCCGATAGGTGCTAGTAGCATCTGGAGACCAAAAATGTCTCCTGATGTTGCCAAATGTCCCTGGCCTGGGCAGTAGGGGATGGACAGGGTGGGGCAAAATCCCCTTAGTCGAGAACCACATCTCCACAGCTACCATTCCCTAGTCTCAACCATTATTCTCTCTTACCAAGCAGCCTCCTGACTGGTGTCCCTACCTCCATTCTAGCTCCTCTTTCTCCACGCAGCAGCAACCAGAGTCATATTTTTTTTTTAATTAATGTATTTAAAATAGGCTCCACACCCAATATGGAGCTTGAACTCATGACCCTGAGACCAAGAGTTGCATGCTTCACCGACTGAGCCAGCCAGGTGCCCCCAGAGTAGTCTTCTTAAATCAGGAAGCCATTCTTGTCCCTCTTCCGTTTTCAGCCCTCCGATGATTTCCTATACCATTAACCATAAAACCCAGCGTCCTTATGATGGTATGCAACGCCCTACATGGTTTGGCCCTTGCTCATTTCCCCCCAGTCTCCCCTTGCTCACTGCACTCCAGCCACACTGACTTTCTTGCTGCACCTTGAACATGTCAAGAATATTCTTCCCTCGGGGCGTTTGCATTTGCTGTCCCTTTATTTAGGATGCTTTCCCTCAGAATCCTCCCCTCCCATTACTTCATTCAGGGTTGCCATGGAAATGTCCTCAGAGAGGGCTTCCCTGACCACCCTGTCTCAAGGCCACGGGCACTGCCATCCCTCTCTCCCCACACTCTGTGTGATGGTTGTGGACGTGTGCAGCCTAGATCCCCTTCCTTGAGGAGGGACTCCTGCCCAGCGGCTGGGAACGCAGTCAGCAGACAGCTTTCAGCCCGCAGCCCCTTCAAGGATTGCCTCAGCCACAGAGAAGGTTGCCCAAGCTCACGACCTTCGCTGGGTAGCCCACATCCAAGCACTGACTGGGGCCAAGTAGAAGGGAGGCCACTCAGTTGGGTCCTTTTAGCTCTGGAGTTCCCTGTGGAGTTGGCTGAGGCTGTCATTAGCTCGCCTCTCAGCCTGATTTCCCCCTCTGCTCCATCTTGCTTCCTTGCCCTCCCTTGCACCGATGTGATAGGAGAGCATTCAGGGTGCTCACCATCCCAGGGGGTGTGGCCCAGAGGACTCCACCAGTGACATCCTCTGTAGTTTTCTTAGACTTATATTTAATATCATTTTATTTGTTTATCGTATTTGCTTAAGGTCTGTGAAGGCGGGGACTTTGCTCTGAAACCGTTGTAGCTCTGGCACCTAGAACAATGCCAGGCACACGCCGAGTGGGTGGTCCCAGTGAACACTTAACTGAATGTTTTTTTAAAGATTTTATTTATGTATTTGAGATAGAGCGAGAGTGAGCGAGGGAGAGAGAGAGCACGTGAGAGCACCAATGGGGGGAAGGGCAGAGGGAGAGGGAGAAGCAGACCCCCCCACCGAGCAGGGATTCCTGACCTCCATCCCAGGACCCCGGGATCATGACCCGAGCGGAGGCAGACGCTTCACCGACTGAGCCCCTCAGGCACCCCTGAATGAATGATTCTCATCCGCAATCTCAGCTCCGCACTGCTCTCAGATTTCTCTGTGGTCACGGAATCCTTGAGTGACTTCTAATATGAACTTTGTAACAGACATGCAAGTCAGGGGATGTAATCTTTCCAAAATGATTTACTTCTAGAGTGGGAACGGGCCCAGATGGTTTCAAATCTAGAAGACGTGACAGCAGGACTCTGCTCAGCTAACAACTTTATTCCTCCCGCTCTGTCGTCTTTCTGTCTGGAAACAAATTGAACATGCTGGTGTCATATGGGGAAGCTGCCTCGGGCCTTTGAACCAGCCACACTGGGGGTGTTTGACCTTGTCAGCCCATAGGATTCATTTCAGATTGATGATTCTTGAGTATTTTTATACACTGTTTCATCTTTTTCCTTTTTTTTTTTAAGAGTTTTATTCATTTGACAGAGAGAGAGAGAGAGAGCACGCACAAGCAGGGCGGCCAGGAGGCAGAGGGAGAGGGAGAAGCAGACTCCCTGTAGAGCAGGGAGACCCACGGACTCTGGGATCATGAACTGAGCCGAAGGCAGGTACTTAACTGACTGAGCCGCCCAGGGGCCTGTTTCATCTTTTTCAAGAACATTCACATTGCTCAGTAATTTCTTGTGATGGCTGTGAACTGCAGGTCTGCTTTCCCATCCTAGTTTTGTATCCAGGGAAACTGGGGGTTGGATGATTAACTTCATTCATTCTTTTTTTTTTTTTTAAATGATTTTTTATTATATTATGTTAGTCACCATACAGTACATCCCCGGTTTCCGATGTAAGGCTCGATGATTCATTAGTTGTGTATAACACCCAGTGCACCATGCAATACGTGCCCTCCTTACTACCCATCACCGGTCTATCCCATTCCCCCACCCCCCTCCCCTCTGAAGTCCTCAGTTTAACTTCATTCATTCTGAAAGTGTTTGCCAAACACCTTCTATGTCCCAGGCACCGGGCTGGGTGCTGCGGGATGTGCGGGTCCCTAGGCAGGCATGCAGGGGCGAGAGGCAGGAATTCTCTACGACTGAGGTGTGAACCCAGAGTTGAGAGAGCCAGAAGGTGATGCGATTGTTTCTGTATTGGGAGACAATCTGGGGGAAGGTTTTATTGTGTGGGTTACATTTTCATTTTCATTTTTTTAAACCCACTTTCAACATACAGGCTCTTTTGTTCAAACTGTCCTCTTCCTATTCCTTGCATTCCTAATTCCTACAGATTCCAATTATTTTCAGTGGATGCATACTTATGCACACACAAGCATGCACTGTAAAAACAAAATATGGACTACTCCTTCTTTTAAACTTAACCGTATTTTGGCTATATCCAAGGATATTCATTGCTGCATTCTATGTATTAGGAAGAGAATATCGCCCCCTAGAATGTCCATCAGTAGGGAACTGGATAAATAGTTCCTCTTTAGATGGTGTATGTTATAGAGGGAAAAAAATGAGATAGGCATGTTTGGTATGGAACAAGTTCCAAACTACACTATAAACCGTAAAAAGCTGGGTTCCTGGGTGGCTCAGTCACTTAAGCGTGGACCTCTTGATTTCAGCTTAGGTCATGATCTCAAGGTCGTGAGATTGAGCCCCGATGCTTGGGGGGAGGGGATTCTGTTTGAGATTCTCTCTCTCCCTCTCCCCATCCCCCTCCACCTACTCATGCACACGTGCTCTCTCTCTCTCAGTAAATAAATAAATAAAATATTTTTAAAAATAAAGTGTAAAAAGCAAACTGCAAGACAAAGTTTTTTTTATTTTTATATATTTTTAAAGATTTTTTATTTATTTATTAGAGAGAGTTAGAGAGAGAGAG
Source organism: Ursus maritimus (assembly GCF_017311325.1). Taxonomy (NCBI): domain Eukaryota; kingdom Metazoa; phylum Chordata; class Mammalia; order Carnivora; family Ursidae; genus Ursus; species Ursus maritimus. The sequence continues at coordinate 25,996,946 of NW_024425008.1, forward strand.
AACACAAGTAGGGGGAGTGGGAGAGGGAGAAGCAGGCCTCCCGCCCAGCAGGGAGCCTGATGCAGGGCTCAATCCCACACTGGGATCATGACCTGAGCCAAAGGCAGACGCTTAACGACTGAGCCACCCAGGCGCCCCAAGACAAAGTGTTTAAAAGGAAAAGATGTGTGTGTGTGTGTGTGTGTGTGTGTGTGTGTGTGAGAGAGAGAGAGAGGGAGAATAATTATCATACATATAAGTTTGTATATACTTAGAACATTTCTGGAAAAATTCCTAAGAAACCGTGAATAGTAGTTGTCGCTGGGATGGGAGACAGACTTATTTTTCATTATATACCCTATCATCCTGTGTGAATTTTTTACCATGTGTTTAACATTTTTTTTTCTTTTCTTTTCTCTTAGTAATCTCTACACCTGATGTGGGGCTCGAACTCACAGCACCGAGATCAAGAGTTGCTTGCTCTTCTGACTGAGCCAGCCAGGTACCCCAATTAACTAGTGCCTGGCACATAGAAGGTGTTCAGTTTAAATTTTTCAATTAAAAAACTAGTTAATTGGGGGCTCCTTGGTGGCTCAGTCGTTAAGCATCTGCCTTCGGCTCAGGGCGTGATCCCAGAGTCCTGGCATCGAGCCCCACATCGGGCTCCCTGCTCCGCTGGGAGCCTGCTTCTTCCTCTCCCACTCTCTCTGCTTGTGTTCCCTCTCTCACTGGCTGTCTCTCTCTCTCTCTGTCAAATAAATAAATAAAATCTTAAAAAAAAAAAACAACCCTAGTTAATTGGGGCACCTGGCTGGCTATGCATTGGGTATAGAGATTACAGACAAAAATAAACTTTAAAAAAAACTAGTTAATTAAAAACAAACTAAACAATATGGTAGGGGCATTTTTTCCATGTTACTATACATTATATATAGGAAAACTCTCATTGCCACATACTGTTTAGATATTTCATTTGTATTAACTTACTATTTCCCACAACAACCCTCAGTCATTATTCCATTTCACAGGTAAGGAAGCTGAGACAATTTGTCCAATGTCACACAGATATTAGGCGGTGGAGCAGGAATTTGAACCCATGTGACCTGGCTCTGAAGTCCATGCTCTTAACCATCTTGGTGATGACACCATTCTCCCATTAAGGTAAGGGCTGCGAAGTGTATTCTACGAAGTGATGGTGTGGCACTTTATCTAACCTTTCCTCCTTTGATATGCATTCTGGTTGCTTCTGGGATTTGGCTCTTACCTACCAGGCTGCAGAAACACCCCTGTGATGAACCCTTTGTGCTCTTGGGTAAATATATTTATAAGAGAAGTCCGGGAAATGAAACCACTGCATCATCTAAAATTTGGTAGTTATTGCCCAATTACTTCCTATTGTTTTATTTCACCAATGTGTTCTCCCCTTGTCTATGTATGAGAATGAGGAAGTAGCCCAGAAGTCCAGTAGCTAGAAAAGGGGAAGCTCGGTCCTAGATGAAAACCGAATGGGCAGACACACTGACCTGTGTGTTTTGTGAGATTGTCTAGCTTGTCTTTGTTCAACAAATATTTATTGTGCCCTTCCTGAGTGCGTTTGGACAATGGAGACAGAGTCAAGGCGAACACAGTGGAGACAGAGTTAAGGTGAACAGAGTGGAGACAGAGTCAAGGTGAACACAACGGAGAAAGAGTCATTGCGAACACACAGACATGGCCCATACCTTCATGGGGCAGACAGTCTGTGGAGAGAGGCGTTAATGAAGTAAACACACAGCGTGAAAATATAACAACAATGTGCAATAAATGCTATCAGGTGAGAAAATGGAGTGTTGTGGGAAGGAATAATGGAGGCTTTCTTCAGAGGGGGTGGTCAGGAGAGGACCTTCTGGGGAAGAGACGTTACACGGGGGACAGAAGGAAGAAGGGAAATTAACAGCAGAGTTGAGGGGAGCAAGGCTATTTCCTGGCCCCTAAAGAAGGTGGAGTGGTAGGTAGGGTCAAAGCCCTAGTGCCTTTTTGGGGGCCCCTTGAGCCTTTTGAAGCACTGAAGGGTTTAGGTGAGGTGTTGATCTCGTATACATTTCTGCGATGTAGGAACTGGATTAGAGCAGGAACAAGAATTTGAGTTGGAAAACCAGTTAGGAGGCTGACCTGTGGTGACGCAGGAGGAAACTACAGATTAAGAGTCTCCAAAAATGCATCGATCGACGGCCATGCGTGGACCTCATTTGGATCCTGATTTTTTCTTAGGATTTTATTTATTTATCTGAGAGAGAAAGCGCACACGCTCTCTCGTGCAGAGTGGAGGGGCAGAGAGGGAGGGAGAGGCACAGGGTAAGAATCTCAAGCCGACTCCAAGCTGAGCACAGAGCCCCACACAGGACTCAGTTCCACCACCCTGAGATCATGACCTGAGCGGAAACCAAGAGTCGGAGGCTCAACCGACTACGTCACCCAGGTGCCCCTGGATCCTGATTTTTTTTAACTATAAAAAAAAAAAAATCACAGCTATGAGACGATTAGAAATTTGAACACAGTATATTTGATATTAAGGAACTATTTTTAAAATATTTAGGTATTCTGTCAGGTTTCCCACTATCCCCACCCCTGGATTAAAGAGTTGGAATTTAGAAATGTAAACTAATATATTAATGAAAGATATGATACGCATAGCATTTTGTTATATTTCATTATAGTTTTTCCTATGCAGATATTGACATACATATTTTCATAGTTGAGATCATCCTTAAATCCAGTTGGTATTAGAACAATACTTTTAAAAAGGTTAAAGTAATATATAGTGTTGAGCCGCCCTGGGACAGTAATGCCACCATATACCAAAGCAGGACACTTTTGAGAGTAAAAGGTGACAAGAACTGGAAACCTGAATTGCCCTAGACAGGTGAGGTCACTTGCCTTAATACTTTGGTTGTCTTATTAATTTTCCAGAGATTGCATCCTGACATGTTTATTTGTTGATTTTCAGAGTGACAAAGACATACTCGGGAAATCATACTTGGGAGTAGGTTAAGTTCTTGCCATCTCTGAGAGATGCTCCGTTATCTCCTCTACAAAGTTTGGACTCCCCTTCCCTCATCCTGAGTTGGATGGCACTCCCTGAGGCTCTGGGGCAGTGGTTCTCAAAATGCTGGGGGTGGGCAAGGCTGGGATTTTGTTCGTCCCCACACCCACCTACCAAGGGATATTTGGCAATGTCTGGAGACATTAGAGCTTGCACAACTGGATCGGGGAGAGTGCTGCTAGAAGCTAGTGGGTAGAAGCCAGGGATACCACTCAGTACCCTATAACACACAGGATGCACTCCCTACTCCCCCAACAAAGGATTACCAGGCCCCAAAAGTCAATACTGTCATGGATGTGAAAACTTGCTGTAGGTAACTTCATCACAGCACTTCATGAAGACAACTGTAATTGTCAACAGGTTGGCCTTCCCAGCTAGACTGGCAGCTCCATGAAGACAGGTGATACATGTGCCTTGTTGGGTGTTTGGCATACAGTTGACACTTAATAAGGATTGAAGGAAGAGAGGCGCCTGGGTGGCTCTGTCAGTTAAGCCTCTGCCATCAACTCAGATCTTGAATCCCAGGTCCTGGGACTGAGCCCCACATCAGGCTCCCTGCTCAGTGGGGAGTCTGCTTCTCCTTCTCCCTGCCCCCTGCTTGTGTTCTCTCTATCTCTCTCTCTCTCAAATAAATAAAATCTTAAAAAAAAAAAAAAGGATTGAAGGAAGATGAGGAGGTACACCCAGATTCAAGTTTAGAGGCTTGTGAGATCATGCTGCTCGATTTCTTTTTTTTTTTCATTTCATTTATTTATTTGTTTGTTTATTTACAGTGCTACACTAGTTCCAGGTGTACAATATAGTGATTCAACAATTCCATACATCACCTACTGCTTATCAGGGCAAGTGCACTCCTTAGTTCCCATCACCTGTTTAATCCAAATCCCCCACCCACCTCCCGTCCGGTAAGCATCAGTTTGTTCTCCATCGTTAAGAGCCTGTTTCTTGGTTTGCCTCTCTTTTTTTTTTCCTTTGCTCTTTTGTTTTGTTTCTTAAATTACACATATGAGTGAAATCATATGGTATTTGTCTTTCTCACATGCTGCTTGTTTTCTGAATTATTTCCCACCCCCCTTGGGCACAGTAATCAGGTGATAAGCACTGTGTTCTCCAAAATTTAACAAATATTTACTAAGCACTTACTAAGTACTGGCAGTGTTCTAGGTACTGGGAATACAGCTATGAGCAACGCAGAGTCCCTGCTCAAATATAGTTTATTCTCAGAGGGGAAGACAAACAATAGGCAAGGAAACAAGATGGGTTCAGACAGTGGTAATTATCACCGAGAAAATAAAAGTGGGGCTCCTAGCTGGCTCAGTTGGTAGAGCATGCGACTCTTTTTTTTTTTTTTTTTAAGATTTTATTTATTTATTTGAGAGAGAGAGAGCGCACCCAGGTGCATGAGCAGTGGGGAGCCACAGAGGGAGAGGGAGAAGCTGACTCCCCGGTGAGCAGGGAGCCACATGCTGGACTCCATCCCAGGCAGACGCTTAACCGACTGAGCCACCCAAGGGCCCAAGCATGCAATTCTTGATCTTGGGGTCCTGAGTTTGAGCCGTGTAGAGATTACTTATAAATAAATAAATAAATAAATAAACAAACAAACAAATAAACAAATAAATAAATAAGATAGAGGAAGGAAGGAAGGAAGGAAGGAAGGAAGGAAGGAAGGAAGGAAGGAAGGAAGGGAGGAAGGGTAATACAATCAGGAATGATGCAGGTGCAGGCAGGATGGTATATTCTAGGTAAGGTGACCAGGTGACTGATTGTGAGAGCAAGCCATCCATGGAAAAGCTCCCGGCCAGGACAACTACACTTGCAAAGGCCCTGAGGTGGAAAACAGTGGCCACTCAATGAAAATTTAAGGGGAAGGCGCCATCACTTCCGCCATGGAAACGTGGATTTTATTCTAACTGCATTCCGGAAGCCTGATTGATGTTGGTAAAAGATCACCGTGGCTTCTGTGGGAGAATGTATGAAACATCTATACTCCGAGTCTAAAATACTTGTCATAAAATAGTCACATTTCTCGGCTCTTCTTGTCAAAAAGCAAACCTCCTAGATCCAGCAGCGGGCGCCGTACGCGCAGGGTCGACAGAATGCAACACTCCGCACTCTTTGGTTCTTTCCGAGGGGTGGGTCGCTTCCGGGAGCGGCCGCCTCCTTCGCCGGCTTCCTCTCTATCCCCTCGTCTCTGTGGTCACGATGGGCCCGCCTCTCTTCGGATGACCTAGTGCTCCTTGGACTCGTCCAGCAGCCGATTGCCGGGCAGCAGGGCTCCCGTGGAGGGTGGAATCCGGCTCATGGCGGTCCCGGGGCCCGCGGCCGGGGCTGGCGCCAGGTGAGCGGGGCGGTGGGGAGGAGAGCCGGGCCTCTGGGTCCCCTCCCCGGGGCTGTGTGGCTTGAAGAGCCCCGGCCCTGGCGAAAGAGGAGCTCCCGAAGGGGCGCCCACCCTCCCCCGATCCGAGGCAGCCTCCGGTGCTCTGGCTGTGGGATCCTCTCTCCCTCGAAACTGCCCCCCCCCCCCGCCCGCGCCAAGAACTTCCAAGTGTACAGAATTGAGTTAATCGTCCTCAGTTCTTGGCACGCTGTGGTCCAGTGCAAGTCCCTTCTTGTGTTTTACTTTATTATGTTCCTAATTCTCAATCCTGTTTCACCCTTCTCAGACACCCACTCAGGTGTATTAAAAGAGTGTACAGCCCAGTTTACATAAGTTCGCCTGTTAACTTGAAAAATAGTGGGTTTTGATTCCTATAAATGATAATATGCTGTGATTTTTTCGGAAAAAAAAAACTTTTTACTCAACGGTGTGTTTTTGAGATCATACATTCAGTAGTCTGATTTCTATTTCTGAGGGCTGCATGATACTAGCATATGTACTTTGGACTGCGTTTTACCTATATATTCCCCTAGTGGTGGACACTTAGATTGCGTCCAGTTTTTAACCACCACAAATATACTGGCACTTGTCTCCTTGTGGTTATGGGTAATACTTATCTGGATTATCCACCCCAGGGTAGAATGCTGGGTCATACCTAATTCTGCAGAATTGTTCTCTGGAATGGTCACGAGTTTATACTTCCCAATAGCATTGCATAAAGGTTCTGGCTTCCCCACATCCTGGGAATGTTTGGTACTGTTTGGTTTTCTGATGTTTATCTGATGGGTTGTAAGGTGGCATCCCATTGTGTTTTCATGTATTAAGCATTTGGTTTTTCTCTTTTCTAAATTGCCTGTTTGTACCCTTTTCCCACTTTCCGTGGATTTTGGATCTTCCTGACTTGCAGGAATTCCTTGTATGCTGTAGATTTTAATTTCTTGTTGGTTTTACACTCTACACATACCTTCCCTAAGTCTTTTAATTTAATCTATGGCACTGTATTGAACAAAAATAAGTCCATTAGATTTCCCCTTTTATCAAAATTTGTGGATTTGGGGTCTTATCTGAGGAATATCTAAACTGACCGAGCCACCTGGGCTTCCCTAAAAATAAAATCTTAAAAAAAATGTGGGACACCTGGGTGGCTCAGTCAGTGAAGCCTCTGACTCTTGATCTCAACTCAGGTCCCGATCTCAGGGTCGTGAGCTCAAGGATCTCAGGGTCGTGAGCTCAAGCCCCTCACTGGGCTCCACGCTGGGCGTGGGGGCCTACTTAAAAAAAAAATGTCTTATACGTTCTTTTTTAAAAGTTAATTCCTGGATATTTTACGGTTGTTTTAATGCTTTTCTTTTGTAAGTGATGTCTTACTTTATATTTTCCAGTTGGCTATTGTTGGTACAGAACACTATTGATATTTGTATGTTAACCCTGTATCTAGCTGAACTCCAGCATTTGTCCATTGATTTGCTGTTTGCTATGTAAATGATCACATTATCTGCAAATAAAGACAATTTAATCTCTCCCCTTTTAATTCTTTTACATCATTTATTTTTCTTGCTTTATTGATTTAGCTAAGACCTTAAAATCCTTGATGGGCTTTATTGTCGTGTTTGTGACCATAAAGAGGATGTGGCTAAAATTTCTTCATTAACTATGTTTTTTTTTTTGCTGTAAATTCTTGGTACATAACCTTTTATAGCATTTACCAGCTTAAAGAAATTCCTTTCTTTCCCTGGTCTATTCCCAGCCTACTGGCTTCAGCATAGGTAAGCCGTTCTTCCTGCACGGCCTGGACCCTTCCCCAGAACAATGTAGATCAATTTGGTAACTGCTCTTTAAGGCTTAACTGCCCTTTTAGGGTTCTCTCGACTTCTGCATCTCTTCTTCAGGCCCAGGTTAGATCTGCAGTTTCTTCAGCGGTTCCTGCAGATACAGAAGGTTTTGTTTCCCTCCTGGTCATCACAGAATGCCTTGATGTTCCTGACCCTGTTGTGTGTCGCCCTACTGAGTGAGTGAGTGAGCTCGGGCTACAGGGGGAGGGCAGCCCTGGTTTGGGGTCCCTTCTTTCTGGGGAGTTGATAAGGCAAGGACTCAAGGGGAAGACTCTCTCCTCATTTTCTGCCCCTCCATCACTGACTTCGGACCCCTCTCCTCACCCCAGAACAACTGGTGATCTACCAGGTTGGCTTGATCCCCAGTCAGTACTATGGGGTCCTGGGAAACAAAGACTTGGATGGGTTTAAGACCCTGACATTCCTGGCTGTGGTGCTCATCGTTCTCAACTCCATGGTAAGGTCTTCTCCCTGTGTGTGTCTTCCTCTCCAGCCTAGTGTGAGCAGAATGCCCACTGGGACTTAGCCACCAGGAAGCAGGAATCAAGCCGTGGGGGTGTGTTCCCTCCCTTTCTGGGAACTGGAGGTCAGAGCCCTGTGCAGGGCTTTGCTCTTGCCATTGGGCCCAATTCCTGGGATGTTTCAAGCTCCCAGGACTTGGCCATGAGGTTCTGGTTTAAGTCAGCATTTAGCAGAAATGATCTTGTCCCTTCCATTCCCACTACGCTTGCTTTAGGGAACTCCAAGCATTTGAAAACTGGGAACAGCAGCCAGGGCGCCATGGCTTCTCTGTGGGGCTGAGGCCATGGTTCAGCCTAGCACTATGTCACACCGCCCGGCCTTTGCACCTGCTGCTTTCCTGCAGAATGGCCTCCTTCCCCACCCTTGTTCACTTGGTTAATGCCTGCTCACTCTGCAAGGTTCTGCTGTTGTCACCTCCTTCAGGTCCTCCTTAACCTTCTCCTTCATGTTTCCTCCACCATACTCTGCCCTCTTCTCTGCTTAGCTAATACTGAGTTACCCTCTGCTGTAACACTCCTCACACCCTTGTAATTTTTTTCCTTGCTGGACTTGCTAGACTGAGCTCATTGTCATTGCCTTGAACTTAGCACGTAGGTGCTCCATCAGTGGTGAACAATGAGTCAGGCCTCTGCTAGGACTCACACCTAATGCTCTGCCTGCCTGTACAGCCTGTTTTCTTGGGGAAGCCCCTCTCATCACACTTGGGCACTTTGGATGGGTCTTCTGGCAGTAAACACCTATGTATACGGAACTCCGTTCCAAGTTTTGGGGAACAGGAAAATGAGAACATAGATGGTGTAGAAGACATCATGCCCGATCTCCAGAAGCTCACCTGCTCTCAGAATAAGACAGTACAATAGAAAGGGGCCAGAGGCCTGTGCTTGGTAAAGGAATGAGCATGGGAGGGAGTGAGGGAGGGAAGAATCCTCTGACTTGACACTTTAACTCAGCAAAAGTGCTGAGTGGACAGAGACTAATCGGAGTGGGTTGGGACCAGTCAGCAGAGGCTCTGTGCCGCCCCCCCCCCAGCTCCTCGCTGAGACTTGCAGAAGCCATCTCTCCCCCTCTCTCACTTCCTCTTGCTTCCCGCACTACACAGCTGAAGAGCTTTGACCAGTTCACCTGCAACCTGCTGTATGTGAGCTGGAGAAAGGACCTCACTGAGCACCTTCACCGCTGCTACTTCCGAGGCCGCGTGTACTACACCCTCAACGTGCTGCGGGACGATGTTGATAACCCGTAGGTGACCCCTCTCGGTCCTCCCCACCCTCTGCAGGGTTTTGTAGGTCCAAGATCATCCATAGCTACCTGCAGGTGTTGATAAGCGCCATAGGGGAAGAGGGTCCTGTGGAGGAGCCCCCGAGCAGCTGCGGGGCTGAGAATAGGGAACTAAAAGATAGGAGCGGATCCCTTTTGCCCATTTTATATCCTGTGCTTCCCAACTAGGCACCCTCTGAGAAAAAGTATCCTTGCTAGCAAACCAGCTCTTGGATTTTCAGCAGTAAAAAATTATTGCTGCCCAGGACTCGGTATAAGATTCAGATCTTCATTCTATCACCTTCCAGTTGATAGGCCTTTGTTCACTGAGCCTCAGGTTCCATTTCTGGAAAATGGGGATGATAGTTCCTATCTCAAGAATATCTCAAAGGATATTCGTGCAATGCACCTGTTTGGTGCCTGGCACTTAGCAAGTGTCCCCGTGCGAGTTAGTGCTGGTTATTTTACAGATGAGGAAACTGAGGCCCAGAGAATGCAAGTGACTTGTCCAAGGTCATGTCTCTTATTGGAAATGGGAGTCATTGTGGCCCCAGTGGAGCAATGGACATATGGGGTCTCTCCTCACACTCATTCCCTCTCCACTCACCACCCCCAGGCACTTTCTTGCCCGGGGTGACCTTTCGTCAGCTTAAGCTGGGCTTTGCAGCAAAGATTCTTGGGATTCCTGTTGCCTCTTATCTTCCTCTTCTAGGCTTCTCCATGACTCTACCCATATGAAGCTTCTGCAGCCAGATAGCTAAAATGGGGGCAGGCTCAGGCTTGCAGAAGACATTGGGAGGAGCCAGAGAGGGGGGATAGCTTTCCTGCTCACCCAGAAACTCAGCTCTTCTACCCTCAGGTCTTTCTCTGGGGCTACTCAGAACTGTCTCAGGATGCCTGGGTACTAGCCCTTCGTTTGCTACCTTTCATGAGAGGTAAACTGAGGCTTCCTCAACTCTTTAGAACCCTGTTTACAAGTCCTAAGGGTCTTAGTGCCTCTAGGAAAACGAGCACTTGTCTGGGTCCATCTTCCCCCCCTGGGATCGTGGCTAACAGTGTTGAAAGGCAAGGTCAGAGTAAGATGTAACCTCTCAGCTCTCTCCACCCTCCACCCCGCTCCCTGGTCCAGTTGCTCTGTGTTGTTGGCTCCAGGGACCAGCGCATCAGTCAGGACGTGGAACGGTTCTGCCGGCAGCTCAGCAGCATGGCCAGCAAGCTGATCATCTCCCCCTTCACCCTCATCTACTACACCTACCAGTGCTTCCAAAGGTGAAGGCTCCTCCCCGCCCAGGTGTTTCCCCCGAGGTCCCTCACACAAGCTCCCCCAGGTCAGGGTCCAGAAGAGGCTGGTCTGCCCTCCCTCCCACCTGCAGCCCAGGAAGGCTTCCTCTGTCCTGTGCTCGGGCCCCTGCCCTCCCTTTGGACATGGGGCGCTTCTGTGTCACGGGGGTTCTAGTATCTGACAACCTCGACCAGGTGCCAGCTGCCCCGCCCAGGAGCAGAGGCCCCACAGGACTGCTGGCTGAAATTGGACAAGGGCTGCTTGAAGGAGCAAGAATCAGGGCTGAGGGGCGCCTGGGTGGCTCAGTCGTTAAGCGTCTGCCTTCGGCTCAGGGCATGATCCCAGGGTCCTGGGATCGAGCGCCACATCAGGCTCCTCCACTGGGAGCCTGCTTCTTCCTCTCCCACTCCCCCTGCTTGTGTTCCCTCTCTCGCTGGCTGTCTCTCTCTCTCTGTCAAATAAATAAATAAAACCTTAAAAAAAAAAAAAAGAATCAGGGCTGAGGCCTGCGGGGATACGTGACACCCCCACCCTCCCTCTGTCTGCCTTCCAGTACGGGCTGGCTCGGGCCTGTGAGCATCTTCGGGTATTTCATCCTGGGGACCCTGGTGAACAAAATGTTGATGGGGCCCATCGTGGCAAAACTGGTGCAGCAGGAGAAGCTGGAGGGGGATTTCAGGTATGTCTCCCTTGCTTGAGGTTTCTGGGCTGAGCATAATGGTTAGGGAATGGGATCTGGAGTAAGCCTCATTCGAATCCCAGCCTGTGCTCGTTACTAACCATGTGCTCTCGGGTGAGGTCTTGAACCTCAAACTTCAGTTTTCCCATCTCTAAAATGGGGATGGTACTGTTGCCCACAGAGGAGATTGTGAGGAGCATTCCTAAGCTTCTAGGTGAGAAGCAGCGAGAACGGTGTCATCATCCCTTGGCCTTCTCATGTGCTTCTGTTCCAACCTCCCTGTTTTGGCTCAGCCAATAGATCCAGCCCCTGCGCTGTGCTTCTTGGCCTCCTCCTCCAGGCTGGGCCCTGGGAGGAGGTGGTGTGGGCAGGAATGCACCTGTCCTCTGGGGAGGTGCGGGGTTGCCCTGTCTGCAGGGCTCCTGCCACCCCACCCAGGCCCTGGGATTCCCACCCTGGGACAGCGCAGGGAAGGGCTGGGCCTTTTCAAGGTGGAGCTAGGTTCCTCTTCGCCTGGAGGTCTTCTTGGTCCAGGCCTCCAAAAGGAGAGGGGCCAGTACTGCCCTTGTCAGCACACGTTTCCCTTTGTTCTGCCCAGGTTCAAGCACATGCAGATCCGGGTGAATGCTGAGCCTGCTGCTTTTTTCAGGTGAGTCACGTGGGGATCGTTTCCTTCTGCCTCATCAGAGCTGATAGCGGAGATGGCAGAAAAGGAAAGACGCACAGTATGGCCCTCCCACCATCACCGAGCCCTGGGGCTGAGCATCCTCACACTTGGCTATGACCCTTGCCCCCTGTCTCTCACTGTCTTTGTCTGCCTCATCCTTAGGTCCAGGGATTTGCTTCTGAAGCTGGTAGTTCCTTCTAGTGGCCCAGCAGGGGGCCTAAATTTGTTCCAAGAATGAAACGAGTGAATGCTTCTCATCTTGGCGATGAGTATCAGGCATTGCCTCTGCCTCTGTTTTTCCATCTATAAAATGGCTTTCTGCCAGTGCCTAAGGGCTGATCAGAGTCTCAAAGACTGATCCTTTGTCTCTGTAGGATGGGAGGGAAAGGAGGCCTCCAGAAATCAGGAGACCTGCTCCCCACAAACACTGTCCAAGTAGAACAAAGTGTCTGATCTCCTGATAGCAGCACTGTGAATGAGATCTCATTCCCTCCCTCAGGGTCAGGGCAGGTCCCTGGGCCCTGCCTTCTCTGAGACCTCTAGAATCATCGTTTGGCCCCAAAGAGATAGCTGAGCCCCCAGAGGTGCGTGTTTAAGGAGTAGAACCTGCTCTCGGATCACCTGGATCTAATGGCCCTGAGACCTTTGCACTTGTCTCTCTTTGCTGCATTTTGCAGCCGCCACCACTTGGGGGCGCCAAGAATGCTAGGACTCTGTGAGGTGGGGTTTGGTTGTGTGACAGGGCTGGGCCTGGGCTGAGTGGCTTTTGGATTCTGCAGCCTCTCACGAAGTTCTGGGCTCTGGGGAAAGCAGGTTGGTTCTTGGAGCTCTGGATGGGTTCTTCCGTGGCTTCTCTATCCCTCCAACACTTTCCATGTGCCAGGTGAAGAATGCAGCGCGTCTGCCTGCCTCCCCTAAATTGGGAGACGGGGACTGTTTTACCCGCTTGTTTATCCCCCTGGCTGACTAGCACAGAGCCTGCCGCCAATCACCTGCTCTGTGCAGAGTTGCTTAAGAATAACAGCTGTTATGTATTAAGGGCCCCTCTTCTGTCTGGCGCTTTCTATTTAGAAATTTTCACTCTAACTTCTTTTATAGGTATGATTAGCCCTATTTTACAGAAGACACTGAGACGCCGAGGCTCAAGTAACTTACCAGTGTCACCCAGCTAGTAATTACCCAGAGCCAGGGTTTGAGCCAGGTCTGCCCAATCTAGAGTTCATGTTCTTTCCCCAGATAATACCGTGTTGAGTAAATGAAGCAGTGAATGGATGTTAGTGGCAGAAAGGGTCTGAGATGAAGACCATTTGGATGGGTTTGGTCCCCAAAGGAAAGAGTGATGAGGGCTGGAGGGTCCCCCTGCCTGGCTGAGGCTTTTCAGGCCCCCTAGACATCCCAGCCTTTCTCATCAGAGCTGGGCATGTGGAGCACATGAGGACAGACCGCAGGCTGCAGAGACTCCTTCAGACCCAGAGGGAGCTGATGTCCAAGGAGCTCTGGCTGTACAGTAGGTGGAGGGAGCCCCGGGAGGCAGGAACCACGGGAGCGGGGTCGTCTCCTTCCCTTCCCGCACCTCCCCGCTCGCTGTCTGCACTCATCAGTTGGCCGCGATGAAGGAATAACCATGGGGAGCCACTGCCTTCGCCAGGAGGGTCCTCGGGAGAACGAGGCTCCAGGGAAAAGCTTGGTCCTGTTCGGCTTCCTCTTCCCTCAGAGCACATCCGTGGTTCCCGGGTCTCTTACCCTCGGTGTTTCTGTCTCCTGCAGTCGGTGTCAACACGTTTGACTATCTGGGCAGCATCCTGAGTTACGTCGTGATCGCCATCCCTATTTTCAGTGATGTCTATGGAGACCTGAGCCCCGCAGAGCTCAGCACTCTGGTCAGCAAGGTAGGATCCCTCCTGCTGAGCCCTCGCGCCGTCCGCTCTGCCCTCGGCCCAGGGCCTCGGAGTGCAGGCCCGCGCTCACTGCTCCGTGTCCTGTGCAGAACGCCTTCGTGTGCATTTACCTCATCAGCTGCTTCACCGGGCTCATCGACCTCTCCAGCACGCTCTCAGATGTGGCTGGTTACACACACAGGTGAGGCCGCGTCTGGCCCTCGCCACGTGCTGAGCACAGCAGGTGCCCCTGGGAGAAGTGGCTGAATGAAAACAGGAACAGGAAAACCATATGGCAGTGGGTGTGAGAGGAGGAGGGACCGGTTCACCTGGGTCCCCAGACCTACCTCAGGTTTGCACTTCTTGCCCAGGATCGGGGAACTTCAGGAGACCCTGCTGGACATGACCCTGAAGTCATGGGGTGGCGAGATCCCGGATGAGAGCGAGTGGGACATGGACAGGTGGGTGCCGGGCTGGCAGGGCAGTGCCATGGGGGGTGCGCCCAGCTCGGGTTCACCCCGGAGTCCCGCCCTTTCCCAGTCGGGCGGCAGAGCTGTGCGGAGCAGATGCCCCGGCTGTCTGCCTAGCGCCAGGCGCATGACAGCCGTTCACAGGCAGGGTGCTGTTCCCGCATCTGTCGTGGTCCTTTCCACTTTCCCCTGGCTGTGGGAAGCGCAGTGCACACACCTGCCCGGGCCCGAGATGACAAGACAGATCTGGGTGGTCTCCCCACCGCTGAGCCCTGCCATCTGCCCCTTTCCTCGGGGCCTGCCTGTTCTGTTCCCCAGGACTCGCTCACACCCACACGGGTCTTTACTCATGTCTCCTTTTTTTTTTTTTTTTTTGAGATTTTATTTATTTGAGTGAGAGAGAACACGAGTGGAGGGGAGTGGCAGAGGCAGAGGGAGAAGCAGGCTCCCCCCTTAGCAGGGAGCCTGACACGGGGCTCCATCCCAGGACCCTGAGACCATGACCTGAGCTGAAGGCAGACACTCAACCGACTGAGCCACCCGAGCACCACTTAACTCACATCTCCTTGTACGCGCTGTCGTGTTTCTGACCTTTCTGTGCACTGAGGATTTGTTTCATGTCCTCACTTTCTTGGCTAATTACTCAGCTGTTCTGTGTCTCAGTTTCTTCATCTCTGTGAGGGGAACAGTAATGGAACCTTCCTCTCAGGGTGGTTGTGAGGATTAGCTGTCACGGTGCATGGAAAGCGCTCGGACAGTGGCCACAGAGTAAGCTTTCAAAAATGGAAACAGCCTGAGTTCCAGGGCCTACACACAACTCCCTCCTTAGGGACTAAAGCCTTAACTATTGTCCCCATTCAGAATTCAGCCTTTGTGCAGCTGTGGGCCTGGGGCTGGGGAGACCAGAGGTGCTATTCTCCAGGAGGGGCATCTGTGCAGAGCCAAAACTCCAGGTCCCTTATGACCACCATGCCCATCTTGTCATAGCCCCTGTCACCTGCGCTGTGCAAACCCACCAGTGTTAAGATTAGACAGCTTCAGCTCCGTGACCCTGAGTGAGTTACTTAGCCGCCTGACTTGGTTTCCTCCTCTGTCAAGTGGGGATAATATTTGTGATCTGTGGGTGTTAAAGCTGATGAAGATCAGTCATGGCGGGGCTTTGCACAGCCCAGCGCAAAGCAGGTGCCCCCAGCCCTAGCTCTGTGCTCGTGTGCCCGGGCTGCCAGAACAAAATACCACAGACCAGGTGGCTTATACAAGACATTTATTCTCTCACAGTCCTGGAGGCTGGAAGTCCAAGATCAAGGTGTTGGCCGGGTTGGTGTCTCCTGAGGCCTCTCTCCTTGGCTTGCAGATGGCCGTCTTCTTGCTATGTCCTTTCCTGGCCTTTTCTCTGCACGAGCATCCCTGGGGTCTCTCCCTCTTCTTAAAAGACCGTCAGCATATTGGATTAGGGCGCTGCCCCGAGGGCCTCATGTTAACGTGATCATTTCTTTAAATACCTTCTCTTCAAATGCAGTTACATTCTGAGGTACTAGGGGTTGAGACTTCAGCCTGTTAATCTGAGGACACAGTTTAGCCCATAACAACCCCCCGGGTCCAGAGGTGAGGCCCCCGAGGAGAAGACCCTGCCCCCCCACCGCCGCAGTCCTGACACTGCTTCTCTCCCCTCATCTTCTGACCGCAGGGCCGCAGAGTGGCCGGTCGCAGAGCCAACAGACACAGCTTTTCTCCTCAAGCGGGTCTCCATCTGTGCCCCCTCCTCTCACAAACCCTTAATCAAGGATCTGAGCCTGAAGATCTCTGAGGGGCAGAGCCTGCTCATCACGGGCAACACGGGCACGGGCAAGACCTCCTTGCTCCGGGTTCTCGGCGGCCTCTGGGCAAGCACACAGGGTGAGAGCCAGCCCTGGCCCGGTGGGATGCGTGCCTGCGTGCGCGCGCGCGTGTGTGCCTGCGTGCGTAAACATCCAGGCCTTTTGTTGGGGAGAGGAAATGAGAGGCAGTTCCCTTCTCTGGGCGATCTCGAAATGGAGGTTTCTGTGGGCTCTGCAGGCTCAGTGCAGATGCTGACGGACTTTGGACCCCACGGGGTGCTCTTCCTGCCACAAAAGCCATTCTTCACTGATGGGACCCTTCGGGAGCAGGTCAGCCTGGGGCCCACTCCTACCTCTACCCTAAAGAGATCTCTGGCAGAATGTAGGTATCAGCTCTAGAAAGTTATGGGGCAGAAGGTGGGGTAGTAAATAGCTCCTGCCCGGGAACTCTCTGATTCTAAGAACATTTTATTCACCTCCGTGGATTGGGCCATGTAGTTAGAGCAGCTCGGGGCAGGTTAACCTGTGGGGGCCGAAACCAAATATCACATACATTTGTTGGCCACCAAGGTTGGATTCTGGAGGCCGTGTCCTTAGGAGGCTCACAGACTCTTTCCCCTCAGACACATGTCTGAAGGTTGCAGTGACCCTGTCCCACTGTCTGTTGGCCCAGCCTCTCCCACTGGACCCGGGTGTTCCTTACTCTCCTCAGGTGGAGAGGAGCCCGGGCTCCGGCAATTCTGGGGCTGTTTCTGAGGGAGGATAGGCTGTGTATGGCATCACCTCTCGTTGGCCCTCATCTCACGCCTGTGTGGTTTTGTTTTATCAGGTCATATATCCCCTAAAGGAAATCTACCCGGACTCAGGTGAGCTGGGCCTCCTTGGGGCACGTCCTCCCACCTAAATTGTCCCTGCTCTGCCTGACTGGGCCTCGCCGGTGCCTTTTGGCAGAGGCTTTGGCAAGGCTGCTGGTTTCACGTGGGTTTTCTTCTCCTTCAAGTGTTTACTATTTGGGGGTCTGTACCCTGACCTCATCTTCTTCTGTCTTCCCCTCCTTGAGGAGAGACACCCATCAGCGGAAGGGAAGGGATTACTTCTTCACCTGGCCCTTCCCTTGTCTATTAAGCGCTTGGACCCTGTCACTGCAGAGCCTTAGCCCAGATTCTGGCTCCCCCACCCCTGCCCCCTTCCGTGATGTACCCCATCCCTTCTGGCTACCCGGAAGGAGCTGACTTCTTAAAGAAGCCTTCTCTGTTTTGCAGGTTCTACTGATGATGAGAGGATCGTGAGGTTCTTGGAGTTGGCAGGCCTGGTGAGTGCGGGCAGGGGCCCTGAGGTCCAGGCCCACCTGGTAGCACTGACCACAAGGGCTGGTCCAGCAGAGCCGGCATAGTGCCCGGGCCCAGGACTGGAAGTGTGAGCCTGGACCGCGGGAGTGGGAGTAGAGAGTGGTGATGGGAGCAGTTGGCCGGGTACAGACAACAAGGGGGTGCATTCTCTGTATCGAGTTTTAAAATGATAGTAAAAGTAAGTCAGTGTGCTTTTTCTTGTCATCCTGCCACAGCAACTGTAAACAGTGTAGTTGTTGGGGCAGTCCTCTCTGCGGGGGGCGGGTTGCTCCCACAGCCCCTGCCACGGCGCGTGCGCTGCAGGGCTGTAGGTGTCTCAGAGGGGCGTGCGGTGGGATGACAGGAAGCAGGGAAGGGCCCTCTCACAGACAGCATTCCCTCTGGGTGTGTTACAGTCCAGCTTGGTGACGAGGACAGAGGGTCTGGACAAGCAGGTCGATTGGAACTGGTAAGAAGGGAGTTGGGGTGCTCCAGAGCCAGCCCCCCCCAAAGACAGTGGGTTCCAGGTATTTGCTGGCCCATCAGGGGCACGTTCATGCCCTCGGGAGCAGCGTTTTGGCCTCATCTCACGTGGGCAGGAGGGCTGGACTGTGGTTAAAAGGGAAGGGTGATGCCCGTCTGTCCCAGGGCCAGCCTCTCTGCCACGAGAACCTCTTCTTGCTTCGACCCATTCTATGCAAAAGCCAAGTCATAGCCTCTTTCCTCTAGCAGTCCCCTCCTTCCCATTCCTCAGGTACGATGTTCTGTCCCCAGGAGAGATGCAGAGGCTGTCCTTTGCCCGGCTCTTCTACCTACAGCCCAAGTATGCAGGTGAGGTCTGCCCCGGAAGTGCGCGCGCCGGTACGGTGTGCTCACGGGTGTGCGCGCGCGCATGCGTGTGCACATGTGTAACCGCAGAGGTGTTCAGACGGGTAGGAGAGCACCCCTGTGCATGGCCGGGCATCTCTGTCCCTGCAGGGAGGCCGGCAGGGCTCTGCCCATGCGGCAGCAAGGTTGGCATCCTCAGAGCAGCTCTGGATGTGTTACGTTACCAGTTCGAGAGCATTCTGCCGTGGCAGCAGCTGGAGCGAGCCTTGAAAGTTGTGATTTTATGCTCCTCAGCCTCTGCCGTGAATAAGTGGGCACACCCCAGCTCTGCCTGGCAGGGGGATGGCAGGTGTGAACTTCTTCAGGGACTGGTGTCCTTGGGGGAACTGAGAGGCGCTGGTTTGAGCGGTTCTAGCTGGTGCTGGCGCTTTCTCTAGGAAGCTGGGATCTTGTCCTGCTGCTGGTAGAAGGCTTCCCCCGTGGAGCCTTGCCCTCTGCTCTTTTGGCCCCCGCTCTTCCTGTGGCAGGGCTCCTGGAAGCCCGAGCAGCTTTCGGCCAGCCTCGCCCTGGGTCCCAGCCAGAGGTGAGCGTGGTTTGGAGGAGAAGCAGAGCTGGGCCAGGGGCAGGAGCCGATCTCTTCCCGCCGGATTCTGCCCTCAGTGCTTGATGAAGCCACCAGTGCCCTGACCGAGGAGGTGGAGAACGAGCTCTACCGCATTGGCCAGCAGCTGGGCATGACGTTCATCAGTGTGGGACATCGACAAAGCCTCGAGAAGGTACCCAAGCTCATAGAGATGGCCTGAGGAGGAGGAAGAGCCCAAAGGCTGGGCCTGGCCAGGGCCAGGGGCCCTTCAAAATGGGGAGTGGGGGCAGTGGAGAGGGCAGGGGAGCGTTGGTCTCCTGCTGTTGTGGCCAGGGGAGC
The DNA here is from genome assembly GCF_017311325.1 of Ursus maritimus. Classification (NCBI taxonomy): domain Eukaryota; kingdom Metazoa; phylum Chordata; class Mammalia; order Carnivora; family Ursidae; genus Ursus; species Ursus maritimus. The sequence continues at coordinate 26,015,868 of NW_024425008.1, forward strand.
CTGACCTCGGCATCGTGCTGGTCTCTTGCAGTTTCACTCTTTGGTTCTGAAACTCTGTGGGGACGGAAGATGGGAACTGACCAGAATCAAAGTGGAGTGAAGCCAAGGGTGTGGTTGGCCACTGGAAGAAGTGCCCAGCTCGGGGCAGATCGGCATTCTCCCAGAGAGACCGGGGCGTGTGGGGGGGAGCTGCAGGAGACCCCTGGCTCACCTCCCAGCCCCTGTGCGGGGAGCGCTGGCAGCAGGGGGCCCAGCCAGGGTGTGGCACTCTGGGGGGCACCCAGTCCTTCCAGGGCGCCTCCTGCTGCCTCAGCCAGAGCTCCCTGCGCGCTAAGTGCCACTTGCTTGCGAACAACCTCAGATTGTGTTTTCTAAAGAAAAACCTGAAAGTGTGGGATCTGTGAGAAATGTAGAGTCAATGTGGAGAGAATATGGGGCTTAAAGTCAAGAGATCCAGAAATTTTTTAAATCTGTTAAATTTTGTAGCAATAGATTTTTTTAACTTTAATCAACTATTTAAATTTTATAACTTTTTTTTAAAGAAAAGGTAAACATTTCTTACAAATTGCGGCTTTCTCCCTTTCTCTTTCTTTTCTATTGTAAGGTGACCTTTCAAACTGAATCCGCAGATTTGTATTTGGGAGATGGGGGGAAGGGAGATGCACTCTCCATTGTACTGGAACCTTCGCCTGGGTTTTTACTCCACAGCTGCACTTTCCCTCTGCCGGTTGTACCTGAGTCACTAACCTCTAGGGCCTTCTGGTTTTCTTATCCTAACCCAGGTAAAAATAAATCTCTTTCCCCTCAGTCAGCTAAAATAAGGTTAGAGATTTTTCCAAAATAATCTTTGTGAGGAAACAGCACCAACCAGGGGGAACAGACAAAACCCAGAAATCACAAAAACTTGAGATGGAAAACGATTGAGCCCGAAGTCCTTATTCTAGAACAGTGTTCCCCAAAGTTGAGTTGTCAGGGCAGCACGTTCATGATTTTTGCCCAATCTCTGTACTTCTTATACTGTGAATTACTTAATTTTTTTTTTAAAGATTTTATTTGACAGAGCGAGAAAGCAGAAGGAGGGGGAGCAGCAGGGAGAGGGAGAAGCAGTCTCCCCGCTGAGCAGGGAGCCCGACGTGGGGCTCAATCCCAGGACCCTGGGGATCATGACCTGAGCTGAAGGCAGACGCCCAACTGACTGAGCCACCCAGGCGCCCCTACTTAATATTTTTTAAATTCACTCTTGAAACCTAATTGATATTTTTAAAAAATGTTTATACTTGATATAAGTAGACTGTAACTGTAAAATGAACGTAAGGCATGTTATGAAACTGCAGTTTGATACTATGCCTGCAGAGACTCAGAGCCTGAGGTCTGCTCTCTCTGTATAAAGGGAGGTTAAGGGATGTCGTGGGGGAGTTAGACTTACTGGCACCCCAGTGAGAATGTTCTCCTTAATAAAGTTAGAAACCTAGAATGGGAACTGCTAGGGAAATAACTTGAGGTTACTCACTGCCTTGCTGGTGCTGCTGAAAATGATGCCGGTTGTGGGGTGGGAAATGTAGGACTGGAAACTGAGGCAGTGCTGTCTGCATCGCTCACGCCTCCCCCGCCGGCTTGGCTGGCCCGCGGCCCTGGGGACTGTTCTTAGCTCCGCCGTGTCCGGGCGCTAGCACAGTGCGTCCAGGTGCCTGGCTGCGAGAGCTCGGGTGGCCACCGGACCAGGTCTGACGGCAGGTTGGGTCCCCGGCGGAGCCTCCTGAGGGGCCTACAGGATACCAGGTCTCCGAAGGCCCGTGGCAGCCTGGCAGCCCTGCAGCCAGCGTCCAACCCTCTCACAGGGCTGGAAGGGACCATCAAGGTTGGCTTCTGCTCCGGGAGCCTTCCCATCCTTGAATCACCCAACTGCATCCTGCCAAATGGTTTCCTGGCCTCTGGTCAAACACCTAGCCCTGGGGACCACCCATCCTCAGGCCCCTCTAACTAAAGAAAGCTCTTGCTTAGTTTAGGGGGAAACCTGTCTCCCTGAGGATTAAGGATTCCCCTGACTCCTGCCCCTTGAGTGTGTGTCTGTTAAATTGACGCCCTCAACAGTCTTAATTGCTGTCCTTTTTTCAGTGTAGCTGAAGCTCCCCCCGGCCTTTTTGGTGACAGCGTCACCTTTACTGACCTGCTTCCTCCTTGAGCTCCCAAGCCTTCCTGCGGGTGCTGCTGCTGGCAGATGACTTGAGAGACCGAGTGGGTGCCTAACTCAGGGTCTTGGTATTTGCCTTTCTTCCGCCCCAGACATGTTTCGGGTGCTGTTTCTGTTTCGAATGCTCAGTGTTCTCCCTTGCAGAAGCTCTGCCAGGAGAAAGCTGTTCTTAGTGGCAGACCCCACCTTTACCCATCATTCATCTCCATTCAGAGATGGAGGCTACTGAGGGTTTTGGATGAATCCATACACACCTGCAGAGGAGTCCGGTTGTGTGGGGCGCCTGGGTGGCTCAGTCGTTAAGCGTCTGCCTTCGGCTCAGGGCGTGATCCTGGAGTCCCTGGGATTGAGCCCCGCATCAGGCTCCTCCGCTGGGAGCCTGCTTCTTCCTCTCCTACTCCCCCTGCCTGTGTTCCCTCTTTCGCTGGCTGTCTCTCTCTCTGTCAAATAAATAAAATCTTAAAAAAAAAAAAAAAAAAGTCCGGTTGTGTGTCCTCAGTGTAGAACAAGGATAAAATGTTTATTTTAAATGTTTTCAAATCAAGCAGGTAAATAATTTCCCAAACTTAAATCTCATTCCCATTCAGGGAACTACACAGACCCAGCGGATGGGATGTAGAAACATTATTCTATCCCTTTGTCACTCTCCTGAGGAGTCCTAGGGCTGTGGGATGTGGCAGAAAAGCAATCTTGTCATCCCCATCACATGTCTGCTTACCAGAGCAATACTTCCTAATGTGACCTACAGCTTAAATGCAATCCCTATCAAAATCCCAATGGCCTGTTTTTGCAGAAATAGAAAAGTTGATCCTAAAATTTACATGGAATTGCAAGTGATCTCAAATAGCTAAACACTCTTAAAAAAGAACAAAGTTGGAGGACTCACACTTCGAGATTTCAAAAATTACTTCGAAGCTATGGTAATCAAAACATGGCAGTATTCACATAAAGAGAGACATGCCATTCAATGGAATAGAATTAAGAGTCCAGAAATAAACCCATATCATCTACGGTCAAATGATTTTTGTCTGGAGTGCCAAGACCATTCAATGGGGAAAACCAGTCTCTGGTAAATGGGGCCTGAAAACAATGTCCACATGCAAACAAAGGAAAGTGAACCCTTACCTTATACCAGGTGCAAAAGTTAACTCGAATGAAAATTAAGAGCTAAGACTAAACATCTCTTAAGACTCATGACCTTGGATCTGGAAATGGTTTCTTAAATACGATGCCCAAAGCACATGCAACAAAAGAAAAACATGCATTTGGGGCGCCTGGGTGGCACAGCGGTTAAGCGTCTGCCTTCGGCTCAGAGCGTGATCCTGGAGTCCTGGGATCCATCCCCGCATCAGGCTCCTCCGCTGGGAGCCTGCTTCTTCCTCTCCCACTCCCCCTGCTTGTGTTCCCTCTCTCGCTGGCTGTCTCTCTCTGTCGAATAAATAAATAAAATCTTTAAAAAAAAAAAAAACATGCATTGGACTTCATAAAAATTAAAGCTTTTGTGCATCAAAGGACACTGTCAAAAGATGGCAAAACACCCATCCCTCCAAAGAAACACTGAATGATAAGCAGAGACCATCAGTACCAACTTTGTCAGAACCGGAAAACAGTCCAAGATTTATAGCAACCAAGCAAACACCGACTCAAGAAAAGACAAAAGTGGTAGGAAAACTTTGTGTTGTTTTTCCTTGCCCTCATCTCCTCTCTCAGGTTTAGTGGCAGTTTTGAAGAGGGCAGCTGGTGTTCCCCATGTGGGACCCCAGTCCCTGGTTCCAGAGAAAGCAGAGCAGACCTTGTTCCCCAATGATTGTGTTCTAACCTGTGTAGTGCTGGGAAGACTGACCCAAGGAGCTCGTCTGTTTCACCTGACTCAACTCGCTGAGCAGAAAAGTAGTGGGCATTGCTCAAAAACTTCGTAAGGTGCACAAAACTTGTGGCCACATGAAGCAAAAGATTATGCTTGAGACATACAATAGACTACCTAAAGCCTGCGAAGAAATGCTGGGGAGAGAGCTGCTTTAGGACATTAGAGCGTTCAAAAGTGACATCGTGTACTAGGGAATTTTGAAAGCCACATGCATGGCCAGGACAGGATGCATGCTCGGAAAAGACCTGAGAAGACCCTGAGTGTTCCCCTCTGGCTGGTCTCTCTGCTCAGTCCAAGCAGGTAGTAAAGGCTAAGGTTAAAGGAATGTTTTAAACTAGCTCAGTGTTAAAGAGAACCCCAGCATAGAGCCAGCCTGGAAAGACAGGGAGAGATGTAGGTTTTGTTTGGGGTCCTGGTATTCATGGAAATCTCTGTCAAAATACTGGCTGAACAGAGACTTCTAGTGACCACACATGACAAGGATGACAGTCCTTGCACAACTAGTTTGAGAAAGTCACCAAAGAGATGTCTGCAGCTTTCCGTAGTCAAAAACAGCAAACTCTGGGAAAGGGAGGAACTGGTTCCCAGTTACCATATTATATGCAAATACCCAGTTTTCAACAAAAACAAATCCTACAAAGAAACAGGATTATGGTCCATTCAAAGGGGGGGGGATGACAGAAACCATTCGTGAGGAAGTCCAGATACTCTTACTAGACAAAGCTTTAAACCGATGGCATTAAGTTTGCTCAGATAGTCAAAGGAAACCTGAGAGCTCATTCTGGCTCCGGCTCCAGTCTGGAGCCGACAGCTAGCCCTGGACCTAGCGCTGACTCTCGTGCTGGCTCTGGCGCTGCAGCTGCTTCTAACTCTGGAGCCAGCCCTGGCTCCAGGTCTGTGACTGGCGCTGGAGCTGATGCTAGAGCTGGTCTGGAAACTGGCTCTAGCCCGACAGCTGGCTCTGTATCTGGCCCTGGCCCTGGCTCTGGCTCTAGCTGCGGCGGTAGAGCTGGGGCTGGAGTTGGGGCTGGCTCTGTCTAGTCAGTGGCTCTCTTACCGGCTCTGGCTCTGGAGCCTGCTCGAGTTCTAGAGCTGGCTCTGGTGCTGAAGCTTATTTTAGCTCTGAAGCTGACCTTATGTCTGTAGCCTGGGTGCAGTTTCTAGAGCTGGTGCTGGAGTAGCGCTGCTGCTAGGACTGATGCTGGTGATGGAGCTGGCGGGCTCTAGCTTTGGAGTGGACATTGGAGGCCACACTAACTTTGGAGATGGCACTGGATCTAGAGACAGCCAACTCGAGAGAGGGCACGGAAGTTGAATGTAGCTCTGGAGCTGGCACCAGAGCGGGTTCTAGCTCGAGCTGGTGGTAGAGCTCACACTGGGATCTGGGCTGGAGCTTGTTCTAGCTTGTTCTAGAGTCGGCTCTGACTGCAGGTCTACAGCTAGACATAGTGCCAAAGCCATCTCTAGCTCTGGATCTGGGGTTACGGCTGGCACTGGCGCTGGTTCTGGAAAAACTGGACACAACATTCCAGGTCCACGCCAGGCAGGTCGCGATGTACAAAGGCCACCCGCTACTTCTGTCAAGGAAAGTCTGGAGGCTGACAGGAATCCTCCAAGTACCAGTCCAGCAGCCAGGAGCGCAGGATGGAGGAGACGGCACTGAGGGTAGGTCCAAACCCTGGCCTTTCCTTCCACACTGCCTCCTGTGGCACCTCTGCAGTGGGCTGGGCACCTCTACCTGGCCTTGTGCATCCAGAGACCAGCCCCATCCCATCCCCACTCTGGCTGTCCTGGAAGAAGCAGGCCTGGTCATCATAAGGTGCTCTCGATATATGTCTGCCCAACCACCCCCCTTCTTCAGGGAAGCCTGTAATATTCCTCTGTCTGTCTCTTTCTCCCGCTATAAACCCCACGAGGGCAGGGAGGGGTTGTGCCTGCTCTGTTCGTTACACAGCACTGGCACACAGTAGGTGCTCCATAAATGTCTAACGGACAAGGGAACAAACGGAGTCTGTGCTGCCCAGCCTTCTCTGGGCCCTCGCGGCACCCCGACCCGTAGCTTGTGCGCGGAGCTGCTGCCTTACTCTGCTCACCGCCTGTGGTCTGCTCCTCCCGCTGACCCTGCAGCTCTGAAAGGCGGGGCTGCAGCCCGCCCTCGGCGCACGCGCAGACGGGAGCCAGGCGCGAGGCGGACTTGGAAGCAGGTTGCTCACAACGCCGCCTGTCCTGAACCCCGCGCCGAGTGGCGGGGGGGCGGGGGGGGGCGGGGGGGGCGGCAAGCAGAACTGGGAAGGGGCAGCGGTGAGTCTGTGTCTGATTTTTTTTTTCACGATTAGAGTCAGGTCTTACGACCTCATCGCGAGGAAATACAAGACACACTCAAATTGGGGATACACCGTAAAGAAACTGGCCTGAAATCTTCAAAACTGTCAAAGTCATGGAAAGCAAGGAAAGACAGACTGTTCCCGACTGAAGGGAACTACAGAGACCTGGCAGCTAAATGCAATGCCCGTTGGAAAATTCAGCATTCTGGGGATTGGATGAAGTATTGAATCAATGTCAATTTCTTTATTTTATTGGTTGTATAGTGGGTATGCGGGGGGTATCTTCATTTTAAGGAAATATATACACTGAAGTATTAAGGAGTAATGGGATATTACGTCCTCAACTTGCTCTCAAATGGTTTAGAAAAAAAATGCAAAAACATATATATAAAGAGAATAATAAGGCAATGTACTAAACTGTCCATTTTATTATTTTTTTGTTTTATTCATTTTAAGTAATCTCTACACCCAGCGTGGGGCTCAGACTCAACCCTGAGATCAAGCATCGCTCGCTCCTCTGACTGCGCCAGCCAGGTGCCCCGTAAACTGTCCATTTTAAAATTTAAAAATGACAATGAGCATTTTAAAACTCAGTTAAAAGCAAGTAACTACTAAAGGAGTAAGTCCTTCCCCACTGCTACCCAACTACCTGACTATAGTACCAGATATGCAGCCTGTGTGCCCCTGGAGAACATGCATGTTCCACTGTAACTGCAACCAGCCGAGCTAGACTGGAAGAAAATGCATTTCATATTTTCATGGTTTCTCTGCCTAACCAAACACATACCGTGTATCACTTACTCCTCCAAGGCTTACTTGGCATTTCTGAATAAAGAGGACAGAGCCCGAGGGAAAGGTGCCAGTGGTAGGAGGAAGTTGACAAGAACCGAGTGAAACAAGCCCAGCAGGTAGCTCGATGTTGGGATTGGGGGAGGTATCCCAACGGAGAACGGGTGGGACAGTGACCACTGGCAGTGGGGAAGGAGACTTACAAAAGCCATAAGCTTGAGAGGTAGTCCCATTATTCACATTGTACAACCCCTGACAGTTCACAAAGGAAAATGGTGGACTAGACTGGTGAGAAAAATCTGATCAAGAACACCTAGAGATGAATGAACAACAAAAACAAGTCTGGTGCAGGACTGAACTAGGAAGCCAGAAAGGGAAATGCCAGCTGTGAGAGCCAGAACCGTGATGGGGGTGTGGGGTCAGCAGGTGACAAAATGCCCGTGCGGGGACAGGAGACCAGACCCAAGGCGAGGACTGGAAAGAACAGTTGAACAATCCAAGTATTCTCACCAAAAAAAAAGAGAAAAGTTTGTCACATCTTACAAAACACACAAGCCATATACCATGGGCCAGCAAATGCAACAAACAGGTAGAACTACAAGGAGAAATTGGCAGAGTGGAATGTATTTATTTATTTATATTTACCCCTCCTGCCCCAAGTGGAAGGTTTTTAATGCATCTCTCTCCATAATCAAAACAGAAAAAAAAAAAAGCAACACATAATATTTGAACAACCCAACTAACAGTTATACAGAGCACTGCACTCCGAAATTGGAGAAAACATACTCTGTTTAATCACACATGGAATATTTACAAAAATTAGCCACATATTAATCTAAACGTAGTCTCAATATATACCAAAAGATCAAGAGGATGAAAACGATGATCTCTGATCACAATATAATAAAATTAGAAGTCAGTAACAGAGATAATCTCTTCCCCCCACAAAAATCCCATATGCTTGGAAAATTTTTAAACACTTAAAATAATCAGAAGTGGAAAAAAGAAAAAAGAACTGTGGTAAGTCTGTAAAACTGAAAGTAGTCAAAGCTCTACAGTCTTTGGGGATGCAACTACACTAAAACTTGCAAGTGCATGATTTTAAGTGTCTGTATCAGTAAAGAAGAAAGATTAAAAGAGAGTAAGAGTTCAAGAAGTTAGCCAAAATCTCCCAACCCCCCCCAAAAAAGGATAGAAAAACACTTTTTGTTTTATTTTTATTTTTTATAGATTTTATTTATTTATTTGACGGGGGGGGGTCACAGGTAGGCAGAGCAGCAGGCAGAGGGAGGGAGAGAAGCAGGCTTCCTGCTGAGCAGGGGGGGGGGATGTGGGACTCGATCCCAGGACCCTGGGATCATGACCTGAGCCGAAGGCAGACCCTTAACCAACTGAGCCACCCAGGCGCCCCCAGCGAAAACATTTTTAAATAAAAACAAAAACTTAATAAAAGAAGAAATAGAGTTTAATGCACACCATCTCGAAACCGGTAACTAAAGGGTTAATGGGACTATCCCGGGCGGCAATATTTTACCCAGACCTTTCTGCTTGCCTTTAAATTTCCCTGATCCTCCGGCTTCGGCTTCGGAGAAGGTGGCCGGCTGCCTCCTTGCTGGAGACTTGCTGTGGGCGATGGTCTCTGCGGCCGCTGGGGCGGAGGAACTCGGGTTGAGTTACAGTCTCATCGCCTCACTGGCTCTTCGCACCATCCCGGTGAGGTCCTGTTCGACTGCGCATTTGAGGATGAGTGTACCAGTGTCCCGGGAGTTAGGAGGACAGCAGAGGCTGCACTTCGACCCGCGTGTCCCGGATCCACCCGGCGTTCTTCCGTTTTCAGTGGCGCTCTGCCCCTGGGGCTGTCCCCCTGGGCGGTGGGCCTGGCAGACCGACAGGGGCGGTCCCCGCCTGGAGGAGCGCCGCGGGCTCTGCTCCTCCTGCATTGAAGACTCGGGTGGACGGCTCGCAGGACATCACGGAAGACAGCGGTGTGTGAGGAGGGGAAAGTGGTGCTCTTGTTGGAGGGCATGCTGGTTCTCCAACATTCTCCTGTATCCACCCCAGTTCAGCTCAGCGTTTGTCTTAATAGCTTCTTGTTCCTAAATGCGCCCATCAGTCACATTCCTGGGTCTTCAACTCCGCTGCAAAGGTCTGTTGGCTGAGCCCAGGTTTCGTTCTTAATCCTTTGTTTCGGGGCGCTTGGGTGGTTCAGTCAGTTAAGTGTCTGCCCTCCACTCAGGTCATGATCCCCGGGTCCTGGGATCAAGTCCTGTGTCGGGCTGCCTGCTCAGTGGGGGTCTGCTTCTCCCTCTCCCTCTCCCTCTGCTGCTCCCCCTGCTTGTGCTCACTCTCTCTCTTTCTCTCTGTCAAATAAATAAAAAAATCTTCAAAAAAAAATCCTTCGTTTCTACTCCTGGGCGGGTAAGAACTACTCTGGTCTACCCTCACGGGGGCTGCGTGGAAGAAATAGGACAACTTTTCCTCTTCTTCCCTCTCCCATCTGGGTTCACCATGGTCCCCCTGGTCGACCCACATTCGTTCTCTGGCCTCCCGAGCGCCAAGCGAGGCTGAGAGGAAATGCTGTAGGCACACCGGACAGCTTAGGCCACTGTGCAGCTCAACAGGAGGCCACCTTGTCATCACTCCCTGACTCCTTCCTGTGTCAGACTCCCTGAAGTCCAAACTGGGAGCAGAGCCTTGCAGGTAAAGCTGGCGTGGGCCCTGGCTCAGAGGCGAGGCGTTCAGGGGGAGGAGGCTGAGGCCCACTGAGAAGAGCTAGTGTTGGAATGGATTAATCTGAGTGAGAAGTTACTGGAGCTGATCGCTGCTGGGCCTACTCAGCTGTGACGGCCCAGAGACTTCGTTGCTGCCCGAGTTGAGGAAACAACAGGAGACAGCCAGTTGAGGCCGGTGGCTGTTAACCCAGTTTCAGCTCCCCAGAGGGTAGGTCTTGGGTTCCCGGGTGATCTTGGGGAGATCTGGGACGGGGACACTCAGTAAGCAGAGCCCTGAGGTAAAGACGGGGAAAGGGGCAGCCCTGGCACTTGTTCCAACCCAAAGAAGCCATCTGCTGGTTTCCCTCTAGAAAACAAACCAGTTTATCTTTTTATTTTAATAACCTTAAATTTTTTTGCAGTAATTTTAGATTTTTAGAGAAGTTGTGAAGCTAGCACAGATGGTTGCCATCAACCCCTCACCAGGTTTCCGTATGATTAACGTCTCCCACGAGTATGGTAGCTTTGCTACCATTGATGACCCAGGTGCCACAGCCCCAGGCCCCCAGGGGAGTCGGGGAGGAGAGGGGACTGCCGCTCTGCTGGGAGCGGCAGGAAGACTCCAAGGCCCTGATGGGCTGGGGGTGCAGGAGACAGAGGAGGCTGGATGGGCCCATCCCCAGAGGTCCCTCCCATCTGCTGCCCTCACTTGTCACCTTCCGCCACCAGCCAGACTCCTCATCTATCCCTGCCTGGCTGTGCTCAGCAGCTCCAAGCTGCCGGCAGCCCGCATACATCAGTCCCCTGCCCTTACCTCACTCTCTTGCCCTTCCTGGCACATGCAGCCCTCTCTGGGCAGCCTGTTGGGCTTGGGAAGCCTGGAAAAAAGTCTCCCTTCCAGGTGCTGGGTTGTGGGATCCTTGGGGAGAAGTCCCTCCAGGGGCGCAGACAGCACTGGAGCTGACTTCCCTTTGTTCAGTCCCTGGCTGTCCACGCCCTTCCTTTCCTGGCCCATGTGTTCCCTTTGCAGTGTCCCCACCTCTCCCTTCACTGATTACCTGTGGGCTTGTTTGCCTGTCCCCCTGCGGAAAGCAGTGTGCCTCTTCCCAAGGTCAGCCCCCGGGGTGGTTGTCGTCTCCCAAATCCGTCAGTGTCCCAGTCGGCCCCAGATGTAACTGAGGGGGGCAGCTGCCAAGGTTGGCCACTAGACTTGAGAAATATACATTGGTGTGGCCACCCGTCCCTCATGTGGCTCTTGGCCAATGTCCTTGCTGCTTCCTCACTGGAGGAATGACACTGGAGGGGCAGGCATTATCATTCTCAGGAGGCACAGAGGTCAACACCTTGACTCAAGTCCCACCGGCGTGCTTTCATGGCCCCTTATCTCATGCCTCCAAGGCCTTAGGACATGTGCAATTTTGTATTTTACTTGTGTGCTTACTTGAATTCTCTCTATCTTTCCCTCCAAGTAAGATGCTTTGTCCACCACTATAATCTCAGTGCCTTGCCTCACTGCCTGGTACACAGTAGATGCTCAATAAACGTTTTTAAATTATTGAATGGACAAGTTAGAGGAAGAACATTCATTCTTTCATTCAATAGTAGATTGTCAGGCCCTCTGATGGTTCCTGGGGATAAAAGATAGGTAAGATACAATCCTCACCCTGGAAGAAACCAGTAAATTAAACACGTACAGAACAATACACACAATGCCATAAGGCAGAGTGTCGCAAGTGCTGGAGAGAACAGAGGTTATAAACTCTCCCTGGAGGGTCAGGAAGGCTCCAGGGAGGGGACTTGAGGGATAAATGTCGCTGAGTCTCCTGGAGTGGTGCCTATGGGCAGGGTGGGGGACGGGCATTCCTAAGCCAACAGGCCACAGTGAGGCCTGCGGGGACCTGACATGCTCAGGGAAGGTCCAGGGGAGCATGTGCGGGCAGGACTTGAAGCCAGGCTCTTGGATCTGTCCCCTCACTGTATAGAAGTGGGAGATTTTGGGGGGCGCCTGGGTGGCACAGCGGTTAAGCGTCTGCCTTCGGCTCAGGGCATGATCCCGGCGATCTGGGATCGAGCCCCACATCAGGCTTTTCCGCTATGAGCCTGCTTCTTCCTCTCCCACTCCCCCTACTTGTGTTCCCTCTCTCGCTGGCTGTCTCTATCTCTGTCGAATAAATAAATAAAATCTTAAAAAAAAAAAAGAATTGGGAGATTCTGGGGCGCCTGGGTGGCACAGCGGTTAAGCGTCTGCCTTTGGCTCAGGGTGTGATCCCAGCGTTATGGGATCGAGCCCCACATCAGGCTCCTCCGCTATGAGCCTGCTTCTTCCTCTCCCACTCCCCCTGCTTGTGTTCCCTGTCTCTCTGGCTGTCTCTATCTCTGTAGAAGAAGAAAGAAAGAAAGAGGAAGGAAGGAAGGAAGGAAGGAAGGAAGGAAGGAAGGAAGGAAGAAAGAAAGAAAGAAAGAAAGAAAGAAAGAAAGAAAGAAAGAAAGA
>NW_024425008.1:26028250-26156475 GCF_017311325.1 Ursus maritimus
AAGAAAGAAAGAAAGAAAGAAAGAAAGAAAGAAAGAAAGAAAGAAAGAGAAAGAAAGAGAGAAGTGGGAGATTTTCCACATGTGCCCTCCAGGGTCTGGGTCCAGAAGGATTATACCGGCTCCCAATGCAGGGTGAGGGGACTGCTGACCACCTGTCACTCTCCTTTGATGATGGCCAGCCAGAAAGCTCTCTTCTGAGAAGGAGTTCCCCATCTGAGGCAATTTGAAACAATCTTATGAGATTTCTTGAGCCCAAAGCTCAAATATAACCTCTCTGGTCTTCTCCCTCCCTCTCTTCTTGTAATTCCACCCAACACATCATGGAGCCGATGGGTTGCAGCTGTCTGCAGGCAATTTCTTGCCGGCCTTCCCTACGCCCTCTCCTGTTTCCTTCCCTTCTCTTTAACAGGCTTTAGCATAGTTCTCTTTGACTTTCAGTTCCAGATACCACTGCCTGTCCCGTTTGTCGTCGTGTTTGAGTTGTAGGCAAGATTTTAGAGTGCACACATGTACACGAGAGGAGGGAGTCGGGACTCTTGGGGGCTAAGGGAGGATGAGTATGAAGGAAATGAAGTTGTTAGTAAGTCAGTCAAGTACCAGAGGGCAAGGTTAACTAATTCGTTGTGCGGGAAGCAGGAGGGAGTCGTAGGTAATAACTTAGGGGCTCAATGGCTGAGATAATTCAGTCGTGTCTACAATGGAGGAGGGTCTCATAACACAGACACAAATGTCATTGAAAGGTGGTGTCAGCTCCGCGGAGAAAGGCAGGCCCCTCTGCCTTTACAGCTGGAGTCATTTCGAAGGAGGAATCTGGTAATTTTGACTTAAAAATGTCTTCATGGATTTTTCTTTTTATGCTCCCCATACACACGCCGTCCTCACCCATGGAGGCTTCCTGGATCCCTCCCCTGATGTTTTTACATCAATTTTATTCTTACTTGTATCTTTACAGAAAATGGCACAGAAATCACAGGTTTAGAATACCTAGAAGTTGTTACAGTTCCGTATTTCAAACACCTCAGTATCAAGTTTCTCTCTTCCCGCTCTATGTACAGTATTTACACGCCAGGGGTTACAGTCTCTAACACTTCAAACCAACAGGGAACAAAGACAAGGAGAAGAAGGGGGTTCCATGAACAGAATGAGGAAGAAATCAACTTTTGATACAGAATTAAAATCCAAACTCACTGTCTCAGGCCTTTCTCTTGAGAGGTACTCCCTGCAAAGGGGGGTGGGATGGTAGAGGGAAATGTCGAGGATGGAAGGGAGACAGGCCTGGCCCGGGGGTGGAGGGGGCAGCTGCAGAGAGCCCATCTGGGCAGAAGTTTCCTCCCATCAGCAGACAGGAAGAAGGCCCCAGTCCCCTGTTCCTACGTGGTCCCTGTGTGCAGCCTATTCTCATGGACAGAGGCCCCAGCATACACCTAGCAGGTGCGTGTGCCTGTTGCTTAGTCCGAGTCTAACCCTGGCTCCTGCCTTGCTCTCCTTCGAGCCCTTTCTTGTACCCTTCCTGACCACTCCTTGATGCTTATAGTAGCCCCAGACCCACTCCAGGCTTGGCCTCCCAGGGATGGCCCGGATCAAGTCGAGCCAAGATCTGTGGCTTCCTATGTGTTCACTTTATAGCTGGGTTGGGTTGCTCCGAGGCAGGACACGTGCGCACCAATAAACTGCAAGAAGCTCTAGAAGGGTGTCTTGCACAGCGAGTCAGGGTCACAGGTAGCATATCGGGCGGTCAGGATGCTTCAGAATGCAGACCCAAGGGCTCTGGGTAAGAGTTTGGGCTCCCCAACGGTGCCCTGACCACCGCACTTGTGACAGGGGCCCCCTGGCTGCAGGGCACAGGCCCTGGACGCTACAGGTACTGTCCGTGGCCACCTGCGGTGCCGGCAGCCATGCTGGGGGGAACGGTGGGGCAGGCTGGGGGTGGAGAGGGCGGGCAGGTTCCTGAGGGTGACTGTGGAGGGCACGAGATGGAGGGGGGCGGAGGGGCTCAGGATGGCACCTTCCAAGCTCAACCTGGAATCTGGGTCCCAGTTTTGCTAAAGACTGGGGGGCTCAGGACATTGGTACTAGAGGGCAGGTCCTCAGTCCCTGTCACTGTCGTGGCAGGCAATGAGTTGGTGGCGGTGGGCTTTGGGCCTGGGCAGAGCCGAACCCACAGGGGGTGTAGAGGGTGTAGAGCCGGGGAGGGGAGGCTCTTTCAAGCAAGAGAACAGAGTGAGGGTGGATTTGGACAGTGAGAGTCCCCAGGGGACTGAGTGAAAGCGGCTTGAGGGGGCGGTTTGGGGCAGCAAGAAGGCTTCTGAGGCAGGGCCGTTGGGATGAGGAAGAGGATGCTGGAGAGGCCAAGACTAGATAGGGGGTGTCTCAGCATGGCCCAAAGCCTCGGCCAGAACTGAGTTGTGCCTGAAGTCAGCCCGAGGGTCATGGCAGGGGGGGGGTTGTGGGCAGGGGGAGGCTGGCAGAGGCCAGGCCTGAGCCCTGCCTCGGAGAACACCTCCCAGCACCACAGGCCCCGAGGAGAGCAGAGTCCTGGGGCTCGGCATCTGCCAGCCCTCCACCTAAGCCATGTCCTCAAGCTGTGGTGGGCTCAGCTTCTCCGTCGGCCTGTCTTCGTCCACGGCCTCCTCCGCCTCGGGCTCCTCGGCATTCCGGGCCAGGCTGTCGGGCCCAGACACAGTCCCCAGCACTTTGGTGCTGTGCTCCTGAGCTCTGGCTCGGAGCGCTGCGATGCTGTTCTCCCTCAGTTCCTCCTGGGACATGGCCGCTGGGGGCTCGGGGCCCCCCTCCTCCTGCTCCGCCTTGTCGAGTCTGGGCGGCGCCTGGCGCTCCACCTCGGGCTTCCTCCCCGACTCCGCTGCTGCCTCCAGCGACTTTTTGTGCATCCCTAAAAAGAATTGTTGGTATTCGGGTTTAGAAAAGCGCCTGGGAAAGCCATCTTGAACTGAAAACGGCAAAGATAGAGAGAGGCCAGCATTAAGGACAAGCAGAAAGCCTTGCTTCACACACCGCAGTCGCGCGAGTCCCAGGGGCCGGGCCGGGGCAGCAGGAGGGGGGCCAGGGGCTGGGGGCCAGCTGGGCACCAGGCCTGCAGGGGGCTTCTTCGGGTCAGGTCCTTGGGCACCTGGCCTCCAGGCAGCCTGTTCTGTCCCTTCCCAAGCGCAGCATGTGCTCCCCCATCCCTCCCTCCTGGGATTCCAGATCTTAGAACCCCAAGATAAGCTGGTGCTGTTACCAGACATAGGCCCCGAGGGCAGGTGGGGGGAAGATGGCACGTGGAGAGATTTCAGGGGGAAGAAGTCCTTTGGGCAAAGCCAGAATGGTGGCCAGAGGGCCCTAGGGGTCCCCTCAACCCCCAAGAGGAGCTGTTTCATTCACCACACCTCTGGCCAAGGGAAGAGGAGGGTACAGACCCTGGGGCCACAGCCACACCCTTCTCACAGGACAAAAGAACCCACAGTCAGGGACCTGACAGGGATGAGAGTCTGAGCCGCCTTGTAGGGGGGCGCAGGGGATAGACAGCAAGCCCTGGGCCAAGCTCGCCCTCTGAGCCTCCTAAGGGAGACTAGGAGGCCTGCTGTGGAGTGCCTCTGTCCTGCTAGGCCGCTGTGGCCAGGTCTCCCTGCTCCGGGGCTCTGTCTTCTCCTCCAGGGAGCCCGCTCTCCTCACCACAGGGGCAGGGCCCCAAGGAGGGTGCGGGCTCTTACCCAGCAGCCACGGGGCACAGGAGTCCATGATGCCATCCTTGGCAGACTTGAGGATGGATTCTGGCAGGGGGATAGAGTGCCGCACCATGGCCCCATAGAGCCCATACTCCGCCATGACGCTGCTCCGGCCCCAGCACTTCTCCCGTTTCCTCCACTTGGCCCTGCGGTTCTGGAACCAGACCTGCAAGTGAGGACGAACAGGGCAGAGGTATGTTCTGAGGGGCACTGAGGCCTTACTCCAGTGGGCCCCCTGTGAAGGTCCCCACCCCTTTTATTGCTGCATCCTCTTGTGACTCCTAGTTTCTCCAGCAGGGTGCCCTCACTTAAGCTCCCCAACTCCATGGTACTCCCAGGGTTCCTCCAGGTTCAGAGTGCCCAGAAGGAGGGCACCCAGTCCTGTAAGAACATGATGGGTGAAATGGGTCGTTTTTTTCTTTTTCTTTTTTAAATCAAAGCAGTTCTAAGGATGATGGGATAGAGGGCTCTGGGTCAGGGTCTTGAGGTGGTGGGCAGTTCCCAGCATGGTCCTCGGTTTGCAGCTGAGAAGCCCCAGCGTGGTAGCTCTTTTGCAAGTGGTCACACCTCCAGCAGATAAACAGAATCTCTTTTCTGACTTGCAGAGGGACACATTCCTTCCAGGGGCTGGACTAGCCATGCGTCTTGTTCCGGGCTCCCTCTCCACCAGAACTTCAGAGGCTGAACGGTCCCTGAAGCCAGGCAAGGGTGGACTCAGGCAGCAAAGGGTATGGCATCCGGGTATCAGGAAGCCCCGGGGACACTCCCAGGAGACCCGAGTCAGCCTCCTTTCTCTGTCCTGTCCTGGCTAAGCCCTGCTTTGCCATAGTGCCCTCCGTTCACCAGCTCTCCGCAGTTTTGGACCTAACCCTGAATGACATTCCAGGGAGCTGGGCATCCATCCCTCAGTCAGGCAAGGAAGACAAAATCCTCCTGGTGTGCAGAGAAGGGGGGATGGGGACCTAGGAGGGTGCAGTGGGGGACACCCTGGAGAACGTTTCTCCACGCCAAAGCTGACTGGTGCAGGGCATGGGGTACCCTGGGGGTGTCAGCAGCGCTCCTGCCCCGTGCTTGGAGCGGTCCCTGCCATGCTTGGGGGAAGGGAGATTTCTCAGTCTCCCAAAGCAGCTCTCGTGAGACTTCCGGCAGCTGACAGGAGCCAGCGCCAGGGACAGCTGCACTGTCCCTCAGGCAGGTGAAAGCTCGGGGAGAAACCGGTGGGCTCTGGAAGGATCCCAAGCCCGACCAGCGGCCCCCTCCCATCCCCTCTCAGCCCCTGCGGGCCCTGACCCCCGGGATGGCGAGACGCCCGAGGCGCCCCGGGAAGTGGGGGGATGAGGGGGAGGACAGAGGCGGGTTCGGGGAAAATCTATTAGTTTCCTCTGCGATTTCCATTCCCTCGCCTCGGCCGGGTCCCCCGCCCCTTCCCTCCGGGCCCCTCCCCCGCCCCCGGAGGCGGAGGTTTCAGCTTTTGATGAAAAATTGCTCCAGCTCTATTCAGGAGGCGGCAAAAGAAGAGTCACCCCCAGGGGCAGCCGTGGGCTGATTGAAAAATAAGTTAATTTCTGTTTGAATCGATGGGCCTCAGGCACTGAAATATCACGGGAAATTAAAGCGGCTGCTCTCTCGGGAGCCGCGGCATTGACCCGCACTAATTAATGCTGGGGAGGCAGCGCGAGCCGCGCCGCGAGCCGCTCCCCCTCCCCGGGGGACCCCAAACACTTCTCATTTAACTAATTAGACGGGGAAAATTGGGTGTTAATTTGTTTAGGATTTTTTCCCCTCTTCCCCCCGGCAGCTCCCTCCCTGCCCCCCCCCCCCAGCGCGGGGGCGCGGGAAATGAATGCGGGGCTCGCTGGCAGATGGCTGCCCGGGTCACTCTGCAATCTTCTCCGACTTGATTGCTTGATTAGGTCGTTAGCACATTAAAAAAAAAAATTGCTTGCCGTCTGGCGCTGGCGTGATGAGTGGGACGCGCGGCAGCGCCTGGGTAATTTATCTTTTTATACGGCAAAGAATTTGATTTCAATCTGCAGATATATGGGGCGCCTTTGACACCTGTTTAACATCGTGCCGCTGACAGTTTAACCCTTTGCTGCCTCGGACGCCGGGAGGCCCGGGCGGGTGTTCGGATCCGCGCGCCCCCGCTGTTCCAGCCGCCGCCGCTATGTGGCGCAGTGAGAGCCCCAGCGGCCTCAGGCAACCCCGAGTCTGCGGCTGAGCGCGGCCCGACGCCTCCAGCAGGGGGCGCCCCGGCAGTCCTGCCTCGCCTCCCGACGACCCTCATAAGAGCCAAGTGGTCACAGACAGGCTCTGCGGGGCTGCGGAAAGACCGCGCGGTCCATGCACACCTTTAAATGGACCGAAATGTGTGTAACCCTGTTTTGAAATTTCTCCGTTTGTAAATAACCAGGAACCTACAAAAATGGGAGAGACGCGGCCCAATCCTTCCCGGGCCTCGCCACCCCCAATAGAAAACGATCGCTCGATCCAGCCTGGATGGCTCCGCCTGCAGCGAGCTGCACATTTGCCACCACCGGGTTTGGCACCTGCCGTTCCTGCTAGGGCCCTCCTAGAGAGCTGCGGAGCCATTGTGCAGGGCCTTTCCCCTGGTCCGGACCCAGACCGCCACAGGTGACCCCTGCCAAGGAAAGGGTTTATGCAATCTGAAAGCCCCTGGATGGCTGCGCTTCGTGGCCTACAGAGCGGAGACGATGAGCAATGCGAGCCCCGGCTAACTCGCCCGTCGTGCTGGCCTGGCTCCACGCTGTGCTTAGATCCCTCCCCAGCGCCACCTGTCTGTCCCGCAGGCTCTCCTCCTGACTGTCTGCCAAGCCCAGTGTCTGCGGTTTGTCTGAGACCTCTGTCCTGTCCCATCTTCCTTCCCAGTAGCACTTGGTGGCCCTCTATAAATACCCACTTGTCACAATCTGCCTTCTCCCATAGAGGAAAAATCTGAAAGGACTGATCCACATAAAAGTCTGTGACTCCTGGTTTCATCCACCTCTCAGAGAACACAGACGAATGAAGCCCTTGGTGATGGACTTCCAGGCACCCAGTGTGACCACAGAGTGTTGGGAAGGCTTTCTTTATGAATCTAAGTAAGACATCTGCGTCCTGGTCAGGAGATGACCTACCCGCTTGAATACAGTGCATTATAAAACAGCCAGACCACAGCCCTTTAACTGAATCCATGGGCAGACTCCACAATGTTTGGGATTTTAGAAAGAAGAGGTGACGCATATACCACATTACATGGCACTGCTGCAGCCCGCCAGAGCCAGACTCACTCGTTTTGATTTCTGCAGCAAAACACGTGTATATTCACGCTAAAAGGGATAAATAAAGGGCATAAAGTCAGGTCTGGGTTTTGCCACTAGTGAGTTCTGATGCCTCACTTAGGAAAGATCTGTCTTTTCAGCACAGTGTGGATTTATGGATTCTGCACACGGGATTGTGGATTATACAAAGACAGAGATGCCCCACCCGCCCCAGTGGATGCCTGGGAGGATGCGCGGTCCTGGCTTCCTCTGGATTCCATGAGCATTGGTTCTGGGGGAGGGGGCAAGGCTCTCACACGGAAACTGCGTCTTTACTGGAACACTGAAGAAGGGGGTGCAGACTTGGGATTCAGATGCTCTCTGGAGCCTATAAACAGAACCATTTTCCTGCGTCTCCTAATTTAGGCAAATGAATAACTGGTCTACAGATCAGACTTTGCCCACAGACATTCCCAAGGGAGTTGGTGCCAGCTGGTCGTTCGAACCAGGAGTCATGCGGACCCTTGCTTATGGGCTCCTGGAATGCCTGGCTCTCTGCGAAGACCAGATGCTGCTCCAATTTATGGAGGAGACCTGGACAGCCAAAACAATTTCTTTTTAGGACAGTTGGCAGGGAAGCTGTGGCTTGATGCCTTGGAGGGAAGTGTACAAGGAATTAGCATTAACCCTAACCACTCTTCATGTCTGCTTTTCTCTACCCTTCGTGGAAGCAACTGGCACGTATACAGAACTTGATGTTTACAAGAAGCACTGAAGTCAGACAGTCCCGAACTGGAATTCCCAGCTGCGGCAAAAATTGCTGTGTGATCTTGGGCAAGTTACTTGCCTTCTCTGTCTCAGTCTCTTCGAACATAAAATAATGCCTATTTTTCAGGGTTGTTTTGAGGATTAATGAAATAAGTGACAGTTCCTAAAACCCATGATTATCACATAGAAGGTGTCCAAAAAGTGCTACTTATTATTATTTCAATGGAGGCAAAGAAAACCAGGGGGAGTCTGCCCAGAGGGCGGGTTAATCAACAGCATTACCTGCCCCTCTGGCCTCCTGCGCAGGCCCTTTAGCAAGGCTGGACTGACAAATAATAACTCCAGGAGAGGGGCAGAGGGACAGAACCAATCTTCGAGCTGGACGATTTTAATACAGCTAGGCTCTGTTTCCCCTTTAGGCACCCAGAGGGCCAAAGGGAGGCCCCTGCCACTCTCAGCACATTTCTAATGTATTCCAGGCCCTTGAGGCTCAAATTCGAGAGAACAGGCATGCAGTGCCCAACGCTCCCTGCACGTTGGCTGTGATCGGAAGCTAGAAGGCCTTGGCTGGAGATCCTTGCCCTGCCTCCAACTGTCTTAGTGATCTTGGGCACGTTTCTTGACCTTTTGAGCTTCCGGTTCCTCATCTGTCCTGTCATACCGCCTCCTTGAAGGTTTGTTATAAAAATTAACTATAATAGTGCATGGAAAATGCCTGGCACATAATGAGAACTAAAAAACACTGACCAGCTGCTGGATGAATTCTGTGGATAAACGTGCAACAAGATGAGGCTTTGCTTTCCAGCAAATGCTCAATGACATTTTTTTTGCATAAAGCCAGGTCCTCCCATCTCCCACCTTTGAGATTCCTGCTAAGCATTTAGGCCCTTTTCCCTACTTGGTCTCTTGGTTCTGGCAAGCCCCAAATATTCCTTCGGCCCCTCGCGCCTTCCCTTTCCTGGCTGCCCACTTTCTACAGGAGACCGCCCCTCTCCCGCGACAGTCAAGCCTGGCACTCCTAGCAGAAGCTGCGTCAAGGCCGCAGTGGGGACCAGAGCCCTGCCTCACACGTCAGGGCTTCGAGGGCCTGAGAAGGGACCCAAAAGTGACACCAAGGGTCAGAGATTTGGCACTCCAGGTGGATCTTCCAACTTGGGAAAGAGTCTGGGTTCCTGCATTGCCCCTCAGAGGTGGCGCCCTACAGCACACAGTAGGATGCCTCTGGCTGCCAGCAGCTGGCCAGGCGGGAGCCTCCACAGCTGGCAGCGAGGGTCGCAAGAGATTGTGCCTCCACGGATAGACGGGACCTGGGGAGGGGTACTTGCCCAACAGGTGCTCTCCTGCCACCGGGCGCACTTGGAGCAGAGCGGGCAACCAGCAGTTTCTCTCACGGTGAGGGTAGAGCAGCTGTGCTTGTGCCCATGGCCTCTCTTGTCATCACACAGCTCCTGTCTTGCCAGCTCCCATCCTGGCATCTCTGCAGGACACCGTACCCAGGGCTCCTTCCCTCAAAGGCCTCGCAGGAGGCCCTCTGTGGTCCTCCCAGGATTGTCCCCCTCAAGGAGACATCTCGTAGGATGGATGCTCTTTGCACATTCCTGTCGCTCGCCTCCCCAGGCCCTGCCTTCCGATCTTGCCTCCTACCATCAGGCCTGGCTCTGTCAGCCATGTGGCGGGTCCCATCACATTCACCCGGCTTCCTTCCTCTCCTCGGGCTGGAAGCTGATTAATTTGAGCTCATCGCGGTAATGATTTAATGACTTAACACTCCACATGCGCTCAGCATTCCTGACACCATATTTCAGCATCTCCCTTGCCGTCCCCGCTTCAGGCTCCGAGAAGCCGGTCCTTGCTGCAGCCTCTGATGTCCAGTAGGGGGCAGCTTTGCCCACATTTCCCAGCAGCCCAGGCAGCATCCTTCCCTGCGCCCCTGACCCTGCGCATCTTGTCCCTCATCCTGCCCTGTTCCCCCACTTCCTTCCACTCATATTAAACCACGTTAAATGCAGAAACTCCTTTACAGAGCCTCTGACCCAGCGTTTTTACACCGGCTGCCCGCAATCACTGGAGAGCTTTAAAAACATACAGACGCCAAAGGCTTCATGCCAAAGCAATCAAATCAGAATGGCCGGGCACGGGAGCCCGGCATGGGTGCTTCCAAAAGCTGCCCGGTGATGCTAATAAACGTCCCTGGCTGAGAGACTGCATATCTTCTAACTTCTGGAATAGAATCCCTTCAAACTTCGTTCCCTATCCGTGGACAGGGATCCCTTTAAAAGAGGCAGACATGAACAGCACTAGTCAGGGTATCCAAGCCATGAACTTATATATAAGAATTTGTCCACTCGAAAAATAATTTTTTAGGAGTGAGTTTTTGAGGTTTTTTCTTGAGAACAATGCCTGCTACTCACGAAATGGTTATTTTTATAAAAAGGTTTGATACAGGTCCCCACCTGGCCTCCAGCCATCTCTGCTCCCCCAGCTTCAAGTCAAAGCACAGGCTTCAAACTCAAGAGGCAGGTGGTGACCGTGTGGGCTTTCGATGCAGACCTGAGTTAGAGCCCGGTGCCCCCCCCGCTTCCCAGCTGTGTGGCCTTGGGTCAGTTGCTGTGCTTCTGCTTCCTGGGTTGTCCCCAGGACTAAATGAGATCAGTGCTGAGATCGAGCGAGCACCGGGCACCTGCCAGGCATCTCTCAGAACACATGACCCGTGGCTCACGGCATCTGCACCAGGGGCGGGGGTCACCATCATCCCCATTTTACAGATGAAGAATCAGGGGCTCTGCAGGTTGAAGTAACTTGTCCAGTCACCCAGCTGGGAACGGTGGAGCCAGGATGTGTCTGGCTCTGAAACAGCGTCCCTAACCACTACGCAGACTTGCCTCTCCTGTGCACGTCGTGCGTTCAGAACACTCGGCACGTGGAAACTGATTTGTAAAGGACAGCTGTGATCGCTGCAGATACATGCTGAGACTTTTCCCGGGCCACCTGGGCAAGGCTATGTGACAGCTCACATGCACCTTCTGGAGCCGGCATTTAGCCAAAGAACCCTGTGGTGCTCAAAGACTCTGAGACATTCTCAGCTCCGTTCTCCCAGATCTGCAGTCCTCGAAGTCCCAGGGCCATCCACTGACTCCATGCCTAGCTCCTCCTTGCTGGCTCCTGTGGCTTCAGACTCCACCCGACAGATGCCCCCTGGCCCCACCCCCAGGCGACTTAAAGAAGCCTAGCATCTGCCTACTGGGGCATTTGTGGCAATGCAGTAATAGCTGAGCAAGAGCCCCAGAATCCTTCACGCACTCCCAGCCACCACCACCATGGCTGAACAGATCGGGCCCACCCCCCGCAAGAGGCAGCTGTTCCTTCCTACTGGTCAGCAGTGCCAGTGTGAGGCCTACCAGCAGGGGAGTTTCTCAGCTCTCCACCCCACCCCGGCCACTTGTGATGGCCAACTTTGTGCAAACAGAGGCCAGGTAGGGGTTACCACTCCACATTGACTGGATTGGGTCTTGGCTTACACACACATACACACACACACACATGCGATTCAGAATCAACACCCCAGGCTTACCCCACTGGAACCCAGTTGGGTGGGGGGGTGATGGATCTAGGCCACCATGGATAACGCACCAAACAGATAATCTGCTTATGAATAATTGAGCTTATTGTTAGTGTCAATGTCTAAAGCCACTGGCTGAAATTCCTAATAGATTTCCAGGAGAGAGGAAGACTCTTCTGGAAAAATAGCTCATGTCTCATTTCTAAATCTCTGGTTGTCCAGTGAGAGAACACAAAGCAACCCACAACTCATCTGGTTCTCCCCCCAACACACGTCCCACCTCCAAGGGTTCTTGACTGGGAGGGGTTTCAGGAAGTCGAGACCCCCGCTCCCCCTCACTTTTCCCAGCCTTAGCAGTGAACTGCTCTGGACCATTCCACTGATGGAAGCAGTTTTCACTTAAGGATGTGATTCAGTTAAGGCAAACCCAAATCTTCTGGAAATGTTCCTTCTACCCCACTCGCTTCTTCTGACTCATGGAAGCCCTACCTAGAAAATCATCAGACTTCATCTTCTCCCAGAGAAACGATTAAGCAGACCCAGTCCTGCCTAGTGAGGGGGGTTCTGACCTTGGAAAGGTCTTGCTGCTGATGAAAGGGAGCCCTGTGCCCAGCACAGCTGAGAACATCCCAGTCCAGACCAGTGGTTGGTTATGACGCAGAAGTCTCTAGGACAGGGGCACCTGGCTGACTCAGAGGAGCATGCGACTCTTGATCTGGGGGTTGTAAGTTCAAGCCCCATGTTGGGTGTGGAGATTACTTAAAAATCAAATCTTTAAAAAAAAAAAAACTGTAGGAGAGGAGAAGGGCTTAATGAACCATACTTGCAGACAAGAGTCCCCAGCCACATCCCAGGCCAGACCCGAGCAGGAGCTCTGGGCAGGGCCAGTTGTCTGATTGTGAGAGGAAGGAGTTTCAGGTGAATGGAGGTGGTGGGGAGTAGACAGAAAGAGGGGGGGGCGACCTTTTCTTCATGAGTCAGGGGAGCAGAAGGAAGGGAAACAGAAAGGAGTCAGGACTAGAAGCCATTCTCCCCTCCTACCCACCTCTGGCCTTGGAGCAGACATTTAGCTATACCTAAGAGCTATTTGCCACAACGGAGACCCCCCCCTTAGAACCCATGACCCACCCAGAACACCTTGTCTCACCACAGGCCCCTTCACGGTCTGCCTGCCATACTCCTCAGGAAGCCTACATTCTGGAACAGCAGGCCAGCCACATCATCTGAGTCTCTTGTCCCCCCACCCCCCACAGTGCCCACCTCACATGGTAGGTGTTCAGCAAATACCTGTCAGCTTAACTGGACTATTCTTCACAAGGACCCAGAGCAGGGGGGTGGGAGATGGGGTCACAGGTATCCAGGAGCCTGGGGCAGTCAATGCCTCAGAGAGTGTGGAAAGAGAGAGAGGGACCTGGGGCTCTGTTACCTGTATCCTGTCTTCTGGCAGCTCCGTTTTCATGGCCAGCATCTCCCGGGCATAGACATCTGGGTAGTGGGCCTCGTTGAATGCCTTCTCCAGCTCCTCTAGCTGGTAGGAAGTAAAGATTGTCCTAAGGGGAGCAAAACCAGACACTCAGGATCCAGAAACTGAAGGACACTGGTCCAGGGAGGACAGAATGACACTCCTCCATGCCTCCTAGACAGACCTGAAACACAGGGCTGGCTCAGCATATCAGACACAGACTCCCTCACACACACACACACACACACACACCCCACACTCTCACACTCATGCTCACATATGTTCACACACACTCGTAGCTTAACCCTCTAGACTCTTCTTCATTCAAGGCTGAGGACCCCCACTACCCTTCTTGGGAGGACATTATTTTAGCCCTCAGTGACATTTCATACTGGGAATCTTTCTGGAAGTGATTTGGGAGAAAGTGTGTTGAGACAGAAATTTCAGAAAACTGTAGAAAGCCCTTCTTCTTCCTCCCAAGCACAGAGTGAGGGACTCACCAGATAAACAAACCCTTCAGGCCTACTGGGACCTGCTTCCCAGTTTCCTCGCACAGACAGTAGTTTATCTTTTAAATGACACCCACGTTCAAAGACCCACCAGAAGGTCCAATGGAACGGAACAGCTTGAACAGCTGAGAATTGACTCTCCCACCTCCTCACGCACCCCGACACTTTGCCCTCCTCACCTGCCCCTCCCCTGCTGCCAGGTCTACTAGCTCCTCAGAGCTGCCCTCGGAGCCCGTCCACTTCCTGTGCTCAGAAGACAAGGAGCACCTTCCAAGCAGCTCACACCTAGACTCAGCCACTCATCAAGGGGGCATCCCATTCAGGTCACTGTGACAGAGCCCGCCTGCGCAACCCCCACTCCCCACAGAGCCGTCTACATTGACCTATTAGGGTCCTAACCTGTTTTAAGAATCCGGTAAAAGCTACATCCTTTTGCCCCAGGAAAATGGGCAAATGAATACACTCCAGCACAAAATTTTACCTCCAACATCAGGGGCTTCGTAGACCCCCTGTTCCCCATAAACCATACACGCCCTCTGACAGGCACCAATTCTTCTCTTTTCAGACCTTAATTTCACCCACTTCCAGGTGACCCTTATCCTGTACCCTTATCAATCAATGGGCAAGATAGCCCTGATTCCACACACCCAGCTCGTAAAAATGGTTCATTCTTAGCTTGAGCCCCTGGATCTGACCCTGGGGACCAGCACAGGGGGCTAGAATCCTTCACTGATGCCCTCACTCTCACCCTCACCCAACACAAGGAAAAAGTACACGTGTAAGCCCCATTGGGTCCTTGTGCTGGTGTCGGCTTTCATATCTTGGGGGAAGATGCAGGGGATGTGTGAGGAAGAAAGATTCTGCCCTTTATAGAAAATGACTGGCTTGATTCTAAATTGTTTCTCCTATTCTCTTGGGAGGGAGGAATGGAATGTTTATGTACACAGAAAGTGAATTCTTCACAATTTTGAAGATCTGCTGGTTTCTATTTTGCTCTTGCCACTTACTGAAGGGCCCCTGAACAGATTGTCAAAATAAACAATCAAAGCATGTAAGTCTTCTCAAAGCTAGGGAAACCGAGGCACACAGGTGTCGTGGTTTGGCCAAAGCCAAAGAAGGGAGAGGATGAGCGGTCGTTTAGAGCCGTTCAAGTACCAGCCTCTGCTTGAGAGAACTCTCATTGAAAAAACAGAACAAATCAAAACCTCGAATCCCCCAAACTTTCCCTCATTCCTGCCTCAGAGCTAAGGAAACCCTCCTCTCCAGGGGGCTCCTGCATCCCAAAATGTGATCTGAACCCTGCTCCTGGCTTAACGCAGAGCCCCACACTCTTCAGGTGCCCACTGCATCCTGTCTGCAGAGAAGCTGTGCTTTCCCGGTGCACAGACGAGCAGAATGAGCAGAATCCGAGAGACTGCCAAGGCAGCTGTTCCATCCCTACTCCCGTCTCCGACCCTTACTAAGCCCAGCGTGTTTCCGGGAGAAAAAGAGATGCCCATCTCTCATTACCAGATCCGGGGGCTCTTACCTGGAAATCCCCAAATGAGAGAAGCTCAGGAAAAAACTTTTTTTTTTTTTAACTAATTAAAAGCTGCACCGGCCATCAGTAGCCGTTCTGATGTCTCTAATGATCTGCTCTCTTCATACACCAGAAATCACCTGAAACCTAGGGCAGGTGGGGGTGGCGCTGTCTCACTGGGAACCCCCAAACATCTCCTCAGTGGGGAGAGCGTCATGGAAGGACAGAGTCAGGAGCCTTAAGCAGAGACTTTGGGCTAGAGGTCAGCCAGTCCAGCTGCCACACAAGGAGATGTGCTGGAGCAGAAACGCTGTTCCGATGCCCAGGGGATGGTTTCTCCTGGACTCTCCTTGCTGTGTGAACCTCTCTTCCCGTTTCCACACCAGCACAGAAGCAGTTCAGCCCCAGCTCTGACCTGTCCCCCCTCCATGGTCCCCGTCCCTGTCCCTGCTCGGGGAAGCTGACAGGATCTCGCACCCTGGGACCCGCAGGAGAAGGGTGCGTAAAAGACACTCTAATGAATATTTGTTGGATGGATGAATGTAAAAAAAAATGACCCAGGATCAATGTTTCCATTTAAAATAAAACAAAGCTAAACACAACAAAAACACTGCCTAAAGGGAACGAATAAACGAGGTCACTGAGAAACCAAGTCGAAGTTCACCCTCATTCCAGCCCAAACCTATTGGGCCCTTAGAGGACAGGAAGAGCCATTTTAAAAGGTGGGAGCCAATAGGGGAGTTTCCAAGGGCTAGCTAAGAGAGACGGGAATGCAGAAAAGTGCCCAGAGAAAGAATGCAAAGAGGCTGGGAACAAATTGGGGAGAAGAGGATGGAGTGGATGGCAGCCAGGGGAGCTCCCCAGGGGAGAAATGTCCCTTGAGCCAGCAGGAACCTTGCAGGCACCCCACCTGGACTGGGGCGCAGAGAGAGATTGGGGGAAACAGACTGGCCGGTAAGCACAGGGAAGGAATCTGGAAGCAGCACTCGCAGAAAGTCAGGCAGATTTTTGGTTCTCACTTCTTTATTTCCCTAAAACCCCCTCATGAATTTCTACAAGGAACTATAGTAGCCGTGGTGTGGATGCGGAAGGGAATGAGGGTCTGGGGTGGGGGTGGGGGCTGCTTTTCAGGACATACCTTTCAGCACCTATTGAATTTTAAAGTTGTACCAGTAATGCCTACTTGAAGACTTATTTTTTAAAATTCTCTCTGTAGCGGGTACCCCAATGTAGCCCACTCGGCTCCAGCTGGGGCTGGTGGCATCATCCAGTCCACACACTTTCCCTCCCCATTTTACAGACCAGGAAACTGGGGCTCACAGAAGGGAAGAGACCCTCTCAGGATCACAAAAGAGCAGAAGCCTAACGAAAATTTTCTACCCGTGCAGCTAGATCGCGCCCAAGATGTTCGGCGCGGTGGGAGCAGAAGGCTAGGGGTGTGGCAGAGCGGACAGGGCCGCGGGAGCGGAATGCGCGCCAGGGGGCAGCGGGCAGAGGGGCCGGCTTGGGCGGGAGGTGCGAGCCACTCTGCCCCGCGGTCCTCCGAAGGCGCTGATGCTTGGATCGAATCTGGGGACCGCCTGCCCCTCTCTGGCTCCAGTTCGGCCCTGGTTTGGCCTTTCCTTTCTCCCGCAGAAGGAAAAAGCCCGGGCCGTGTCGCCTCCCCGGCGGCCACACACTATCCTCGCCCGGTGTGGCTGGACGCCAGGGTCCCGGGCCGATGTCTCCAAACAACGTTTGGTCTCCCCGGCCCTGGAGCAGCCTTGGACTTCCAACTCAGGAGTCGGCGAGAATAGGGCTGGAGCGACCCGACCCCAACAGGATCTGACGGGGAGTGGGCGAGCAGAAGAAGTAACAGAAAGAGCCGCAGGGGCCTTACCTGTGTCGCCGCTTCTTCCGTTTCTTGGTCTGGTTTAAAGCCGATTTGGACATTTTTCGGTCGCTGGAGGAAACATCTTCAGAATCTGAAAAGCGGGCGGAGGCACATGCGGCAGAATGGGGGGCGCGCTCGGCAGCGCCCGGGGATGTCAGGCGCCCGAAGCCCGCGAGGGCCCCACCACGGGCCGCCTCCGGGAGCGGCGGGGGCCTGCTCTGCCTGCCGGGGGAGCCCTCCGAAAGGTCGGCCCCATCCCTCAGCCCCGGCTGGCTCTACCCACGCCGGCCCCCGAATCCGGAGATTTTGAACCGATTTCGTTGTAAGAGAGGCAAAGGCCCCAAAGCGCTTGGGGCAGGGACGGCGGTGGAGCGAGGCAGCCTCAGTGGGTCGCATGGCCGGCGGGCGGGGATCTCCGAGCTGCGCCCTGCCCTGCGCCTGTAGCCCCGGCGCCCCGGGCCCGTAAGTTGGCCCCGGGAAGAGGAGCCGGGGCGCAGGAAGCTGGGCGCCGGGAAGCGCTGGAGTCTCCCCCGGCAGAGCCCCTTTTCCAGTGCCTGCAGAATGCGCCCCCGCTCGAGACCGGAGAGACTGCGACGCGCCACTTTTCGTTGCCCCTCCAAATAAAAATAAATAAATAAATAAAAAAGATAACGAAAAATCGGGGGAAGTGCCGAGCGCGAGCACGAGCCGGAGGTCGCGCGGGTGGGGACGCACCGCCGGGAAAGCAGTCCAGGGAGGGCGCGGTGGGGTCATCCCGGGGCCCCCGAACCCGCCGGGCGCTGGCATCCGATAGATTGTGGCGTTTAGGTGGAATCGGATGGTGGCCGCTCCTGCCGCCGCAGAGGCCAGGGTGTCCAAGCTCGTGGGGTGAAAAATAAACCCCAGCTGACCAACGTGGGCGTTGTGGAACGGAGAAAAAGAGCAAGGAACAACTTTGGATACCAGGGCCGGGGCCGAAGCGGGCACCCGCTTCCTGGGCCGCCAGCACGCGGAACAGAATCGGCTTCCGGAGCGCGGGTCCTCCGGGAGGCCGGGGCCGCGGTGGAGCTGCGGAGCTGGAGGCCCCCAGCCCGCGCCACAGGCTCCGACACCCCAAGCCGGGTTTCCGGTGGGGCCCCCACCCGGCGCCGCGGCAGAGCGGGGCCCGACGCGGGGACCAGAGAAGGGCGCGGAGGCCGGAAACGCCGGGGCCGAAACCAGGCGGGCGCCGGGAGCATCCTCCCCGCGCCGGCCCCGGGCGCGCCGGCCCCAGGCAGGAGCTGCGACCCCTCGGCCTGGCGCGAACTTTTGCGCCGGGAGGAGGCCTTGAGGTGCAAGCGAAAGCCGACGGCGTGGGGCTTCCGGCTCTCGCCCCCAGTCGGGCAGCCTGGCAGCCTCGCCCTCACCTACCCGAGCTGGCCGTCTGGCTGGTGTCCAGCGGCCCCGACGCTCTGCCCAGCGGCTGCAAGTGGACGCTCTGCGGGTCGGACAGCACTTCCAGGAAGGTGGGCTGCGCGTAGAAGCCGGGGAGCCCCCCGGGCCCCAGCAGCCCCATGCCGCCCACTCCTGCGGGACTGAGCACGGAGCGCGCCGCCAGCAAGTGCCCGGGGGCCAGGCCGTCGAGGGCAGCCCGCGGGTGGGAGCTGGGGGGCTCCTTGTTCAAACCCAGTATCTCCTGGATGCCGAACCCCGTGCACCTGGCCGGGGCGCCCCCC
This sequence comes from Ursus maritimus, assembly GCF_017311325.1. Lineage (NCBI taxonomy): Eukaryota > Metazoa > Chordata > Mammalia > Carnivora > Ursidae > Ursus > Ursus maritimus. The sequence goes on from NW_024425008.1 coordinate 26,046,620, forward strand.
GAGGTACTCTTGGCCACTGTCTCGGATTTGGGCTTGCTCAGCGCTTCCCCCGCTTTCCCCGTCATCTCCCGGCTCTTTGGAGGGGCTGAGGCCGCAAGTCTTTTGCTCCCCCCACCCCCCCGCCGGGCTCCCCGCTTCGCGAAGTTGGTCCCAGGTGCCCCCTCCGGTGTCTAATGCTCTGGAGCCCCAAGGAGATTCCCCTTTTATCCAACCAGGCGGCAGCCCAAGTGGGGTCAGAGCTGAGCAGCCAATCACCGGGGCCAGGAGCATTAGGAATTCCAAAAAGCTGGCAGCTCCCGCCGCAGGCAGCACCGAGGGGCCAGGGCGCTGGGGGCCGGGCACCGGGAGGACTCGGCAGGATGCCCATGGGCAGGGACCCCAGGGCCTGAAATGAGACAACAAGGTTCAGGGCTGTTCCAGGAGGCTGGGGGGCTTGGGATTCTGGGCAGAGCCTGGCTGGGACATGTCCCTGGGGTGGGGTGGGAGGATGGGCTGAGGGCAGATGTTAGAGACTGGAAGTCCTCCCTCCCTTAAGTCCAGTGCAGATTGACAGGGTCAAAGAAGCCCAAATATGGAATCCTTGTGTAAAAGGCAGAACAAGGAAAGGGGGCAAGTGCCCTGGACAGGGTGTGTGGTGGCAAGGGAGAAAGAGGGGTCAGATTGTGAAGAGGGAGATGTATGGGTGGGAAAAGCTCCACACCTGCCTTGCAGCACAGGATAAAGCGCCTAGTTCAGAAGAATTACTCAGTAAAGGTCGGCCCAATGAATAAATGAATGATAAAGAGGTCAGGAGTAGGGGTCCCTGGCGGGGCAAGAACAGTGGTGATTTCTTTGGAGAAAAACTGCGGGCATCCACACATCCTCCTAGAGTAAGCATGAGTGTGCCCAGCTTCCGGGGAAGGACTTCATGTATTCTTCCGTCCATTCCTTCGACTAATGCGTATTGAGCACCGTCTCAGGTCTGAGCTAGGACCTCGGGGTCCGCTGTAAATTAGCTAGACAAGGCAAGGGGTCTGCTATACCTCCGAGTTCACGGGGCAGATAGAACGAAGAGGATGGGATTGTGGATGTGGAGGACCAGGCTGGAGCGAGGGCATTAGAGGCAATTAAGAGGTGAGCTTCTGTCCCCAGTTGAGCAGGATCGCTTGACCAACTCCTGTGTTGGAAGTTACAGAATTGCGGCCAACTGGGCCAGTTGAAAAGTGATAAGAAGCGGGACCCTACGTGGAGAATAGGCTGAATTCCCAAAGTGGGCCATGAAGCCACTGGTTTCCTGCTTGAGGGCTCTGCGGGGAGCAGGATCCCCTGGGGCGCAAATGTCAAGTGAAGGTGATTCTACACACACACCTGCCCTGGGCCTCTGAGTGCCAGCACCCCACCAGCTCAGCTAATTCTTCTGTGACATTCTTGGGGCCAGGGACTGTCTTATTTACTCGGCATTCCCCACTCTACTGTGCCTGACACACACTAGGTCTTCATTCCATCTTCCTCGCGCTCTTTCTCGCATGCTTGCGTGCTTTCTTAAGAGGAGTAGCTTTTATTTCCTTGTCTCCCAAATAAAGTTGGTTGAATTGGTTGCTTTAAATATTTCTTGAATTAAAGTCACCCTATGAGGCAAGATAAAGACAGGGGGGGTTGCTTTAGGCCAAGACTGGAAAACCAGACTGGGGGAGAGATTCCATTGAGGATTTCTTGGCTAGTCAGCAGCAAACCCCCAAATACACTGAAACCTCCTCACCCAGCCTCCTGCCAAGGTGTCTGGTACCCCTCGTAGTTGCCACGAGGCCAAACTGAGAGATGAGAGGAGAGCCCACAGGGGGTGGAAACTGAGGCCTTGCTATCAGGGCTGTTATGAGGTAGGTCTCCACTCACCCTGGCTGGGTCCACACAAGAGTTGGAACTGGGCTGGGGGATTTCTTGGTGCAGAAGGTGTCTGGGACAGGTGTACTGTTCACTCCAAGGGCTGCCTCCCTGTCCCATAATAATGCCATTCCTACTGTGCACTTATGCTGCTCAACCCCTTTACGTAGCAAAATCTCTGTCCTCACAAGAACCCTGTTGGTATCTTGGTTCCACATCTGAAAGTTGACATACCTATTCTTGTTTCTTTTTCTTTTTCTTTTTTTTGTTTTCTTTTTTCTTTCTTTCTTTCTTTCTTTCTTTCTTTCTTTCTTTCTTTCTTCTTTCTTTCTTCTTTCTTTCTTTCTTTCTTTCTTTCTTTCTTTCTTTCTTTCTTTTTCTTTTCTTTCTTCTTTTCTTCCTTCAGTCCTTCCTTCTTTTCTTTTCCTTTTTTGTGAGTATGGTTGACATACATGGCATAGCCATTCTTACTTGCAAGCTGCAGACTCAAGGATATGTAATCTTGAGACATCCTTCACCTTGTATTCTATGGAGTTGGGTTCCATGTGGCACCACTCACACAGACAGCAGCAGAAGTGGAGGGGGAGGGGCAGAAGGAATGGGAGAAGCATGCTCCTGGCTGAGCAGGAAGCCCCATGCAGGGCTCCAACCCAAGACCCTGGGATCATGACCTGAACCAAAGGCAGACGCTCAACCGACTGAGCCACCCAGGCGCCCGCCCCTCAGGTAAGAATTTCTATCCCCATTTTATGAATATGGAAACTTAAGTGCCCAGAGAGGTTAGGTAACCTGTCCCAAGTGACCCAGCTAGTAAGCAGCAGAGGCCAGACTCAACTTCAAGCGAGTCTGGTGTCAAAAGCTGTTCTGTTTTGACTTCATCCCTCTCTTGGCCTCCTCTTCATGCCAGCCTACCCTGGAAGGATGAATGGGGATGTTATGTTAATGGCATCTGTCACGTTGCTTACTTATCCCGGGACATCCATGATGAGCCAGATGCCAGCCAATGGGCAAGGATGTGAGTGATGGAAAACAAGCGTGTGAGTGATGGAAGCTCGCCTCTTGCCAGGAGATGAGGATGAAAAGTCTCTTGACCAAACCTGTACCTGAAGCTGCCAGTTCCCTACCCCAGGGAGACAGTCACCACCGTGACCGAGGAGGTGGGGATGGGGGCAACCCCAGGCTCCCTGAGAGACACCTTTCCAGAGACTGCAGGTGGAGGGAGGGCCCAGCATCAGCCTGAAGCCAGCCCCACCCTCAGACCTGAACCTCTGACAGACTCCTGGGGGTGGGGGTAGGTGCTGTCTAAGAATTTGGGTTAGAGGCGTGGGGGGTGAAATGTACCCTTTTGGAGACATTCGGCCAGGTCACACTGGATCCAAATTCTGGGTCTGCCACCTAACAGCTCTGCGGCTTTGAACCAACCATTAAATTCTCTCTTAGCTTTGATTGCTGACCTATAAAACAGCCTGGTACTAGATTTGGGAGCACCCCCTGGCCCCCTGAGATAGCACTGCGGTCAAGAACATGGACTGTAGGGGTGTCCGGGTGGCTCAGTTGTTAAGCGTCTGCCTTTGGCTCAGGACATGATCCCAGAGTCCTGGGGTCAAGCCCCGTATTGGGCTCCTCTGCTGGGAGCCTGCTTCTTCCTCTCCCACTCCCCCTGCTTGTGTTCCCTCTCTCGCTGCCTGTCTCTCTCTGTCAAATAAATAAATAAAATCTTTAAAAAAGAAAAAGAACATGGACTCTAGAACCAGAGTGCCCAGGTTCCAACTCCTGTTCTATCACCTCCTTAGTGACCTTGGGAAAGTTACCTGACTTCTCTCTGCTTTCTGTGCCTCGGTTTCCTCATCCATAAAATGGGGATAATGGTAGTACTTGCCCGTTAGAATTGTCAGGAAGATTAGAAATGTGCACAAAGCTCTCCTGTGAGTTTACAAAATAAGGTTCTTTTTTTTTTTGTAACTTTCAAATATTGATATATGTGACATATGATATTTTAGGAAGAAAATAAGGTTCTTATGAGTGTTGGTTACTATTATCATCATGCAGGAGGCATTGTACTTGGGACTGGCGAAATGTAGGGAACAGGACAGATCTAGTCCCAGCTATCGTGGAGTTTGGGCCAGTGACTGAAGGAGGTGATATTTTTAAAGCACTGAGCATGTTCCCGACCCTGGGCACTCAGTACATCGTGGCTCGTACTATTATTATTAATGGGAGCCAGATCCCTTACTACACTGAATCTACTCAACGTCTCTGACAGGTCGGGTGTTCTGTCCTCACAACACAAATAAGATGTCGAGACTCAGGGAGGGGGATCCGGGGTGAGGGAGGAGGCCACCTCCTTCCTTTGCCGTAGCACTGGTCATTTTTAGCACCAGCTGCAGCTAAGTCATTCTCCCCTGCTAGCCTCCTCCCTGAGTCACTACCCAGCCGTCAGCAACAATTTTTGGAGGGAGGAGGAGGGGGAAAATGCAAGGGAGAGAAAGGATGTGTGTTTGAATCAATAATCCCATTATGAATCTGTCACCCATGAACGTGTTTCACTTTTTTAAATGCTCTTGTGTATTTGGGGCTTCCCCCTTGAGAGTAAGCCTTCTCCTTTGTTGTGCTGGCCAGTTCTCCTGAGGGTCTCCTTAGAGAGCCCCAGAGGCCCTCTTCTATCATCCTCCAGTCGTCAGACATTGGGCCAGGCATTCCACTTTCTTCGTTTAGTCAAGGGGCTATTGCTGGGAGAAAAACAAGAGAGATTCTGGTGCACATTTAACTTACATACAATGAACGTGTACTAAGTTCTGGACTTTTTGACAATGATTCAATGCATCCGTCCAACTACCCTGAAAGATGTGTATCATCGTGCTTTCCACGTGAGGAAGCCACCTCAGTGAGGCTAGTTGACCTTCCAAGTAGCATGCGGCCACCAAGGGCGAAGCAGAGTCTAAATGCCCTGCTTTCTTCTTTTCTTTCTCTCTCTCTCTCTTTGAGTAAGCTCTAGGCCCAACATGGGACTTGAACTCATGACCCTGAGATCAAGCATTGCATCTCCTACCAGCTGAGCCAGGTGGGCACCCCTCTTGTTTTCTTGAAGATAGAATCAGAGCCTCAAGCAGAAGAAGGGACCTTGGATAGAGGGAGGGAAAGGATGCCCCAGGAATGCTTGAGCCACCATCTTGCCCCACCGAAAATGGGGGAGGGGAAAGGAAGGGGAACCAGAAGGGGTTGAGAAGGGCCACTGAGGGGAAGGCTGATGAATCCCTGGAGCCCAGGGCTGCTAAGAGCATCTTTCCTCACACACCTGGGCCTGGTTCTTTCTTCTAGCTCTCCAAGGAACAATCCTCTTTGGACTTTTCTTGGAGGGCCTCAGGCAGTGGGAAGGAAGGAACACACTTTTGGCAATGCTTTCAAGCCAGCCTTGTAGAAAGCCCTGTTTCTGTCAGTCCCCTCCCAGGTGCCCCCTGGAGCCCCCCCCCCGGGATCTTATCCCAGCAGAACACCACCCATCAGGCTTCAGGTGCCCACAACACCTGTGCCCTCCCTCCCTAAGTATGAACCCTTCCTTCCTTAGTCCCCAAGGGGAAAGAAAAACATTCCACTCATGTCGCCCTGTCTCTTCCCCGGTGTTCATCTATGGGGAGTGTGGAGCAATGGGGAAAAGCAAGCCTTAGAGCACCTGCTCCGTGATCAGCCTGCTGCACGTCCCTTGCTGTGCCTCAGTTTCCCTTCGGTCTCAGGTGGTAGGAATGACTGCAGCCCTGATGCCCCAAGAGGGTGTTCTGTCTTATGCCATAGGACTGTTGCATGAGAACTTAACCGGATATCTTCAGAAAGTAGTTATTGTACACCTGCTCTGCACCAGACGCTGTGGGAATACTGTGGGGGTCAGAGAGAGCAAAGCCCCTGTTCTCATGAACTCAGATTCTGGTTGTGGGAGACAGTTAGCCAACAGGCAAGTAAATACGCCAGCAAGATAATTTAAGAAGGCAAAAGTACTAAAGAGAAAATAGAGCAGGGTTAGGGGTTACAGAGAGATTGTGGGAGGGGGCTTTTTTTGACAAACAGGAAGGACTTTCTGGGGAGTCAGCGTCTGGGTGGAGACCTGAGTTGTGAGAAGCCAGCCATGTGGGGGGGGGGTGCTGGGGCAGGTGGCAAGGTTAGGGACAGCTGGTGTTCCTGCCCTGGGGAGGAACCAGGTAGGCATTTATTTTTTATTTTTTATTTTTTTAAGATTTTATTTACTCATTTGACAGAGATAGACAGCCAGGGAGAGAGGGAACACAAGCAGGAGGAGTGGGAGAGAAAGAAGCAGGCTCCCAGCGGAAGAGCCTGACGTGGGGCTCAATCCCAGAACTCTAGGATCACGCCCTGAGCCGAAGGCAGACGCTTAACAACTGAGCCTCCCAGGCGCCCCCCAGGTAGGCATTTCTGAGGAACAGCAAGGAGGCCAGGGAAGCTGGAGGGGACAGCTGAAGGTCAGGTGAGCCTTTGGGAGGAGCTCCGAGGGTCAGTAGGAGTCAGGCCCTGCAGGGCCTCATGGGCCAGGGGAAGAACAGTGGATGTTATCCTCAGTGTGAAGGGAAGGAGTTGTGAAACAAGGAGGCCTTCAGGAGGCGGCTCTGTGGTCCAGGCCAGAGACAGCACAGGTTGGTTTAGGGGTCAAAGGCAGCCGTCGAGGTAGAGGGTAGAGGATAGATTTGGGATTAATACAGAAGAAAGTGGAAAGCAGCAGAGGCTCTCCCACGGCTGAGTGCAGTTGTTAAAGCTCAGAGACCTTGGAGCCCAGGTCTCTCTGACAGCCGTTTCTATGTTCTCACAGAGTCCCAACAGTGCACACAGCAGGCCCTGGGCTCCCCCGAAGGGATCTGCAGGAAGCTCAAGGACCCCTGTGGCCTTTCTCCTTCCCTGTGCCCAGAAGTTCAGCCTCCATCTGTTTATCAAATTCAGGGGCAAGTTTCAGATCCAAGCAGGTCCCAATGATCAGTGGAGCAGCTTGCCATAGCCGTTACTGTAAAGCTGTTGTAAATGGGTGGAAAGGCAGGTGGGTCTGGAAGAGGAGCACGAGACGGAGGCAATGGACATGTGACCTGATGGGCAGCTTGACCAGAGACCCAGGAGGCAGGTGGGAGTGAGGGAACCATGGAGATGCTGCAACCACTTTAAAAAGGGTAAGGGGTGGGGGAGCAGAGACAGCACCAGGGGCTGATCCCAGGAAGAAATGTCCAGATTCCTCACTTACTGGGCCTCTGAGGTGGGCAGCTTGACCGTCACTATTGCGTGACTTTGGGCAGGTCCCTTCTCTTCTCTGAGCTTCAGTTTTGTTGTGTGTAAAATGAATTGTTGGGGCTCCTGGTTGGGTGACCCACTGTTGGCTTTGGCTTAGGTCATGATCTTGGGGTCCTGAGATTGAGCCCTGCATCGGGCTCCACGCTCAGTGCGGAGTCCGCTCGTCCCTCTCCCTCCCCGTCTGCCCCTCCTCCTGTGCTCTCTCTCTCAAATAAATAAATACAATCTTTAAAAAAATGAATTGTTGTGAAGATTACATGAAATATCTAAAGTCCTATAACAGACACTCATTATTTTGTGAGCTGTCCAACATCTGAACCTGATTCCTATTTGGGAGAACTCCCCAACTTATGAGTCCTAGTGGAAGACAGAGCCCTGGATTCTGCAACGACACTGGAAATGCCAGACATTTGCTTTCCCAGCGTTCCTTGCAGCTGGAACAGGGTCATGGGACCTGAGATCCATCAATCAGAAGCAGCCGCCCCTGACTTTGTATTGGGAGCCAGTGACACAAAGAAGCAAGAGAACCCAGGAGAGTCTCCTGCAGTACAGCAGTGGCTGCTGTAAGATCAGGTTCCAGGGTAACAGGCTGGCAGCAGAATTCCTTGCCCAGGGTCAGTGGTGGCATCAGTGGGAGTTCCAGCACCTAGGGTCCAGTGGAGATGACCGTAACTGCAGTGGCTTCTTCACGAGACCATACTGTCATGAGCTTTTAGGCATTGACTCTAGCCTGCAAACCTGGAGAATCTCTGCACTACCCAGTATCTTTCTAGTAAAGTCCTTTTTTTTTTTTCCAAACAAAAAATCTTACATGTTTGGGCTACCTGGCTGATTCAGTCGGTAGAGCATGTGACTCTAGATCTCAGGGTTGTAAGTTTGAACCCCACATCGGGTGTGGAGATTACTTAAAAATAAAATCTTTAAAAAATATATCATACAGGGGCGCCTGGGTGGCTCAATAGGTTAAGCGTCTGACTCTTGGTTTGGCTTAGGTCATGATCTCAGAGTTCTGAGACCGAACCCCGGGTCGGGTTCCCTGCTCAGCAGGGAGCCTGCTTCCCCCTCTCCCATTTGCTGCTCCCCCTGCTTGTGCTCTTTCTCTCTGTCAAAATAAATAAATAAAATATTTAAAATATATATCGTACATATTTATTACTGAACCAACCTACTAGTGCAGAAGCATAGAAACAGAAAAAAAATAGCATGTTCTCAATAAAACACGTCTAACTGTTCAGGCAGTAGTGACGTTTACGGAGTGATACGGATGAACAGGTGAGCTCCATGCAGCATAAATATGTGTACCATCTCAGGTGTGATTCTTCAGATACCCAGCTTGATTCTCTCCAATATCCCCTCTTGGAACTGTACCTGACTTTATTACCAGTTTTCATCTGAATCCGCCGGGGAATGGGACAATTCTGCTTTTGCTTCTTAGCCAGGAACAACTTGATCCTGCGAGTCTTGTGAGAAGCCAAGGCAAAGAGCAGTCCAGTGCACACACCACAGGGGCGGGGAAAAGGAGAGAGGGGCAGTAAATCCCCTTTGAGTCAAATCAGACAGTTGTTTATAACCCAGACCCCGAGCTATTATAAGATGTGAGTATGGTTCCTAACTCTACTCCCCAGGGCCATCCCACCTGGCAACTAGCTTCCCTTAATGATTTTACTTGGGCCAAATTTGAGCTGTGATTAGTATGGGGTTACAAAGAGAAGGGCTTTGGAGAGAGATCTCTTCATAAATTCTGGGTCTATGGTATGGATGAGACTGATGGTTGCCCACTCAGTTTCTAGTCTCTCCTTTTTCCTTAGTATCAGAGCCCTCATTTTATTCAGAGTGGTGTGTCTGTAGGTAAAAGACTACATTTCCCAGCCTCCTTTGCAGCTAGGAGGGACCCTTTGATAAAGTTCTAGCCAATGAGATGTGAGCAGAAACCTTAAGCCATTTAGAAGACCCCTTTGCTCTTTCCACCCTTCCTTTAGTTTCTGTCTAGAACACAGACATGAGGGCTAGTGTCTGAACAGTTGTTTTAGACTATGATGTGACTTTGAGGATGGAAGCCAAGATTAGGAGAGTGAGTGAACAATAGAGTCTGGGTGCCTGGAGACTCAGAGTCACCATATCAGCCCTTAGCCCTGAATTGCTTTAGTGAGGTGTTTTTGTTTTTGTTTTTGTTTTTCATAGGGAGAAGTAAATTTCCATCTTCTACCAATGTTTAAACCACTGGTTTCTTTTCTTTTTCTTTTTCTTTTTTTTTTAAACCACTGGTTTCTGGTCTGTCACTAGAGGCCACAAGCAATCCCTCACCAATACAAAGCAGAAGCATTTGAAATCAATTTTTTTCACCTGGGGGAATGTTGAAGGGCTTGTCATGACAGCTAAGATCTGCTTTCCCCCAAGTTTTGACAGCTGGGACTCTCTTGAATCTGTCTCTTGTCTCCAATCTTACAGACATTGATGCTCACTGATTCTATTCTTTCCCCCGCCATCTAGATGGCTGTCTCTAGTATTTCGAGTGGTGGCCCCTAGAATAGCTTTTGCAGTGGTCTAACCCTGATTTCGTCACAGAGAGGTCCCTTGCTTTTTTGTTTTGGTGCTTTTCCATGGTGCCCAGCATCTTCTGCCCAGGGAGAGCTGTGGACATGGTTCTACTCCTGCCTCTGGTGCTAACGCATGTGCTGTGGGGTCTTTAGCTTCTCTGTGTCTCAGTTCCTTTACCTGTAAAATGGGAATGGTGATGCCTATCCTGGTTTTCTTAGCTCTCGAAGAAAAATAGGCTTGAAAGTGTCTAGAAGATGGTGAAGGACCATATAGAAATCTGGTCATCTTTTTCCTGGTTACAAACGATGGCTCAGAATATATCAACCATCTCGTTTGCAAGCTTTCATTTTTTCTACTTTATACTTGTCCGCAATTGCAACTCATCTGCCCACCTTTCTCCCTCTTCAGTCTTTTAAGACCCACCCTAGATTTATATCTGTTGACTTGGTATTTTACTATATATAATTCATATATAGATAGCATTTATTTGTTGAGATTTACAACTACTTCTGGCAATCCCCTTTAACATTTATCGAGTGCTTACTATGTGCCAGGCATTTTGCTGAGCTCTGTACATGAATTATCTTATTCAATACTCATAAAAAACCTATGAGATGGGTGTTCTGTTACCTTCTTTCTACAGATGAGGAAACTGAGTCACAGTGTGGTTATGGTCAAGCAGCTAGTGGAATGTGTAGTCAGTATTTGAACCCAAATTAGGCTTTGTGGCAACAAGACTGGTCAGTTCTAGTAAGGAAGCAGATGCCGAGACAGTTAGGAGTACAGGTGACTTCTTGGGGTGATGGGTAACACCTGGGAAAGGTAAAGGGGGAGGAAGGAGGTAAAGGGGGAAGACTGGACGGGAAGAGCCTCAGACCACAATGCAGATCTCACAAAGTCTCAGCCAGTCTAAGAGGGAGCTTTGGAGGAGATTGCCCAGTTTGAGTTGGGCAGAAACAGCCAGGCCCCAGGCCCCTGCCAAGCAGACTCACTCAAACACTGCAGTGGGTGATTATAACTAACGATACTGCACCGTGTACTTGAATGTTACTAAGAGAGATGTTAAACGTATTCACCACAAAAAAGAAATGGGAGCTAAGTGATGGGGTAGAGATGGTAGCTAATGCCATGGTGGTAATCATTTTGCAATTTATGAATGTATCAAATCAACATGCTGTGTACCTTAGACGTATACAATGTTATGTGTCACTTATACATCAATAAAGCTGGGGGGGGAGGGGAGAAACTACTGTGTGCATCTCCAAGAGGCTGCAGCTGGAGTCCACTAACCTCACTCTTGCACCTGAATAGTAAGTCTTTCTTGAGAGAACATCCACGCAATGCAACTCCACACATTCTGCAATATGGTGTCTGCAAATATGCAGACAACATCTGCATCTCAGGGGTCTATCTCTTGCTCAGGGTCCTGGGGTCCCTAGCACATCGAGGCTTGGGTTGGTCTCAGGTCTGCTTCATACAGTTCATTCTGGGACCGGTGGCTACCAACACATGCTCTTTTCCTTGCTGAGGTCAGGTGAATAGTGACAGCCAGACCACACGGCCCATTTCAAGTCTTTGCTTGGGTCCTATCTGTTTACACCCCATTGGCTGAAGCTAATCACATGACCAAGACCAAAGGCAATGGAGTGGGGCAATAAACACCCACCCCCCCAGGGGAAGTTATGCCGAGAGTGGAGAGGGAAGGAAGAATTGTGAACAAATGCATACACTATCCAGCTAGCCATCGGGCACCGAAGACCACATCTTGGCCGATTTGTCATAAGTGGCGAGTATAGCACCCAAAAGGGAGTATTATGGCGGAGTGGCTAAAAGCGTAGTTCTGGAGTCAGATGGCTGGGGTCAGACCCTGGCTCCAACATGACAAGCTATGCCATCTCAGGTTTACTTGACCTGCAGGAGCCTCAATTTCCTGTTTTGTAAATAGGGATATTAAAGAATCCCTGTACTTTCTGTGATGCCGGGTCCATGGTGGGCCCTCACAAGTGTTGCATTTACTTCTAATCCTTACAACAGCCCTGTGTGATGGTGTCTTACTGTTTGCTCCCCCAGAACTGTGTGTCAGTCTAGTAACCCACCTCCCTCCCCATGTCCTAAGACAGCTTGCAGCAATGGACCTCCCAACTCCTTCACCTGTGACCATCTGTTCTCAATGCATGCCCATCAACACTCAGGTTCAGGACACCTCTCTGGAAAAATCCCGTCGCATCCAGCACCTCCTTATGTTTCTCTTTAGTCGTCCTGTGGAGAAGTTTGTTCTTTCCCACGCGGCCAGGGATATCCTCCAGCCCATCCCAATTTCCTCTTGCTTGGAATCACCACTTGGCACAACCAACGGTCAAGGTGGGGGGAGATGTTGAAGGAGGTGGGAGGAGAGACCCCTTTCCAGCACTCCCCAGAGGGAGGAGGGACTGTGGTGGGCACAGTGGGGAGGAGGCCAACAGAGCACGGAAAGCCAGCCAGGGAAGGTTTAGCCTGCAATCCAATTCCACTTAATATCCCATAATAAAATGCTGTCAACATGAGTTTCCTGTTCAAGTGGATTTGTTAAGAAGGCTGGGGGAGGTCAGAGGTGTATTCTGGCTCTCCTGGGGTTGGAGGAGAGACCAGTGGAGTAGGGGGGTGCCTCAGGCTTGAGGGCCCCCTTCTCACCCGTCCCCACTGCAGTCCAGACAGGCTCTCAGGAAGGAGTTTGTCACACTTGTCTGTCTCCGTCAACCCACGATGACTCACAGAGGGGCCCCTCACCCCCTGGAGGGAGGCTCTGTCTCCTCTGATAAGCATCCAGCCCATGAGGTAGAGAGTGTGATCTTAATGTAGGGGACTCAGAGTTGGGCCAGAAGGTGGGGTAGTGTGCCCTGGTTGAGGAGGGTGTGTTTCAGAGCCCCTGGAATCCCACCATGAAGGGGGAGCCACAGGCCAACACTAGGGCAACTTTAGGGGACAGAGGGCTGCTTACCAAGAAGCCTGAAGGTCTGGGGTGGCCTCGGCCCTCTTGAATGACAACTTGGGGGTGACCTCACCTAGTTATTCAGAATGGCTGTTGTCTGCTACCCATCTCTGCCTCCCTGGCTGACCCACTGCTAAGCTTTCCTTTTTCGGGGGGCGGGTGGTGTTGCGGGGGGCACAGGCCTGATTTCCCCAGGGTCCTGACGTGGCTGAGCTGCCCAGGGAGCCTTGAGGGGGAGCTTGACCAGACCTCACTACTGAGTGGTCACCGTGGATCAGGCACAGAGCTGGGGATTGTCCTGATGTCGTCTTGTTGAATCTAGGGAGCAGCAAGGGCGTTAGGGCGGGGAGAGAGACTGCAGGAGGGTGGGGGGCTAGTATTCTCCCCATTTTCTTAGGGAGTAAACAGAGAGTTTAAGAAACGAAACCAAGACCTCATGTAGTGAGAGAGAGCCGTGGGACAGGCGCCCACGCGGGAGGTGTGACTTCCCAGTGACTCAGTCACGGCCTTCAGGAGCCCAGCTAGGGCTTGGAGGGGAAGCTGGGGAGGCTGCAGAAAGGCGTGAGGCACAAGTTGAGAGGATGAGGTCAGGCCCTGGGTCCTCTTCCTGGGCCTGCACGCGAGGACTATGAGACCGGGGGTGGGGGTGGGGGGGCTGAGAAGGGTAAAGGGCTGGGCTTCCAGTGCTTTTGTGAGCCCTTTTAATTCGTGTAAATGAGGGTTTTTAATTTGTTATTCTGGGTTTTATTTCTATTACCATCTCATTTGCCTCTAAACCCTATTTCGCCCCAGCCTGGACCGAATTCCATTTGATGCATTAGGACTAATTCTCCTCCCAAAGGGTTAGATGTTTTCTCCCCACACAAAAGTCGCTTATTTTGGATAAAGAGACGATTAGATTTATCTTTAATATTTTAATGGCAGCTGGGATTAGTGGGCAAACAGCCCCAACTGGGGTTGTTCACTGAGGATTAGGTTCTGATAAACTCTCAGATGGGGAGCCCCCCCCCCACTCTACTTTCTGTTTTCCACAAAGTGCTTTTTATTATTTTTGGTTGAAAAAAAATTCCCTTGTCTTTTGGAGCATCATAAATTCCATTTGCTGTTTTGTATTAAATCAAGTTGATTAAATTCGTTGTGACTCTTTGCACATAGATCTTTTTAATTTTAACGTCTCCAGCATAAAATCTTTAATGGTGCAATTTGAAATGGCTGCAGTCTACAGTACAGGCCTTGATAAAACAGATGGAAATGAGGTTCTGCCGGGGAGGGGGTCCTGTCAGGAGGGGCAGAGGCAGGAGCAGGCACAGACCTCCTGGAGAAGGCAGGGAATGAATGACTCTCTGCAAGGCCCAGAGAAGACCTGGTTCCAAACCCTGTTCTTTTTTTTAAGATTTTATTTATTTATTTGAGAGAGAGAGAGTGCGCAGGAGAACACAAGCAGGGGGAGGGGTAGAGAGAGAGGGAGAAGCAGGCTCCCCACTGAGCAAGGAGCCTGATGCCTGACTCCGTCCCAGGACCCTGGGATCGTGACCTGAGCCAAAGGCAGATGCTTAACCGACTGAGCCACCCAGGCACCCTTAGAACCCTGTTCCGAGCAGCAACCTTGGCCGATGTTTATGGAGTGCTTACTGTGCGGGGTAGGAAGCTTGGCTGATGTTTGGCAAAGCACTCCCCTCCCCTCCGCCCCGGGCCTGGCTCTGTGCATGCATTGTCAATAATCCTTACAAGGAGGCTCAGAGAGGCCTCATGCTCAAGGTCACACAGCACATTGGTGGCAGTGGTTGAGGCCAGGTTATCTTTGGCTGGTGGAGCCTCTTCTCACCTCTTGTAGCCTCCATTTCCTTATCAGTGAAATGAGGTGATCAGTGCTACCCTGCCTCACAGGTGCTTGGAAAGATTAGATGAGGTCCACAAATGGCCTTGGGAATGGTATGGGGGAGGGCTCTCCTGGGGACATGAGGGGTGAGGCCAGCCCATCTGGAGCCCAGAGGCCCTGACATCATTGGGAAGAGCTGATTTTTGAGACCCTGGGAGGCTTCCTTAACTCCAGGGTCGGTGAGAGGCCCGAGGGACCTGGGCCCCCCCTCCCACCACCTCTCCAGACCTCAGGCCTCCCGCCTCGGGCTTTTCTCCCTGTCCCTCCGGCTCTAATCCCGACCTCATCAAGTCCTGGGAAGGGCTGATCCACAGAAGCAAATCCCTCATTCGGAGGGACGAAATCAGCTTAATTTGCAGCGACTTGAAGCAGGTCTTTGCCAGGATTTGAATATCAAATTATCCCCACAGCCCAGGCTGGCCTGGAAGGCCTCCTGCCACAATATGGACAGGCATGCTCTAGGCTCCTCTGGTGAAATTGTTCTGCGAAGTGAGTGAGGCTGGGCTGGGCTGGGTGTGTGTGGAGTGGGGGCACCAGGGGGCGTCAGGGGGTACTGAGGAAGGCAAGAGCACTGCAGCTCCCAGGCCTGGGAGATGGCAGGAAGGTGGAAACCTCCTATTCATGAGACTTACCTGGGGGGGGTGGGTAAGTCAAAATAGATTCCAGGCCCCTCCCCAACCATAAGGAATCAAGGTTTTTATGATGAGGAAAGCTTGAAAAATTCTGGAGCTTCTCCGTTAGCCAATTGGCAAATACTTTAGTGGGCACACACTGGGCACCTCCTCACGTTTTGAGGAAATCAGTCTCCTCTGGCGTCCACTCCCTCCATCCCCCGCCTGCGGCACCGCAGACCACGATCCCTCTACCCGCTGCTCGGCGGCGGCCCCAGATGCTGCTTCTCGAGGGTTCCTCAGCCCTCCCTCCCAGGTCAGCGGGCCTGTCTCCTTCCTTCCTGGCAGACATCCTCTGATGTCGGCCCCAGGACACAGTGCCCAGACCTGAGCCCCGGAAGCTGTGAGCTTCTTCAGGAAGGGTGGGGACTCTGGGTCTGGCCCCAAGCCTCCGTCAATATTAGGGGAGACATACCGGGCTCCCTACGCAGCGCGCACCCCTTTGGGACCTTCGGTGTGAAAGCAGCAGCTGGGACTGCTGAGCAAGCTCTACGTGGGCCCGTCTGTCCATCTGACACCGTCGACAGACACTGAAAAGTCCTGCCCGTGTCCTCAGGAAGCCCACAGCTGGGGGGAAGCAACCTGGTGTGACAAGCTCTATGAATACCCGCAGGGGTTTCTCAAGTAGTCACTATGTGCTAAGCACAGTTCCAAGTGCTTCTCTATCCACTCACTTTATCCTCAGGAAAACCCTAGGAGGTAGGAAATATCATTAAACACATCCACTTCACAGATGAGGGAACTGAGGCACAGAGAGATTAATAACATGCTCAAGGTCACACAGGTGTAAGTGGTGGACCCGGGATTCATACACAGGCAGTCTGACTCTGAGCCTGTCCTCTAGACCACTTTGCTCTCGGTCCATCCATCTTTATCTGGAACTATCTGTCTGTGTATTTTATGTCTCCATAAGTGACTTGCCTTGTTTTTAAAGGTGTAATCATAGAGTGTTTTGGGAGCATAGGAAGGAGCACTAAACCTACATGAAGGCAATCACAGAAGGCTTTCTGGAGGAGGCATCCTTATTAATTCAATGTGTTGTTGAGCAATTATTGTGTCCCCAGCACTGATGATGCAGAGATGAAAAAGCCATGGTTCCTGTCCTCCGGAGCTCACAACCTGGGAGATGAATGCCTGTAAGCGGATGTGCTAAGTGCGCTGAGAAGGCACAGGGCATTATGGGAGCCCTGGGAGACCCCAAAGCTGGAGAGATCAGGGAAGGCTTCCTGGAGGAGATGCATGTGAGCTGAGGGTGAAAGGATGAATGGGAATCTCAGAGACATGTCCCCTCCACTAGGTCCAGTCATCAGCTGAGGTTAAGGGGGCCCAAAGGCTCTGCTGGGCACTCATCTCTCTTTCTCTTGGCCAGACTCTCCTCCATGGGAGGCTTCCTGATGCAATGAACCCGTCTCTTCTCTGACCGCCTATCCCAGGCAGGCAGACCCCATCCTGGGGAGGTCTACATCTTGTGTGTTCCCGGGAGGCAGGGCCTGAACACCAGACTCCTGACCGCCCAGGTACTATGCCTAGCAGGGGTCAGACCAGATCTGTCACTGTGGCCTTGGGAAAGCCCAGTGGTTTGATTTGAGGGCCCCTGGAACCTAGAGCAAGAAGGGAGCCCGGGAACCATGCAAGCCCACTAAGAAGGAAAGAGTGAGGCCCAGGGAAGTAACAGCAGCTGCCCAGGCCCCACAGCTGAGATGGTACTCAAACTCAGGCCCCCAGCGCCCTGATCTGCTCTCCGGGGTGGTCTGGGCCCACCTGGGCTCTCCTCTAACCCTTGGCCCTCCGTGCCTGCCTAGCCCGATGGTGGCCACGGCAGTCTTCCCTGAATAACGATGGTATTGGCTCAGATTAAGGGCAACTAGCTGGCTCTTGGCTTTTCCTTTTTATATAACAACTAATCTCCTTCTAATCAGCCATTATTAAATTATATTCCGTTTTTAATTCATTCACAGATCACCGTTGGGACAGCTGGATGGATAATTGGGGAGAGATAATTTATGTAAATGAGGAACAGCAGAAGGTAGGGGAGAGGGAGGCTGAGGGCCAAAGGGGGCCCCTCCTGTGCCCAGGCTGGGGAGGGGGCAGTGAGCTGGGCCCTGGCTGGAAATGGGTGACTGGGGATGCTGAGGGGATTGGGGCCTGTCATGGGACCTCAGGGCTCCTGACTGATTAGATTGTCTGTCAGCATCACTTTGAATGCTTTTGGCTAGTGGGGAGCCCCTCACTTTTTGGGGGGCAGTTCTCAGATCCATCAGCCCTCCTCATTAGAAGTGGTTCCTGAGAAGCAATAAAATGTCCTTGAGAATTCGAGTCAGAAATTTGATTACAGCTCCACCATTGTGTAGCTCTCTCTCTCTCTCTATCTTTTTAAAAATTTTTGTTTATTTATTGGAGACAGAGAGGGAGAGAGTCTGAAGCAGACTGAGCAGGGAGCGCAGAGCCCTGAGCTCACAATCTGAGTCAGCTCAACCAACCGCGCCCCCCGGGGCGCCCCCACGCAGCTGTCTCTACACCGGAGGGTCCAGTCCGCCTCCAGAGGGCATATTGTGGCCTCGGCACCTCTGCGCTCCTACGCTCGGCTGCCGGTGCAGCACCGGGAGTAGCAGGCGAAGGGCCGATCGGGTGGCTCCGATCACCAGCCCGCGGGCTCTGTGCGGCCAAGGCGCCTCTCGCTAACACGTGCCCCAGGCTACGAGGCTTCCTTCTGGAAACACAGACTACACCCACTTCCTTTGCATATCTGACCGATCCGCCTGGCTGATACTAATTACAGCAGCCCAGACACCTCAGTGTGCCCCCTCTGGGCAGTTGTCACACAGCATCTCCCCGCGTCAGCAGAAGACTGCGGGAGGCGCGCGCTACCGTGTCCACTTTACAGGTGAAATTACCTGGGACCTCAGCTCTCTCCTGACCCTTCCTGCAACAGAAACTCAACAGAAGCCTGCTTAGCAGGGGACAGGAGGCTCCTAAAACCTGGAGCCCAGCTGGAGCCATTCTGGGAAGGTGCCCTGGGGACTGGCGCCAGGGGCAGGGCCAACAGGGGAGGCGGCTCAAGCAGGTTGGACCTCCAGCCCTCCTGGCTGTTCCTTTGGTGCCCCAGGAATCAGGGGCGGGGTGTCACAGGTGTCTGATGGGGCCTGGCGGGGGAGGACAGCATGTATCTGGGGCTGGCAGGGGCCAGTGGGTAGGGCCTTGGACCGTTCCCAGAGGGAGGCGGGGGATTAAGGAGGGTGAGGGAGGGTGGTCCCAGAGGGTCTGGCAGAGTAATGGGATTAGCCTTCAGGCAGTGAGTGAAAGTTATTAGCGTGTGGGGCCTCTGGCCTCCCACCCGAGGCTGCAGCTGTCACCCATCCCCAGGAGAGAGTCACTAGCGGGGCCCCACCCCCACCTTGAGGCAGGCTGGCACCCTCTGCCCCCCGCAGGCTTTCCTGCTGCGATCATCTGTCAAGGGGTTGGCCTCCTAGCCTTAGCCTCCTGCCTACCCCTGACAGGCTGGGCCACCCACACGCAGTACACCCTAGCACTGCCCTGTGCCTCGGTTTCCCCGTCTGGATAGGGAACTACAGTGAGGATGCTCGAGACCCGAGGAAGAACCCGTGATGCATGGAGGTCTGGAGCAGACGCCCTGGGTTTCTGGTTCTGCCCTGCCTTGGCGGTGCCTCCCCGGACGCGTCTGCTAGCCTCCCTGTGTCCTAATGCATAGAAGGCGGCCGGTAGCGCGGCACGGTTTGCACCGGGGAGGGCTGGGCCAGGGCGCGCAGCGCGGGTCCCTCGGCGGAGTTCAGGGGGCCTGAGGCCTACCGACTGGAAGGGGCCCAGGGAGGCCGGGGCCCAGGGAGGCCGGAGCCTCGCGGAGCCCGAGGCGCTGGAGGGCGGGCGGCTCCCGGCTCCCTCTAGCGGCGAAGGCGCGGAAGCCCCTCCGGGCCGGGCGGGCGGCGGGGCCGGGCCGCGTTCCTCCCGGGCATCAGCGGAGGGTCCGAACCGCCTCCTAACCGCTGCCTGACTCCCGCCGTGAGAGCGGCCTTCCTTCAGCTTGCGTGCGGGTCCGTGAAGACAAAAAGGTCTTACCTCCGGCTTCCGCAGCCCGAAGCCCAGGAACGCGGGAGCGTTTGCCCAGGCTGGCTGCGCGGGGCGTCGGGGTGCCCAGGAACCCGCAGGGACAGTCTGTGACCAGGCACGAGTAATTCCCTCTTGTAGCCTCACTTGCCTTGCGGTAAACGGACGGTGGGACCGGGTCAGTGGTTCCACCTGTTCCACTCGAACCACCTTTTTAATGTAAAACCGTTCAGAGGCCCACAGGGCAGTACATTTCCTTCTCCCGTTGGACTAGGGAACCCACATGGTGACCCAACACTATTAGGCATTCAGTAACGCTTTTACATGAAGCCATACTTTCTTAATCTCAACAACTATAGAGGTTTTAAAATTATCTTCATTTTTTAAAATGGTTTTATTTATTTATTTGACAGAGAGACGAGTGCACACAAGCAGAGGGAGCAGCAGAGGCAGAGGCAGGCTCCCCGCTGAGCAGGGAGCCCGATGTGGGGCTCGATTCCAGGACCCTGGGGTCATGACCTGAGCGGAAGACAGACGCTTAACCGCCTGAGCCACCCGGGCGCCCCTGAAATTATCTTTAAATCAGCACTATTTTTAGGAGCAGCTTTAACCGTGTAGAAAAATTGTGAGATTGTAGAGTTCTCAATATACCCCACACCCAAATCCCCCTGTGATCGACATCTGACATTAGCATGTTTGTTAATGATCTAAGATTGATACATTGCTAACTGAAGTTTGTGCTTTATTCAGTTTTCCTTCGTTTTTACTTAAAGGCCTATTTCCGTTCCAGGATCTCACACAGGATACCACATGCCAGGTGGTAGTCCTGTCTCCTTAGGCTCCTTTGGGCTGTGATGATTTTATGTAACTTTAAAAAGGGGGGGAAAGTACACGTTCATGCAATGGAATATTGTGGGGTCGTTATTACACATTCTGATCTGGAACGATCAGTATGATATTAGTCATATTAGTATGATAAGGAACATACAGGATGGCATATTTTACTTCCACTTCTTTCGAGAGCGAGACAGAGTGGGGGAGGGGAGGGGCAGAGGGAGAGGGAGGGAGAGAAAGAATCTTAAGCAGGCTCCATCTTCTGACCCTGAGATCATGACCTGAGCTGAAATCAAGAGTCCGACGCCCAACCAACTGAGCCACCCAGGCGCCCCATGTATATATAACTATTTTTAAACCTTTGGAAGGGTATCTGAAAAACCAGTTACTGGTTGATTGTGGGGAAGAGAATCAGATGACTGGAGAACAAGAGTGTGAGGGAAGCCCACATTTAACTCTACCCTGTTTTGTATTAATTTGGTTGTAAGAACTGCGTATGCGGGGCACCTGGCTGGTTCCGTTGGTGGAACTCACAACTCTTGGTCTTTGGGGTTGTGAGTTCGAATGCCACATTGGGTGTGGAGATGACTTAAAAATAAAATCTTTACAAATATAAAAAATAAAAACTGTGTGTATGCATTACCTAACTTGATAAACGTAAACATTAAACGTAACAGTATATACAGGTATAGTCTATTCATTGAACCTCTCTCTGGGCTCTGGGCTGTTTGTATGATAAAATCCAGGCCCCAACTCTGTGAGGGCGTCCCTCCAGTTCGGTGCTCCTGTGGCTGCATCAGAACTGGCCCGGCTGGTCTGTAAAATGCCTTCCCACCCGTGGGCTGGGCCTCCTCGGAATACACAATACCCATGTGCCAGGTGCTTTGCGGTGGAGGATTCTGGGTGGGGCCCAGGTACAGATGCCTAGACTTACTGAAGTAAGAAAGGACCACAAGGAGGTGGGGGCCTTGTGGGCTCTGGAAGAGGTGGTCCCAGAAAGACAGGACTGCAGCTTCTCTCAGGTGGGGCTGCCTCCTGCCCCCGCAGCCTGGCTGCCTGAGCTACTCCTTCCCTCGGCCCTGCCTTAGCTTCCAGGAGTGTGTCTCCTCCGTTCGAGCCCCAATAGAACTCAGAGTCTCAACTCCAAAATTTCCAGAGAGATAAATATGTCTGGGCTTCAGGCAAGCTCCTGCATCCTCGTACACGTCAGTAGGTTACAGGGAGAAACAAATTTCATCCCCAGATAGTTCACAGGCTTTGCCGTGTGCTCAGCACCAGGTTAGGGGTACAAAAGAGGAAGCAGGCCTCTCTCCCGGGAGGCAGGCTACAGAATGATGTGATTTCAGGGGTTTTAGGAAGGTCCCACTGCTCCAGATCCCTCCCTCTCCTTCTGGAGATCCACTCAGGCAGCTTCATTTAGTTAAATTATGGATCGATCCCTGGGGAATTCAGCCCCCCTAAGACAGGTGAGAGTTCAGGCAATCTTCCAAAGGTTCCCCCAGTCCCTACTAGAAAGTCCCTTTTGAAGGCCCTCTGAGATCCTGCTTTTGCCCCCCTGGGCAGTGAGCATTTACTGAGGTTCCTTCAGCTACTCAGGCAATATTCTCTATTTCCCGAACTCTTCCCATCCTTTGTATGCCTCTGGGCCTTCACGTTTGATGGTCCCTCTGTCTAGAATACTGCCTTTTTCAAGGCTCAGCTCAAGCTTCCCTTTCCATGGGAGACCTCACCTGCCCAGGCCCAGGTGGAAGTAGCATCCACCGGGCTACCTGCCTGCCCCCCTTCCCATCCCCACCACTGGGGTCAGACCTGATTGCTCGAGGTGGACAGGATTCAGAAGGATCGGCACCCACGTCTGGCTTTGCCACTCCTTCCAGCATCCGGCAGGTACTTAACAAATCCCATCTCCCGTCTGTTCCTCACCTCTCCAGAGCGTGCATTCGTGATTTGTAAGTGTTTGCCCACCTTCCCTTTACACCACAAGCTTTAATTAGTAGGCACAACGAATGTTTGCTAAATGACTGAGTGATTTAACCAGGGAAGGGGAAGATATTTCCAAGCTCAGTAGCAAGGCTGAGGACCTCTGCTACCCCAAGAAGCAGGGAGAGGGAGTCCTGTGCCACGGTCAAGATAGGAGGTACAGAGAAATTTGGTGGGTTGCTTTCAAGGGGTGATTGGAGTGGAATAAGGAGACAGAATCGGGTGGGTGTGGTGGCATTTGACCATCAGTGGGGGCACTCATCTATCCAGCTGGCCCCCAGCCTCATCCTGTCCTGTGCTAAGCAGAGGGGGCACCCTATTCAGCCTCTAGGACCATGGTTGGGGGCATGTACTTGGAGCCTGGATGTGCCCTTTTCTCTGTGTTCTGCAGTTCAAGTCCCAAGGAGGCAGGGGCCCTCTTTTGCTCTCTTCTTCCTGGTCACTGGTTAGAGACCTGTGGTTACCTCATCTGGGAAGCTCCGTATGCCACCCAGGGCTCTCTGTATGCATGCTCGAAGGTGCTGGGTCATGAGGGGTGGAGAGCAGGTGGTAGTCAGGACACCCCAGCTTCCAGCGCCCAACATGTACTCGGCAGCCCACCGACATTGTTCAGGGGCGTACTGCAGAACGTGGGGACACATTGCACCGTTTGAATGGTTCTCTGATAAGAACCACCTACCTCCTTCAGTCCCTGCTGAAGTCCATCGAACACTTAACCACCGGGCCGGTGCTTCACAGGCGTAATCTCATTTAATCCTCCCAAAGATCCAATAAGATCTCTTAAAAAATTTTTTTTTTTCATGGAAACTGAATCAAAGAAGCGAAGTCCCTTCCTGGGGTCACAGAACTCACGAGTGGCAGGGCCAGATTGGAAGCCAGTCTGCCTGCCCGCACAGGCCTGAACTTCTAGCCCCCCCTCCCCCCCCATCCAGCTCGGAGCCCAGCTTCGGCCTTCGCTCTCACAAGTGCCGGGGCTGGTAGCTCCGACCTGAAGCCCTCCCTTCGCCACGGCCTTCCTCGGCCTGGCCACACAGTTTCCACCCACGGCGGTCCCACCCGCCCCCAGGCTCTGCACCTCCCTCTCGTGAGGCACCGTCCACCCAGCTGCCCAGGAGGTCCAGGAGGTCCCCGGGGTGTGGGGAGCACGGTGGGCAGAGGGCCCCCTTGCCCCTGCGCCGGGCGGGTCGCTGAGAGCGGTGGGGAGGCAGGCGCGGTGCACAGCGCTGATCGTAACCAAGTTTGCCAGCCTGGCTTTTCTCATGGCTCCGACACAATGGTCTGCTTTGTGCCCACCTGCCGATAATGCTTAATTAGGCGAGGAGTTGATTAATTTGAGGTAATTGACAGCTAATTAGAGGCCCACAGGCTCATTAACTTGACATCTTGTCTTCATGAATTGGCTGAGTAGGGTCAGGTGACGGAAGCCGTTGCTTTCTCCCCCCCCCAGCCCTGTGGGCAGAGGTGAGCACCTGGGGGAGGCTGGGCCGGCGGTGTTCAGGTGGGGCAGTCCCAAGGCCGGGAAGAGAGGAAACCAAGGCAGCGAGGGAGGAGGCGTGCGCCCAGACTGTAGGAAGGAGGGAATGAGTGGCAACGGAGGGCTCATGGCATGGGGGCAAAGGAAGGCACTGAAGAGAGGTAGGAGGCTATGAACGTGGGGAACAGCCGGGAGAAGGGGCAAGGGCAGAGGGGTGTGCGGGGAAGCCTATTGGTAATAAGCTTAGGCTTTGAAGTGAGACAGACCTGGGGTTGAATCCCAGCTCCAGTACTAACTGGCTAGGTGACCATGAATTAGGGAATCTCTAAGCCTCAGGCTTCTCCTCTGTAAAATGGGAACAACAATCGTTTCTACACCTGAGACTGTGGTGAAGAGTACGTGAGATGTGGAAGTAAGGGATTTAGACTAGTATCTGGGAGCCTGGTGAATACTCAAGTAAGTTAAGCACTCTTGGCCGCGGGAGGGAGTGACAGGAAAAGAAGGTAGGCCGGTGGGATGGGTTGTAGGAGGCGATGGAAGCCCTCTCCCGAGAGGAGTCACTGTTACTCTGCAGGAAGCCAGCATGCCTGCTAACAGCACTGCCGAGAGTGTGGGCAAAAGATCTCATTGTTGGGGCGCCTGGGTGGCACAGCGGTTAAGCGTCTGCCTTCGGCTCAGGGCGTGATCCCGGCGTTGTGGGATCGAGCCCCACATCAGGCTCTTCCGCTATGAGCCTGCTTCTTCCTCTCCCACTCCCCCTGCTTGTGTTCCCTCTCTCGCTGGCTGTCTCTATCTCTGTCGAATGAATAAATAAAATCTTTAAAAAAAAAAAAAAAGATCTCATTGTTGCAATGGCTTTAGGGGGACAATTCAGCATGTGACCTTTGACCCAGCAATTTCCTCCTTAGCAATTTATTCTACAGATATATTCGCATATGCACAATGAGTTGCATACAAGGATATTTGTTCATTACAATGTAGTTCGTAACAACAGAAGACCAGAAACAAACTAAATGTCCGTCAGAGGGACTGGCTAAATAAATTATGGTATATCCATACATTGGGATAGTATGCAGCTGTGAGATCTGTATCTACCAATATGAACAAGACCGAAGATAAATTAAGTGGGAGAAAAAGCAAGAGGTAGGACAGGGTGTAGCTCCCACAAGCTGGTGAATCATGGCCTGAGGGTCAGCGGATGGGGAGATGTGGTTTTTTTCCCCCACAATGTGCTTATTTTAAATGTGGTTTGTATTTATTGTCTTTGCAAAAAGCGCTGTAAAATTAAAAAGCAGTAGAGCTCTTTTTCCTAAATGAAACTTAATTTGAAATCTGAATTCATAAAGTAGGGTGGCTCTATGGAACTCGGGAGAGAGGTTCGATCCTCCTCACTTCCTTCCTCCTCTCCTCCAAAGGTGGTTCAAGAGGGTTTGAAGATCCTCTAGAAATCAGTATTGTCCAGCAGACTTTCTATGATGATGGAAATGTATGGAGTCCTGCCCTGTCCAGTATGATAGTCACCAGATATATGCAGCTACGGAGCCCTTGAAATGTGGCTAGCTAGTGTAATGAACTAAATTTTAAATTTTATTTACTTTTAATTTAAATGTAATAGCTACATGTGGCTAATAGCTACCTATTTGGATAGCACAGAAATCTCCTCAAGGGACTGAACAACCCAGCTATCCTAGCCTCTGTCCACACAGCTCTTTGCCAGCAGTGGGTGGGAATGGAACCTTCGAATGGTCCTGGGAAAATTGGTTATAGAGAGAACTGGAGGCCTTTTCTAGCAGATTCAGAACTGCATTGGACAGAAGCAGGTCAGGGATGCCAGGAGCTCACCTAGAATGCCAGTTCTTTGAGGAAGGCTCACCTAAATGACCTAATTACCTAAATGAGCACATCTCTAGCTTTGAGATCAGTCGTCTGCTCCAGCTGGGAAGAATTTAATACTGCCCTAGGTGATTGGAGGCCATGGATTCAGGCATCCGTTTGGCACCTGTGCACTGACACAGAGTGTCAGCTCTGTAGCAACAGGGAAGCACAGACCAGGTCCTGGCCTTTGAGCAGCCCCCAGTCTTGGGACTGAGTTCACAGGGGAGGGGTAGATGGAGAATGATACTCCCTCACAAGGGAGCCCAAGCATCAGGGTTTCTAGCCCCCTTGGAGTTTGGCTCACAGCCCTTCCCCATGCCAAGGTCACAGAGGAAAAGCACAGAACAGGGACCCCCAGCCCTTAGGGTGTTGCTGGCAGAGCACGGAAGGTAGTTGCCAAAGGAACATGTTGAACCCTCTCTATCCTTTCCTCTGACTCCATAGCTTAGACATCAGGATGAGTCTGAGATCTTCTAGATTCTCCCATATTATTGCCCCAGTCAACTCCATGGGGTTGTGGTAGCTTTCCCTAAGTTTCCCTTTAGAGGCTCTGAGGACCCTAAATTCACTTGTTTTAATGGAGGCATAGATGACAGACGTAAAGCATACGACTACTAAATGTACAGCTCGATGGATGTTTTTGTTGTTGTTTTTCATTTTTTAAAGCTTTTATATTTTTTAGGGGCACCTGGGTGGCTCAGTCGTTAAGCATCTGCCTTCGGCTCAGGGTGTGATCCCAGCGTTATGGGATCGAGCCCCACATCAGGCTCCTCCGCTATGAGCCTGCTTCTTCCTCTCCCACTCCCCCTGCCTGTGTTCCCTTTCTCGCTGGCTGTCTCTCTCTCCACCAAATAAATAAATAAAATCTTAAAAAAAAATAAAGCTTTTATATTTTTTAAAGATTTACTTGTTTATTTTAGAGAGAGAGCACGGGGCAGAGGGGGCAGAGGGAGACAGAGAGGGAATCTTAAGCAGACTCCCTGCTGAGCACTTGGCTGCATGCGGGGCTGGACCCCAGGACCCTGAGATCACGACCCGAATGGAAACCAGGAGTCAGATGCTCAACGTACTGTGCCACCCGGGGGCCCCAGATTTTATTTTTAGGTAATGTCTACACCAACGTGGGGCTTGAACTCGGGACCCTGAGATCAAGAGTCGCATGCTCTACCAACTAAGCCAGCCAGGTTTCCCTTGATGGATGGTTATACACACACTCACATGCATATAGTCCTGTGTCACCACTGCTCCAATCAAGACAGAGAATATTTCCTACACCCCAGAAGGCTCCTCGTACCCCTCCCCAGTCAATACCCCAAGGTAACCCCTATTCTGACCTCTACCGCCCTACATGAGTTTTGCCCATTCTAGAATCATGCCAGTGTGCCCTTGCGTGCCTGCCTAAATCCTCTCCTCGTTTGCGAGATTCATTCATGTTACTGTGTGAGCACAGTAGTGAATTTTTTGATTGCTGACTAACATTCCATTGTGTAAATACAGGACAATGTATTCATTCTCTCGATGGACATTTGGGTTTTTATCACTCTTTGACTCACATGAATAAAGTCGCTGTTAACATTCTTGCACAGGTCTTTTGGTGGACGCTGGCACCCATTTCTGTTGGAGATGTACCTAGAAGTGGAATGAACAGACTATGTAATCCTCAAGGTCACACTGACTGGGTGACTCCACAGTCCTGGCAGTGAGGCTTTAAGGTAGGGGTGGGGAGTCAGCTTTGAGAATCCTCTTGGGGAACTATATGCCCCCACTGGCCGTGAAGGGGAGAGTAGCTGCTATTCAAAAACAGTCAGGGAGAGAGCCAAGCAGAGAGCGCAACACGGTTCCCAAATCGAGGTCATGTGACCCCGATGTCAGAGGCACGAGGCATGAAGAGAGGCCGGGAGGACAGCTGAGCATAGCAAAACGGAAGCTTTTGTTTTGTAGGGTGAAGTGTGTATAAGGAAGAAGCAAGAACGACTAACGTTCTCTGCGGATTGTTTATTTAATTCACCCCGTGGAAATTGAGTTTCTTTTAAGTTCTCTCTCTTATTGCCTTTATTTACATAACCAACAGTGTAGAGAAAAATGTTTTTGGTCACCCAAATATCATGCTGGCTTCAGAGAGATGATAGAGCTAGTATTTGCGCCTAGAACGTTTCTAGCCCTGTAGAAGTCCCCGTCAAGGTCCTTCCTAGTTGGCGTCTGACAAGCGTAACCACTATTCTGACTTCTGTCATCAGAAACCAGGTTGTGACTGTTTTCAAACTTTACTTACATGCAATCTGACAGTTTATGTCAATATTCACTGAGCATTTATTATGTGTCAAACACATTGCTAACTATCAAACAGCATCTCATTTGAGCCTTCCAACAATCCCCTTGACTGAAGAGAAAACCAATTTCAACGAGGCCAGGAACACTATCCGAGGCCAGAAAACTATGAAGTAGCAGAGCTTGGATCCAAACTAGAGTGACCCACTCTCCCATTAGCAGGACCGTCCCTTGCCCTGGGTTACCCCCGAGTCCCAAGCAAACTGGATGGTTAGTCACCCTAATTCAGCCTGGATCGGACTCAAAAGCCAGATTTCTTTCATTTGGCTTAAGATTTCATCTAACGATGGCCGTGTCGTTAGCACAATCTCATGGGGAACGTTCTGTCTGAAGAAAACCTCTGTGATATCAGCATTTTATTTGGGTTTGTCTGTCTGTTTGTCCATGCCCAGCATGGAGACCAACACGGGACTTGAACTCACAACCCTGATATCAAGATCTGGGCTGAAACCAAAGAGTTGGATGCTTAACTGACTGAGCCATGCAGGTGCCCCTTGTTTCTTTCTTTCTTGGCTTTGTTTCATTTTAAAGAAAGATTTCATTGAAAGTAGATCAGAGTAGGGTAAGAACAAAATTATTCATATGAAAAGGGAATTCTGGCACTACCAACATATCAAACAAGGATTTACTCAGCATCTATACACTGAAAAAGAATTTTAAGATAGTCCCCGACTTCAAGAAGTTTATCATTTAGTTGGAGAGTTAGGAGTAAAGCTTAGGGACTAAAATTAGAAGGTAATAAACAGTAATAATAATCACCCGCATAGGGCACACTATGTCCTGGGGGGCTTGCATATTCTATCTCACTTAATCCTCACAATACAGCTATGAGATGCGTAGTGCTGTGTATCCATTTTAGACAAAGAAATCAGGGCTTGGTGAGGTTAAAAGATTTGCTTAAAAAAATCGCTGAGCTGTTCACTTAATATTTGTATGCTAAATGCAAATGAATCATACCTCCAAGCAATGTTTACTGAATGGGAAACCCCTGAAGATGGGGAAAATTTTTTCTCCCCCCCTTTTAAAAAATAATCTCTACACCCAGCGTGGGCTCAAACTCACAACCCCAAGATCAAGAGTTGCGTGCTCTTACTGACTGAGCCAGCCGGGCGCCTCTCCCCTGCTCTTGAAGAACCCATTCCCAGTAATTTGGGGCAACATTTTTAGCCTCAATGGCTTGAATGCAAATAGGCACAGCTTGGGGCTGTGAAGTCAGAGTCCAGCCTTGCCCAGGGGCCCCGGGGACGGGGGTGGGGGGGTGGGTGCTGACAAAAGCGCCATAGGCCTGCTCCAGTCTTCTGGCGGCAGCCAGGCCTGCCAGGAATGGACAAGGGGATCTGTCCCCTGGGTCCTCAAAGCCAGCTCCTCTGTCTCCCCCACCACACCCCAGACCTTATCCCTTCACTCAACCCCCTGCCCCACCACCCATCTCTGCTTTCCAGGTTCACG
Source organism: Ursus maritimus (assembly GCF_017311325.1). Lineage (NCBI taxonomy): Eukaryota > Metazoa > Chordata > Mammalia > Carnivora > Ursidae > Ursus > Ursus maritimus. The sequence goes on from NW_024425008.1 coordinate 26,075,818, forward strand.
GTCCTCCACCCAGAGGCACCTTCATCATTCCTGCCTGACACGTCGACTTTCATTTTCCTAAGACAAACCTCATTTGACAATCTCCTGCCCATATTTCTAAGCTCTCTGGGTCTCGCGGTGCTATTTCTCTGTCCTCTCTGGGGTTTGGGACACCAATCATCTGCAGGTTTCATTAGCATGCTGTTTACCCCTGTCTTTCAGATCATTAATGAAGATGCGTGGTGAGACACCCATCCTCACAGCCCCCGCCACGTGCCCCCTCCCGGCCCCGCGCGGCTGGAATCATTATCCTTCCTGGCATGACAGGGTCAGAACCAAACCAATTTGCATCAATCTTTGGTGGTGTTGTGAGGTGTCGCCCGCCCTGCAATCCTCATGTTGTAACAACCGCTTCGGCTCTCCGTTCTGGCGTGTTCCTTGCTCCTCCAGGAGGGCTGACCCCAATCTGGCCGTCCCAGCTCTTCAGGCTGAAAGCCCCTAACGGTCAGGCAGGATTCAGGGTTGCGCGTGGCTGATCTTTGCCCTTTGTTTCGCTATCCTGAGCTGGGCAGAAAGTAGCCCCTCTCTGGGAGGCAGGATGGACAAGGACACAGACTGGTGACCTGGAGGAGGGAGCAGGTGTCTCGGACACAGCATTTTTCTTACTCATCATGACATCTATTTCTTGAAAGGAAATGAGGAGCAAGGCTCCTTAAGGCCCTCCAAGGCCTAGTCAGATGCCTGGGCCTGTATATTCCAGAAGCCGGCGCCTGGGGTAGATGAGCCATTTTTTATGATGAAGTTCATTCTTCTGCACGATTTCCATGTGACCCAGCCCCCAAGGCTCTCATCCCTTCTTTCTCAGTTCCGTGGCTCTGCTTCCCATCTCGCAGGGACACTGACTGTATACACACGTTCCCAGTAAAGGTAACAACCGCCTCCCACACACCCCTCATGTCCCTCAGATCCCAACTTGCACAGAAGACACCTCACGTTCTCTTCTGAGGGTGCAGCGCCTCTGTCTGGAGCTCTGGGATGAGAATAGCGGAGTATCATTGCAGGCCGCCCTGACCCATGACCCATGCCTACCCCTGACTCCGAGTTCCTCCCCCCCCTCCCCATTTGGGAAGGGAAAATGACCGGGAAGAAAGCAGCGAAGGAAACTCTCACCAGCACAATGTCTGAAGTAATGTTTGGCATGCCCCAGAGCTGGGGAAATTCAGCCTTAAGAGTCGACAGCAAAATTAGGTGAGATGTATTTTTCTGTGTGGGGACGGACTGAGGAAAAAGAGCTATTTTGCAACACTGACTGTACATGTACCGAGAGAACATTCTTCTGCTCCTGAGCAAAGGCTCTGTGGCGTGTGAGGAGGGCTGGGCCCTGGGTGGATTGTGCTTAGGGCACAAGTCATTGCATCCACACTACACGGGATGGAGGGTCTAGGGTAGGGCTGGAGGCTCAGGAGGCGCTCGGGAAATACTTAGAGGTTTACAGATTGACAGACGTGTTCATATACAAGAACAAATCTCATTACCACAAACAAATGTCACCAGTGAACTCTGCGTGTGCGCATGCCCACAGGCATTGTACTAGGTTGGGCTGATAGGGCATTTTAAGCCCCATATACCTGTATACTCAGCTCCAGAGGCCTCCCCCCATATTATGAACGCAACAGGTGCTTCTGTACGGAGTTTGGAAAATGTAGGAAAAAAACAAAAATTACCCACAATCTTCCAACTAGGCAGCAAGTACTGTTAATACCTTGGTCTATTTCCTTACAACCCCCCCCCCATATTGGACATCACGTTGCATTTATAATTTTACATCTTGCTATTTTATTTTTGCTTATCGTTATGACAAACCATTTCTTCCATGATATTATAACCTTTCGCAAACATACTAACTGGCTGCATAGTATTTTACTATGTGAAGGTACCATAATTTAATCAATAGTTTCAGGTACAAAGGACCTGCGGGTAGGCTTCAGGTAGGTTGGCTTGAGGTAAGGAGCACTGTGAGAAAAGCAAGGGATGAGGGTCCGCCAATAAGAAGGTGGAGGCAGGGGCGCCTGGGTGGCACAGTCCGTTAAGCGTCTGACTCTTGATTTCAGCTCCGGTCATGGGTGGTGAGATCTCAGAGTGGTGAGATCGGGCCCTGCGTGGGGCTCTGCATGGGTGTGGAGCCTGCTTGGGATTCTCTCTGCCTCTCCCTCTGCCCCTCCTTCTCCCCACTCTCTCTCTCAAAGAAAAAAAAAAAAAGGGTGGAGACTGTGATAGCAGACACAAATGGAGGGGAGGAGGCCAAGGAAGAAATTCTCAGGAGCTTGCCTTCCCCATTCCTCGTGGCCCTTCCCAGGGCTTTGCTGGTGGCTGCAGCCAATGCTTCTCATTTCCACTGAGCCTAAAGTCACTGACTTTTCCAACCTGACTCTTCTCAGCTGCTCCTTTGTGTGAAGCCGCTGGCTCGGGCCTGCTCGGCTCCTGGGGCTTGGCCGCATCCGGGAAAGCCCTGGGATGTGACCTTCAGCCCTGCTTGACCCTGAGGCCCCCGGCTGCAGAGGCAGGCCAGGCTGTTCTCCATGGGCTCTTGGAGAGGGCGAAGCCGGGAGGAGGCTGCTAGGGGGGAGCCCAAGCCCAAGGGAATCCTGCTCAGGCCTGGAAAGGGAGCATCTGGAAGAAGGACAGAGGGATTGGGGTAGGGGTGAGGTGGGGAGGGGCAGAGGACGCAGCAAAACAGGGAAGAGCATTCCCGTGCAGTGACTGGAATGGTATGGATGCTCGGCAAATGTAGGGAGCATCGAGACTAGTGAAGCACAAGGAGCTGAGCCTCGGGCGAGGCTCAGGATCAGCTCAGAAACCTGCCACCGTCTCCTCCCCTTGTTCGTGAGTAACAAATCGTCGATGCCACCGTCTGCAGAGTCAGCCGTGGTATTTGCTGAACATCCATGCGAGCACACGCTGCCCCAGAGCATGGCAGGAGGGGGGCAGGAGTACCCAGTAAACTGTCAGCTCTCCGGAAGAGTGAGAGAAATGGGTTCCCTGCTTCACCCGTTTCGACTATTCTAGGTAACCACAAGTTACTGTAACAGATGTGAGTATAATAAATAATGCATGGAAACCATTTTTAAAGATATTTCCATCAAGCACTCATATAATGGGTAAGATAGGCCATGTACTGTTTCAAATACTTGCAAGTACTAATTTAATCTCTACAATGACCCTAGGAGTTAGATGCTACTATTGGACCCACTCCATAAATGGGTAAACTAAGGCACAGAGAGATGAAGCAATTTACAGTCACATGGGTAGTAGATGGCAAAAATAGGATTTGGACCCAGGGAGTGTGACATCTGGGTCTGTGCCCTTATCCATGATGCTTGCCTGCCTGCCTCTCTTTTTTGCTTTTTTTTTTGAGGGGGGGAGGGGCAGAGAGGGAGAGGAGGAAGAGAGGAGAGAGAATCCTCCTCTCCCAGAGGAGAGGGAGAGAGAATCTTAAGCAGGCTCCACGCCCAGTGCAGAGGCCGATGTGGGTCTTGATCTCACAACCCTGAGATCATGACCTGAGTTGAAATCAAGAGTCGGATGCTTAACTGACTGAGCCACGCAGGCACTCCTTGCCTGCCTCTTTAAAGCAGAAAAGGTCCCAAGGGTGCTGTGGTTCGAAGAGAAGTGACTTGCATGACCACACCATGCCTCTCTCTCAAGACCCATGCTCTTACCTTAGACCAGCAAGAAAGCTATGAACACTGAGTATTATGGTGCAGTTCTTTCAACAAATTCTCATTAAGCACTTATTATGTGCCAGGTACTATTCTAAGCTCTGTTTATAACCAAAGAAACTATAAGAGACTGAACAAATTTGTATCAGATTCTTTGACATCTCCCAATAGTTATTTAAAAAGTCAAATCCTGTTGTTACCTCTGTGTGGCTCAGGGAAGATGGAAAAACCACAAAGCAACTCTTACTACTTGAGCTTTCTGGCTCCTTGGATTCCAGATAATTGTTTTCTGGCATCGGAGGTCACTTTCAGAAGCATCAAGTTTAGATCAAAACAGAAAGCAGAGAACAGGATAAGATGAAAATGTGTGTGAGTCCAACTCAGCTCAGAGCTTGAGTTTAATTGAGATTCCAAATGCCATTCTCCCCTGCATTCCTCTGTCCCTGACCATGACCAAGTTCATGGCTGTATCGCCCCTAGTAATCCCTGTAATGGGCTGCAATCCTGGGGGAGCAGTTTCTGTTTATTAAGCGGCCAACCTCTGAGCCACATGGAGTGTGGCAAGTTGTGACTTCTCGGCCTGGCCATTGATGGGCCACTTTTCTGTTTAAAAAAACCAGGGATCTTCTAGGAGAGAATGGGAATAGAAAGCACGGCTTGTGGGAGAGCCAGAGACCCAGAGGTGATGGGTGCTGGAAGTGAGAGCCCCTCCCAGGTCACGAGCTCTTTGAGCACAGAATTCACATGTGTGTGCTGCCCATTAGCTAGCCTTCAGATCGTTGACTACGGTTGTATAGGGCTTCAGTGCAGGTCCAAGGATGGTGCCACAGTTGTAGCTGCCCACGATGCCACCAGCGTGGAGGGGAAGAAGGGATGAGGAAACCCAAAGGGGACAACTGGCAGGAGGTGGCAAATGAACGGGGCGAGGCAGATAGCAGAGACTGGGTCTGTCCCTAGGTGCCGGAATTCTCAGGGCTTCACACGGCAGCCCAGGCAATGGGACCAGGCTGCACCCAGAGCTGTTCTCCCAAACCAATGGCCTCTTCCTTCTCTGCCCGCAGCCCCAGTGTCTGCCTTTTAGAGTTGGGGAGACATTGCCGCAGCTGCTTCACTGTTTAGACACCCTGTCCCCTCACTGTGTCCCCCCTCCCCCCCAGGCATCTGTCCTCTGGTTAGAGTTGTGTGAAGCGGAAGACAATTTGGGGCTTATTAGTGTCCCAGGGAGACATGTAACTTGTGTTGCTGGGACCCAAACAGCAAGAGTCTTAGCGGCAAACTCCAGCCGAGAAAAGACTGAGGAATTGTCTCACCTAATTACAGGGAATGGCCCTCTTTGTGTTTGTGATTCGGTACGGTTGTCCGATCGCTTTTGATCGCTTTTCTCCATTTGCTGGCTCAGGCCATGCTGGAATTGTGCTAATTAGAAGAGAAATGGACAGAGTGATCCTGTCAGCCCTGGTTACTGGTGGGGACAAAGCAGAATATTATTCTGAGGCAGTGTTTTGTGAGGGCCCTTCTTCCAGCTCTCATTAGGAGGAAGGGGCCCACAGGAGGGGAAGGTTCCGAATGCCTGGCCTGGCTAATGGAGCATTGGGGTGTTCATGTGCTAATTAACAAGCTCTGGCTCACGGCTGCACCTGGTGCCACCTGAAGCCCCCAAATGTCCCTGCTCATGAAGAAAAAGTGCGGGACAGAGAGTGGGAAGTCTGGTGGCCTCTTTAGGCATAGTCGGGGACACAGCCCCAAAGTGCCAAGGAGTGTAAATAGATAGGAACAGCCAGTTAGAGGCCAGTCAGAACTTAGGAACTTGGAGAGGCTACGGTTTGGGGTGGGGGCTGTCAGGCTCTCTGGGGACAGAGAAGCCCATATAGGGGCCATCTGGCTGGCACGAGATGGAGAAAACAGAAACTGGAGAACATAACCAAATGGCTGGAGATGGATTTTATGTAGAAGTTGAAAGCTGGTAAGGAATCATGTCGGCTGACCCCGGGGACCATGCACCTTGGCCCACCAGCCTATTTCTTCCCTTCCTGTTCTGCCTGTTTCTCTTTTCTGTGAGAAAACAGAAGGGGCCTCATCCTGGAGGAAACAGAAGGGACCAGAGCATCCCACTGGAAAGGAAATGTCTTGGTTTCATCACAAAGCTCCTACGGAAGTCCAAACACCCTTCAGAAACCAAAGAGGCAATGGGTTGACTTACCATCTCCATTTTCACGGCCCAGAAGACAGAAGCTACAGTAAGCTGCAGCCAGAGGACCACAAACAGGCAGCAGTTCCCTAGAGTCCATTTAAAAAAATATGGTAAGTGGGTCACCAAAAGATACAGAAAAATTAATAATGGCATCTTGCTATTAATACAGTTAATAGCCTGTGAACTTTCAGTGCTCTGACAGTGGAAGGCCAAGCAAACCAGCAGAGGCCAAAGCAAGAATCTGACAGACGGAAGTAAGCACGAAGCAACAAGACTGCTCCTGAGAAAAGACTTGAATAAGAATTTGAAAACGTGTCTCCAAGCCCCAGGGCTCTTCCTCTCAGTCAACAGATGCTTCTGCAAGGAAGGCATTCAGAATGGCAAAGGGAAAGGCAAAAGAAACCTGTGGGCAGATAATACAGAATTATCTATTGGAACAATCATCTCTCAGGATTTAGAGCAGCGCAGTCATGACGCTGTCCCTGTCGAGGCAGCCGGCCAGCCATGCTTTTCCAGGTCACGGCAATCCACTGCCCACCCAGTTGTTTTCTTGGAAATCAATGATGAGCCAATGGTGCCAAGCAATTTGCTTTCCTCACATGGAATGTTTCCCTGAAAGGGCATCACACTCTGCTCTAGGGCAGGTAAACTATCGATGGGGGGACGGCGATAGTACTAATACTTGCTCTTCTCCAGTTCTTGGGCAGAGTTGAAAAGGAAGTCACACTAAGGATTTTAGTAGGTGGTAGAGAAACATTTGTTTTCGATCCATCATACTTACTGGAAGTCTGCAAGCAGGTATGGACCCTTCCAGCTCAAAGAAGACACAGAAGAGTAACTCAATGTGTAGGAGACAACTGTAACCTCGAGGAGCTTACGACTCAGTGGGACAAGAAGAGACGCATTCAGATCACTTAAATATAAGGCGGAGTTGGTAAGAGTGGTAAGGATGGGACACGTAAATGTTGTAGGAGTGCAGGAAGAAAGACTGTTTCCAGCTAGTTCATCAGGGGCTTATAGGAAGGGTAGGTTTGGTATGTGCAAAAGAGACTTTCTAGGAACTCAGTGGCATGAGCAAAGGCACTCAAGTGAGGAAAAGGGAATTGTTCAGATTAACTGGAACAGAGACGTCGTATATTAGAGAGGAGGGGTGATTAGGCTTACATGCAGAGAGTTCTAAATGCCAGGATGAGACCCAGACTTTATTATTAGATACAAGGAGGTATTAAAGGTTTTTAAGTAATACTTCAGGGAGTTGAGCACTAATGAGCTTGGATGGCAGAACAGACTGGAAGCTGGGAGACCAAGTAGTAGATGGTCATAAAGCCCCACGCCACCCACTATGATAGTAAGGGGAAAATAGCATTTATCATGATAGTTGTACTTTCTGATGAATGACTTAAATATGCAACTTGGCCCTTTGAGAAAAAGAAAAACTCACTCTCCTATAAAAGGGACATATTTATTATGACGACACAGATACCATCATATACAAAGCACAGTCCTCTAACACCCTGAAGTACACACACATTACACATCCATTTATATTATCAATATAAAAATACATCATTAACATTTCTAAGGATGACAAATACAAAACCAATAAATATCACAGTTCTAAAACATCTACTTACATTAAGTGCTGGTGAATAAGATGACAAGAAAATCAAGGCCAAAGCAAACCAGAAAACCAACTCCATAGCCTTGGGTTACAGACCTGAGTTGGTTTTGGGGAGGTATCCTCATATTCTCCATGTTCTTCTCAATTTCCCCAAATGCTTAAAAGTGCCTGATGTCATCAACTCTCAAAAACAGAGCAAAGGGAAATCTGACGTTACAGCACTATTTTTTGCCCTCTCCTCCCCTCCCACTCCAACCGTATTTAGAGAAAAAGGAATGTCAATAGTAAGCTTAACTTAAAATCTATGCCTCTCCAGCCTAAATTTCTATATCGCAGCTAGGCCGAATCTTTTCTTTCTCACTTACCCATCCTTTGTGACTTGTGTTCAACTTTCCCTCTTATCAATACATAAAATTGCATGGATGGCAAAAATGAGAGACAAACCCAACATTAATTCTAGCATGGGAAACAAGGCACAAATGTCAGAAATGGTTAATAGACCAGCTATTAAACTGAGTAGTGCTGCACCCTAGCACGGACACTCAGGACCAATAGTTTAACCAAACTTTTCTTGTATCCAAACACCATCAGACAACGGCCACGTGGATGTTCTTTGCACGAAGGTTAGGAAGCCTCATGTACTTCTCGAAACATTAGAGGCTGGGGGCTGGCTTACGAGACAAAATACAGAGAACATGGGTAATCAATTTTACGCATGGGTTCGGTTTTCAGGTTTTAACACAGGGACAGATGACCGGCAAAGAGCTCCATAAGAATTGTATTTAGTTCAGGAAATTCTTTTTTTCTGTGTGTGTGCATGCATGCGCGTGTGTATTTCTGTTACACTGGTGAAATATCTGCTATGTGCTATGAGAGGGGACAAGGGGGGCAAAACATTGCCACCATTCCACAGCACATTCCTCTCAGGTCAATTAGAGTTTCTAGTTTTTAATCAAATGGAACTCCTGTAAGCAATCCCCTTCTCCTACCTTTTAGGCCATACTGACTTTCTTATGTGAATCTGTAACAGGTTACTGGAACTCGAAAGTCCTTTCTTTCATCTTTAACTTGGTCTTGAGGTCTAGAACCCAATGCAACCTTGCATGGGCCTTTCACTAGCTAATCCCAGGAGGGACTCAATACATAGGGATCTCCTTTCCTGGAATCAGAACTGATGTGGGGGGGGGGGGGGACGAAAGGCACTGGGCAATGGCACTGGGCAAGTGAGAGGTACAGAACTTTTAAAGCAGGTATACATTTCATGAAGATTCTGGCTTCTCCAGCTGGGGATTCTTGGAACCCAATATATATTGGAGAGTTCACAGGTCAGGCTGCCTGGTCGGTTTCAGAATCTAATTGGTCTCTGGTCTCCTCGCACCATAAACACTTCCTAAGATATCAAGTACAAGTCAAAAGAACCCGTCCAATCAACGTGCCACAACTGACTTTGCCATCACCAAATCAAATCAGCTGTAAGATCCTGGGACTCCTGAATCACTTTCTGAAACGAGAGAGCAGGACTTTGACCTTTAAGAATGATGTGCCCTCTGGTGTTACCCACATCCAAGGCTGAGATGGTCCATCTGGAAGCTGACTGAATAACTGCACTGATCCTTCTGTAGAGAATCTATAGAGCAGATTCCTCTCTTGCCGCCGAATGTCCTCAGAGGTGCAGAGTGCCAGGAGCAGGGGAGAGGGTCAGACCTGGAGGTGCACCCTCCGGCCTCTCACCAGGAAGCAGAGAGTTGCACATCGTCAGAGCTGCACTGGGAGGGGAGCAGGGTTCCAGTCCCCAGGACATCCTGTCCACAAGCAGCTGCTACTTCTTGGGTTTCTCCAGAATGTTGAGAAATTTCCCCCGTGTCATCTCTCTGGCTGGAATCACAGCAAATGGAAGATCAGTGAAAACCCACAATCTGCAAAAGAGATCTCAGGAAAATATAACTGAATACTGTAAGTTGATTTAAATTGTAAAAACAAGTTGCTACCATAACAGATTTAATCACCACTGACCACCAAAAAGAGGTAAAAACAAACCACCACTGACAATGAAAACTGCACAAAGCTGTTCGGAAGCTGGCAATTGCTATAAGGCATAGGCCAACTGGGGAAGACTATCATCCCCCTTAAAAAAATCCCCAGGGAATTCCCCCATTTCCCCCCACCCAAGAATGTAACCTGATACTCATGTTCGCTATGTGTGGGGGGGTTGCTCTTGGAGACTACAATCCAACCACGATTACAGTCTTCTCTGGGTTGTTGGTCTCTGGACATTTATAATCGCAAATTAAAATTAGAGATCATTTACCCCATCTCTCAGCAGTGGAAGTCCCTGGAGGCTGTAATATAACAGGGTTTATACTCCCTCAGTGCAGTTCATCTGTGGATGGTGTAATAAAGTAGGGTTTATAGAGCTTTGGTCTTCTCTCTCTTGGCATTGTCAGTCCTTAGATATTTAATATAGCCAGGCAAGGTTTATGTGTCTTTCTCTGACTTTCGGCACCATCAATCTTTGAATGCTGTAGTTACAAGAGGGTTTATACAGCTACTTTCCTACATATGAGGCTCCAAAATGAAAGTAAAACATTTCGCAATTACGAGGGCCACTCCAGGAGCCCACTGTTTCAGCTCTGTCAAGCAAATCCTCAGAAAGTAGATGTATTATAACACCCCCTTCTTCCTCATCCCTCCAAAATCATCTTTCCAGATCTCTTGAATAGATTTAACAGTGCTCAAAGTTTCCAATGGTTGGTCCTGAAGGCCAGAAGTCTCCTGGCCCCATGTGGTGGGCACACAGCAGGCTGTGCCTGTGGCCTCCCAAGACTATGTCCCCATCCTGGCCAATGAGTAAGATGGCTGGAGAGGCACCTGTAGGACGAGAAGGACCTTTGCTCTAGCCTCCTTGCGGCCTGACTCAAGTCCAGAGATGGTGCTAGATGGGTGGGCTTCACTCCCCCTCCATAGAAGTTCCTGGTTTATTCGTACAACAGAGAAATACAACAATACAAACTCTGTAGCCACAGGGAAGCTTCTGGTATCCGCAGTCCATATATTCCTCATCTCTGGAGCTCCAACAAAGGGAAAGGAAATCCCCCTAACTAGGAACGGAAGCGCCAGTGCAAAGTGCTGCCTCATGTGCCCACAACCCCACCCGGGCGCAAATCCAACCGACCATTCCTTTCCTCGGCGGATTTGCACCAAACCCTATGCAGACAAAGTTCCAGTAAGACTTGCAATTATTTGTTTATATACGTGTCTTCCTGCCCTAAAGGGTAAGAACTGAGGGTAGAGACCGTTTCACTATTCCTTATATCACCAGCACTAGATGTAGTTATCTGCTAAATAAATGTTGGCCGGATGAGTGATAATATACAAAAGAAGTATTCCAAGCAGGAACGCAATAATGCTTCTGGCCTTCCTTTCCAGAGACAAATAAGACCTGCTAATGGCCCTCAGTGCTGCACTCTCTACATTGTGGGTTGATGGTGTTTCTAAATTTACCTTGCTTATTTGGCAAGAAAAAGAACTTCCTTTGATGAAAGTAATGCCAGATTAATGGAGAGACAGAGGTAGGACTAACTACCCTAGAAGAAATCCAAGCAGGTATTTTCTCGCCCACGGGAGGCGGCATGGACTTTTAGATAACACAGGGTTCCAGCTCTAGCACTTAGCAGCGGGGTGACCTCGGGCTGGGCAAGATCTCCGAGCCTGTTTCTTTATCTGCAAAATGAGTAGCATATGAATGCCACCTGCCCTGCTTTTCTCTCCGCTATTCAGCAGTGAACATGCTTGGTAGAGTGGTACCATTAACACACCACCTTCCAAAGGAGGGTAAGCAGTCTGCTGCTTCTCCTGCACTCAGTGTTTCCTGAGTAAATGAAAGAACCGTGATGAGAAGGGAGGCTAGCAACCTCAAAAATCCCATTCCTTGGAAGCTTTTCCCTCCGCCTGATCCTACCGGAACTGACTTATACTTTTGGCCAGGGTGGGTCTCCTCATTTATTTCTACTGGCTGGGTCTCCTGCCTATTCTCCGGTGCTTATTAAGGAGTTTTACAGAGTATCAAATGATCCTGCAGCACGGCTAGGAGCAGGTACTTTGGAAATCAGACGTGGGTAATCCAAAATTCTGCTTGGTAGAACAGAACCTTGCTCCAAAAATCCTGGGCCTGGAGCACTGTATCGATCTTACTAATTATTTCTGCCTGCTGCCCTTCACATCCCCCGATTCTTTACTGTTTTTTTTCCCGAAATGGGAGAATGACCAATATTTTACGGCATAAAATTTAAAAAGACCCAATCTAGTTGAGGGATCAAAAGGATTTAAAAGGCAAAATAAACGGATCTCCCAAAGTCTCTCAGGGGCAAGCTCTCCTTGAATTTAACCAATCCTTTTTAACAACCCTTTCCCCACTCAATCATTCCTCCCCCTACAACCTAATCTGAGCACACAGAGCTGCAGAAAACCACTGTAAAAGTAGAAGTAATTCAAAGACCTCATCTTCTACATGGGAGGGGAGAAAGTTTTCCTACTCGCCAGTCCCATATAGGAGATATACGAATTTGTGACATAGCTGCTCCCTAAAAGAGGGCTGTGCCCTATAAATCACATCCTAAGCACTAACCCCTCTTTGAGCGCAGAGAAATTGCTGTGGGTCAGGGGCAGCTTCGGACCTCGAGCCCTCCTGTTCACTTGTTATCGGAGATCTTAACATCTCTGATTAATTCACATACCCCTTATTTTATTCTTCATTTCTTTATCCTTGCCTTCCTGCTTTGCTGCAGTGTGAAGATTCTTACCGACCCGCTACAGTCATCGCCGCCTGCGAGCCGCACCCCCCTAAACCTAGTGAAATTGTTTAGTGATGCCAACCGCGCTTTTAATTTGCAAGACATCAGACACAGAGGTAATTTATACCAACATCTGTTCATTTTTGACTTCTGAAACAAACTCGCACATGCTGCTACAAAATCCCATTAGGAGTAAGGAGACAGCCTTCTGCTACTATTCTGTATTCCTCTTACACACACACACACACACACACACACACACGAGTGCGCGCGCTCGCACGCATGCACATACACACCCCTTCCAGCAGGGTTTTATATGTAAATGTATTTTAAGAAAAAACTCCCACCAAGGATTTCAAATCTCTCCAGGGAAGAGCCTTTAGAGATGTCTCTGGCTTGCTTACAGAGGCGAGGAAGACATTTCTACTCCCCTGCCTCGTTCCATTCCTTCTTCTTCCCACTAGTTACAGCTGGGCACAATTCTTGCATTGGTGGCCCTGGTAGGATTACATGCTCCCCAGCTTGACACTTCCAGTTCCTCTCTTTTCTCCTGCTTTTTTCCCCCCCACCGTGTGTTAGAAGACAATCCTAGAGACGATAAGATTGCTAGAGTTTTACCTAGAGTCAATAAAATTTCTTAACTATTTTCTAATTCTGGATTAATTCTCTAGGATGATGAGTTTCAACACGAAGGCAACGCTGCCACCACGTTCTAATAATTATGCCAAGAGGGAACCACTGGTCACCAGCCACCACAGTCCCTGCGTGCAGAAGAGAAGCAGGACCTCCGTGTCAAGTCATGATGTACGGGCCCTCCTATGCAGAGTACAGGCCATGGGCGGAGTGAGTCACAATACAGACCGTCACCATAGGGTGAACGTGTGAATTGCTGCAGAGAATGTGGGACAGGAGACCACTTGTACCCATTTAGAGACAGCAAATGGATAAACTACAATCAACTTCCAGGTTAATGCAGCTTCTATTACCCCCTCTTTGCTTCACTAGGGCTGTCAGGTTCACGGCAGCCGTAAATGCCTGGGTATACTTAGAGAGGTCAGGGCTGAAGGGAGGACTCCGTCCTGCTTGCTCTGAAGGTGGTGTTTGGTTTAATACAATCCCTTCTTTAGATTCTCCAATTCCTCCATCTACAGTTAGCCTTGCCTCTGGCTCTCTTTCCACAATGAGTATCCCCAAACTGCCTTCTCTGCAGTAAATTTTCTTGGTGGCTGGTTGAAAAAGATTCAGTGGTACAGATTGATTTCTTACCAGTGAGGGGATGAGGGATTACCAGAGGCACCCTGGTTAACGAGATTGGGTGCAGAATCTCTCACGAGACCAACCCTCTCTGCCAGGGCTTTGCACCTTTCGCCCATGACATATGGGTTTCATTACAGAAAGATTTTCCAGATTATAACTTTGAGGCAATTGCCTGATAAAATTCTGCTCGGCTTTAATGTAGAGAACAATGTAAAGATTAAGTAACTTTTTAATGAAATGGGAGAAACTCATAATGTTTGGTTTTCAATTCCAATGCAAACTACTTTAAATATTTCTGTGCCTCAACATAATTAAAAACATTAGCAAGATGGAGAAAAGTTACAACAGGCTGTCTTTAGGAGACTCTAATACGACTGGCAGGAAACAAAGGAAACAGCTTAACCCTGTGAGAAAAGCAGGGCTTTTAAGCATCAGACAGGCTTGGAGCTGAACCCCAGCTCCTACATGGACCCTGGACCACTGCAGGCAAGTTACCCAAGACATCTTTCCGAGTTTTGGTTCCCCCCCGTTTTTCAAAAATAAAACTCACTTTTATTTTATTATTTTTTAAAAGTAAGGTCTATGTCCAACGTGGGGCTCAAACTCAGGACCCTGAGATCAGAGGCTGCATGCTCTAATGACCGAGCCAGCCAGGCGCCCCTGGGTTCCCTCATTTGTTCATGGTGGAATTAATATAAAGGTCACCTAGGCATTTAGTAAACGCTAGCTACTGTATAACTATCTTTTTCTTTCATTTCAAACAAGAAGTTTATTTAAGCAAAAAGACACTACCTAGGATTCATTTTTTTTTCTTTTTAAAGATTTTATTTATTTATTTGACAGAGAGAGAGACAGCCAGCAAGAGAGGGAACACAAGCAAGGGGAGTGGGAGAGGAAGAAGCACGCTTCCCAGCAGAGCAGGGAGCCTGATGTAGGGCTCAATCCCAGGACCCTGGGATCACACCCTGAGCCCAAGGCAGACGCTTAACGACTGAGCCACCCAGACGCCCCAAGGATTCATTTCTTTTAGAGCAATTTATTTCTACTTAAAGACAAAATGCCCTATGTGTAACAGCTATGTACAAAAAAGTTATACACTTGTCCTTGGTTTTACAATGATAGATGAAAAACATTAAAATTCTCCAAATGAACAAAGCATGCAAGGATTTTTTGTTTTGTTAAACAGTGAGAGCAAAATTACTTACTGGAATATGAGGTAAGAGCTGAATGAGCATGCCACTAATGGGGAAAGGGGATACTTTCACTGAATTATGTTTTATCCCATTCTATATCCATTCAGTGTCAATCAGAACACAGCATTGGTCATTTCATTTTTTAAAAAGGCCATATGCTTGTATATATACACCAGGTATTTATGCACAATGAAGGAATGAGGAAAGGGAAAATGAAAGAAGAGAGAAATCCATACTGCAGAGGTCAGGACGTGGTGGAACCAAACCGCAGCTTTCTGAGAATGGGTCCGTGTGCTCTGTGGGAACTGAGTTTTGGCGTAAACAGCAGGACCCCTTTGTGGTGGACACTTCCTGTCTGCTGCTGGAACACATTAACTTCGTCTTCAAACTACTTCCAACTGTGCATGGGGATCTCTTTTGTGACTTGGCCGCCTATCAAACTGGGATCTGAACTGCTCACTGGTAAGTGCTGTCGTGTACAAGAGACATTCATTAGCGGACTAAGTGGCGTATGCCTCTTAAATAGCACCACAGACCTATCCTGTCCTGCCACCTTCAAGTTAATGTGACTATTGTTCTTAGTCTTGACTTCTTCCTTCCTTGCGTTTTTCGCTGGCCCAAGCGAGCCCTGGAGCTCCTCAGCTGTCACTTCATGAAAGAGGTACCAGGTCCGCACAGAAACCACATACAGGCAGTCCGGGGAGTGGCAAAAGGAGATCAAACTATTTATTCTCTAAAAGATCTCAAATGCAAAACCAAAAGAAACAGGAATGACCTGCATCTGTGTACCGCGTCTAATCTGGAGAACCATGCCTGCTGGAGGAATGCTGGGTATTAGTTAGAGGCAACCCCTTCCTTAACTATACCCGCAGCTTCTTCTGGCAGAGGAACACATAAAATCCGAGTTTAGTTTAAATCAGCATGCTAAGAAGCTGTTTATTGAGTTAGCTTCATAGAAAGAGAGTTTCGTAGAAATGATGCCATTTGTTATAATTATGGTTTTGACTCTTTTAAAATGGACTTTTTTGGTCCTTGAAACCTTGAAAGCATTCTAATAACTCTGACAAGAGGGATCTCCTTGTCATCACGGTGTGCTGAGAGGAGAGAAGCAGGAAGGGATTGGAAGAATAGTTATGTTAGTCACACGCAGTGACTACCATGGACTAGGTATTAGGGAAGATTCACATTCATGAGAGGTGGCCTTTGGGATGGAGCTAGTTGGTCACAGGTTACTTTGGTGCAAGAGGAGAACAAAAGGAAACCAGTGTGATTTATAATTCCGAGTTCTCTCTCAGAGGAACGTGGAAAGTTTTTTGGTGGCTCTGGCAGAGAGCCGGGGTACAGCAGAGCAGCTCCAGGGCAGCCTGCCAGACTGAGATTCCTCCCTGGGCTCCAGTTCAGACCTCCGCACAGAACGTACCAGTAAGTGATCAATAATTCACGTCAAGGACTAAGCGCTTTTTCATGCCTCTCATACAAGAGCAGCTGGTGCTGGTGTCACAGTCAAGAACAGAAGCTGCTCTGAAGCTGAGTATGGTGTCATGGATGAGAAGGGGTCTCCTGGAGCCTCATTTAGACACTCGGTGGCCCTCAGAAGGTGGTGTAATTGTAATAAGGTCTCCTGACCATTCTCAAAGAACTCATGGGACAGTTCACGAGTAAGAGTCTGTAGTAGAAATCTCACGTTTCTCGAAAATATGTAGAAGAAGCATTTGAAGGTAAGCAGAACAGCTTTGAGGCTTTTGCCTAAAGTTCTTAGGGCATAAGCATTTCAAAAAGGAGACTGAAATATATATCTGAGAAAAGAACAGTCTGGACGCTACATCTGTGACCGAACTATCACTATGAAAATCTTCATCCTGAGAATTCTTCAGAAAGCCTTTTCTTGGCGCACGCTTTCCAGATTCTCTTTCTATGGGGTGTCTTGACTTTCTAACAGGACTTTTTCTTCCAAAAGGGTGGCTAAGAACAGTGTTCTCTCCAGGGAATTCAGAGAGAGATAATTTTATATCACACATTCCCCTCCCCCATTCACAGTAAGGCCCATTTCTAGAGAATGTTTTATCTAAGATGTAATATAAAAAAGAAAAGCCAAGACTCAATGTACAGGTAAACAAATTTGGACAGTTCCAATATGGAAAATAATTTTAATGGCTTTTCATGACAAAAAAGAAAAAAAAAAGGACAGAAATACCCAGCCAACAGATTTATTCTCCGAATATAAAACATCAAGCAAGAACATAAAATATGGCAAGTGTCAGCCATGATGCCTGAAGATTGAAAGCAGAAGTAGAAGAATCTTAATTGTCAGGCATTTGAAAAATGTTGTATTCAGGTGGAAGCCTGTGTTTCTCCAACAACTCTCCTTGCCCTGCCTTCTTTTAAGAGCAAACCAAGACTAGTTTTCAAATATTCAGTCTTTATCATCCTTCTCCCCACTAAAAAACAAAACAAACCAAAACAACAACAACAAAAAACCCCCAAAGATTTGTGTTCAGAAATGAGAGCTATCAACTTCTTATTTGCATTTTGTATCCTTTTCAGAGGGCTTCAGAGGCCCACTTCATAGTTTTGCTTCGTTCCCCTTTCAAGAAGGCAATGAGATCAAAGCAATGGATTAATACTCTTGGGTGAGAACTTTTACTAAACACTTAGAGATGTGCGCAGAACATTCATGCTTCAGGGCATGAATAGTAATACATCGTGGTGAAACATTTATTATGACCGAGGGCTAGTAGCTTCACACAGTATTAATTTCTTCATCCATAAAGTGAGTAAAGCAATAAATCTATCGTGTAAGGTTAAGATAAAACAATAACTAGTCAAACTGACTTGATCAGTACACAAAATATTTTGCCTCAAGTTAGAGTAATTTATCCATAGGCTATATTCCACTTTCAGGAAAAATCAGACCAAGATCACCATACAGATAAATTTCAAGCGAGTTGGACATTAAGACAACTTTCCCGCTTGGAACATCCCCACTGCAAGGTGCTGGCAGTAACTAAAAGTCTACAGAGGATGAAGGCCCAGTCTTCTTGACCCCCAGGGCAGGGAAAGAGTTACATTTTCACACTGAGAAGCCAATAAAAACCTCTCTTGATTATAATTTAGATAAGAACCACTGGATTGAATAATAATGTCTGAAACTCCCCTCGCTGTTTCACCTTGAGACGTCCATCACTGGGTTAAACATGATGCTAATTGCATTTGGATTGATTAATTTCTCTCACTCCTGTCTATTCGAATAACGCTTAACAAAATAATCATAGCACCCAGAGCCAAATCTTTTCCGTCAAAGGAATGAAGCCATCAGAACAGGCAGAGATGAAAGAAATGAAGATGACCCGTAATTACTGCAACGGTGATATCATTACCATATCATACAAAATGAGTGTGGGGGGGAGGGGGAGTGGAGGGAGGAGGGGCTGAGATTATTTTTTTTAATGGAACCCTACAATCTAAGAGTACAGATCTGACATCAAGTAGAACACACACAAATACAAATCTTGCTCATGAAATTACAAAACCCAACGAACACTGAGGCCCAAGATACATCAAAGGTCTCGGGCTGTGAGCAGGTATTATTCACGCCACTATTTTTTCATTGCAATAACACTTTGTGTATGACTTGCATAGAGATTTAAGATGCTGTCTTCATGCCATAGCATTCCTATAGTTACTGGAGAATTTTTCTTTAAGCCAGGAAATAATATCACTTTATTTTAATATTGTTAGAGGTGGCCTTGTTTGTAAAATTAGCATCTGGGTTTTAACTGCTAAACTAGTTCTAGTTTAAGACACCAAAGAAAATGTCTATGAATCTTCATGCGTGGTTCATTGGACAACGGTATAGACTTCACTCACTGGCAAGGAAGAATATAATAATTTCCTACTTTCTTACTGTTTGAGATGACCTTTTTAATACTTGGGATATAAAACCAATGACTGCGTAGGATTTGAACTTTAGGTCTAAAAACTATCACTTATTAGAAGGTAACTGCAAGTATATTATGTAGCCTCTCTGTGCCTCAGTTCCTTCATCTATAAAATGGGGATCACTACTGACCTGAGTTGTTGTTAATACTTAAGAGATACATTTAAGTGCTCAGTAAGTGCTGATACAAGAAAAAAAATTTCCCCCTAAGATTAATTTTATGGTTATTTATAGAACCTTGAACAATTTGGTTACTTCATTTACTAAAGTTAATTTATTTTATTTTTTTTAAGATTTTATTTATTTGACAGGGAGAGACAGCCAGCAAGAGAGGGAACACAAGCAGGGGGAGTGGGAGAGGAAGAAGCAGGCTCCCAGCGGAGGAGCCTGATGTGGGGCCCGAACCCAGAACGCCAGGATCACGCCCTGGGCCGAAGGCAGACGCTTAACGACTGCGCCACCGAGGTGCCCCATGAAGTTAATTTAAACAGACACTTTAAAGTACCTTTTATATAAATTTTAACAAATATCTCTGAAATAAATAAAAAGGATACTCAGAAGGTACATCATTTTAATAGGTTAGAAATATCTGGGCGACATTTTTGCTACGGTATTTTAAACATAGAAAGAACCATTATTAAATCGAAAACAATAAAAACAGATATTGAAATAATTTCATTTAGCTTGGACAAGAAGGTCCATTTTCTTATATAACAAATATTCCCAAATAAAATGAGCATATGTATTCTGAAATTATAATCATTCAGTAATAAATAAATTAAACCATTTACTACATTAACTAGTATTCACTGCTTTCTTTCTAAGAGGCAGTGCAATACAGGAAAAAGGGTTTGTCTTATCTGGCTTTGGAATTAAACAGGCCTAGATTTGGTCCAAATCCCAGCCCCTATTTCTAAGTTTCAAGGTCTTTTTTTTTTTTTTAAAGATTTTATTTATTTATTTGACGGAGAGAGAGAGAGAGCCAGCGAGAGAGGAAACACAAGCAGGGGGAGTGGGAGAGGAAGAAGCAGGCTCCCAGTGGAGAAGCCTGATGTGGGGCTCGATCCCAGAACGCCAGGATCACGCCCTGAGGCGAAGGCAGACGCTTAACGACTGAGCCACCCAGGCGCCCCTAAGTTTCAAGGTCTTGAGCAAGTAATTTATTTTTCTGAGCATCAGTTTTCTTATCTGTAAAAAGGAATTATAAAGTAGACTCTGCAGAGTCTATGGAACAAAATAATGTATGAAAACCCTTTTTACTGCCTGGTATATAGTAGGGAAGTCAATAAATGGCGGCATTGATCATTTTTATCCTTCATGTCTCAGCTCAAATGTCACCTTTTCAGAGAGGTCTTCCTTGACTACCCTATCCAAAGTGAGTCCTCTTAGTTTATTCTTTCATATCAACCCATTTACTTCCTTCATAGTGCTTACCAAATCTGCAATTAACTTTATTTAACTTCATGCTCCATGAAGTTCTTTAGAACTTCCTGCTGTATCCTCATTAGAACAATGCCAGGCACACAGTAGGTGGCCAACTATATATCTACTGAAACTATGTATCTACTATATATCTACTTTCCTCATATTCATATATGAGGAAAAAGAACTCTGCTTCCTTTTCAATTCTTTTTTTTAAACAAGATTTTATTTATTTATTTGAGAGAGAGAGTAGAGCAAAAGAGAGAGAGAGCACAAGCAGGGGTGAGGGGCAGAGGGAGTAGGACAAGCAGACTTTCCACTGAGCACGGAGCCCAATGTGGGGCTCCATCCCAGGACCCTGAGATCATGACCCGAGCTGAAGGCAGACATTTAACCGACTGAGCCACCCAGGCACACTTTCCTTTTCAATTCTTTTTTTTTTTTTTTTTTTTGAAGATTTTATTTATTTATTTGACAGAGATAGAGACAGCCAGCGAGAGAGGGAACACAAGTAGGGGGAGTGGGAGAGGAAGAAGCAGGCTCATAGCAGAGGAGCCTGATGTGGGGCTCGATCCCATAATGCCAAGATCACGCCCTGAGCCGAAGGCAGACGCTTAACCGCTGTGCCACCCAGGCGCCCCTCCTTTTCAATTCTTAACACTGCATACAAGAAATTTTTGTTCTAGTAAAACTACATATGCATTTTACCCCGTGACCCAGCAATTCCACTTCTAGGAAGCAATCCTAAAGATACACCAGCAGAGTATTAAATAGAGTATTCATATTTCCATTCATTTTAGCACTATTTGTAATAACTGGAGATTGGAAACAATCCAAATATCTATCTTTATGGAGGGGACTCCTTTTGATAGAGTACTGTTCAGCTATAAAAAGGAATAAAGATACCTATATATTGTTATGGAGAGATCTTCAGGACATATTGTTAAGTGAAAAAAAAGTAAGGTGCGGAAGACTGTATATAGCATGTTACCTTATGGGGAAAATTAGGAAAGAGTGAAATACATATGCATATTTACTTATATCTTCAAAAGAAACTATGGGAGGATGAGGTTTGTTATTAGTTTTTACTAATAAAGATGGTTACCTCAGGGATGGAAATGAGAGGGGGAAGAAATAGAGATGGAAGGTAGACATTTTGAATGTACCTTATTTTACACGTTTTTCTTTTCTTTTCTTTTTTAGAGGTGGGGAGGGGCGGAGAGACAATCTTAAGCAGGCTCCACGCCCAGCATGAAACACAACATGGGGCTCAACCTCATGATCCTAAGATCATGACCTGAGCCAAAATCAAGAGTTGGACTCCCAGGAGCCCCTCATACATTTTTTTTAAAAAAGATTTTATTATTTATTTGACAGAGAGAGAGACAGCCAGCGAGAGAGGGAACACAAGCAGGGGGAGTGGGAGAGGAAGAAGCAGGCTTGCAGCCGAGGAGACCCATGTGGGGCTAGATCCCAGGACTCCAGGATCACGCCCTGAGCCAAAGGCAGACGCTTAATGACCTCGCCACCCAGGTGCCCCTAATTTTATTTTTTAAGTTATTTATTTTACAGAGAGAGCAAGAGAGCGCACGTGCATACGCCTGGGGGGTTGAGACAGAGGAAGATTCTCTGCCCCTCTCCCTGTGCTCTCTCTAAAACAAATAAATAAAATCTTTAAAAGACAAAATTTTGAGCCAAACTGGACATGGACTATTAGATGTTATTAAGGAATTATTATTTTATTTTGTTCAGTGTAATAATGGTGGTTTTTTTTTTTAAAGATTTTATTTATTTATTTGAGAAAGAGAGAGAGAGCCCAGAGCAGGGGTGGGCAGTCAAGAGGGAGTGGGAGAAGCAGACTCCCCACTGAGCAGTGAGCCGGGCCCAGGGCTTGACCCCAGGACTCCGGGATCATGACCTGAGCCAAAGGCAGCTGCTTAACTGTTTAACCGACTGAGCCACTCAGGCACCCCAATGGTGGAGGGTTTTTTTTTTTTTTTTTTTGGTTTGTTTTTGTTTTTAAGAAAAAAGCTCTCTCTAAAAAAGAAAGAAAGAAAGAAAGAAAGAAAGAAAGAAAGAAAGAAAGAAAAGGAAAAGAAAAAGGCCTTCTCAGTTAGGATTTGCTTTAAAATACTTCAGCCAACAACAGGAATATAACAAACAGCGTGATACAAGGGAGTAGAGATAACACAAGAATGGCAGAAAGTGGACAATTACTGAAGATGGGGATGTGGGTCCATCACAGCATTCTCTCTACTTTAGTTAGTATAGGCTTGGAAAACTTCTGCAATAAAAAGAAAACCTCACCAAACGCTTCTCTGGATATACAGCCTTTTCTTGTTATTACCACATATCATAATACAATGAAGAGTAAGCCAGGGAACAGAGGCCGGGATAATTCATTCTGCAGAGGGCTTGGAAATGGATGGACAGGGAATGCTTTAGAAAGGGGTGACTTTTCATGTCATGAATGTTTATCTCCATCGTTAAATTCTTTGGATGAGGAACAAATTACACATGACCAAGCAATCAAAAGCAGATTATATATTTTTTAAAGTCTACCAAATCTAACTCAGGTTAAGCCTAATATTAAGGAGCAGCTGCCCTCCAACCTTTCTCTCTCTTAATTATTTAAGAAATCAAACTGACAAATCTAAGAGCACGGTGTTCAATGTATTAATAAAATAGCCATGAAAGAAGCTCTCTGGCTCGATATTCTGCTTCTACAAAATTCTCCAGGAGGTGGAGAGAACGAGTCCTTGGTTACTCATTTATTGAATCTTCTCAAAAAACCTTTAGAGTTCGGGAGCAAGACTAACTTCAATTGTCAGTCCAACAGTTAACAAGTTGCGAAAAGGAATAGCTTAATCTCAACTTTCACTAGTCCAGCGAAATTTCAACTAGTTTGCCTTCATACTGTCAACAACTGTGTATATAAATGATGACCTCACCGATCCTACTTCACTTTGAACACCCTTTTACTTCATAGATGATTTATACAATGTAAAACAAATTACTTGTTCTAGTTGATAATTTGATTTTTAATTGTTTGCACTGTGGTTTCACGTATATATGGTTCATGTTCTCAACCTGACCAGACAATAAATTCATCAATGGAAAAGACCTTTCAAGATGATATCCCTGATGGACTTAGAAAAAAACGTACAATATACAGGAGCTATCCAGTAAGCCTTAATTTAAAAAATCTTTTTCCTTTAAAATCATGTAGTAATACAAAGGCACAACAATTATTGCCTTCATTTGACCATGGATTTTTTTTTTAAACCTACATCACAATCAGGTAAGAACTTGACTGTATGACATGTCTACTTGGGAAGTAATATAGTAGGGGTTATTTTCCTTCCAATTAGAAATAACAGCTCATTAACCTTCTGGTTTTTTTTTTCCCCAGAATATCTGGCTCTGATGTTTCCAAATAATCTTATTTACAACATTCATGAATTATTAATTTAAATAATTAGAACACAAAAATATCCTCAACCAGAAAATTATAGTCTATTGTATATAATAGTGTGCATTACTGAAACTCCAGAGCTTAATCAATACATAGTTAACGTACAATAAACATGTATTAAATGAAAAGAACTTTAACACTACAAACCATAATTTAGGATCTTAAAAACGATTTATGAGTAGGGGCACCTGGCTGGCTCAGTTGGAAGAGCATAAGACTCTTGATCTCAGGGTCATGAATTCAAGCCCCACCTGGGGTGTAGAGATTACTGAAATAAATAAATCTTAAAAAAGAAAAACAACTTATGGGTAATCAGTATAGTTAAATACGACAGGGGGGGGGACCCAGATGTCCATCGACAGATGAATGGATAAAGAAGATGTGGTATATATATACAATGGAATATTATGCAGCCATTAAAAACCTGAAATCTTGCCATTTGCCACAACATAGAATTAGAGGGTATTATGCTAGGCGAAATAAGTCAATCAGAGAAAGATAATTATCATATGATCTCACTGATATGTGGAATTTAAGAAACAAGGCAGAGGATCATAGGGANAGAGAGGAAGAAATGAAACAAGATGAAACCAGAGAGGGAGACAAACCGTAAGAGACTCTTAATCTTAGGAAACAAATGAAGGGTTGCTGGAGGGGAGGAGGGTAGAAGATGGTGTGGCTAGGTGATGGACACTGGGGAGGGTATGCATTGTGGTGAGCGCTGATGTAAGACTGATGAATCACAGACCTGTACCCCTGAAACAAATACTACATTATGTTAATTAATTGAATTTAATTTAAAAATAAATTAATTTTTAAAAATACGACGGGGAAATCTGGTTAATTAGATATTATAATGATTAATAATTACATTTAAAATATCTTTCTCATTAATTTTATTTGCATTCAAACCAATACAGAAGTAAAGTGAAAAGAGCCATTTTTTTTTTTAAGATTTTATTTATCTATTTGACAGAGAGAGAGAGAGAAGAGAGCACAAGCAGGGGGAGCAGCAAGCAGAGGGAGAGGGAGAAGCAGGCTCCCCGCCGAGCAGGGAGCCCAATGCAGGGCTCAATCCCAGGATCCCGGGATCATGACCTGAGCCGAAGGCAGCCATTTAACTGACTGAGCCACCCAGGTGCCCCGAAAAAGAAGCATCTTATAGATGCTAGACCACTGGCTTCAAAACCAGAAGGTTAGAGTTCTAAACTAGTTTCATCAAGCAGTCAACAAGCTCTTGTGTGCTCACGTATATTCTTACAACTGCAGATGATGAGACACCAAAAGAGATCAACCAATCTTCCTCAGAAAACCCCTCCCGGCTCCTGTGGGCACCAAAGTTTTGCTCATTAACAGCTTAACTGTGCTCTGTGTAGATACTTGCAGAGAGCTTTGCAATCATGGAGTACTTTCCCCGCCAAGATCTTAAAAAGAGGGCTAGGTGGGAAGATCCCTTTCAATATACTGGAGGTCTTTCAGATAGCTTAGTTAGAATCCATATCCTGTATCAGTGCTTCTCAAAGTGTGGTCCCTGGACCAAACACACTAGCGCCTTGGGAACTTGTCAGACATACAAATTCTTATGTCCTCATCCCAAATCTACTGAATCAGGAATTCTAGAGGTTGGGTCCAAGAATCCACATTTAACAAACCTGTCAGGTGATTCTGACGGATGCTAAAGTATGACTACCACAAATCTACATTACTCAGGCTTTCTGATTTTGTTTCCAGTTCTCTGCAGTTCTAATTCATTACCAAAAGAGAAGCGTGGTTTTATTATATTAAAATTATGATCTGAAAGTTAAAAAGATTAAAAAAAAGGTAAAAAACTGAAGAGACTATCTTTTAGAAAATATGAGCAACAATGGGAGAAATTAAAACATTCAGCCAAAGGATTAGAATTTTGTTTTTAAGTAGGCTCCACATCCAACTTGGGGCTTGAACTCATGACCACAACATCACGAATTGCATGCTCTACCGAGCTAGCCAGGCGCCCCCATGGGATTAGAATTGTTACTAAAACTTTAGCTCTATCTCTGTTGTTACAATTGTGCTTAGTGTTAAGGTTACCATACAATCCTTAACCTTGAGAAACTTGACAGAAGACAGACTGGAAAATAAACAATTATCAAACAATGTCATGAAAGCTGTAAGAGCAGTAGATAACACATTAAGGAGACAGACATGGGCATACTTAATTAACTCTGCACAAGGTTTGGTTTGGATGGGCAAGAAGCTTTAGAAAAAGGGGTGATGTTTGAACTGAACCTTGAGAAATGTACTGCCTAGGAACACCGAGACAAGCTAAGGACAGCTCCTTTTTAAAAGCTTTCCACTAGGCCACTGTTGTAAAATGCAACTGAATGTTATGAAATAGATCTTAGAAGCCCTAAGTACCTGCTTAATTCCCAGCACTGTTTGGGATTTCTTATAGCTACCAAAGTAGTATAAAACATGGCCCTACTTTAAAGAAATTAAACCACAAATAATGAATTTGGCCTATCCAAAATTTGGCAGAAGCTAAGGCAACTGTAACTATTCTTCATCATATTCTGTTGAGCAAAAAACTGTGACAGTAAACAACCAAAACACACTTACGTCAAGTGATCTGTTCCTAAGTCCAGTTTCCTCTCTCAAGACTGAAGTTCTCACATGATTTACAAAAAATGGAGACATTTACCATGCTTTTATAGAAAAAGCTTTACTTAAATACTTTGATTTTTATTTGAAAGAAATAGATGTTTTATAAAGTCCAGGCTGGATAATGCTATCTTAATGAACTAAAAATCCTTGGGCTTTTTGTAAAATCAACCTGATCTAATTCCGTGAAACAGCCAAATCTTAAATCAGTTTTTTCCTCTATACTCATGTTGATTTCAATAAACTAGCAAACGTATCTGACTGTAACCAAACGTATCTGACTGAACCTCATGTTTTCAGAATGTAGAAAGACTTAAAAGCTAGCTCTTATAATTTGCTAAAAAGTTTATTTTAATAAAGACTACTTAGTAAGTTGCCAATAATCTAGCTCTGATTTGATTCTGGGGTCCTATTTCTAATAAATAAACCCCCAGATCCAGAACTGAGTCTAAGGTCAGAAGACAATGTGAATAACACACTTAAATATTCTTACTATTAATCACATTCTCTGAACTACTTTCTTAATGACTGCCCAAGTTCAGCTTAAGTTACTGGATACATTCACTTCATTTGTACAATCAATGATGTGTCTTCGAGGTTAATGTCAACACAGAAATTAAATTCTATATGCCAGAAGCTATTCAGCATTCCAAGTCTATAAATTCTTTCAGAGTTTCACTCTAAGCAAAAACAAAATGAGAATATATAAGATTAAAAATAACAAAACAGAGGATATGACCTAATGTTGTCATTCAGCTTTTCATGCCCCCAAAGAGTCAACCAACTGTAAATGAATTCACAATAAGCCATTCTTCTCTAATCTAGCTCAGGATATGAAATATCAAACTCCAGAGTCCTTTCGAATGGGGTCCAACACAAAGAGTGATGAAAGCATACAGGGAATTTCGCTCAGTCAGTTTTTAAGTGACTCCAAAAGACAAAGGAGAGACTGCTAAATGGTTGAGTTACCTACTAGTTTAGCAAAATGCACTTAGATCATTGGATGATATACGTTATACTAAGTTAAAACTATATCCAGGCAATTCTAATGCAAATCTTAAGATATAATATACACATACATCCCTACATCAAAATAAAGTTTAAAATGGTGATGACACAAAACCTTGTACATGAATATTCATAGCAGCATTACCATAATAGCCAAGAATTGAAAAAAAACAAATGTTCATCAACTGATGAATAATGTGGTATATCCATATAATGCAATACTATTTGGCAATTAAAAGGAATGAAACCCTTAGACAAAAAGTAGGCTAGTGATTAGGGCTAGTTGGGGAAGAGTGGAGTTGGGGGGATGGGAGAGACTGCTAATTAATATGCAGTATGGGGTTTCTTTTCGGGGTGATGGACATATTCCAAAATTAGATTGTCATGATGGCTCCACATTCCTGTGAATATACTAAAAACTCACTGACGTGTATATTTTAAACAGATAAATTTTATGGTATGTGGAACATATCTCAATAAATCTGCTTTTATAAAAATGGGTGATGCGTACGTCTGTGCCAAAATTAAACACACAAATGTAAAAAGCTCCTTGGGCTCAAGTAAAATCCTTCATAAAAAGATCTCACACAGTGAATATCCAAGGCAATGGAACCTGAGTTTCTCTACTAAAGACACAGGCATCCAGTTCTTACCTCTGTCCTACAGCACAAAGGAAAATAGCCCCTTTCTTCTGGCTTTATTCTTACCAAAGAAGTGACTGAAAATCTAACCAATCAATGTTTTTGATAAGAGATCTGGGTGTTGGAACATTATTGCCATATACTTCAAGAGAAAATATACTTCATAAATTCAATTGTGTGAATTCAGATAACATCAGAATTTGTATTTACGATGTACTTTTAGAAAGCAAAGAAACTATATTCTGAATTAAAATAACTACAGTACTTAGATTACTTAGACACTATGAATAATTATTTGAAAAATGTTCCTTTTGTTTAATGATTAAATATTCATCCCAGGAAGTCAGAATGCAATTAGATTTAATATAAGTAGATTAGATTAATGCAAATGCATTAAATGCAAAAACATTTAACAAAGCTATATATTTAAACATATCAAAATCCATGAAATGAAAGATTAAGGTTGCTATGAAAACTAAGTAATCCTCAGTACATGTAAATAATTGGTTAAATGTAATAACTGAATTAGCAGTCCTCACTCAGATCATGAGCAATGCAGGTTAACTTCATTTGCACAAAAGCATTTAATTGTAGACTTTCTGTGTGCTCATTAGTGTTATGCTCTGAAGATACTAAGAATAATAATGCTGATAGTTTCTTTTTAAAAACTAGTTCATTCTACTTGTGTTTACTGGACATAGCTTCATACAGGATTAGTAACGCTCACCTGTTTACATTCACATTTTGAAGAGATTAAAGGATTCAGGTAATCACTACAGAAGTTAACACAATCATTCTTATGGTATAATTTCTCACTGGGTCCCTAAGAACCTCCATAATTGTCACACTTGTACTTGGTTGTCCTTCAGTCCCGTGTGGCTGTTTGAGCAGAATCATTTTCTGATCTGAATACATTCTTACATTTTTAATATATTTGTGAGGCGAAGTTCTCACTTGTTCTAGTAAGTGCCATCTTTCCTTGGTGTTAATGTGACATCATGCTTCTGACCCCTTACTAGAACAAGTTGTATCCTGCCCCACATACCACATAACCTGCTCAGTCCTAGGTTTCATCTGACTGGCGTCACTGTAATGTTAATGTGCTTATCACATATTGTTCAAAATTTATAGCACACCCAGTGAAGAGTTTGTGCTACTGAATGGCTAAGAACTACAGTCGCTAACATTTTCGAGTGGTGACTATATGCTGGGTACTATTCAAAGCATTTGTTACATCATTTAAAATTCTCACAACAAATAGGTACCTCACAAATAGGTACCACTTATGATTCCCGTTTTACAAATGAGGCACAGAGAGGTTACTTAACTTGCTCAAGTTTATGCAGCTACTAAGTGGTAGAGGCAGGATTAGAACCCAGGTGCCTTACCTCCAGAGCCTACATTCTTAGCTACTTTGCTACAGTTACCTCCCCATGGTTCTTTTTTTTTTTTTTTTTAAGATTTTATTATTTATTCGACAGAGATAGAGACAGCCAGCGAGAGAGGGAACACAAGCAGGGGGAGTGGGAGAGGAAGAAGCAGGCTCATAGCGGAGGAGCCTGATGTGGGGCTCGATCCCATAACACCGGGATCACGCCCTGAGCCGAAGGCAGACGCTTAACCGCTGTGCCACCCAGGCGCCCCCTTCCCCATGGTTCTTGACCTAAAGGAGTTCACAGACTAGAGATACGGACATCATTTGTTATATAGTTTGATACTGGCTGTAACAGAACAATGTACAGAAGTACAGAAAAAGGGCTAGGAAAATGAACAAAGCATTCCAGGGATAAGAAACAGCACTGAGTATTTCAAACATTCCAGGTATAAATTTCCCAAGAGATGGGAATTAGATTTGTCTTAAGAACTACAGTGATATAGGGGCACCTGGGTGGTGCAGTTGATTAAGCGTCCGCCTCCTGGTTTCAGCTTGGGTCATGATCTCAGGGTTGTGAGACTGAGTCCCACACTGGGATCTGCACTGAGTGTGGAGTCAGCTTGGGTTTCTCTCTCACTCTGCCCACCACCCAATAAATAAATCAATCTTTGAAAAAAAAAAAAAGAATTATAGTGATATAAAACTTGACACCCAAAACCCAACTAATCCAATTAAAAATGGGCAGAACACATGAATAGACATTTTCCCAAAAATGACATAGAGATGGCCAACAGACACATGAAAAGATGCTCAACAGTACTTATCATCAGGAAAATACAAATCAAAACCTCAATGAGATATCACTTCACAACTGTCAGAACAACTAAAATCAACACAAGAAACAACATGTGTTGGCAAGGATGCGGAGAAAGGGGAACCCTCTGGCACTGCTGGTGGGAATGCGAACTGGTACGGCCACTCTGGAAAACAGTATGGAGGTTCCTCAAAAAGTTAAAAATAGAACTACCCTATGATCCAGTAATCACACTATGGGGTATTTACCCAAAGAATACAGAAACGCTAATTCAAAGGGATACATGCACAGCGATGATTATAGCAGCATTATCTACAATAGCCAAATTATGGAAACTTAGACTGATGAATGGATAAAGAAGATGTGGTATATATACACAACGGACTATTACTCAGCCATAAAAAAGAACAAAATCTTGCCATTTGCAAGGATGTGGATGGAGCTAGAGAGTATTATGCTAAGTGAAGCAAGTCAAAGAAAGACAAGTACTGTATGATTTCACTCATAGGTAGAATATAAGAAACAAAAGAAAGGATCATAGCAGGGAAGAAAGAGAGGCAAACCAAGAAACAGACTCTTAACTATAGAGAACAAACTGATGGTTACCAGAGGGGAGGTGGGTGGTGGGGAGGCTAAATAGGTGATGGGGATTAAGGAGTGCACTTGCTGAGATGAGCACAGGGTGTTGTGTGGAAGTGCTGAATCACTAAACTATACACCCCAAACTAATATTACACTGTATGTTAACTAACTGGAAATAGTTTAAATAAAAAGTTTTTTAAAAATTAAAAAAGAGAGTTATAGTGAAAGACATATGAGAATACTGGATCTAAATTCACTTTCCAATTTCCCGATCTACATAAATGCACTCTTTACCCACATAATGCCTTTTAGATAACTTAAAAACGTTTTTAGTATAGTGGCTTTTGTTTTCCTTCTAGTTCATGACATTTATTTAGGTTTTCTTTAATGTTTCTCAATAAAATGTACAATTTTCCCCATAAAGGTTTTACAAAATTTTTGGTAGATCAAACCCTTAAGTATCTTAAATTCTTAAATTGGGAAGTTATCTTTTAAAACTATGTTATATTCTACTTGTTTCTGGTGTATAAAATACAATAGACTTTTGTTTTTATATAACAGTCTTATAAAAAGTGTGATTTCAAATTGGTGTGTTCTATTCAATACTACCAGTTCTCCAGTCAGAGAACATCACATGGACCACGTTTGTGTTGTGTGCCCATATTTGAATAAACCCAACATATGCTTTGTTGATGTATGCCAAACAAGAGGGATGATGGGATAACATCATCTGTAATTCTTTAATTACTTTGCACTTGCACTATTTCCATGGGATTTAAACCATTCTCATGTTTCTGCTATGATTTTAAGTGCAGTCTGAGTGCAAGATAACGTGAGCCCCCAAAAGGTTGAAAAATGAGTGAGGAACACTGTGCAGCAAGAAAAATGCATCTTTCAAAAGATGATGCTCTCACACTCCATCTCCACTACCATCCCCTATCAAATCTTCTCTTCTTCCCTTGGTAAACACAATCAAGTTTCATTACATTACGTTTGTTATACAATCCGTATTTACATACTTTCAAATTATTTTTTTAAAAGATTTTATTCACTTATTTGAGAGAGAGAGCAGGAGCAGGGGGAGGGGCAGAGAAAGGGAGAAGCAACACTCTGCTGAGCAGGGAGCCCAACGCAGGGCTCAATCCCAGGACTCTGAGATCATGACCGAGCCAAAGGCAGGCGCTAAACCGACTGAGCCACCCATTTGAGGTGCCACTCAAATTCTAATTTACTTGAACCTATTGTCATTGTTCAGTTTATATATTTTTCTACCCATGAAATTTGTTTGGATATCTTAGGTTGGGATGGAATGCACCATAGTTTTTCCTACTAAAAATAGTTTTGTAATTTTTCAGAAGCACATTCAAGATAACAGAGAGCTAGATATATTTATTCAAGTACTACTGGTTCTATGAAATGTGTACCATCAGGAAATGTGTAGTTCCTCCCTTTAAGACCCCAAATCCTCCCCTCAAAATCCAAAATAAATTTCAGCTAACTCATTCTTTGAAAGTTAACCTTCTTGAGCTATAACCTACATACAATAAATTGTACCCATTTTAATCATACAGTTTAATGATGTTTAAAATTGCATAACTGTCATCTAATCAAGACACAGAATATTTATATCAATCCAAATCATTCCTTTACATCCTTTTGCAATCAACCCCAATATCACCACAGTCCTAGGCAACCACTGATCTACTTTGTCACTACAGATTAGATTTGCCTTTTCTAGAATTTCATATGAATAAAATTATACAGTAGGTACTCTTCACCATAACATTTTTAATATTCATCCATATTGTCATATGTATCAATGGTTTGTTGCTTTTTAGTGCTGAGTAGTGTTCAATTGTATGGATATACCATAAAATGTTTACTCACTCACCTGTTGATAGGCCTTTGGGATGTTTCCAACTTACAGTTATGAAAAAAAAAACTGTTGTGAATATTTTGTACGGTCTTCGTACAGACATATGTTTTCATTTATCTTGAGTACAAAATTAGGAGTGGAATTGTAAGGCTGGATGGTAAGTGTATGTCTAACAGCATAATAAATTGCCAAACTTTTCCAAAGTGGCTATACCATTTTATATTTCTATCAGCATAAGTTTCCAGTTGTTCCACATCTTCCCCAGCACTTGCTATCATTCATCTTTAATTTTAGCTATCCTAATGGGCATGTAGTGATATCTCATTGTGGTTTTTAATTTGCACAATTTCCCTGATGACTAACGATGTTAAGCACATTTTCACAGGCTTCTTGGCCATTATTAATCTTCCATTTTTAGATTATTCAACTATTATCAAATAAATTAGAAAAATATATTTTGGGTAAAGTCCCTCATCAAGTACAGTTGATTCTCATTATTCTAGGTAGTTATGTTCTATAATGTCACCATGAACAATGAATTAGCAAATACTGAACCACTGCTCCTACAGGAAATAACTGGGCTAGGTTCCTGAGAGCCTCTGGTCACAACATTTTAGTTAACCAGTCAACACAAAGCCTCATTTGTTTCTGTTTAAAGACAACTTATTTAATACATATTGTGAATTCATTAACATTAAACTCCCAGCCAACAACACTATAACTCATGCCTGGATGCAGCTGATGTCACACATGTATTTTTTCCTCTAGGCATCATTACAACCTTGTACTTAGGAACACTGGATGGCACTTCAGCACTGTGCTTTGTGGGCTGTTCTAAATTGTAAAATCATCAACAAAAAGAATAAAAATGCAAAACACACGGCACTAAATAAATAGGTCACAAAAATGACACTTGTTTATAGGATGAAAACTAAAACAAGAAGGCAGAGCACCACCATGTTTGACACTAGCTGGGAGCATGCATGTGGGGCAACTACAATTTTTGCCACTCTGGGAATGTCCACAAATGATCATGAAAGCACCACAAATATGGACTTCGGGGTTTTAATTTTAGCAAATAGGTGAATTTGCAAACACAGAATCCATGAATGAGGATCGAGTGCATAGTACTGCAAATATATCATCCCCATTTCTGCTGATTTGTCAGTCTTTTTGTGATTTGTCTTTTCACTTTCTTTTTTTTTTTTTAAGATGTTATTTTTTTGAGAGAGAAAGAGCGCACGCGTGCATGAGGCACGACTGGAGCGGGGGGAGGGGTGCGGGGGGAGGGGTACAGGGAAAGGGGCTCGGGGCTCAATCCCAGGACCCTGAGATCATGACCTGAGCTGAAGGCAGATGCTTAACGGACTGAGCCACCCAGGTTCCCCATCTTTTCATTTTCTTAACAGTACTTTCCAAAGACCAGAAGTTTCTAATTTTGAAGAAGTACAACTTATCAAGTTTCTGCTTTATGGTTCATGCTGCTTCTGTTATCTAAGAAATCACATCCCAAGGATGTGAAGATTTTCTCTTATGCTTTCTACTAGAAGTTTCTACCATTTTGGGTTTTACATTTACATCTGTTACCTATTTTGTGTTCATTTTTTTATGTTGTGAGATAAAGGTCAAGGTTAATTTTTTTTAAAAGATTTTATTTATTTGTTTTGAGAGAGAGAGAGAGAGACAGCATGAGCAAGGGGGAGGGGCAAAGGGTGAGGGGGAAGCAGGCTCCCTGCTGGGCAGGGAGCCCAATGTGGGGCTTGATCCCAGGACCCTGGGATCATGACCTGAGCCCAAGGCAGACACTTAACCAACTGAGTCACGCAGGTGCCCTGTAGATTCCTTAGATTCTATGTAAACAATCATATCATCTTTGAATAAAGACAGTTTTACTTCTTTTCCAATCTGTAGACCTTTAATTTTTTTGTCTTTCCTTATTTCACCAGTTATGATCTTCTGTAAAACATCAAATAAAAATGCTAAAAGCAGACATCCTTGCCTTGTCCCCAGTCTCAGGGAGAAAGCATCCAGTCTTTCATGATTAAGTATGATGACAGATGTTTTTTGTATATCATAGATTTTAACAATAGGCATGAGTCCAGAATGCTTACTATCTTCCCTATGATTTGTAGCAGAAAGAATGGGGTTTCAGAAAAGGAAAGGGACTGAAGAGTGCTCAATTTTAGGAGAGGAAGGAAGAGAAGCAGAGCTTATGGGCTACTCATTTTATTTTTACTATCAAGTCTTTTTTTTTTTTTTAAGATTTTATTTATTTGACACAGAGAGAGAGACAGCCAGTGAGAGAGGGAACACAAACAGGGGAAGTGGGAGAGGAAGAAGCAGGCCTCCAGCGGAACATGGAGCCTGATGCGGGGCTTGATCCCAGGGACCCGGGATCACGCCCTGAGCAGAAGGCAGACGCTTAACGACTGAGCCACCCAGGCGCCCCTTTACTATCAAGTCTTATCAAACTAAAAAAAAAAAAAAAAAAAAAAAAACCACCTTCTCTATATCTTTTTAATCTCTTGTTTTTAGTCAGAAAGAAAATGGAACATTCAAACTCCAAAACCACTTCTAAAATATTAAATAAGATGCTGTGGAGTTCACCTCACCAAGAATTATTTTTATTTTCTTTTGCCAGATGTAATTTGGCAAAATGTAGCACTATAGGACGCCTGGGTGGCTCAGTCAGTTAAGCAGCTGCCTTCCGCCTGTGTCATGATCCCAGGGTCCTGGGATCAAGTCACGCATCGGGGGTCTCTGCTCAGAGGGGAGTCCACTTATCCCTCTCCCTCTGCCCTGCTCGTGCACTCTCTCTCTCTCTCAGTCTCAACCTCTCTTTCAAATAAATGAATAAAATCTTTTTTAAAAAATGTGGCACTATAAATTCTGGCAGGTAATCAAATAAATTAATATTTCATATTCACCTTAGATACACACAAAAAGAGAAGAAATGCTCATTAGTAATTGTGAATTGGCTTGAGGATCTGAAGAAGATATAAAAATCCTAAAAATGTAAAAAAGGCTAATCTTAGTAAAATTTAGATGAAAATTACAGTTGACCCTTGAACAATGTGGGGGTTGGAGTGCCCACCTGCTGTGCAGGCAAAAATCCACGTATAACTTTTGACTCCCCCAAAATTTAATTACTAATAGCCTACTGTTAACCAGAAGGCTTAACAGATAACAGATACCATAAACAAGTCGATTAACATGTATTTTGTATGTTATATATATTAAACACAGTAGTCTTACAATAAAGTAAGCTAGAAAAAATATTAAGAAAATTATAAGGAAGAGAAAATACATTTACAGTACTATACTGTAAAAAATCCATGTATACGTGGACTCAGGCAGTTCAAACTTGTGTTGTTCAAAAGTCAACTATACTTGACTTTTGTGAACATTGTTAATTGGCAGTACTACCTAGCTTTTCACAAGAGGGCAGCAAGAAGCTTTTCAGTGTAATAAAAGTCCTATTTGAAAGGTATGATGGAATTTCAAGCTATTACATAATTATTGGGGCAATCTGTAAAAACCTTATGAACACAAAGGTGATAAAGATTTCAGGAAGTTCTGTAACTTGTTCATCTACCTTTACAAGAGTTATTATTAAGTTATCAAGGCAAGTAACATAAACATTTGATCTCTCCTTCAAAGACTTTATTTTGATAACACAGAAGATATTCTAAGAACGAGTAGACCAAAATAACAATAAACCACCATTAAGACAAAGTATGATAAGGACCATAATACAGGTAAAGAGTAAGTGCTATAGGAGCCCCAAAAGGGAAAGAGCACTACTAAGGCCTAGAAAATTCATAGCATTAAGCCTGAACTGGGTCTAAAGTGTGAATAAGATATGGACAAGTGGAAAGGGAGGGCCAAGGCTTTCTTGATGGCAGTCACAGAAAGAGACGAGACATAGGGTGCTCTGGGAGAGAAAAATGAGGTACAATCTTTAGAAATCCTCACAGATAAATATTACAGGAAAGTATACAGCCTGGAAGTACAGGTTCCCAGAAGTGTGTGAAGAGTAATGAAGCTAGAAAAGGCTATTGGATAAATGTAAAATATGGTATTTAATTAAAAAAAAAAAAGGCTATGGAGGATGGGAGGAGGTACATGATCTGATAACAGAAAAACCTAGAATTTTTAGCTGATTTTTAAGTTCAGTAGGAGCCAACTCTGGAAGAGGTAACTGCTAACCAACAAACACAAATTTTAGTTTCCATGAATAGAAGCAGTTTCCAGATCAAAGGAAACAATAGTGCAGTGCTCAGGGATCAGTCCAGAGTGCTGTATTCAATTTTCATTGTCATATTTTAAGAAAAATGTTGATAAATTAGAATCTATATCCAAAGAAAGGCAATCAGAATGGTTATTGCCACAACAGGAAGTTAAAGACAATGCTGGTTTTATTTACTTTTATCTTACCCTTTCAAGCCTGCTTCATCGTCTGTATTCCTGTTCTAGGCAATGGGAGCACAACCACTGAGCCACCTCACTTGGAAACCTGGGAAGATCACCCTGGGTTCTTTTCCTTCACTCTCATCTTCAACTGATGACTAAATCTTGTTGATTCTCTAGCCCAAACATCTCACGTCGGCCGCACTTTCTGCCTTACCACTGCCTTACTTGAGGTCTTCTCCATCTTGCTTCTGGATTTAAACTAATAACCTAACTGATCTCCCAGTCGCACCTTTACTCTCTCACAAAGCCATTCTTGACACTACGGCAATTGAACATGGAGACCAGCTGTTTATTTTGCTGTTGAAAGCAAAAAGAATGGATTCTTTAACTCTCTTGGTTGAAAAGAATATTTGAAATCACCTAATCTAAGCTCCCATCTAATCCCAAACAGCATCTAGTAACATTCCAGAGCTGGATGAAGAGCTCTGCCTAAGCATTCCCAGTGATAGGGAACTTAGTACTTTTTGAGAATCCATTTAATTTCCGGACATTTGGGAAGTTCTTCCTTAACACTGTGGCAAAAAAGAAAACAAACAAACAAACCTCTTTCTTTTTTTTAAAAAAGATTTTATTTTTATTTTATTTATTTATTTTATTTATTCGACAGAGATAGAGACAGCCAGCGAGAGAGGGAACACAAGCAGGGGGAGTGGGAGAGGAAGAAGCAGGCTCATAGCGAAGGAGCCTGATGTGGGGCTCGATCCCATAATGTCGGGATCACGCCCTGAGCCGAAGGCAGACGCTTAACCACTGTGCCACCCAGGCACCCCAACAAACCTCTTTCTAACTTCACCCCATTGTTCCTAACTCTGTCCATTGGTACAGGACACAGAAAAATACCCACAGTTAGTCAAAGCAGACAAAATGGAATGTAAAGACTCTACTCAAAAGTAAGGAAAAATAGGTGAAGTATCAGGGACAACTAAGTCAACAGACAGCAGTTTCCTGAACACTTTAAGAACAATAAAATGAACGCCGTAGTATCTTCGCTGACACTAGGATTCTGTTCAAACCCAAGGGGTTTATAGAAATTGTACAATTCTTTTGTGCTTCCAGATATTCAGTATTTCTTCAGATGAAACACACAATACGGAGAAATAGCATGTGATTCCATAGCCAAACATGGGCGATCCATTAAAAAGACAAGTGACAGCTCAACCCTCTCTCCAGGAACATTTGTCACCTACGCCTTTATCCTTCAGGGACTTCAGTTGAATGACATTTGCTGTAGGTTGATAATTAGTTTTTCTTTCCTTTTCTTTTTTTTTTTTTTAAAGCGTAGGAGGCCAATGTTGGCTTCTTCCCCATGAGAGACACTAGCCTGAGTGGTTTTGGGAATATATGCCTTGATCAGATTTGCACTATGACTCCTGAATGCATGAGCCATCCCAGCAACACCTGCTCTCCTGACAGGCCACCCGGGACTAGCAGCAAAAGGATCCATCAATTCCACTCTCCCCAGAGAGATCACCCAGACCTAGTGGTAAATGTACAGTGGAGCGCCAAGTTAAAAAGTAAAATTCCATCCACCAAAACCTACCAGTTACCAGAGGTCAACTTAGCATAGAGTTTAATTTTCTTCCCAACTGAATTGCAATTGAACTAAATACTAAGAAAAGTACCACTTATATCAAAGGAGGAAAGATGGGAGGTAGTGAAATTCCTTAATCAAATCCAGTCACCAACATATTGCTAAGGGCTTGCTCTGGAGTTCTGTTTCTCATCACAGGGTGGAAATACAGTTGCTTCCTACCCGGAAACTGTGAATTACTTATTTTGTATAATAGTAAGTTTGGGAAAGCAGATTTTATAACACAAAAACTGAAAATATATAAGCAATCACATTTTATTTGTCAGAGAGAGAGAGCACAAGCAGGGGGAGAGGCAGGCAGAGGGAGAAGCAGGCTCCCCACTGAGCAACGAGCCCAGTCTGGGACTCGATCCCAACCTGAGCTGAAGACTGATGCTTATCTGACTGAGAAACCCAGGCATCCCAGCAACCACAGTTTAATTCAAAGTAATTAGTTTCCTTTTCATAAAGAGAGGTAGACATCTTTTATTTTTGGCCTATTCATATGCATTTTCTGTTTTGGTTTCCATTTATTTTTCTGTTTAACATTATTTAGCTTTGTCATTCTAAATGTTACAAGATCCAGTCTCTGTCCCTCCAGTTACCTATTTCACCTATTTTTAACAATGAAGTTATATTTTTGAAATTTAAAGTTATATAGGTACATGTTTCAAAAATCAATTCTATGAGGTTAAGAAAACAATAGTTCACCTTTAACTCCTCAGTGGTAACCATTTGACCCTGTTTAGTCGATTAATTCATATTACCTCTATGTCTCTACATGACTAAATAACACACTTATATTACTATTGCTTGATTTTTCAATTTGAGGCATATCTGTTGACTTCCCCCAAATATAGAAAGTGATGATTTAGCTCCTTTCTTCAGTCCCACCTAAATTCTTCACAATACACATGCAAGCATCCCATCTCCTATTCTCTCATGTATTGTCACTTCACTTAGATCGATATTCACGTCCTGCATTATTATTATATAAATGCTATTTATAGCTAAGCCATTGTAATAAGCTATGATTACCTTTCCTTTCTTGCATACTTTTGTTTTCCTTGAGTTTCTAATTTTATTAAGATTTTATTTTTAAATAATCTCTAAATCCAATGTGGGGCTCAAACTTACAACCCCAAGGTGAAGAGTCGCATGCTCTACCAACTAAGCCAGCCAGGCGCCCCTTCTTTGGCTTTTAAAATTTGCTTGGTTTTCAATGTACTTACCTCTAATTCAACGACAGTCTATGTTTGCCTATTGTCTAAATCTTAAAGATATTGAGATGTATCCCATAATTTATCAATTTCATCTTCCTGAAGACGTTTCCAATATGGTCTAATTGTCCTCTCTGCCTGGTATGCAGAAATCACCCTGGGACTCTTACCCTCCTCACCTTGGGGAGCCCCTGTTTTCTATACCTATTTCTTTTTTTTTTTTTTAATACCTATTTCATCTTCTTTCTTGGCTTATTCCCTCATGACTTCCAATAGTTCATAAGTTTATGGGAGGTCAATTTTTTTGGCTCTTCCATGTCCAAAAATGTCTTTATTTCATCTTTTCACTTGAGTTGGCATTCTAGGTTGAAAGTAATTTTCCCTCCGAATTATGAAGGCATTGCTCCAATGGTCTGGAGCAATGTTGAAGACATTCTGATTCCCATCCTTTGTCTAAAATCTGTTTTTTGTCTCTCTTTTCTGGAAGCTTCCAAGATCTTATCTTCTTCCCCAGAGTTCTGAAAATTCATAATGATGTGCCTTGGAGGTCTATTTTCATCTATTTTGGTTGCACCTATCAATGCATTTCAGACTGGAAATATATGTCTTTCAATTTTGGCAAGTTTTCTTGAAGTATTTCATTAATGATTTCCTTTCTGTTTCCCTTTTTCACTTTCTAGAACTCCTATTATTCAGATTTTTGGCTCTCACAGATTGGTTCTCTTTGCTTTTCCCTTAGTACATGTCTTTTTGCTCTATTCTATTTCCTTCAACTCTGACAATTTTTGTTGAATTTTTCATTCCCATCACATTTTTAATTTCCATGAGCTCTTTCCCATTCTCCGTATAGTCCTTTTAAATAGCATCCTGTTCTTATTAGATCTGCAATATCTTCTCTCTGAGAGTATTAACAGGACAGTTTTGCATAGTCTGTTTACTCTGAGCTGATTTTTTTCCATTTGTTGCCTTTGTTTTTTAAATTTTTAATGTCAGGAGCGTTTCTCAAATGTTGATAATCTTTCACTGTTTTTCCATCTGTAGGAACAGGGGACTAAAAAGTTGCTTGAAAAGTCTGTGAGTAGGGACACCTGGGTGGAGCAGTTGGTTAAGCATCTGCCTTCGGCTCAGGTCATGATCCCAGGGTCCTGGGATCGAGTCCCACATTGGGCTTGCTGCTCAGTAGGGGGCCTGCTTCTCCCTCTGCCTGCTCGGCCTGACGCTCCCCCTGCTTTGCGCTTGCTCTCTGACAAATAAATAAAATCTTAAAAAAAAAAAAGTCTGAGAATATAGGAGTTGGCATGGTGACTGAGTTTCACTGCAGTATGACCAAGCTGTTTGATTGTAGAACTTCCAATATCAGTGCCTTTATACTTCTTGGGCTGGTCAGATTCCTCTCTTCCACCTTCCTGATTGAAGGGTAAAGGCCTGGTTGTGGAGGGTGGGGTGGTCTCAGCACAGAGTGTACATAATTCCCGACATTTTTGGTACGGAAACCCATCCTCAGGTGGTCTGTATCCACTAGTTGAGGAATCAATTCATTTTACCTTCTCTAGAAAATAAAGCTCCAGTCTTTTGTGGGGTTGGATAAAGCAGATCTGGGCATCTGACTCCTTCTTAAACAGACTTTAATGAATCGTCCCTATTTAAACCATTTCCCCCATCCACCTGATACCAATTTTCAGCCTTTTGGAGTATTGTGAGATGTGAAGTGGCTTGGTTCTTGGCTTTCCTCTTTTTAGGATTGCTTTTCTTAGGTCTGCTAGATTCATATACCTACCAGCTTCCAAAATTTTATAACCATTGTCCTCTTTCTTTACTGTCCTTGAGGGCTTATATCTTTCTTTAAAAAAATTGTTTTAGCAGGGCTTGGGAAGAAAAGAAAAGTAAATGTATGCATTAAAACCATCATTAACAATGGCACTTAGGTGGCTCAGTTTGTTGAGCACCGGATTCTTGATTTCAGCTCAGGTCATGATCTCGGAGTTGTGGGATCAAGCCCTCTCTCTCTGGCTCTGGGCTCAGTGGAGTCTGCTTCTCTCCCTCTCCCTCTGCCCCTCCCCTCCATGTGTGCTTGTGCTCTCTCTCTCTCTCTAATAAATAGATAAATCTTAAAAAATAAATAAATAAAACCATCATTAACCTGGAAGCACTCTCTTCCCAAATTTATTGTTCACTGTACATAGATTCCTTCTAGCTTTCTCCACGATTTTAACTGTTTTGTCATCCTCCCCACTCCCACCTTGGTTTTGGTTTTGTCTTTACACTTGTAATATTAGTTACAGTCTTTCTAAGGGGAAAGAGACAGTGGATAGCTTCTGAAAATGTAGCAATGGAGAAAAGAATGGGTAAGTACCTATCTGTTCTCTGATTGCCTTGAAGACTATGTTTCCATTTCTTATTCTGTAAATATAAAAAGATTCCATCTATTCAACAGGCATTTGCACAATACAGTTTGGGGTTTTTTTTAAATGGATTTATTTTAGACAGCATATAGTTGGTCTTGATTTTGATCTTCCCTCCCTCCCTCCCTCCCTCTCTCTCTAGGGCAGTCTCTAAACCCAATCTTGAACTCACGACTAGGAGATCAAGAGTCCCATGCTCTATCGACTGAGGCAGCCAGGCGCCCCTGCACAATACTATTTTGTAATGTATAAAAGTAATATAAAGCATGGTTCCTAACAGCAAGGGTCTTGCAATTTAGTTGGGAAGACAAACATAAATAAGAAGTGAGTACTAATGCTTACTGTGGCTAAAAAAGAAAGAGAATAAAAACAATTCAAGAAAAATAAAACGAGAGAGAGAACTGACGAGAGAATTAGTCATAAAGGAAATTAGGAGAATTCAATG
The DNA here is from genome assembly GCF_017311325.1 of Ursus maritimus. Taxonomy (NCBI): domain Eukaryota; kingdom Metazoa; phylum Chordata; class Mammalia; order Carnivora; family Ursidae; genus Ursus; species Ursus maritimus. The sequence continues at coordinate 26,118,448 of NW_024425008.1, forward strand.
GGATTCAGAGGTTAGGGGAGCCATCTTCTACCCACATTCACGTTCTGTCTTCTAATTACAATCTGATTTTTCCTTAATTTTAAATATTTGTTAAAACTTATTGATTAAATAACATTTATTAAACCCCTCTGTGTAAAGTAGCCAACAGAGTTTTGAGGGACATTTATAGCTAAGTCAATCACTGGTTCAGATGGCACTGTCAAGGCTGTGAATACTACTCAGGCAACTGCAAAAGTTACAGGTGTAACCTGCTTTGAGAAAAATAAATACCTGTTAAAAAACCAAACCAAACCAAACTATTCATGATGCAAAATGAAACTATTTAATTTGCAAAACTGAACTTGACACAAAGCTTTTACTCACTGTGCCAGTTATGGCTTTATTGCCTCTCCGCTCCTAACTCACCTTCCTCTACCCTGCTTTGTGATACTACAGCTGGAGCCTGCAGCAGGCTACATTTCTCCTCAGTCAGCTGGCTTGATGGTAAGCTCGCCAACAGAGAGGGTACTGGAGGGAGACTGCAAGGCTGACGCAGAAAGAAAGAACTTTTCTTCCTTTTTATGTTGTATGGTTTTTCTCTACAGTGACAAGCAGGTTGGCATTTGGGGGTCCCTGCACTCTTCACCTTGCCCACAACGGCCCTCTGTTCGGTGGCAGGGCTCCCTCTGGCTAAGATTATTTACCATCGCCGGGCGGCTCCTCCCATAATTCGCCAGCAGAGTACCCCCTGGCAGTGGGCAGCATGTGCCACTGGCAGTTGCGTCCTCTCTTCAGAGGTCTGAATCTCAGCCTTGTGGGGACCTCCTCTGCAACTCACTCTCCTTCAGCTCTGGGGGAAGCGGCTTTCTGCAGCTCCTATCCCTGGACTCCTTAGAGTCTTCTTCTACCCCTTTCACCTAGTCAACAATTTAACACCTCTTTATTTAAAATTTTCCCTGTTCAGATTACTCCTCATTGGATTCTGGCTGCTACAGTCACCCAAAAAGACCAAATAAATGGAACACATAGGATACCAAGTAAAGACAGTCCCCAAATCCTAAAGTTAAAAAATGAATTCTAGCAATCACTGCTGTAAATCTAGAGAAACCCCCCGACATCAATTCTGAATAAGGCAACCATAAATATAAGGTTACCCAAACCATGAGTACTAAGCACTGAAGACCAAGAGTAAAGAACCAACTATATCAGAGAAACTTTTAGATTCTGTTGTGATAAAATTACAAGATTAGTGGCTGACAAGAACCCAATAGATGAAAGAACCTGATTATAAGAAAGCATTTAATAGTGCTTCTCCTGGCATCTTCCTTGCAAAATTAATTAAAACTAGCCAGGATATATGAGTCTCATGAATTGAAAACTGGCCTCAAGACCGCAAGGAGTGATTATAAACTGCCTTAAATCACATTGAGGAAAGTGTCTGGTAGAATGTCCACAGAGTATTAGATTGGTTATAATCCGGTATTTCCATTAGTGCTTGGGAAAGTAAAGAGTAAGTTAATTAATGTTTAGTAGGCATTCACTAGAAGGGATTTGTAAAAACCAGTATGGTCAAAAGTATAAAAGATTTAGAGAAGTGAGAAAGTTATACAAAAGGTAAACTCTTTCCAAAAAGTAATTTTTACCCCGTGATCTCAAAACCTCATATGCACGTGGGACTACATCTAGTTGACAGAAAAGAATCGGAGGTTTGTATCTGGGCTAACTAAGAACAGCATCCACCTCGGGGGATCTAATTCTTTTCATTCTATACAGATTATAAATTCATGGAGAGAAGAGGGTTTGGGTCTATAAATAATCCTTTGCATAGCTACATCATACAGCAGCTTGAGTTAATGCCAGAATTCCCTTTCTGTGTGGATTTGTAGATTTACAAATACACGAAGGCAGAGACAAAACAGAAGAAGTAAGAGCAGCAATACCACTAGCAGCCAAACTGAATTTTTTTAGAGATAAAGATATTACCGATGCCTTAATAAAGAGATTGCCTAAACCCAGAAGTTGTCTGGCCTTTCCCCTCCCTTCCTGTACCTTCCTGGCACCTATGTGTGCATCAGGCACTGGGGACCCAGTGGAGAACAAAGCAGACACTCTAGGAGGGAGAAGGAGACAGTGCTGGTAGAACGTATATCATGAGCATGGGAGTGAAAGAAGGAATAATCTACTCTAGCAGTCAGGCATAGCCTTCCAAAGGACTTGCCATTCAAGCTAGGCCTGGAGTTTGCTCTAATCACTATGTGGACACCTTCAGGGAATGAGTTGTCAATGCTAATACCTTGCTATGGGACAGAAGATGGTCTGGGGCTTGTTCTCAAAGTGCCTTCATCTAGTCAAAAGGGGTCCCAGCAGCTGTTTTTCTTGAGAAATTCAGGGCTCTAAAAATCCTAGCAAGTCATAATCAAGCTAGGAAAGGGCTGAATTAAGCTCCTCCTCCACCCAACCTGTACAAACAAAGTATGCTTCATGCTTCGTTCTAGTAGTTAGCTGGATGGGGGAAGACAAGTACTGACCTTAAGAAGTGACATTCATGGCAGTGCTAAGCAGTCCTAAGAAGAGCATCCAGGGCCAGGACCAAAAGCTTTCCCTAGTTACTGTGGTCAGAAAACTCAGGCCATGTTCAACAAGCAAGTTAAGGAGCAGGGGCTTTGCAATCAATCACACAGGGCTGAGTTCTAGTCTTGGCGCTGTCATTCAATACTTTTCTTCACCTGTACAATGAGGACAGTAACAGTAGCTACCCCCCTACAGAAGTGGTACCAAGATATGGATAAGGAGCTGGGCAGAGTACCAGTTATGTTATCAGGAAATATAGGTTGTTGATGTTAATAATAAACAAGACCATATCTGTATGTGAGGGATTGTATCTGTAAGTAGCAAAAGGACTAGATATAGATTTATTTGCATATGCCTACATTGTTTATTAAACCACTGTTTAGCTAAATAAAAGTGGTGTCTTAGAATGTCCCACGGGTAAATAAGACACAACAGGTTGAAAGCAAGTATCTCCCAGCCCCAAACAGTACTTTTACTTATATTCTCTATTCTGGTTAATAAAACCAATTAAAAACTACTCAAGTTAGAAACAGAGCTATCTGAAACTCCTGCATCACTGCATCTTTTAAAACTGATCTTCCTGTTTCTAGTGGTGCATGAGTCATGAGTACCTATAATGTGCCAGACACTAGAAAGAGACGGAGAACGGTGTCTGAGTGACTCAGTCCGTTAGGCGTCTGCCTTTGGCTCAGGTCATGATCTCAGGGTCCTGGGATTGAGCCCTGAGTCAGGTTCCCTGCTCTGCGGGGAGCCTGCTTTTCCCTCTCCCTCTGCCGCTCCCCCTGCTTGTGCTCCCTCTCAAATAAATAAATAAAATCTAAAAAAATAAAAAGAGAGGGAGAGAAATATAGTAAAGAACAAGTCAACAGCCTCTGCTCTCAACTATCAGAGTGCTCTTCCTTTTTTTTTTTTTTTTTTAAAAGATTTTATTTATTTATTCGGCAGGATAGAGACAGCCAGCGAGAGAGGGAACACAAGCAGGGGGAGTGGGAGAGGAAGAAGCAGGCTCATAGCAGAGGAGCCTGATGTGGGGCTCGATCCCACAACGCCGGGATCACGCCCTGAGCCGAAGGCAGACGCTCAACCGCTGTGCCACCCAGGCGCCCCCAGAGTGCTCTTCCTAACAAGAGGTCAATTACCATTCTTCAGTGGCCACACAGAACCTTCGCTCCTATTCGCAATCAGGCTCATATGCGCAATCAGGCTCCTTCCTGGTTTTCCATCCTGGTCTCCTAACTGCCTACTGGGCAGTTCCCCAAACACAGCATACCTCAGGCCCTTGCTTTTGCCATTGCTTATGCCCAGACTACCTTACTCACTCTCTGTGTGGCAAACACCATCCCCATATCCCCCTCACAGCTTATTGCCCACTCTTAAAGACTGTTTAGGATTACTTCCTCTGATCCTGTCCAAGATAAGTACCCTTCCCTAGTGCTTTCCAATAACTGTAATCTCAAGGACAAGAACGTTCTTTTCCTCTATAACCTCATGCTCAGGAGAGAATGTCCACATAGGAGGTACTCACTTATTTATTGAGTGATTAAGTTAAAAAAAAAAAAAAACACCCAAACCCAACCTTTTCAGTTACTATTAACTTAGAAATTCTTAAACATGGGTTGCTATGTTGATATCTGAACAGAGCTTAACCTTGATTAGGTATTTCACTTTAGAAACACTGCCTGTCTTAAAAACAGTGGTTCCTAACCTTTTCAGGCTCACAGACTGGTAGACATAGGTAGTTGTCTATACATAGCTATTTTCTCACTTAATCTTTGTTAACAAAACCCTGGTTTTATTGGGTAAAGGGCGAGCATGTACTCAGGGGAAACTGGGCTCCTTTCTAGTTCCAAGGATGAACCAGTATTAGTCCATCTAAACCAATGATGGTAGGTAGTCTAATTTCTCTTGACAACGATTAGTTTAGGCATAAGAATGTGACCAACACTGTTCAGTGGCACGCAAGGGGAAATCTGCCTCAGAGCTTCTGGGGTTTTTCTCACTGATAAGAAGCATGGGGGAAAACGATTCCCTTTTCTATCTTAGGATAGTGTTGTCAGCCAATGATGTCGAAAACTATAGCAGCCATCTTGCAAACATGATAGAAACCAACCTAAGGTGGGGGGAATCCAACACACTGAAGTGACACAGCAGAAAGATGGAACTAACAGGGGTCTCTGGTGATAATGTTAAGTAACTGAATTAACCACCCCTAAAAATAAAGTATCTATATGGAACATCTTTATCATTTAAGCCATTGTAGTTGGGTTTTCTGTAATGTGCAGACAAAAGCATCCTAACCAATAGAGAGTGTATTGGTTTTCTGGGACTGTTGTAACAAACTACCACAAAGTGAGTGGCTTAAACATCAAAAACTTACTGTCCCACAGTTCTGAGGCTAGATGTCTGAGATCAAGGTATTAAAGGGTTGCTTCCTTCTGAGGCCCATGAGGAAAGGATCTGTTCCAGGTCTGTCTCCTTGGCTTTTAAGATGGCTGTCTTCTTCCTGTGTTTCTTCACATCATCTTCCCTCTATGTGTGTCTGTCTTCGTGTCTAAATTTCCCCCTTGTATAAGGCTACCAGTCATTTAAGACTAGGACCCACCCTACTGACCTCATTTTAACTTGACTACCTGTGTAAAGACCCTATCTCCAAATAAGGTCACATTCCGAGGTACTAGGGGTTAGGATTCTGACATATCTTTTTTAGGGGCACACAGTTCAATCCTAACAGACCTTCTAAAAAAATCTAATGAAAGCCATTAATACTCTCTGCAGAGAAATATACATATATAAGCATACACATACAATTTCATTTATATTTCAGGAGATTCATGGACTCTTAGCTTAAGAACCATAGCTACAGGGATGCCTGGGTGGCTCAGTTGGCTGAACATTTGCCTTCGGCTCAGGTCGTGATCCCAGGGTCATCAGGATCCTTGCTCAGCGGGGAGCCTGCTTCTCCCTCTGCCTGCTGCTCCCCCTGTTTGTGCTCACACTCTCTCTCTCTGACAAATAAATAAATAAAATCTTAAAAAAAAAAAAAAAGAACCATAGCGACATTATCTTCCTGAACAAGACACACACCTGAGCATTAACTACACACATACAGAAACTAAAATTAGGAATCACCTAGGCAGCAACATTACATTGCAGGTAATTCTAAGGGTACTATGTTATGTAAATACAAAGGCAGGAAAGAGAGATTTTATTGAATGAAGGTTATGCTAAGATCACCAGAAAGCTTTAGGAGAGGAAGTTACCAAGAGTCTTCTCTTAAAGGGATAAAGTCAATATCCTTTATTTAAAATTTTTAGGGATTACTTGGGTAAGTTTTTTTTAACCTCAGAATGTCTAGCATTAAATTTCTGTTATAATTACATGAAAACATGCAAGCTACACTTAAAATTATTAGTACAAAAAGAAAACACATTTTATTTGCATAAATCTGTTAATGTTAAATAAGGCTTAAAACTTAATTGAGATCCAACCACTGGGAATACAGAGCCTTTAAAATGCTGGCTTCCATGGCCCCAGCAAACCTGCATTGTCAATAAGGTTGGAAGGAGCTCTGAGGGCCAGAAAAATGGCAGGAAGCGAAAGTTAGAGCAACAGGAAGGAAAAAGAGAACCATCTAAGTACAACATCAATGTAACATGCAACATGTGAGGGACTAGAAAATTCTGAAATTTTGCACTGTTTAATTCTGCGAACTAGCATTCAGAATCATAAAGCGTCATTTGTGAACTGTGGCAATCAGATTAAGTAAGTTTGATTTCTGCTCTCTAGAGATAAATAACTTAAGGGCAGTAATGACAGGGACAGCAAACAGACACTTTCTTTCTTACCATTAAAGATCACCACAAATCAAAGCTAAATTATAAAGTGAAATACACAAGGAAAAATCATTAAAAATTTGACCATCAAGCTACCCTGTAAGCTGAACCAAAGAATTGGGAATGTTTGCAATCTGGCAAGTAATGCACAAAATCCTTAATTACTAAGAAGTACATTTTTTCTCCCACTGGAAATCCTCAGAGCCCCCAAGTGTAGAACGCACACTAAATGATAACAAAAATGTAACTCCGCCTGGGGAACAGGGAGACACTACACGGAGAGACCGGGATTAGAAACAGCCTTGGAGGATAAGCTAGGTTGATGTTAAGAAAGTCCTTTGTGAAAGCCTGAGGAATCTGAATTTTATTTTATAAGTAAGACCGAAGGAGTCAAAGAACTTTTATAAGCAGGAGTATGACATACCGACTCCATTTTACTTCTACTTAAAGAAATATTCGTGGTAGCAGAGAACAGACTTTCTTGCTGTTGACTATTGCAACTAAAAATGCCACACACCTAACAGATGCTCAATTAATACTTGTTGATAGACTTACTAACTGAAGCCTTATGAAAGAATAACCAGAACATGTAGACAGACATATAAACAAAGGTTAGTCCAAAAAGCCACTACTGGGTATTCACACACAGAAACAAAAGTATTTAGGGCTTGATGCTTGCGTTTTGATATTGCTCAAAAAGGGGTATTATCATCTGTCATCAAATGATGCCAATTCTTTTTCTACATTAATAAGACTTTATCTGGCTTAAAATAAAACAAAGCAAATCAATAACCTTATCTAGAGGAAATAATGCCAAATAAAATAGCATCTAAAATATCAATTTTTATTTCAGTCTGTAAGCTCTTTTCTTGCTTGGCTGTACAGTCTCCAATCATCCCTGAAATACAAGTGATTGGGCTCTTCTGGACCCACCAGTTAAGGGGAGGGAACATTTATCTACCGTCAATTCATGGGACACTAATCTCCTTCCCACTCCTCTGATTACAAGCAAGCAGGATGCTAGAGGAAAGGCCTCAACAGAAGCTTTAAAAATAAATAAATAAACCCAGCCCCTTCTGCTCCAGGAATACAGAAAAGATTGGCATTAGTACAAGAGAAAGTGATCTGTCCAAACAAAAGCCAATCCAAAGGAGGAGCAAACCCCACAAGCCAGCCTGGCATTATTGGTAGGAAGATAGCACACTTGTTAAAAATGTATATTTTAATTTTCCGTATTGCAAAAGGCCCCAATTTGCCCGGGGATCTAGCTAAGCTGCCATTTTCTACTACGACAGAGTCTAATCTTTATTTAATGGATTTAGCATCTATCTTTACTAGAGTGGTCTCTAAGGAAAAGGGGAGGGGAGAATGAAGGGGCAGAGAAGAGATGATCAGATACCCCCTCCCCCTTTCATCCATCCGGCGCTCATGTTTGTGTTCAAAATTCAATTACCTCCTTATTGATACTTCACAGAGATATTTAAGCTGCAAACATGAAGCCCTGATTTCCCAAGGGGCCATGCCCCTCTCTATTTCACTGCTCTGCTTCCCCCTGGGTGAATTCCTGAGGCGTCCATATTAATAGGTAATCAGTCACAATTCATTTATTAAACAGCTAGCAAGGTTTATCAGCCTGCCCTGATTAGCCCGAAGAAACCACTGAATTCCTAATTTATTTATGGAAATGTAAGTGTCTTTCTGAATTCCATTCAGGAGCTGCAGGAGTGTTCTGGTCGCCGCATTCTGCAATCTAACAGGCAGCACCAGCAGCAAGCAAGCTTTCCAGGATGAAGAGGGGCGACCAGAAGGCAAAGAGCCAGGGACATAGACTGCAGAGATTCTTCTCCTGGCCACGGGATTTGGGTCCACATAATCCTTGGATTAGTACTTATTTGATTGCTTTCTGTTTACATAAAAGAGTTTGAAATGTTGTCACTCGGCAGCCATTACTATCCACTGTAACAAAAATCAATCTCAGGGATGCTGCTTTTTGATTGGCAGAAAAGTGGCCCTTAATGGAGTAGAATTGAGGACCTCGGTGAGTTAAAAAACAATCATTCTCAACAGAGTTAAGACACCAGGCTGGAACAACAAACCTAAACCATGAAAATAATACTTTGCAAGCATTCGTCTTAGAATAGTAACTAAACCAGACTCCGTTTTAATCTTCTACTAGTCTAGGCTACAGTGACAAAACAGCTTTTGAGATGATTTCCACAATTCTAATCAATTAACAATTCACCCAAAATTGCCCATTACTAATTGAAAGGCCAATTCAGATTAAATAAAGCTCTTAAGAGTAACATTAAAACCCATGCTAACTGCCCCAACAGGTGCAATTAGAAAAGAAACTGTTCTGGGGACACGAGCAGATCATACAACCTACACTCTTGTTTTCAGCCAGAATTAGGACTGGCTTCTTCTGAAAAAATGATAAAATATAAAAAACATAAAGAATGTAGCCAAAGCTTCAATGCCAACAAAGAATGTTAATGCTTATCTTTGTATGGGTTATCCACAGCCAATATTTTCAAATTCCAATCTGCCTTCTTCAGAGTTCACTATGATTAAGAGCAACTTCCCCATATAACCTAGTGTATGCAGTGAAAGGCAAACCATAATCTTAAGAAAAACATCAAATCCCAATTGGGGAACATTCTACAATGTACCTGACCAGTAAGTCCTTCTTTAAAAGAACTGTCAAGGTCATCAAAAGCAAGGAAAGCCTGAGAAATTATCACAGCCAAGTGGAGCCTATGGGGAGGTATGATCACTAAATGTAATTATGATATCCTGGACGGGACTCCAGAATTAGGGAAAAACTAAGGAAAACTGAATAAAGTACAGGAAAAATGTTAAACAAAAAAAGTTCATTAATTGTAATAAATGTACCATCATAATAATAGGGGAAACTGGGTGTGGGTTATATGGAAACTGTCCTTTACAATTTTCCCATAAATATCTAAAACTATCCTAAAATTTAAAAATCAAACTAAAAAACAGAAATGACAATATATGAACTAAATTACAAGGTGGCCAAAACATGAATAAGTAATTTTTATATTTTTACTACAGAAGGTTGAAGATATACTTTGGAAAAGTCATTTTTCATTAAAAACAATATTTTTGGAATAGTGAAAATAACACATTTATAAATGAAAATTTTCATATATTTTTGTTTTTACCTGTTAGGAACAGCAAAAACATTTAGTTATTAGTATATTTACTTATCAGTTCTAAATGTATTCTCCCGGGGGACACCTGGGTGGCTCAGATGGTTAAGCATTTGCCTTCGGCTCAGGTTATGATCCCAGGGTCTTGGGATGGAGTTCCGTAGTGGGCTCCTTGCTCAGCAGGGAGCCTGCTTCTCTCTCTGCCTCCTGCTCCCCCTGCTTGTGCTCTCTCTCACTCTCTATCCGACAAATAAACAAACAGAATCTTAAAACATACATACATACATAAATAAAATGTATTCTCCCTGAAAATGTTATCTCCATGCAAAATGTCAAGGAGTATTATAATTACAATAAATGCGAAACCCCCTAAAACACACACACACACACACACACACACACACAAATATACAAAAAAGAAAAAAGCAAAGCAGTTGTAATATGGAAAAATAAGTAACTGGGAGGGGTGTTTGCAAAGAAATTCAATATATCCTCAAACCAAATATTAACACTCTTCAGGTTGTGTCACTGTTACTTTAGGTTGTGTTAATGTTACTGTTCCTCTCCTTGAGTCTGAATCATCAAGAAATGATCTGGATGTGCTTTGGCTAAAGATGAAACAGGCTCAAGTCAGGAGCGCCAACCCTCCCCATTCCCAAATTAACAAATGCATACATTAGGATTCTGTTAATCACTCCATAATGAAATGTAATAAAATTTTAAGGTCCAGTGTCTTTATTTGAATTGCCCAATACATAAAAATGCTACATATGGCCCTGGCTTCTATTTTGGTATTTACTAGCTAGGGAAAAGTAAAAACTGAAGCACAGCATGGCAGGTATATAGCCTACTACAAACAACGGCTGTGGAGTCAGATGACGCGGACTTAATTCATAGCTCTTGGGTCAGTCCAAACCTTTGTGAACTATAAAATGGGGTCAATGGCCCAACTTACTCATAGCTCATAGTGAGGCTTTGGAAGCTATGCACTTAATGCACTTAGCCCAGTACCTGTTAGTAGGTACTCATATAATGATGGCTGTTGAGGCTATGCTTATCAACGTTTCCCAGCTGGCACCTGCTGACTACAGGCAGAAAATCCTGCGGAAACACAAAGTTAACTGCACAGTATAAAAACAACGCAGAGTCCATCTGTAGCGTTCATTAACAGAGCACGCTTACAGACAATGCACCTACCTGATGAGCTTAACAAGCTATATGGAAGGCAAAGCAGTTATTTATCACCTATATTTCATAGATAAGAAAAGTCAGGCAAGTTAAATGATTTGTCCAAGGTCAACAGCTAATAATGAGCAAAGATAAGAAAAGTCAGGCAAGTTAAATGATTTGTCCAAGGTCAACAGCTAATAATGAGCAAAGTCAGAACTTGAATGTAGTTCTTCTGGATTTAACTGTCTAGTTTGTTCATCTGTCTCCCATTCTGTACTATAGGCACGTTCTGTCCTTTGGCTGATAACTCTTGACTTCTCTGGCATATTACTCTGATCCATGTCAAATTCCTTACAACTAAAACTCCTATAATGCCACAGGATTTCTTAAACCCCACTGCTTTCATCAAGCACTACCATTTTAAGAAAATTTCAATACAAAAAAAGAGAGACTATTCAAAAAACGTTTGACTTGTATTAAAATAACCAACAAAAACAGACTGGTCAGTTTTAATTTTTCTTTTAATTTATGCTCAAGTGTACCCTAATCTCCTCATCAATAAATTTCATTGACGTCCTTGTCCAAGGCAGTTAGTCATTATCTCAGTCTTGACATATACATATTCCTACATACAAGACAGAAAAAAAAAAAAAAGATTCTGCTCAAATTCTTCCTGAATATTCTATGCATGAACACCCACTTAAAATAATACTACATTAAACAAACTTCCTATTGCAAGCTATCATTCTAGGATTTTATGTGGAAAAATCTGGGATTTTTCCTCTAGATTTGTGGACTCTGAATCTTATAGGTTCATTCAAAATAGTTCCTAGCGATACATGAAATAACATGTAATATGAACAAAAACATTATAATGTTCTTTCTGGTCTACTTGTCCCAGCAGGTGACCCTTTATCATTCCTACTGAAGAAAGTTGCTAAGAGTTACCCCCACATATCCATAGTTTAACTAAAAACTTCAAAGGGAATACTGCCATCTACTGAATCACATTTATCACCATTCTGTCACTCTCATGGTGATACCTAATTTAATGACTCTCTGGAACAAAATTTTTAATACTAAAGATGTTTATGTTAAAAGCAAACTTTTAATGCACAAAAAGTTGTATATATTCACAGCTATCCATGACAAAAATATCCTAGAAAATAATTCCTATTATTCTTATCCAATGATAGAAGCCCTGCTCAAAGCAATATTTTGAAATCTGGCTGGAATACTATTAATGCTTGATAACTTTCTTTTGTGATCTTCCCATATCAAACCAGAAAGGCTAGCATTTCAATTCAACAACAGCCTAGCTATTCAACTTCAGAGTGAATTACTTTCAATTTTTATCTCAGCCACTATTTGTCTTTAAAAAAAATTTTAGTTAACTTTTAAAGTACAGCATGCAGACAGAAAAATGTACAAATCATAAGTATATGTGAGGAATTTCACAAAATGGACACACAATCACATTCATCTTTATAGAGAACCATTACCAGCCCCCCCGAAGTTTCCCTTCTCATGCTCCCTCCCAGCCACCACCTTACCCACAATGCAACCATTATTTTGATTTATAGCAACATAGATTAGCTTGTTTTTGAACTTTACATAAATGATATTGTATAATACGTACTCTTTTGTGTCTATCTTCATTTACTCAATGTTATGTTCCAGAGACTCATTTGCATGTAGCAACAGTTTGTTCATTTTCAGGGCTATATAGTATTCCAGCATGTGAATATATCTGAATTTATTTGTTCATTTTACTGTCAATCAACTTTTGGATTGTTTCTAGTCTTGATCTATTATGAATAGCACTGTTCTGAATATTTCTGTATGCATCTTTTGGTATACAAATGTTTGCATTTCTATTTCTAGAGTATGTATCTAGCACCAGAATTACCGGGTCATAGGGTATATGTATGATCACCCTTAGAAGATACTACCTGACTGTTTTCCAAAATGGTTGTACCCATAATCATTTGCCATTTAAAGTCTCACATGTCTCAGCAAAGGGCCAATCTTTCAATTGGAAATTGTTCCCAGTTAGAAAAATTTGAGACACTTGGAAGCAGGATGGGAGTACTTAGGGGAAGAGAGGTCAGACAGTTGCTAAGATCATCACTTGAGACCTTCCCAGACTCTCGGTTCCCTCTTGAGGACTATGACCTATAGTTCACAGAATGCTAGAAGACTACTTTGAGTCTGTATCCCATGTCACTATACCATAGTACCAATTTACCAGAAGGTTTCTCCCATTCAGGTTCTCCTAAACACTCTCTAAACCCTACTCAATACCTCAAACTCCCAGATAAAGATATTGTATGTTTCTGAGCACAAGCTAAGTTGTTTTAGTTAGAATTCAGAGGCATTTTAATACCATAACTTCCTTCCTAACTGACTACATGGAATGTGTTTTAATGTAAAGAAGTTTCTGAAAAACAATATTAGCGGAATTGAGTTGGAATTACTATAATGGGAACCCCTCCTCCAAGATTTCTCTTATTTACAGTGACAAAGACTCTTGTCAGTAATGTGAGAATTCCATGCCTAACTTCACTCTTGTACCGATCGGGACTGGTACAGTCTTATCTCATCATGATGTCTCAACTTAAAGGCAAAAAGGAGACAGCTGCCAGAATATTTTAATACCTATGCATTTAGAGAATGGCTCTATGTCAGTCTAATCATTCTGTAGAGTTATAAAAATATCTGCTACAAAAGTGGTGCTGTAAGTATGTGTCCTTATGTAGCTGAGGGTAATAAAACACTGCACAGCCATGGGTCAAAGTATGCCAAGACAGAACTGATACACATCAATGCTGCTGTGGATTTTAAAAACTGTTCTGGCTAATCTTTTTAAAGGACTCTTGCTTATTTGACCAAGAATTAGCTGCAAAAGTAACCAACTGCTTCAGTGCTTCAACAATGAGTTGTGCCTAATGAAAATTCAGAAATCATCACCGCATGTCATAAGGAGGTTAACAGTCAGCATGAAGAAGACTAAAAAAAAATCAATGTATTTTTAAAATTAAGGGTCTTTGAGACTCTGATGGGCAGTAAATCCATTCAACATAGAAAGCAGAAATAACAAAAATCATTGTCAAAATGCAGGCCAAACTCACCCTAGGCCAGAGATGCTTGACAGTGGCTACTTTCTTCTCTCTTTGTTATCACTTTACAGACTAAACAGAGTAAACCCACAGAGGCTACTACATGGCTCGGTGGCCAACTTATGATGTAAGGTCACTTTGCCTCCCTATGTAATCACTCATCCATATGTGAACAAATAAACAAAGAGGCAATGCCTTTGACTGTACTAACGAATCGGGGCTGCCAGTGAGGGAAATGAATATGAGAAAAAGGATTTGTGCAGGTTAATCAAATAGTAACTGCTACATGGAATGCTGCATTTTACATGGAATCTTACAGTGTGGAGGAAACCAATTTGTCAATGATGATATGTAAAATTTATTTCTTGGGGCACCTGGGTGGCTCAGTCAGTTAAACATCTGCTTTCAGCTCAGCTCATGATCCCAGGGTCCTGGGATCGAGCCCCGCAGCGGGCTTCCTGTTCAGTGGGGAGTCTGCTTCTCCCTCTGCTCTCTCTCACTCTCTCTCTCAAATAAAAAAAATAAAACCTTTTAAAAAATTAAAATAAATAAAATAAAAATTATTTCTTTCATTCCAGTTTAAATTTCACTTTCTTTCTTTTCTTTTCTTTTTTTTTTTAAAAGATTCTACCCAACTACCTTCAACCCACTATGATCTCTCATTTCTGAACTTCTATGGTACTCAAGTGACAGTGCATGCTCTCTTGTACTGTCATCTTTTTACATAATGTCTTATCACCCTAATCAAATTATAAATAGAAGAGTTTATGTATTTTTGACATCCAGGGTCTAGCACATTGCTTTTCATAGCAGGCCACTAATAAATGTTTATTTATTATGATAATATCTAAATCCTAAGAAATAGATGTGAACCCTTAGTAGAGTCAGATGTTATACAATAAGTAACAAGGATGATCAAGAGATTATTTCAAATCACTTTGGGAAAGAATAAAAGAAGAGGAGGGGTAGAAAAGGGTCATTCAGGAATTGAAGGTAGTAGAATACAAAAATCATTATACATCAAAAAAAGACCTTCAGTTAGTTATGAGCAGGTATATAATGGACTTCTTCAAATCCTTTTGGGCTTCCTGGACTGGTTTCATATCTTTGTTTTCTTCTTTTTCTCATATATTTGTTTTAAAATTGAAATATAATTCATATGCCATAAATTTGCTGCCCCCCCTTAAACTGTGGTAAAATACATGTAACACATATTATATGACCTTAACAATTTTTTTAAGTAATATTTTTTATTATATTATATTAGTCACCATACAGTACATCCCTAGTTTTTGATGTAAAGTTCCATGAGTCATTACTTGCGTATAACACCCAGTGCACCATGCAATACGTGCCCTCCTTAATACCCATCACCAGCCTATCTCATTCCTCCACCCTCCTCCCCTCTGAAGCCCTCAGAAGAAAGGGGGGGGGTAAACAGAAGGGGGAATGAACCATGAGAGACTATGGACTCTGGGAAACAAACTGAGGGCTTCACCTTAACAATTTTTAAGTGTACATTTCAGTGGCATTTAAGTATATTGATATTGTTGTACAACCTATGTTCAGACTTTTCTCTTGCAAAATCAAAGCTGTGTCCATGAAATAATAACTCCCCATTCTCCCTTTCTCGACCCTTGGCAACCACCATTCCACTTTCTGCCTCTATGAATTTGACTACTCTAGGTACTACATATAAGTAGAATCATACAGTATTTGTCTTTTTGTGACTGGCTTATCTTACTTAGCATATCCTCAAGCTCATCCATGTTGCAGCATGTATCAGATTTTTCTTCCTTTTAAGGCTGAATACTAGTCCATTGTATGTATGTACCACATTTTGTTGATCCACTCATCCATCAATGGACACTTGGGTTGTTTCTATGTCTTGGCAATTTCAAGTAATGCTGCTGTGAACATGGGTGTACAAATATCTATTCAAGTCCCTGCTTTCAACTCCTTTGGGTATATACCCAAAAGTGGAATTGCTGGATCATCTGGTAATTCTATTTTTAATATTTCGAGGAAGCACCATACTATTTTTCATAATGGCTGTACCATTTTCACATTCTCAACAATAGTGCACAAGGGCTCTAATTTCTCCACATCCTTGCCAACACTTGGTACTGCCCATCTTTTTCATTATAGTCATGCCAGTGGGTGTGGAGTAGTATCTCATGATTTTGATTTGCATTTCTCTAATGATTAATGCTGAGCATCTTTGCATGTGCCTGTTGGCCATCTGTATATCTTTGGAGAAATGTCTATTTAAATCCTTTGCCCACTTTAAAAATTGGGCTGTCTTTTTATTGTTGAATTACATGAATTCTTTATATATTCTGGATACAAGCCCCTTATCAAACAATACAGAAATTATTCACAAAAGTTCTTTCCCATTCTGTGGACTGTCTTTTCAATTAACTTCTCTCGAGATCTCTCTTTCTTGTAAACTCTATGCCCAACATGGGGACTGAATTCACAACCCCAAGACCAGGAGTTTAAGCTCTACCAACTGAGCCAGCCAGGTGCCCCATGCTTTTTCACTTTGTTAATGGTATCTTTGAAGCACAAAAACTTTACATTTTGATGAAGTCCAATTTTTAATTTTGTCTTTCTGCTTGTGTTTTTGGAATGATATGTAAGAAACCACTGCCTACTAAGGTCATAAAGATTTATGCTTATGTTTTCTTCTATGATTTTTTACAGTTTCAGGTCTTACATTTAGGTCTACAACAGATTTTTGAATTAATAATTGTATACAGTGTAATTTAGGGGGCTCAATTTGGGGTTCCTGTATATGGATATTGTGTTTTCCCAGCACCATTTGTTAAAGAGATTATTTTCCACCTATTGAATGATCTGGCACCCCTGTCAAAAATTAATTGACTATAAATATGAGGGTTTCTGGATTTTCAATTCTATTCCATTCATCTATAAGGATACCTATATGCTAATACCACACTGTCTTGAATATTGTAGTTTTGTATGAAAATTTTGAGACTGTGAGTCCTTCAACTTTGTTCTTTATTATTTTTTTTTTTTTGTAGCTGTTCTGGTTCTCTTGCATTTTCACGTGAATTTTAGGATTTCCTTGTTAATTTCGGCAAAACCAGCTTCATTCCCGACCTAAATAAAGTATGGGGATAGTTCCTACATATGGAAGGATCCATAGTCCTTACAAGGTTAATCATGCAAACTGGGATCTCCTCACTGCTTGCACCTCCAAACACCAAAGCAAATGTAGGTGATAACAGACCATTTTTGCATATATTCATTTCACACACTGGTGGTGAACAATAAAAACAGAATCAAATATAATCTCTAAGGACAGAATTATTAATTTAAATAATTATTAGATCTCATTTATGGCAAAAACCATTTATTTTTCTTCTAACAGTGTTATAAAATAGTCCAAAGAAAATCAGACTGCAGCACTATACACAATATTGAATAC
Organism: Ursus maritimus; assembly: GCF_017311325.1. Lineage (NCBI taxonomy): Eukaryota > Metazoa > Chordata > Mammalia > Carnivora > Ursidae > Ursus > Ursus maritimus. Next base: position 26,135,747 of record NW_024425008.1, read on the forward strand.
TTCCATTACACAAGAACTGAATTTTACTACACTTTCTACTTAAGGAAGAAAACAGTATTCTAAACAATTTGTAACTGCTACCAGTATATGAATCCAGGTCTTAAATATATGTGGGATTTCACCTATAAAAGCATGAAAGTCAATATAACACAGGAGTTTATTTGCAATTTTGCTGAGGAACTAATCCAAACAACACAAACTAAAGAGCAAGTCATTTAGCTAGTGAGCCTAGCAGTCCGTTCACCACCGGCATCCCACTGTGGCTGTGATGTTCCCTAGTGGTACTCTTATACATAGTAAAGATAACACTATGGAAACTGGAGAGGATTAGAAGTTTCTACAAATTTGGAATAAAAGATGGATACATTTCTTACTTTTTTTTTTAAGATTTTATTTATTTATTTGAGAGAGAGATCACGAACAGGGGGGAAGGACAGAAGGAGAAGCAGACACCCCACTGAGCAAGGAGCCCAATGCGGGGCTTGATCCTGGGACGCTGGGATCATGACCTGCGCTGAAGGCAGACGCTTAACTGACTGAGCCACCCAGGTACTCCAAAAGATGGATACATTTCTTGAGGCTGGCTCAGATCTATAACACAAATAGTTCCTTCACATAACCAGCAGTGTGTGGGAATGTTTAAGCAAGTGCATCAGCTTTTACCAAGAATATTCATCGGAAAAGAGAAAAATGAGAGTTGAAAAGGCAGTAAAGATGGTACAGGAAAGACGGGACTCATGACCACAGTGTGACTTGGGAGAAAATGTGAAGTTAAAGGGCTCATAAAAAGGAAGAGTCATCAGTCATAACGAGAAATTGTTTGGTGCGCCTGGGTGGCTCAGTCAGTTAAGCGTCTGACTCTTGATTGTGGCTGGTGTCATGATCTTGAGGTCATGAGATCGAGCTCTGCATTGGGCTCTGTGCTCAGCATGGAGTCGGCTTGAGATTCTCTCCCTCTCCCTGTCCATGTTCTCTCTCTCTCTCTCTCTCTCAAATAAACAAATAAAATCTTAAAAAAAAAAAAGAAATTGTTTAACATGGATATGAAAAGAAAATGCCTTTGCACATAAATCAAAAGAGGATCTATTAGACAATAGATATTTATCGTGTATCAATTATAAGCAGCATTGGAAATTCAGTGGTGAAAAACCCAGATGTCCAGATATCCTTATAGGTTTTTGGAGTTCAAGATCAGGCTACCTCATCTACTTTGTAGCAATGTGCAGACTTTATGCAAAAATTAAGAATTTGCCCTGCTCATCTGGGAATCTCAGGACGTAAAAAGAATTCTTTTCCAAATATGGATAGGTCAATAAAAAAGCCTCAGATACAGGGCAACTTTTTTTGGATAGGTCTTAGAAATACTTTATGCCAGAAATGGAGAAATATCTAATTTCTCAAAAGCTTGAATTTCAGATTCTCCTCATCATGGACCATCCTAAATGGCTATGGTTTGCAACTTTAAATCTCAAGTTGATGTTCCTTCCTCTTAATGTTTCTGACTTTTCAACTGGAGTGTAAAATACAAACCCAAGGTGTATGACTTTGCCATACTTTGACTGGCATCATAAAATGCCATGGACAAAGATCTCAAACTTGATTACAGCCAGCTTTAGTAGAGGTACATCCTTGGTTATATAAGAAATATTATGGAATCTCCTACTGGAGACTGGGCGATCTTTGGATGCTTACTGGCATGCATGACAGAAGAGGGCAGTGTACGACTTCAAAAATTATTTTCACAGGCAATACTATTAATACCAGTGAGACAAGAGGGTGGCAAAGGTTTCAAGGGCACACGTAAAAGTGACATGGAAGAACTGAAAGAGCAAGAAGACTTAGAAATGATTTGGCAAGACTGGCAAAGAGGGGGCACCTGGCTGGCTCAGTCACAAGAACATGGACTCTTAATCTTGGGGTGGACTCTTAATCTTGGGGTTGTGAGCTCAAGTCCCATGTTGGGTGTAGAGATTACTAAAAAATAAATGAACTTAAAAAAAAAAAAGAATGACAATGGGGATGGAACTGAAAGATTAGAACAAATTTGGGGGGGGTTCTCATAAATTGAAAGCTCTACCATGGGAAATTGCTGTTTGAAACCATAACCAGTTATGATGAATGAATAAAACTTTAAGTAATAAAATTTTCACTGATTTTGTACCAGGGAATAAAGGCAAAACACAGCTACCATTCTTACTGTTCTTTAGAAAGAAGTTATCACTTCATGAAGGTTTCCTCTCAAAATACTGTCTCACAATTCTCTCCCTTATCTCTTCTACCACTTGCCTCTTTCTTTCTCCAAGGCTAATGTTGAAATGTGACTTTTTCTGGGGTTCAGTGCATTTCATGATGTCACCACATAGTCCATAATAATGTGACATCACTATCTTAAATCTGAAGATTCAGGCAAGTTCAAATTAATGCTTCTACTAATAATTCAATATATTATAGTGTAACATTTCTTTTAGTGGGGGAATTACTTTAGTTACTTCTAATTATGAAATAATTTACATCAAAAACCCAAAAGGATAACTTAAATTTTTTTCAAATGTATCTTACTGCATTTTAGAGGAAAAATAATATGCTATGGGTTAGCACAAACTTGGGAAATCACAAAGTTCCCTCATGAATATCAAGGTCGTATCTTGATGGCAACAAGTTGACTCTAATTTACCACAGAAGTGCCAGATGCTCACTTTTATAGGCAGATTTCATAAGCTTTATATTTAATGAGAAATTGTTAGCTACATTTGGCAAGGGAAGATTATCTCTCAGATGTTGAAACTACTGGCAGAACAATCTTTTTGCTTCATTCTTCCTAGGAGAGACTGGCTGAAATAATTTGACAGTTAAAAATAATTTGAACAGTTAAAAATCTTCATGGTAAATTCTTTGTTGAAAGGTCAAGCACATCTGCTTAAATGTACTTATTCTACTTCTTTCAGAGTAAGATGGGAGGACAGACTACTTAAAAGTCACAAAATAGTGTATAAAATCAGAATGATGTCCTGTTACACTAGGTATTATTCACGAAGCTGTTGCAAGTTGATCATTTATACTATAAAGAATTTTACCCATTTCAAAGCTCATCCCATTTGTGCTAGCTCCAGGGAACTGATTTGTGTAAGCTCCGACTCATTCCATGGTCTATCTACAGTAAAAAAAAAAACTTCACTCCTCAATTCGCCTGATTTGCTTAATAGATTCACAATCTTCTGAAGGCTTAGGGAAACTCCTAACCTTAACTTGATCAGAAAGCTGAAATGTTATTAAGAGAAGTAGGCACAGGTCTAAGGGTCAGCAAACTTTTCCTATAAAGGGCCAGGTAGTAAATGCCTTGGGCTTTGCGGGCCACAATCAGTCTCTGTCTCATATTTTTCTGTGTTTTCTTCCTTGGTTTGTTTTATTTTTATGACCCTTTAAAAATTTAAAAGCCATCCCTAGTTCACAGGTAATACAAAAACAGGCTGTGGGCCAAGTTTGCCAACCTTTAGAGTAGTGCCATCTAATGGAAATGTTCTCTATGCTGTCCAATATGGTAGCCACTAGACACATGTGGCTACTAAGCATTTAGAAGTGTGACTAAGGAATTAAATTTATTTTATTTTATTTTAATTAATTAAACTTTGAACAGCTACATGCAGCTGGTGGCTAACATTTTGAATTGCATAGGTCTCGAGAATCTCCAATAACCCACAAGAGCCACTGAAATCTCTGATATACCCATGTGTCCCAAAAATCTACTGAATGCTTGGACAAGAGGTAAAACAGGTATAAACAGGAATTGTTATTAATCATAGCCTCCAATTATTAAGTGAAGCACTGTGTGTCAATTCAAATGCATCAAGGAGAGGAAAACAACATAGAAGAAACTGGAAACAAAACTAGTTGCATCTCACAACTTATCAGTATGACATCTCTTCAATAAGGACTGGGCAAATCAGACCTTTGAAGTGTTAAGAGAATGAGTCTAAAGGACTGTGAAGTGAAAAGGCATATAATGTTCCTATTTTTGATGGAAGTGACAATTTCTATCACTCAATCTGCATGATCTTATTGAAGACAGATGCAACTAAAATTAGGTTTCTGTCTGCCTGAGAAGACAAGTGATTTCTCCCATCACTGACCTGAAATGCTCCTGGCAAATTGCTTTGCTTCATTCATCACACTGCCACTCCCAGCAAGGCCCCTAAAGTTCACAAGGTACAAACTTGCTTTGTTAGTCGAGCTGTTAACACAAGAAACCTAAGTCCTCATTTTCACGTGCTGACAAATCATCTCCCAAGCCCATTAATGCATTCATAACTTGATACTTGGAACTTCTGAAGTAGAAAATTAGGGGAGAGAACGCTCATTCAACTTGAGCGGAAGCCTCTAGTTGATGCCTTAGAAAACATCCATTAAGGCTGTTTGTTTTTCCCACCTATCTGGACTAAGCAAAGAATTTAAAACATGCACTAGGGTGCATATCACTACACAGATGTCCAACTGGTGGTCCATGACAAGACTCACACTACCTCTCCCCAAAAGTTTTACCTCCACTATTTCCTATTTTAAAAGTCTTGGAACATTCCTGAAGAAAGGAAAATCACTGAGGTAAAAGGGTGAACCACAGAATACAAATCAGTAAGTGCAACCAGTTGGTACAGTAAGTATTCACTCACAGGTCCAGGTCAAACTACCTAGTAAGACTCTAGAATTGGCACATCAATACAATAAAACTCTATGCAGCAATTAGGAAACAATGAGGTACGTCTATCTGTATCACTGTGGAAAGATATCCAAGATACACTGTGGGGTAAAAAAGCAAGTCACAAAACAGTACATATATTATGATCTCATCTGTATGTGGTAACATATAAACTCAATTATGCATAGAAAATGTCTGATGGTTACTTCCGATAAGTTCAGCAAGCAAGGTTTTTACTTTTCACTTTATATCCTACTATGCTTATTTTAAAGAATTTTAAATCTAGAGTGTGAATTACTTGTATAAGTTTAAAACGTTCCTTTAGGGGCGCCTGGGTGGCTCAGTCAGTTCAGCGTCTGACTCTTGGTTTCAGCTCAGGTCATGATCTCAGGGTCGTGAAATCGAGCCCCTGATCAGTGGGGAATCTGCTCGAGAATCTCCCCCTGCCCCCGCACACTCTCTCTCTGAAATAATGATCAAATTCTTAAAGAAATATAAAAAAAATAAGTAAAACATTCCTTTAAAGCCTAGAGAGATCTCCACAGGGGTCTTTAAGAGACTAAGGATATGTGGTAGCCCTTCTTTACTGTTTCAGTGTTGATAATTTAAATGAAAAAGTCAAAGTTGTATATGAAAATCCTTTTGGAACTTCCTTTTGTCTTTACTTCCCCTGACCCCAAAGTATATAACCAGTTGCTCCTCACAACCCCGGGCAGCAGCTCTTCCTGCCCATGGGTCCTGTTTCCATGCTTTAATAAAATCACCACTTTGCACCAAAAAAGAAAAAAAGTCAAAGCTGTTCTTTTTTTACTTAAAGCCACTACAATGTTCCTAAGACTGCTTCTGTCAATGAATTTCGACGGCGGGGAGGAGAGAAAAAAAATTCACATTATTATGTAACTGGAAAAAAAAAAAAAAAAAAAAGGAAGGCACACTTCAAATAGGGCCTTGGTAGGAAAGACAATCCACAAGTGCCAACCAGCTCCAGGGCTGTGAAGATCCCAGGAGAGCCATCACATTTCAATTACCATCACTAACATTACTTATTATTTGGCCTGCTCCAGTCTCTAAGGAAGGCAGCTTGGGATGACAATACCCAGCCTCTTCTTGTAAAACAATTCATTAGGCAAAGCAGAACAGCTGGGGCAGCCACGTGCTAGTTCTTAAAGCACCACCCCCCTGGGACCTCTGGCCCAGATTTCTCTTTTGGTGAGGGACAGCCACCACCCCTGTGACAGCTGTAGAGTCCTCCAGGGACACTTCAGGTTTAATCAGGACTTCCTGCGCTGGAGAGAGCCATTTGATTTCTAACATAAACTAATGGCACTCCTGCTTTCAGCAGGTTACACCAGACATCAGATAAGAGGCTTTAGGGCATTTTTATCTTGTTCTAATGCTCCTGAGTTAATGAGGCAGCAAAAGATACTGTCATAGAGCCCCGGTGTAGCTATATTATCCAATAAACGGACTCTTTCCAAGACAGGTTTACTATGGATCGAGGAGGTAAAGAAGGCTGGCTTAATATGGATCCTACCGAAAGGATGAGAACCCCATCACCAGAAGTAGGGCAAAATCACACATACACATTCTGCAGTAGACAAAGTGCTATGAGGAAAGGAAGACGTCATCTTTAAATATTAAGTAAAATGCTGTGGGTTTTGTTGTTGTTGTTTGTTTTTACCATTTTAAGCAGCATAAACCTAAAAGATTTATCTGGCATTCTGGGCTGTTTTCAAAAAATGCTTCTAAATGCTTCTAAAAAATGCTTCTAAAAAATGCTTCTATCATGAATTTTGCTGAAAAGTATTCCTAGGGGCTAGTTCTTGTTAAAACTAGTAATAAAATCTTTGCAAAAATACTGGAATTATTATATTAATAAAAGAAAATTTTACTAAGACAATCTTTTAAAAAAATCTCTTAGAATCTGCTTTGATAAATATACAGAAATCAGAGAAACAACAGTTTTTACTTCATAACTAGAAATATCTACTCAGAACCTGCTGGGTAGATATAAATATTAATAAGCTGACCATAAAGAAGGGTCAATTATTAAAAGCTGACCATTTTTGAGTGGTTTGCCTCCTAAAGATTTTTTTTAAAAGCTAAGATTTTGGGGCGCCTGGGTGGCACAGCGGTTAAGCGTCTGCCTTCGGCTCAGGGCGTGATCCCGGCGTTATGGGATCGAGCCCCACATCAGGCTCCTCCGCTATGAGCCTGCTTCTTCCTCTCCCACTCCCCCTGCTTGTGTTCCCTCTCTCGCTGGCTGTCTCTATCTCTGTCGAATAAATAAATAAAAAATCTTTAAAAAAAAAAAAAAAAAGCTAAGATTTTACTTCCTCGGAAAAATAGCCCCCGCCCCCTAAAAAAAGGTCTGCAAGGTCTCTTAAAAGGACTCACTGGGTATGCATTTACTGACTTTTGGACTACCAACATACCATATGGTAAAGAAAATCAATCCCTAACTTTTGTTTATAATTCACGCAACGTAATAAAGAATGAAGTCTAGGGGCGCCTGGGTGGCGCAGTCGTTAAGCGTCTGCCTTCGCGGCTCAGGGCGTGATTCCAGCATTCTGGGATCAAGCCCCACATCAGGCTCCTCCGCTGGAAGCCTGCTTCTTCCTCTCCCACTCCCCCTGCTTGTGTTCCCTCTCTCGCTGGCTGTCTCTCTCTGTCAAATTAATAAATAAGATCTTAAAAAAAAAAAGAGTGAAGTCTAATTCACAGATTATTCATGCACCTCTAAAATCACTAATTCTGAGCCTTCTCAACATAACCACCGCCTCACATTCTTCAAGTCATTTTTTTTTAAGATTTTATTATTCATTTGAGAGAGAGAGAGAGTACAAAGAGGGGTAAAGGCAGGAGCAGACTCCCGGCTGAGCTGGGAGCCCGACGTGGGGCTTGATCCCAGGACCTAGAGATCATGACCTGAGCTGAAGGTACTCAACCATCTGAGCCACCCAGGCACTCCACATTCTTCTACTTCTGACCAGTCATTGCTCTTGCACGGGTCTCCTGTTACCTGTGGCGGAAGATACTGATTGCTTATCCCAATACCTATTAACCCCTCTCTCCTTATACTAACAAAACCCCTAATTTTTAGCTAGCAAAATTACAGCCCAGAATAAAAGATGACTTTCTTTTGCAGCTAGGCTGGTCCAGATGACGAAATTCTATGGCACTTCAAGGAAGCTGCTTAAAGGAAAATAAGTCAGCTGTGTGGGGACCCCCAACCCCCAACCCCCTTCGCCCTTCTTCCTTCCCATCTTCTCCTGGCCTATACCTCCGGCCTAACGACTAGAGCTCGAGTACATCTTGTACTACGAGGTATCCTTTAGGATGGAAGCCACTAAGAAAGTGGAGTGGAAAGAAAGAAGCCTTAGTCCTTGACCACACTGTGATGTGCACCACCTGTCTACCTCCGGCCTTCCTTTTTGTGGGAAAAAAGAGTTCTACTCTGTGTAAGCCATAATTATTTCGGATTTCTGGTTACATGTAGTTGAACCTCATCCTAACTGACAGACTTGGTATCCACAATCTTTTAGCCAATAATACTGATAGATGATAGATGTTTAAGTAATTCATTTCAGTGATGCCTTGACACTTTGTACCCCACTTCCACCCTAAATTGTATTCTTCTGGTCACAGGGGCTTAACATCTTAAAATCATTTTGACTCTTGTGTCCTTCCAATCTGTTACAACTTCATATCTATTTTTTCCCTCAACGATCTATCAGCTGTCCTCTCTTTTGCATTCACACTGTCCTATCCAGCACAAGCAGCACTGGATTCGTGGACTGCCAGCAGCTTCCTAGCTACTGTCTCCGACCCATCACCACACCCTTCAATTCTCCCTAGAGGTAGCTATCAGACTTTTGAAAACGATTCCTCAGCCTGGTCTTTCAGGCCTTCCATAATTTAGCTCCTGCTCACTTTTAAAACCATACTTTCTAGTACTCTAAGCAATCCATACTCAAAAACTGTTTCCGGTCTGAAGTGTCTTCCTTCCTCACCTATGCAAATATTAGCCATCAAATCCTACTTCAAGTTTCATCTCTTCCAAAAGGTATTCCCCAGATTCTTCACTTCATTTTTGCCTCTTGAGGAATTCGTAGAATCCATGGCCAGAGAGGGAAGCATGGTGTGAGATGAACATGGTGTGAGAAAGGCCAGATTGTGCAGAGCAATGAGGCCAAGTACACGTAACAATTATTTTTTCCTAAGAGCAATGAAAAACCATTGATGGGTTTTAAGAAGGGAATGAAGTCACATGTCAAATGTGTTTCAAAAATATTACTCTGATTGCAGAGTGGAGCAGTTATTGGAGAGAGATCAATTCTACAGCTAATTTGGTTAGGAGAAGGGGAGAATACCAGAAACAGATTAAAGAAGCTTGATAAAGCAGGCTGGTTGTAGAGAACTTGAAACTCAATATTCTAATGGAAAATGACAGTCATTTGGGTAAATATACATTCACCACAGGAAAAAACTGGTAAATATTTATTAAAAGAGCTGGTGTGCAGAATTTAGTACTAAATGTTCTCCTATCAAGAATGTATTGACACAGTTAAGCGCCTGCCTTTGGCTTAGGTCATGATCCCAGGGTCCTGGGGTGGAGCCCTGCATCTGGCTTCCTGCTCAGCAGGGAGTCTGCTTCTCCCTCTCCCTCTGACCTCCCTGCTCCTTGCTTGTGCTCTCACTCTCGCTCTCAAATGAATAAATAAAAAGTCATTTAAAAAAAATAATGTACTGACATTTGCAATGCTTGAATCTTGACTGAATCTTGGTTTAAAAAATGGTTTAGGGGTGCCTGGGTGGCACAGCAGTTAAGCGTCTGCCTTCGGCTCAGGGCGTGATCCCGGCGTTATGGGATCGAGCCCCACATCAGGCTCCTCCGCTATGAGCCTGCTTCTTCCTCTCCCACTCCCCCTGCTTGTGTGCCCTCTCTTGCTGGCTGTCTCTATCTCTGTCAAATAAATAAATAAATAAATAAATAAATAAATAAATAAATAAAATCTTTTAAAAAAAATTTTTAAAAATAAAAAATGGTTTAAAAAAAAAAAGTGCGGGTTGCCTCACTTGGTTAAGTGACCAACTCTTGATTTCAGCTCAGGTCATAATCTCAGGGTTGCGGGATCGAACCCCACAACAGGTTCTGTGCTGAGTTTGGAGTCTGCCTGTCCCTCACCCTTTGCTCCTCCCCCTGCTCACTCATATTCTCTCTCAAATAAATAAATAAATAAATAAATAAAATCTTTTTAAAAAAAAGCTACACAAGATTTTTAGGGACAGTTGAGAAATTTTGAATGTGAAAGGATATTAGATATTTTGCAATTGTTAATGTTTCTTGGACATAATAGTTATAGTGTTATAACCTGGGTGGCTCAGTTGGTTAAGTGTCTGCCTTCAGCTCAGGTCATGATCTTGGGGTCCTGGGATTGAGCCCCATGTCGGACTCCCCACTCAGTGGGGAGTCTGCTTCTCCCTCTTCTCTCTGCCCCTTCCCCCGACCCCTTGCTCCTGCTCTCTCTCAAATAAATAAATAAAAAATCTTTAAAAAAATAATTATAGTATTATTACGTAGGAAACTGTCCTTATTCTTAGGAGATGTGTTCTGAAGTATGTAGTGGCAAAGTGCCTAATGCGTGAAACTTACTTCCAAATAGTTCAAGGAGAAATAAATAAATTCTAAAACACACACACACACACACACACACACACACACACACACACACGTATATGTATATATGCACATATATACATGTACAAATATGTGTGGTGGTGGGAGGCTCACTGGGTATTTAAAATGTGTTTTCATAAAAAGAACTGTGGAAGGAAAAAAAGACTTAATGGTGTATCTTCTTCAGTTAGTGAAGAGAAGCTTCTTTTTTGACCTATTTGTGGCATTAATATTATTTACTTGAAAATCCGAAATAAACTATTTTTAACCTTACATGAGCCAAGGAAGTCTGGGATCTTAAAAAAGTAAAGCACCACTTGAGGATTTTCCCCCAAGAATGATCCCTTCTACAAGCAGTTAACAGATCAATACTCCAGCCCTCCCTTTAGTTTCAAGCCTGGTTACTCTTGGATTCCATTCTCAGCCTGATTGAGGAGAGTGAGGAAGAGCTGCCTGTCGTTTTTCAATCTAGAGACATGTTCCGGAATCACTCTCCAGTGCCTATGTTTATTAACCCTTTAATAAAAAGTTATCAATTCCTGCTGTGGAGCCATTTCAGCGAATAGCAGGTATACAAATTCATATTCAAATAATTTTTATTGTGTTGCTCCTTTCTTTGTTAATGCCATTATCCTCCAACACTGAGACTGTTGGCTAATTAGACCCGTGTTTTTACTGAATTTGACAGCTGACGGCAGCAGAAACAGAAGCAGACAACCATAAACTATTTTCCCTCCAACCAGAAGAAAAGTTCTTCCCTGGCAAAGCTAGAATACTATACTCTCCCCACCTCTAAAACTATTTTCTGGGAGGGGATAGTCATAGTAATAATAACAAGCCTCTCAACCTGAGCAATCAGAAGGCCTACTTCTGTAGTCAGACCGAGACATCGCATTCTTTTGACTAACTGAGCAGGTATATAGATGAAACTCCTTAACCTAGTCCAAACTTGTGCAGACAACCAGATTGTATAAAATGGATATAAGACAAAAGAAAAAATGAAGGTCTACATCAAAATGGATGCTGAGCACTTCCAATATGGCATTCATTAAAGAAAACTTTTTAAGTTCATAAAACAAAACCGGAAGTTACAGCACCAAGTTAAGAGGACAACTTGGGGTTTTGATTGGTTGGTCGTTTTTAGGTTATTGTGTATGTTTGTTAAATCAGACCTAGGAAGCCACATCCTAGAAGTTTCCCAAACTAGAATTAGGTTAACAATGTCACTTACTCTGTGAGGAACACTGCTTGGTGTGATGGGAAAGAAGAAAATGAGATCGGGCTCCTATTCTAAAGAAGGGCAAGGACTGACTGACAAATAACGGGCCTGGGCAGCTTATTCCTCTCACCCAGAGAAAGTAGTTTATCCCTTGCTGAATAAGAAGAAACTCTATTATGGCAACAGGAGAGACAGAGAATTAAAACCACAGATAATTTCACATTTCATTTTAGCCACAATTTTCTCTAGCCATACTTTTCACCGCAGCTTCTGGAAAGAAGCCAAATAATTTTGTATCATATCATCTCCTTTAATCTTTCCTCTCCCATCTACTGGTAGAAAGATGGCAAAAAGAATGCAAGCAGAAGAAGGAAGAGAGGTTAAAGGTATGGAAAAATCAACTAGATAACTCTCCATATTACTTAGATGTGTGGGCTGACTGAGGGTTGAGATTCATGCTGCATCTTATCCTCTCTTTGTTAAACTGTATTGCCACCTACTACTCTTTCAAACTGCCCCGTAGAAGGTCAGGGTATGCAAGGACGGTTCTGATTCTTGAGGGATGTGCTCCAATACCAAATGTACTAGAAGAAAAATATGTGTGTTTGCTTCTCCATCTATTTTTAAAGGACTCCTATTTGGTTTCTTTCACAATTTCTCTAAGAAAATACTAGAGAAATCCTGAAGGGTCTTTAAAGATGGAATACTAAGAATTTCTCTATGATTTAAGACTTCCTTTCTCATGGCAAATGGTTGAGGGTACCCCACTTCAAGCAATCAGCAAAGTGCTATTAAGAGCTGAGAACTAAGACATGGCAGTTGGCATCACCATCAAAACTCTAGCTGGCCCCACTTGAGGAATGAGTGCTCTGAAAGAGAAATCCTGTGTGTTAATTCTAAGGAAAGGAAAATAGAAAGATGAAAGTTTAACTATCAACAGTGATAGAAAATGGGAAGTGATCTTAAAGGCGATATATAACATGAAGTTAGAAGAGCTTTTTTTCACATCTACCATCTCAATCAAGTTGCATTTCACTTAGGAAGCGAATGTTGTCCATGTTCTATTTTCAATACACCGTAATCCAACACAATGTCATCTGACTTTAAACAAACAAATAAACAAGAGAGGCCAAGGTCCAGTATCAATTCCTATCCCACCATTCCTACCTAATCTCCCAGCAAGTTAATGCAAATCAAAGCAAGCACTTCAGCGCCGCTGGTAGTGAAGCCTGATCCTTTCCCAAGAGAGGCCTGTAAAACAGGACAGTCACTGACAGCAGTACAATTACTGACACAGATACAGACTTTATGGACATGTTTATCTCCGCTGTAAATCCATACTCTCTCTCCACTCCGATTCACGAGTCATAAAGAAATTGCAGATAATGAAAAAGTTGGGGAAATTTACAGCATGTCGGAAACCTCAGACAGCCAGAAGAAATTAAAGAGCTGACTAGGGATAAATCACACAGGTACAATTAAAACTTCCCGCATACCTCCTTCATTTCCAAACTGAGGCACAATCCAATGGAGCTGATGAAAAGTTGAGGTCATGACTCCTCAGGCTGCAATCATTTCTTAACTAACTACATGTTAAAAATTAGCCAATTCACAGGTCATGTGTAAAGGCTGATTTCTTGCTGCTACCTTGATTTCCTTCGCGCTCTACTAGAAGAACCCACAGTGCAGTTCTGTCTGTAAACAGGCCAAATTGCAACAAGCAATAAATGGAAAGGTGATGTCCCTTCTCCCACTGCCATCTCTGTAGGTGCGGGACATCTTTTACCATCGCCACTGTGGACTGAGCATTAAAATGAGAAAGTGGAGCTACAATGGGTGAATGAAATTGGAGGTTTCTTCTTCCCCAATAAATAACCATTCTGAAGGTTTCATTTGATCTCTTTTCAACATTCCAAAGGAGACTTTAAAGGACTGTTATGTTTGATACTAGAATAAGAACTACTTCTGGTAATACTTGTTTTTCAGGAGTGGACTGAGCTAATGGTCCTACTCTTAAGTAACCATCTTGGCATCAGCAGAAATGCCCTAAACCATTCATCTTTTATTTTTCACATTCTTCCATTCATCTTTTATTTTTTACATTCTTCCAGTCACAAAGGCTGCAGGAGGGGAGGAAAAAAAACAAAAAGGAAAAAACAAAAAAGGCAAAATGAAACAAAAACCCTAGACTTTACCAGAATCTATAAGTGCTAATTAACGTGTAACTCTTGTGCCATTAAAGTAAATCAGAAAAATACCAAAGAAATAATGTCTATTTCTTAAATAATGAGACTTAACGGAGCCCCATGATTAAAGACTAGAATAATGTGAGTTAATTGTTGGTCCCCCTATTCTATAAGCCTATAAAATCCTCTGTAAAGGAGAAAAAGATTCTATCACATGCTACACTCTTTCATTTTCCCCAACTTAGATGAAACTAGCAGGTTTAAAAAACATCAACCCAAACATTTATAAGATCTCTCTGGAAAGCAGAAATGCAGAACACATATTTTTACCGACTAACTTCTGCATAACTGAAGCAAACCAACAGTGTCAGCGAAGTTATACACAAGACAATACTAATCTCTGTACATCTCTGTAGGATGAAGCTTCAACCAAATTAGCTCTAATATGATTTTGAAATTCTGAGACCTGTTAAGAAATGAAACAGGCGCTTTTTTTCTTTTTTGAGATATGGAGGTTGTAATTGACATGGTTTCAATTTTGTTCCTATTGACCCCTTGATGATTTCAGGTCCATTTTACACTTCAGAGAATCCACATGTCATTTTCATTTTATATGTTAAGATTTTACTCTCTATGGAATAAACATGGTTCTAAGGAAATACTGAGAGTTTCAACCCAGACATCTCTACCATAAAAAACTTAGGTTATATCTAGCTCATGGATCTCAAATCTATGCACCCATAAGACATTGTGCCTGATTTGTTTTTGCTTTTTTTTTTTTTTAATATTTATTTATTTGAGAGAGAGAGAGTGGGCAGGGAGGGGCACAGGGTGAGGGAGAGAGAAACTTTAGCCAACTCCTCCTTGAGCTCAGAGCCAAGGCGAGGCTTGATCTCAAGAACCTGAGATCATGACCTGAGCAGAAACAAAGAACCAGATGATTAACAAATTGAGCCATCCAGGGGCCCCTGATCTATTTTTGCTTATAATGAAAAGTTCCTTAAGCTCCTAAGTGGTTGGTTGGTGTCCTGTATCAAACAAGATCCATAAACAGAGGCGGAGGGTTTTTAGTTTTGTTTTTTGTTTTTCAAAGATTTATTTATTTATTTGAGAGAGAGAGAGAGAGCACAAGCAAGAGGAGAGGCAGAGGGAGAGGGAGAGGGAGAAGCAGACTCCCTGCTGAGCTGGGAGCCCTATGTGGGACTCAATCCCAGGACCTGGATCATGACCTGAGCGGGAGGTAGACACTTAACCATCTGAGCCACCCAGGCACTCCCAGAGGCAGAGTTTTATTTACAAGTTCTCAAGAGGCAAATCATATGTTATCAAATGAATATTTAAGGGAAGTCAAGAAACATGTCTACTGTTACTACTCTATGAAGCAATGATACCCCTGGATTAAGCATCAGAAGACTTGAATTCTAAACCAGGTTTGCAAATAACTAGGTATGTGACTGGGCAAACTGCTGAAGCTCTCTGAACAAATGAACTTCTGTCACCTCATCTGTTTAAATGGGAGTACAGCTGACCCTTGAACAACACGAGTTTGAACTGTGCAGGTCCACTTACCAGTGGATATTGTTTTGACAAATACAGTACAGTACTGTAAATGTATTTTTGCTTCCTTATGATTTCCTTAATAACATTTTCTTTTCTCTGCTTACTTTATGGTAAGACTACAGTATTTAATACATATAACGTACAAAATATGTGCTAATCAGCTGTTTATGTTATTGGTAAGGTTTCAGGTCAAATGCTACTAGTAATTAAGTTTTGGGGAAGCCAAAAGTTTTATGAGGATTTTGCCTGCATGGGGGTCGGCGCCCCAACCCCTGCATTATTTAAGGGTCAACTATAGTAAAATAAACACATGTAAGAAACACAGCAGGCTCAAAAATATTACTTGCCTTTCCCTCTTCATGACACATGATTCAGATTCCCGGTTCTGTCATTACTGAGCTGTGTAGCTATCCTTAGTCAAGTCGCCTAATATCTTTAGGCCTCTGTTTCTGCTTCTGTAACATTAGAGGGTTGGATCCCCCTCCAGCTCCAGCATGCCATGATTATCAATTCTGTCCCTAAATTACTGGCTGACCATGGGAAAGTCACTTCATTTCTTTAGACCTCAGTTTCCTGACCTTTAAAAATGGGAAGCTGAACCAACAGAAAAGTAGACAAGGATGATAACAGGAAATTCAGAAAAGAGGAAAACGTGGCCAATAAACACAACTTTATTAGCAATCAAAGAAATGCATGTCAAAAATAGTTTTTCTATAAATGGGCAAGTAGTAAAAAGTTTAACAATATCCACGGTTGGCTAAGTTGGAGGAATACAGTGGCTTTCATTGACCACTCTCAGAAATATAATTTGGACAAGCGTGGAGGTCACTTTGTCAATATCTATAAAAATGGTAAATATGCCATTCACTTGGGTCTCACAACGGATGCTCACCGCAGCGTGATTTCCTTTAGTGAAAACTGGAAACAACCTGAATGTCCACTAAGAGAGAATTAACAAAATATATGATAATCATATAATGGTATTCTGCAGTCATAAAACTAATTTTACTACGTTTTCACGGACATTGAAAGATGTCCGCAATGAACTAAGTTGAAAAAGCAGGTTACAGAACAAGACTAGCAAGACATCATACATGTATAATTTGTATTATATGAATACGTATGTGTGTATGTGTGTATATATGTGTGTATAATATCTCTTAGAGATGTTTGGATGACTTGGAAGAATGTTCGCTAAAATGTTAAAAGTGACTACCATTTTGGGATGCTGTGATTTTGTTGGATTTTTGCTTTCTTTATATTTTCTATAATGAATATGTATTGTTTTATAATGGCAAAAAATAAAGCTCATATTTAACTTTTAAAAATACACACTACAGGGGCGCCTGGGTGGCTCAGTCAGTTAAGCGTCTGCCTTTGCCTCAGGCTGTGATTCTGGGATCCTGGGGTTTGGCTCCCTGCTTAGCAGGGAGTCCACTTATCTCTCTCCCTCTGCCCCTCCCTCCTGCGCACTCAAATAAATAAAATCTTAAAAAAAAAAAATACATACTACCAAAAAAACCTCTGTGGCCTTAACAATTATTTTCAGTTAGATAAGCAATATCTTTTGTTCTTACAGTCTCTGACGTCGAACCATGTATATAGTTACATCATTAACACTACGGCGTACTTGCTTTACTTAGACCTGTGCTAAGCACACACAGACCATTTCTAATCTCTCTGAAATGCTATGACCGTTTTTATCCTAAAGAAAACCCAGCAGGGCTTTTACATTTTAGAACCCATTTTCCCCACACTAGATGTTATTTTTGAAAAGAGTAAGAGGGGCGCCTGGGTGGCACAGTCGTTAAGCGTCTGCCTTCGGCTCAGGGTGTGATCCTGGCGTTCTGGGATCGAGCCCCACATCAGGCTCCTCCGCTATGAGCCTGCTTCTTCCTCTCCCACTCCCCTTGCTTGTGTTCCCTCTCTCGCTGGCTATCTCTATCTCTGTCGAATAAATAAATAAAATCTTAAAAAAAAAATGAAAAGAGTAAAAGACTGCAAACTAAGATCCTTAAAACCAGAAAACTGTCTTTTTAAATAAGTCATTTTGTAACTACAAACAAATCTTAATTCTTAGTTATCCTTCAAATCTCAATTAGAAACACTCCTGCATTTAGGAATTCCAAGCTGATACTAGGAATGCACCCAAGATTGCCAAAACCCAGGAAGAGCACAGGTGTGGTATTTAACCAAGCACACTGGATGATGGGGGACAGGATCTGGGCTGACTGATTATCTGTTGTAGGAGGCCTGGATAGGCAAAGAGAAACCAGTGTACTTAACAATAAAAACGTTTTGTTTTGTTTTGTTTTAAGGGGAAGGGGGAGGGGCAGAGGAAGAGAGAGAGAGAATCTTAAGCAGGTTCGACGTTCAGCAGAGAGTCCAACATGGGGCTCGAACTCACAACCCTGACATCATAACCTGAGCAGAAATCAAGAGTTGGACACTTAACCGACTAAGCCACCCAGGCACTCCAAGAATAAACAACTTAATTCCTAAATCATGTTGAAATTTTGGTTTTCATTCTACATTAAAAGCATATTTAATTACTTTTTCATTTGCTGATATGTTTATTCAATTTAAATTGGAGAGGCAGAGAAAAGGAAACACTGTGATGTAACACACAGGCACTCTCTCATCTTTCTACCATTGCACAGACCTGCTTCTTCCCATCTTCTGGTTCCAACACAGTTTTTCCAACATAAGGCCAGCCCACCTGTGCTCTAAACCCTGGCCCTTCCTTCTCAGGAAGCTTACTTATATTTCACCCCTTTTCACATGTCTCCCATCTTTGCCACTGGAATTTAAACATATACAAGTCTACTGTCTAAAACCAAACGGTACACTTTGACTCCACTTCTCCCTCTAGCAACCACCCTCTCTCCCTCTTAACAGCTGAACTCTGTAAGCATTATCTACATTTCCTATCTTCCCCTCATTCCTCACTCCATTTCAAACTGCCTCTACCACCCGACAAGACTACCTCACTCCTCCACACATTCAACTGCCTACACAATGTCTCCAATTAACATCCAAAGCCAAACCCCATGTCAAAAACCAAACTCATCATCTTTCTTACGAATCTGTTCCTCCTCCATCGTTATTAAAAAAAAAAAAGTTTGGTGAGATATAATTCATATATGAACTGCACATACCTGATATGTACAGTGTGGGAAGTTTTGAAAAATGTATTCACCAATACTGAGGCAAAACCCTTCTGAGTCCTATGAATCATGAGATTTTTCCAGTCTGGCTGGTGGGACTAGCGCTAGTGCTGGCCTGTGGTGTCAGCCACTGTTCCCCCTAATCCCTTCAGACAGTACTCTCTTCAGCCTCAAGTAGCTTCCTTACACGAACGTGCTGATCAGTACTCAGCTGGAGCCTCCAAGAGGACCCTCTGCAGATCTCCGGGATTCTCTCTGTGTGCAGCCTTCTCCTTTCTGGAACTCTGTCCTGTGAATGCCAGGTGCCTTGGTCTCTCCAGAGTCTTAGCCCTGTTTCTTCAACTCAGGGAGTCTGCCAATTTCTGCCTGGGATTCCCCTCCCTGTACCACAGCTTGAAAACTTGAGCCTGGGACGATCACGGGGCTCATCTCATTTACTACCTATCTCTCAGAGACCACTATCTTTTGCTGCCCGCTGTCAGTGTCCTAAAACCACTGTTTCATATATTTTGTCACTTAAAAAAATTGTTCCAGGTGGGAAAGTGAATCTAGTCCCTGCTATTCCATCTCAGCCAAAATCAGAAGGCTTTCCAATGTCCCTTTGCATGCCACTGCTTTACATGATCAGGGGGGAAATCTGGGACTCATTGTTGACAACTCCCTCTCCTTTCTCATGTCTTACAGCAAATCAATCAAGACTTTGTCCTAGATCACTCAAATTCCGTGACTTCCCTCCCTGGCCACTAGGCATCAGTTCTAGGCATCACAGCCTTGGCTCCTGCAATGACCACCTACCCGGTGTTCCTAGTTCCTCTCCTGCCGCCCTCCAAACTATTCTCTAAAGGCCAGTTGCTGAATATTGCTTGCTTCAGCCCTTCAATGATTTCCCAGTGTTCATAGGATACTGTCCAAAATCCTTAATACAACCAAGAAGTTTCACATGATCTAGCCTTTGTCTACCTCACCAGTCACTGTCTGTTCCAGGCGTATTAGCCTTCTTTCAGTTCTGCAAGGACACTATAGTATTCCTTCCCACAACCAGAACTGCTATTCTTTCTAGAAAGCTCATTTCCCTTTCCTTCACTCAATTAACTCCAATTCGTTCTTCATACTTAAGTATCTTTTTCGCAGGAGAACGATCACTGCCCACTTGACCTCTGTCCCACATTGTACTTAAAACAATTTATCAGCAAACAATTATTTGCGTAATGCCTTTTCTACGAGAATGTTAGCTCTGTGACAGCAGAAACCATCTCTCTTATTTACTGCTAAGTCCTTGGAACCTAGCACAGTACCCTGAAAGTACACAATAAATATCTACTGCATGAATGTGAGATAATAAAAAGTATATATATAGTGGTCTCTGCCCCTGGTTCCTGGCACAGAGCTCCTAAAACTCTTACAATTTCCTAAGTGGTAAGAACCCTATGAGCATCTTTTGTTCTAATATTTAATCTTTGACCCCGGTTCCTGACACAGAGTTGTTAAATCCCTTAGCAGCGCCTCGGTGACAGCAGTGTCTTTTGTTCTAATGAGGTAACTCTTGGTGGGCTCCTGGATGGGGGCTGCTCACCAGAAAGACCAAGCCATGATTAGAAGCTTGGGGTTTTCATTCATACCACTCCCCGCTCCAGAGAGGTGAAAAGGGCTAGAAATGGAGTTAATGATTGATCATGGCTATGTGATTAAAGCCTCCATGAAAATGAACAAAGCACAGGGTTTGGCGGGCTTCTGAGCAGGTGAACACAAGGAGGTGTTGGTCCAGAGAAGGATGGAAGCTCTGCACCTGTTCTGCCCTCCACATCTCTTCCGGCTGGATGTACATGGTATCCTTTAACATATTCTTTTATAATAAACTGGTAAACAGTAAGTAAACTTGTCCTGAGTACTGTGAGGTGTTCTAGCAAATTAATCAAACCCAAGAAGGAGTTGTGGGAACGTCTGATTTATAGTCAATTGGTCACAGGAATAAGTGACAACCAGGAACTGTGACTGCTATCTGAAGTGGGAGGGAGGGGAGTCCTGTAGGACTGAGCCCATAACCTATGGGATCTGACAGTACCTCCAGTGAATCAGAATTGAGTTAAATTGAAGGACACCCAGCTGGTGTCACAGAATTGCTTGGTGTGGGGACAAAAACCCCATAGGTGGTGTCAGAAGTGTTGTGACAGTAGAGTGTGACAGCAGCGTGAGAGTAAAGAAGAAACCCAGGAGGAGTAAGAGTTGG
>NW_024425008.1:26156480-26456278 GCF_017311325.1 Ursus maritimus
ACACAATGAATTAAATATCATGTCTTAAAATAATAGAATTTTAATGCTGTAAGGATCTCAGGGGTCTTCTAGTCCAACAACTTGTTTTTCAACTGAGGAAACTGATGCCCAAGGTCACTCAGCTAAATTAATGATAAAGGTGACACTAGACAAAAATAAAATCTAAAATTTATTAATATCTTACTAGGTGTCAAACGCCATCCTGTGCATTTTTCTTACTGAGGTGGAATTTTTAAGTGTACATTTTAATGGTAATATTATGCAACCACCACTTATATTGAATTCCAAAACCTCTTCATCACCCCAAAAGAAATTCCTGTACCCATTAAAAGCAGTCACTCCCTATTCCTACCCCTTCTTCTGTCCTTTCTCCTGATTGGCAACCATGAATCTGCTCTCTGTCTCTATGGGTTTATCCACCCAGGGTGTCTCATATAAATGGAATCATACAATATGTAATATTTTTGTATCTGGCTTCCTTGTCAGTGTAATGTTTTTGACATTCATCCATGTTGTACGATGTATCAGTACTTCATTCATTTTTATGGCTGAATAATATTCCGCTGTATGTATATACCATATTTTGTTGATCCACTCATCTCTATTAATGGACATTTGGGTTGTTTCCACCTTTTGGCTAACATGAATAGTACTTATAGTACTGGTAGTACTGGTCATTGGGAACAGACTTATTCCAATACTTACTAAACTTGACAACTTATCTCTCTCTGACCTCATTTTCCTTGTCTATAAAATGAAGGTAATAATAATACCAACTTCCTGGGTTGTTGAGAGGATTAAATTGGATGATGACTATAAAATGCCTAGTATGAATCTTTGTGACCTTGGATCTGGCCACAGATTCTTACATATGACTGTAAGCTCTTGTCTTCAATTCTCTGGGTACATATCTAGTAGTGGAATTGCTGGGTCACGTGGTAATTCTGTTTAACCTTTAGGGAACCACCAAACTTTCCCACAGTGGCCACATCATTTTACATGTCCACCAGCAACATATGAGAGTTCTAATTTCACCATATCCTTGCCAACACTTGTTATTTTTTGTTTTTAAGAAACTATTACTACTATAGCCATCTTAGTGGGTGTGAAATGAAATCCCATTGTGTCTATGATTTGCATTTCCCTAATGACTAATGATGTTCACCATCTTTTTATGTGCTTATTAGCCATTTGTATATCTTCTTTGGAGAAATGTCCATTCAAGTTCTTTGCCCATTTTTTGATTGGATTGTTTGTCTTTTTGTTGTTGAGTTTTAAGAGTTCTTTATATATTGTAGATACTAGCCTCTTATCAGATGAATGATTTGCAAAAGTTTTCTCCCATTCTGTGGGTTGTCATTTCACTTTCTTGATAATGGCTTTTGATACACAAATGTTTTTAACTTTAATGAAGTCCAATTTATCTATTTTTGATTTTGTTCCTTGTATTTTTTGGTGTCATATGTAAGAATCTGTGGCCAGATCCAAGGTCACAAAGATTCATACTAGGCATTTTATAGTCATCATCCAATTTAATCCTCTCAACAACCCAGGAAGTTGGTATTATTATTACCTTCATTTTATAGACAAGGAAAATGAGGTCAGAGAGAGATAAGTTGTCAAGTTTAGTAAGTATTGGAATAAGTCTGTTCCCAATGACCAGGCTCTTATAATTCCCAAGCCAGTTTTTTTCTCCATACTCACAACATGGCAGCTTGCTTTTCTGAAAGGGTAATGAGGGAGAACAAGACAGAAGTCGTGGTCTTTTTGTAATTTAATCACAGAAGTAGCATTCCATCACTTCTGCTGTCACTAGATCTAGCCCACACTCAAGGGAATAATAAGATCATGCAAGGGCATAAATACCAGTAGCAGGGATCAGAGAGACCATCTCAGAATCTGCCTACCACACCAGAGTTCTGTTTTAACATCACACATCCTTCCTGGGTGATCTCTTTCTCACTGATAGCTTTAATTAGTACTTGTAAGTTGATGATGTTCAAAACTCTATTTCCTGCCACTAGATGCATACACTTAACTATCTCCTGGGTAGATCCTCATAAATTGCCTACACATAGACTTACAACTGAATTCTCCAATTTTTTTTTTTAAGATTTTATTTATTTATTTATTTGAGAGACAGCACACTCAAGCATGAGCCGGGGGAGAGGCAGAGGGAGAGAGAAAGGGAGAAGCAGACTCTCCACTGAGCAGGGAGCTCAACACAGGGCTCGATCCCAAGCCCCTGAGATCATGACCAGAGCTGAAATCAAGAGTAGGACACATAGCCGACTGAGCCACCAGGTGCCCCAAACAGAGGTACTTCTTAAGCTATATTTTGAAAAAGCAATTCCTACAAGCTGTTCACTACAATAGGATAGTATACCCTTCCAAAGCTTTCTTTAAGCCAGACAACCTTAAGCTTTTCAACCTATCAAATATAGATATAATTCCTTGGATCTGACCTCTTAAGGATTTCTTTTCAAAAACAAACCTCACAGGGCACCTGGGTGGGTCAGTCAGTTAAGCATCTGCCTTCAGCTCAGGTCTTGATCTCAGGGCTCTGGGATGGAGTCCTGCATTGGGCTCCCTGCTCAGCAGGGAGTCTGCTTCTCCCTCTCCCCCCAACTCATGCACATGCTCACTCTCAAATAAACAAAATCTTTAAACACACACACACACACACACACACACACACAACCTCAAACCTCACAAAATGTCCAAAGTGATGCCAATGATCATACTACTCTCCCAGGGGACATGTTTGGAACCATGAAACAGGGACTTAAAGTCACTGCTCACATGTTTTACATTAGTTACAATGTATTCGTTTCTACAAAAGGTCTATGAACTGAAAAATAAAAAACATGCTGGACAGGAAGCCACTAAAGCTTCAGTGATTTCCTAAACCTTCACAACAAAGATGCCCAAACAAGCTTTTTCCTCAGTCGTCTTCACAGCAATGCATTTCCTTTTTCATGCTGGCTTTTCTTTCTAGTTGACTGGGGGATTTGACACAGATTCATTTTCACAAGATGTAGTTCCAATCCCCATGAAGTTACTTTTTTTTTTTAATGTTTAAAACTATTTCTCAAAAGAAACCTATCTAGTAGGCTCAACAGTTTCAAAAAATAATCCACTGTACAGGGTAGATTTCCCACTCAGGGTCAAACTATAAGGCCTATAAGCATAGCACTTAGATAAGACATTAATAATCCAACTGAAATCAATGGCTCCCGTATCATTCCCTGTGGTTTCCACATCCCACCCAAACAACTTTTCTCTATTCTTATAATTCTCCATAGCTTAGAACTGCTATTTTCATTTTATATTACAAATTTACTCTATATTTCTTACACTACTAGCCATAATGGTTTCCATACACACTTGAAAAGATGTCTTCTGCTTTTATAATTAAGTGATGCAAGTTTTAATTACTAACGTGAGACTAAAATCTTCCTTATTCTTTCCTTTCCAATTCTAAAACAATTATATGCATCAACTTGGCTATTAGTTCATTATGCAAGTTTTTTTGTCATACGGTGCCCAAGTTAGTCAACAAACAGTTAAAGATGTTTTGGTTTTTCAAGGAAAGTGGTTTTCCAAGGATTTTCACATGATAAATGATAACACATTTAAAAATGCATCACTCAATAAGGTTGTCAGAAAACTTACCCATCAAATCAGGAAACCGCTAAGTTGCGGAAAACATACTCTCACTTTGTCCATTTGTATTTTTTCTTTCTATTACATAACCAATAATGATATTTTGATATCCCCAAGAGGGAGAGGAAGTGGGAGAAGAAAAGAATTCAGCCAGCCCAAGTCACATATCTAGTAATTTAATATTTATTTCTAAGATACTACAGCTTTGACATTATCATAACCCAAACTAAAATAACAGGTGTGGCATCAACAAAAAGGGAAAATACTGCTAAAATGAACTACACTAAAATTCAAAACTTCTGTTTAAATTGCAGAAATCTGAATATGGATTGTATGACAAACGATTGTATTGTATCATGTTAAATTTCTTGAGTGTGTTAAAATTATATTGTACATATGTAGGAGAATATCCTCATTCTTTAAAAATGCTAGTATTTTTGAAGTGTCATGATTTCTGTAGCTAGCTCTCAAATAGTTCAAGAATAAAACAATAAACTTAAAATTACATGTGGAAAGAAAGCAAATGTGACAAATGTTAACAACTGGTGAACACGTAAAGGTTATGGAAGTATTGTATGGAAGTATTATTCTCGAAACTTTTTTTTTAAGATTTTATTTATTTGACAGAGAGCTAGAGAGAGAGCTCAAGTAGGCAGAGCGGCAGGCAGAGGGAGAGGGAGAAGCAGGCTCTCTGCTGAGCAGGGAGCCCAACATGAGGCTCGATCCCAGGACCCTGGGATCATGACCTGAGCCAAAGACAGACGCTTAACGGACTGAGCCACCCAGGCACCCCTATTCTTGAAACATTTTAAAGACATTTGAAACTTGACAAAATATAAAGTTGGGAGAAAAAAAGCAAACTTTGGCTCATTAAAATATACCATTTAGAAAATCAAAAGGCAAGCCATGGAGAGGGATAAGATATTTGCAATTTATGTAACTAACAAAGAATGCCTATCTGGATTGTTAACAATAGTTGCAAATCAAGTTTTTAAAAATTGACAAATTTTTAAAGATGGGCAAGAGGATATGATAAACACTTGACAAAAGATGTTATACAAATGGCCAATGAATATATGAAAAGGGGCTCAACCTCATTAGTCATTGGGAAAATGGAAATTAAAACTACATTGCAATACCATTCTAACTATTACAATGGTTAGAATTTATTTATTTATTTATTTATTTATTTATTTATTTATTTATTTATTTATTTTACAATGGTTAGGATTTAAAAGACTGAGAATATGTCTGCTAGTAAGGACTTGGTGCAACTGAAATTGTGGAAGGGCTTGTAAATTGGTATAATCACTTTGGAAAACTGTTTGGAAGTAGTATCTATTAAAACTAAACATATATATACCCAAAACCCAGCAATTCTACTCCTAGTTTTACATACAACAAAAATGCATATACCAAAAAAAGGACATATACCACGAATGCTCAGAGTATTTGTAATTACCAAAAGCTGGAAACAATCCCAATGTTTATGACTGGCAGAATGAAAACACTGTGTTGTGTTCTTGCTTGCAATGGTATACCACACAGTGATGAAAATAAACAAATGACTGCTAAACATAATGGAACACTATGGATGTTCAAAATGTTGAACAAAAAAGGCCAGATACAAGGGGCGCCTGGATGGCGCAGTCGTTAAGCGTCTGCCTTTGGCTCAGGGCGTGATCCTGGCGTTATGGGATCGAGCCCGCATCAGGCTCCTCTGCTGAGAGCCTGTTTCTCCCTCTCCCGCTCCCCCTGCTTGTGTTCCCTCTCTCAATAGCTGTCTCTCTCTCTGTCAAATAAATAAATAAAATCTTAAAAAAAAAAAAAGGCCAGATACAAAAGAATATGTTAACTTGTGATTCCGTTAACATAAAGTTCAAAAACAAAATTCTTTCATGATATCATGTCACAATACTGCTTGCCTTTGGGGAAGGGGAAGGTCACTGGAAGAATGAAGGTGGCTTTGTATATTGGAAAGGTTCTATATCTTCATCTGGTCTGGGTCATGGTCACAGAGAAGTACTAATTTTCTGAAAATTCATTAAGGTGTAATTTGTGTACTTTTATGTATATTATACTTCCATTTAAAAAGTTTATTAAAGAACAAAAAATGTCATCACAGTGAAATATTTTCATATCCTAAATCTGAGGTCTCATACTTCTCAACTAAAGAGCTGCAATTTTACGTAAGACTGACATACATTTAAACAGTTCTTTGCTCCTGCTGAGCAGTTAATACTAAGAATATTGTTCTCCAACTACAGGAGAGAAAAGCTGAAAGCATAAAGCTGGACAAAATCTTGGCCAATGTTTGCCTATGAAAAGATACCTCTTTCACCAACTAAGCCGTCTCTTGCCCTTGACCCAACAGGTTACCACTTTTATTCCCAAATTTCTACTTCTGGAAGAACATGCTAAGGATGGAAAATGAAGTGTCACAACTTTCCCCTTGCTATTCATCACTTGCTTAAAGTGATCAATTGTTGTTAATGGACCTAGTCATTTTTATTTAGAAACGGTCCATAAAAGAGTTTAAAATTTTAACTACACAGGAAATTAGGAGAGAGACCTTTCAAGTAACTATAATTTTGTTTCTACAATGGTATACAATTCTTCTCTATTTCTTTACTTTTTCAACTCAACAGAATAGAATGTGCTCATTGTGGGCAATAAGGAAAATGCAGAAAAATTTAAACAACAACAAAAAAATCACTTGAGATAGGCATTAAAGCATATTTGCGCATTTCTGATGCTTATAGGGCAGAATAAATGTCTCTTCCTCTAGGGCAGAAAAACAAACAAAAAACATATTGATGTATTTCCTTCCCATCACTTGTCTATGCCCACGATCTCCAAACAAAACCAAAAACAAAAAGGAAGACAAAGAACAACTTGATTTTGTGTTCTGCATTATGATTTTTTCACTTGCAATTATCCTTACATATAATGAGCAGTTTTCTATAATTAAATTCTCTTTAATGCTTTAACATTTTTAATGGCTACATTATCTTCTCCTGTGTGGATGGTACTATAATTCACTTGGTTATTCCCCTAATGTTGAACTTTAAAATTGTTCCACTATGTACATTTCCCTACCATATATTTTGTACAATTAAACAGAATGCTACTTTGAAACCAACCCCACCCAAATTAATGTATGCTCTGCTTACTTTCCTCTATCCTTGCCTGCCCCAACCCCCACCCCAAATCAGAAGAGAATAGAATACCACAAGCATTTTATGGTAAAATTCTCTTTGCGTGTGAAGCCATTTCAGAGGCAACGTTGGGTTTATGAAACAACTTGACTAATGGATAAAATATATGAATGCTTATAAGCCTTAAAGGTAATTTGAGGCTTTGTGTATCCTAATTTGTTAACCAAGGGACAAATGAGAAATAATGGCGTGTTTTATTTCCCATTATCATAATAGGTTTTTAAAAACAAAATACGGCTAAACTGACAATTTCTAATTATGAGGAATAACCTTGATCCCTTCAAAGTGGGATTTCTAGATTTTATACTGTATTACTACCTAAATAGGATGCCATGTTAATGACTATGGTGAAATGGTAATGGCGACGTCTGAAACAAAAAATAAAAGATAAATTTCATTTGGTCTTTGAGAAGCGCAGATTATAACACTGTCTTTAAGGTGATTTTGCATCAAGTTCCCTGGCTTTATTTTTCAGGTTAAAATAATTTAAATTTATACCTTCTTGAATTTCCCTGTCAACAGATATAATCAAGAAATATTTTTTTAAAAAGTTCATCTTCACAAGGAACAAACACTAAAACAAGATATTAATATTTTGCCTACCAAGTTAGCAATGACTTTA
Organism: Ursus maritimus; assembly: GCF_017311325.1. NCBI lineage: Eukaryota > Metazoa > Chordata > Mammalia > Carnivora > Ursidae > Ursus > Ursus maritimus. The sequence continues at coordinate 26,163,987 of NW_024425008.1, forward strand.
AAAATTATAATACTTGCTGTTCACAAGGACGCAGGGGTAGGAAGTGCCTTTCTAGAAGACAAAGTGGCAGTGGACTTCCCCTCTGTCAGAGATCTCACAAATCTCCAGCTGCATGTAAAATGCTGTCTTCACTTCTGGGAGGAACTGACCCTATTGCAGATATGATCCAAATATAGCTGTTGATGAACAGATGTATCAACATCAAATATTTGGGGACAAATACTGTTATTTTAAACATATTTCTTTATTTCTGAAGTATAGTTGACATACAATGTTATATTAGCTGCAGGTGTACATCACAGTGATTTGACAATTCTACACATTATACAAAGCTCACCATGTAAATGTAGTCACCACACCATCTCAAATTTATACTTCTGAAATTTTTTTCCAGTTAACAAAAATTTGGACATCAACTATATATAAAGGCCACACCAATTTCCTGAATAGCTACCCATAAGCTAAGTGAATAAAATATCACTACTATGGAAGAAAACTATCAAAAGTAATTTATTCAACTGAGAAGGCTGATGATCTGCCAGAGTACTGTAAAGGGACCACACAAATCCATTTCTGAAGTGATGGATATCTTGTTTCACATGTTTATTTCCCTGTAAGGAGAATATCTATCCAAAACATTACCTGTTGCCCAAACTAGACAAGAGTATTTGCTGTCACTCTTTTAATAACATCCACCTATAAAAATGGCTTTTACTTATTTCTAAAAAAAAAAAAAAAAATTAGGTCCCTCCCTCCAAAGAAACATATAGAAGAGTTTGGTGATGTTTTTCTTTAACTGGATCTTTCTCCTTCTTCTGAAGTCCCTGTAATTAGTCAGGCTTAAAACATCATGGTAGACTCTAATTTCAGCTTACCCTCTAAGATCCATCCAGTTACCCAGTTCCAGAAATGATACAGCTGAAGCATGTACTGTCAGTGCACTTCTTTCCATTCTCACTGCCACCATTTATTCAAGCCCTCATCTCTTCTTGCTGGACTCCCGTAATAGCTTCCAGCCTCCTGGCTCTACCGTTCCATCCATCCCATGCACCAATGCCTCCTAACGATGTGACTTCCCTACTCAGAAATCTTCAATGGTAGAATTTTTAGTGACACAGAAAAATGCTTAAGATAGAATGAAAAAAATGCACAGGCTAAAACTATATACATATACTATAGTCTTGGTTATGTTAAAAAGCATGTCTATGTATATGTATGGACACAAGCAGAAACGTAAACACAACATCCATACACAAAGGGAAAAGAGTGGGGCAAAAAACACATTCAGTGTTATTTCTTAGTGGTAAGGCTATACAGTTTCTACTTTTTTCTTTAACTTTACAATAACAGATTTATGGTAAAGTCTCTTTTAGTAAGTGTCTCTATAAACCATCTATAATAAACACATTAATTAATGTTACAGCCATTAAAATATCTTTTATTTTTTTTAAAGATTTTATTTATTTGTTTGAGAGAGAAAGAGAGAGAGAGAGAGAGAGAGAGACATGAGCGGGGGGGAGGGGCAATGGGAGAGGGAGAAGCAGACTCTCCACTGAGCAGGGAGCCCCACCATGGGACTCGATCCCAGGACCCTGAGATCATGACCGACTGAGCCACCCAGGTGCCTCTAAAATACCTCTTAAAAAAGATTTCACATACTTCCATTACCTTTAAATCTAACTCCTCACCCCCTAGAATTTAAGGGTCTCCTCAATCCAGTCCCTGTCTCCTTCCTTGCCTTAGTTCTTATGAACCTTGATGTAACCTAGGCTCCTTAAGAACCAGATTAGATCACTCCCACCATTCCTTGAGCACAGCTATTCCTTCAAACTCTGTTTTGCTCTGAATATTCACTCCACCTGGAATATGGTCCCTTCCCACTCCCACCTAACAAGCTCCTATGTGTTCTGTAAGGTCTATTTTCAATGATCCAGAAATAGCAAATACTACCAAACCCTTCCCTCTTGTCCACAGCAGACAATGCTAACTGACTTCTCTGAATCTAGGCTCCTTCTCAAAATCCTCAATTCAATGGCCCTAGACAATCCTTACTAATCAATCCATGTTGATATACAGAGTGAAACATACCTGCCATTCCTATAGCAATCTAATGTAATTATCCTCTTCTCCCCAACCCCATAGATCTTTGTACTCTTATGGAGCTTATCTCCTCTACCTTTTATTAAGAATCATTTACTTAATTGTCTTATCTCCCTTTCCTACTAGATTTTAATCTGCACAAGGGCAGTAATTATGTCTTATTCCTCTTCATAGCCCCTGCAGAGCCCTGCAGGAGGTCACCACTCAAAGAGTTGCTGAATTGAATACCTCATTCTTTTCCTATTATCTCATTACTCAAAATGGCTAAATATTTGCAAGTTTTATTTTAAAATGAGTAGATTCTTCTTGAAGAGCGACTAATGAGTTCAAATTTATTTCCTCAATTTTAGCCAACGTTTCTGCCTTAACTTAAAGCGGTGTCTGTTCTCACACAGTAGCCTGCAGAGTCAAAGGACAGAACAAGATAAGCTGAGACGAGAGAACTGAGCCCATTCTGAGGGGCTTATATCCAGGTACGGAATCTATTGAATTAAACTACCGCATTTTTAGAATTTTTTCCATAAATCTCTTGACAATAGAGAAACGAAAGCACTCTGAGCATCAGAAATATATATTGCTTTGAAAAGGGATTTAAAAACTGGGGAGATGAAAAGGAAAAACAAAAATCTAAAAGATCAAGCAAGGCATCAACAAAGTTAGGCAAAAAGTCTCGTGAAGTCACAAGAATGTCTTACCTAAATCAGAAACCCAGTTCCAGAGAGACGGTTGAGGAAAAGCTGGTAGTACAGTAAGACTCATGCTGCCATCTAGAGGTTAAAGGCTATAAGATTTTCCTCCTCAATCAATCAACTGCAGTTAATTTAACTTCTATTACAGAGGGAGACTCAACAGGCCTTATAAAGTAAGCCAGACAAATATTTCTGCTGTCAGGCCACAAAGAAGAATATCCAGCTGTAAGAGTCCCAGTTTTTCTCTCCTTCTCTTCCTTCATAGATGAAAATAAAAAATCTAAAGACCAGAGTTAACTGTTCTTTAGAATTTTATCTAGATGTGAAACAATTTCTAGATATAAATGGTCATTTTTTTCCAAAAAATTATATGCCTAGAGTGCAGAGAAATCTACTACTTGGGAGTTTTCCTTCGGTACCACCTCCTAAGGAAGTTGTACCAAAGAGTTTCTGGTATAGCCAACTTCATCAATATAGACTGATGGGATGAAGTAGGAATGGGGACGTCTCAGTCTTTTTACAATAAAATGCTGCTTTTTAAAAACTATGGCAAGTGATTAAATTTAGCCAAATAATAGTAACCCTGAAATTTCTAAATGAACATACAGGATTAGACTATAAATTAGCGGAAACAACTTGTATCAAAATAAGGTAAATTTCGTAAAGCTATTCTTAGAGGGTAATATGCTCATCGTGAAATTATTTACATTAATAATTGTTTAGTCTATCTTTTCTTTATACCAAGTAAATTCCAACCCAGACCAAGTAAATGAATATAAATTAAACTGAGACTTTAATTTATTTTGTAGTATAAGGTAAAGCGTAATAAAAAACAAATGCATCAAATTCAACACCTCTTCATGATAAAAACACTCAACAAAAAAGAAAACGTAATTTCCTCATCCTGACAAAGGACATCCACAAAAAACCCACAACTAACACCATACTTAATGCTTTTTCCCTAAAGTCAGGAAGAAGACAAGGATGTCCAGTTTTGCCACTTCTATTCAACACTGTACTGGAATTTCTAGCCAGGGAAATTAAGCAAGACAATGAAATAAAAGGCATTCAGACTGGAAATGAAGAAGTACAACTATATTTGCAGATGACATGATTTTGTATATAGAAAATCTTTTTTTCTTTTTTTTAAGCAAGTTCCATGCCCAGTGTGGAGCCCAACATGGGCTTGAACCCACGACCCTGAGATCAAGACCTGAGCTGGTATCAGATGCTTAACTGACTCAGCCATCCAGGCGCCCCTGTATATAGAAAACCTTAAGTAATCTACTGAAACTCTTTTAGAACTAATAAATGGGTTCAGTAAGGTTGCAGGATAGAAGATCAACATACAAAATTATACAGCCGACCCTTGAACAACATGGTTTAAACCGTGCAGGTCCACTTACACATAGATTTGTTTTTGATAAATACAGTAATATAAATATATTTTCCCTTCCTTATGATTTTCTTAACATTTTCTTTTCTCCAGGTTACTTTATTGTAGAATACACTATATGATACATGTAGCATAAAAATATGAGTTAATCAACTGTTTATAAGTAAGGTTTCAGGTCAACAGTAAGCTATTAAGTAGGCTAGTTAAGCTTTGAGGGAGTCAAAAGTTATATACAGATTTTCGACTGCACAGAGGTTTGGCACCTCAAGCCCCATTATTCAAAGGTCAACTGCATTTCTCTAAAGTACCAATGAGCTTAAGAAATAAATGAACATAGGGGGGAAAAAAGAGAGGCAAACCAAGAAACAGACTGCTAACTATAGAGGACTAACTGATGGTTACTGGAGGGGAGATGGGCAGGGGGGATGGGTTAGATAGGCGATGGGGATTAAGGAGGGCAAATTGTGATGAGCACCAGGTCTTGTACTTAAGTGATGAACCACTAAATTCTACACATGAAACTAATATTACACTGTACGTTAACTGGAATTTAAATAAAAACTTGGAAAAAAAATAAAGCACCAATGAACAAACTGAAAATGAAATTAAGAAGACAATAACATTAATAACATCAAAAAATAAAATACTTAAGAACTAATTTAACAAAATGTAAAACTTATACTTTGAAAACTACAAAACAGTACTGAAAGAAATTAAAGACCTAAGTAAATAGAAGACATACTACACTCATTAATCATTTTAATATTATTAAGATGGGAACACTCCCCAAACTGATCTACGGATGCAATGCAATCTCTATCAAAATCCCAACTGACTTCTTTGTAACAACTGACAAGTTAAAATTCTTACGGAAATTCAAGAGACCCAGAGTAGCCAAAACAATCTTGAAAAAGAAGAACAAAGTTGGAAAACTCACACATCCCAATTTCAAAACTTAGTATAGAACTACAGTAATCAAAACGGTGGGGGTAGTGGCATAAGGATAGACGTAAAGTTCATTGAAGCAGATTTGGGAGTCTAGAAATATATCCTTGCATTTATGGTTAACTGATTTTTAACAAAAATGCCAAGACAATCAATAGGAAAAGAATAGTCTTTTCAACAAATAATGTTTGAAACAACTGGCTCTCCACATGCAAAACAATGAATCTGGATCCTTACCTTACCCCATATACAAAAATTAACTTAAAATGGATCAAAGACCTAAATGTAAGAGTTAAAACTATAAAACTCTTAGAAGAAAACACAGGCATACATAAATCTTCGGGACACTGGATTAGGCAATGGTTTCTTAGGTATGAAACCAAAATACAAGCAACAAAAACAAAAATAGATAAGCTGAACTTAAACAAAATCTTAAAATTTTGTGCTTCAAAGGACATCATCAAGAAAGTAAAAAGACAACCCACAAAATGGGAGAAAACTTCTGCAAAGCATACATATGATAAATGACCTGTTTCTAGACTATATAAAGAACTCTTACAACTAATAAATACAAATAATCCAATTTAAAAATGGGTAAAGGATCTAAACAAACAGTTCTCCAAAGAAGATATACAACTGGCCAATAAGTACATGAAAACATGCTCAATATCATTAGTTATTAGTCAAATACAAATCTAAGCAATGAGATTCACATTCACATTCACATTCACTAGGATAAATAACGTTTGAAAACAAAAACAAGTACTGGCAAGAATATGGAGAAACTGGAGTTCTCATACACTGTTGTGGGAGTGTAAAATGGTACAGCCAGTATGGAAGACAGTCTGACGTTCCTCAAAAAAGTCAGACGTAGAGTTATCATATGATCCAAGAATTCCACTTCTAGTTGTAAGTCCAAGAGAACAGAAAGGTAAATCCGCACAAAAACTTGTAAATAAATGTTTACAGCAGCATTATTCATACTAGCCAAATAGAAAAAAATCTAAATGTCCATTAACTGGGGGATAAGTATAATGCGGAGAACTGGTGGATAAATATATCTATACAATGGAATATTATTTGGCCATAAAAAGAAGTTAAGTACTGATACATGCTACAACACAAACATTGAAAACATTACGTTATGTGAAAGAAACCAGTCACGAAGACCACATACTGTATGATTCCGTTCATATGAAATGTCGAGAATAGGTAAATTCATAAAGACAGAAAGCGGATTAGCGGTGGCCTAGACCTGTAGGCCTAGGAGGCAAATAAGAAATGAATGCTAATGGGTACAGTATTTCTTTTTGGGAAGATAAAAATGTTCTACAATTGTGGTGATAGCTGTACAACTCTAAATATATTAAAAGCCACTGAATTGCACATTGTAAGTAGGTGAATTGTAGGGTATGTGAATTATATCTCAACAAACTGCTATTTAAAAAAAGTAAAAGAAGGGGCTCCTGGGTGGCTCAGTCGTTAAGCGTCTGCCTTCGGCTCAGGGTGTGATCCTGGCGTTCTGGAATCAAGCCCCACGTCAGGCTCCTCCCCTGGGAGCCTGCTTCTTCCTCTCCCACTCCCCTTGCTTGTGTTCCCTCTCTCGCTGGCTGTCTCTATCTCTGTCAAATAAATAAATAAATAAATCTTTAAAAAAAAAAAAAAAAAAGTAAAAGAAAAAAGAACAAGTGCATCAGAATCCCAACCTTTAGCCTTAGTTTCAAATGGCATGATCCTCTGCTTTCCCAATTTTCACATTCTGTTTAAAAATATCTTGAATATAGCCATTAATTAGCTCATCTGCATCATTTCTAGCCTTCAGAGACAAGAGGGAAAAAAATTTTAAAGGGTAAAAAATGTTGAGAATCAGTGTTCAATAAGATTCACAATGATAGTCCATTTGTCTTTTTTTTTTTTTTTTAAGATTTTATCTTTAAGTAATCTCTACACCCAACATGGGGCTCAAATTTACAACTCCGAGATCAAGGGGGAGTCACATGCTCTATCAACTGAGCCAGCCAGGCACCCCTAGTTTCATTGCTCTTAGGAATAAAGCAACCAACGGACTGTTGAAAAGATTAGATCAGGATCATGTCCAGGTCATAACAGTGATGGAATAAGGTTCAAGTAGAAGATAAAATCAAACCACCTTCAATGAGCTTCACCCTATTTTTACTATGTGTGGTTGATCAGCCACTAGAAGAAAATTCCAGACACTACAAGACCTTCAAATGTTACTTCTCATCACTAAAACACCAACTATCCAGAAAAAGAACAATTTCCAGAAACTTTCACCTTTTCAGTGTGAAGTCAATAGATTTCATTAGGAAACTTCTATCATTTCACCCAAAGTCATCAGCAGTTGATCATTCATTACATCAGCAAATACACACTTGTGCATTTACTACATGCCAGGTACTCTATGGATCAGAAAGATAGCCCAAAGTATGATTCTTACCTGAAAGAGTTACAATCAATCAAGGGATAAGACATGTACCAAAATCTCCCAGAATGGTAAAAGTGCCATACAAATGAAACAAATGAACTGCTCTAGGAGCAATTTGGGAGGCCAGGAAAGCGTTCACTTTCCAGATAAGGAATGAAAAGGAAAGGCTGTTGAAAGAGGTAAATCTGGGACTAAACAGTGAAGGATGACTAGAAGTTCTAATATTAGAAATAGGTCAGGGAGAGCTTTCTGAGAAAAAGGAATAGCATGGATAGAATTAAGAAGATGACCAAGTGTAACAGGAAGACTATTTCAAATGGGAACAGCACATGGTATTTTGGTAGGGGAGAAGTAAGTAAGAAAACTAGTCATTAAGCTAGGGCCAGAATGAACAGGATTTTGAATGCCATGCTAGAAAATGAATTTGATCGCATGGTCAGTAAAGTACTAATAATGACTTATGAGCAAAGGACAAAAGAAGCAAATGATACTTTAGAAAAATTAATCGGAGAAGGATAAACAAGATAGCCTGGAATGGGGTGGTTGAGAGGCAGGGATACTGGTTAGAGACTGCAACAGTTCCAGCAAAACAGGAAGGACGCTGAACTCAGAAAGAAGTTATGAAAACGAAATTCTTTATATGGTAAGGCAGTTTACAATTTTTCATGTTTCTATGTATTTATGGGAATTTCATATTAATTAACTGCTCAAATCAAGCCAAGCTATAAACACCTATACAAATTACTGCACTCCAAAATCCCAAAAGGGTTATCTGAGACATAATCACGTACCAAATCAAAGGGCATGGTTCATCTTCCAAAAGACACAATCTAGTTACTATCAGCCCTAGAAGGTACACATTATTTCTATACACAACATATAACAATGCTCTAGAGAAGTGACAAACAATCATGTTCTGAGGACAAATATTTTTTGCATTTTTTTTCTTTCCATCATCTTTATCAGTGCAGATATTTGCATGAAAACAGGATCACTGGTCCTTGGGGATTCATCAGTTCCTATTGCTTATTTTTCATCCATGTCATCCTCTCAATTAATGCAGGAAAGAGGACTGAGACATCGAAACACCAGATTAGGGTGTCAAGTAAATGTCAACCCCTAGAGCAGATGAATAATCTGTAAGGACAAAAAAAAGATCTTGTTTTTATGCAAATACACTATATACAATAAAACAGAGACTGTACCCAAGAAGTCCAATACATATCAATTTAAACCTTTCCAATTCTATTAGCGAAAACTATTTTCTATATGTCAGTTAACTTGTTGTAATCAGGGAAAAATGACAATAAGTTGCAAAGCACTGCTACGGAAATTGAAATAAGGGTGAATTTTGAACCAGAAAATTATTTTTAAAAATCTCAGCTGTGCTCAAGGGACTCATATGGCAGAAATGAGCATTTTTGTTGCGGCATTTTGGTTCAGTACTTAAAAGTGGCTGAGTTAGGTGACTACAAATCCCCACCTACAATGTCTTAAGTTTTAGAGATACAAACACTTAACAGTAATAATGTTTTTAACTGTGTGGATTAAAAACTAAATCAACCACACCAAGTCTCTGATTCTGTGGAAAGCCATTAAAATAAACTTTACTGATGTTTAGGGGAACTCTTTATTCTAAAAACTGATAAAGAGAAAGATTCATTTATCCTGTAGAAACAGCTTTCAAGGTAATAATAAATAGTTGATAAGATAAAGTCCTTTATAAAAAATTCTAGTTAATAACAAAAAATGACAGAACTAGAGTATTACCATCTGGCAACCTATAATAAAACAGGGGATCTAGGCAGTTACCAAAGGCTGCTAAAACTCTTGTGTAAGGCTGATGGAGAATTTTACAATGAATAATCAGGCTAACAACGCCTTCATCAACTAATTAATTATAACATCACAAAGACAGATAGGCAGACATGATGTACCTTCTGATGGATGTATACAATACCATTTAGGAAATGGCCAAAATAAAAATAAAAAGGTCAAGCTGTCATCTGTGCAAGCTTCTAGATCTAACTACCAGGAAATAAAAAGGGATAAATGAACATATTAACCACTACCATAGGAATGTAAACAACAAAATCCAGAATGTGGAAAGTTCTACAGAACAAATAACTAGGTTTAATAAGTGGCAAGGGAAAATAAAAAGGAGGTGGAACTATGACAGATGAAGAGAGACTTAAGAGACATATCAATCAAATACAGTATATGAACCTTATTTAGGACCCGATTCTAATAAACCAACTGTATAAAGACAATTATAAGTCAACAAGGGAAATCCGAATCCCGATTAGCTATTTGACGATATTAAGCAAGTTTGTTGAAAAATTTTTGGCATAATAATGGAATTGTGAATATATTTTAAAAGGTAAGGTAAGAAGGAGACAGATCTTATCTTTTGGAAATATATATGGAGTTATTGGGCAATGAGGTAATATAATACCTAAGATTTGCTTTAAAATAACTATGGGAGGTGGGCGCCTGGGTGGCTCAGTTGGTTAAACAACAGCCTTCGGCTCAGGTCATGATCCTGGGGTCCTGGAATCGAGTCCCGCATCCGGCTCCCTGCTCAGCGGGGAGTCTGCTTCTCCCTTTCCCTCTGCCTGCGACTCTCCCTTCTTGTGCTGTCAAATAAATAAATAAAATCTTTAACAAAATAAAAATTATGGGAGGTTGTGTAAGTGAAACAGATTGGCCATATGTTGACTACTGAAGCTGGGTCATGGCTACATGAGGTCATTATTCTATTCTCTCTACTTTGGTATATGTTTAAAATTCTCCAAAATAAAAAATGGGGGGAAAATTTTATCTTTCTCAGTAGGAAAGCAGAAAAAGAAAGACTAATCAGAAGGAATATAGCAATTTCAACTACAACTAACTAGAGATAATACTGTTGATAAATACATTTGGCAATACAGCATCTTGATATAATGAGCAAAAAATTTATTTTATTAAAAAAAACTGACACAGAGAGATAAAGGGTTATTATCATTATTACAGCATTTACTATCCAGAGCTAGTAACAGAATCAACTTCTATATTATACCAACCTAGCATTCATGAATTTAATAATCACAGGTTTGCCTTTTCATTATAAACCTTTGGGGTCTGTGACACACATGGTAAATATTGATTTTGCCAACACACAAATTTTAATCATGAGAAATAATTTACCAGTAACACAGAGGAGAGTTAGGTAACAATGAGTGAACCTAGCAGACCACCTAGCAACCATAGTCTGTTGTTTCCTGCTCCTTGATTCATAAAGTGATTAAAAAATATTTTCTTGGTAAAAGAAAGCCAACTGTTAATGACAGTGATGGAAATACAGAAAAGATAAGGAGGCCTAAGGAAGTGATGACTATTAGTCAAAAATTAGAAGTTTTAAATGAAATTTTAAAGTGAAATATTGAATTTGGCAGGAATTTAAATCAACAATGTGAACAAGTAAATCCTCTATATGCTCTACATTATGAAACATTATGAAACTGTTTTGGGGATTGTTTTAATCAGTGCAAAATTTGCATGTTTGAAGAAAACTATAAGCTACTGTAGCTTCTCCCAATTGTGGATTCATGAAGGTGTCAGGAAGTACCCATTGAGAACCAAGTTCTACCGACTGTATTTTTGTTGAGTTTCTCTTTCAGTTACAAAGTGAGAATTTCTATAATTCCTTTCCCAGTTTTTTTTTTTTAAGATTTTATTTATTTATTCGACAGAGATAGAGACAGCCAGCGAGAGAGGGAACACAAGCAGGGGGAGTGGGAGAGGAAGAAGCAGGCTCATAGCGGAGGAGCCCGATGCGGGGCTTGATCCTGTAACGCCAGGATCACGCCCTGAGCCAAAGGCAGATGCTTAACCGCTGTGCCACCCAGGCGCCCCTCCTTTCCCAGTTTTATAATGAATATAGTATGGGAAGAAATACAATCTATAAAGAAATAAATGTACACTAAAAGAACGGAGAGCAGACAGGAATAAATGAGAAGTTTTAAAACATTAGTCATGACAGCAGACTATGTTCTTGGCCTGCTATATGGCCCTTCCTTTGGGGAACCAATCCTTCCTCCCATTCCTTGGGATCTGAATCAGACTAACTCCTCTAATCTGTGTCTGCATCCTGGACCCAGGCTTGGCCCACCATGCTAACTGGCTAAAGGACCGGTTCTAAGATAGGTATTTGAGTCAAGATGGTACAGTCTGAGTACTCCCCAGGATCTTTCTTTTGGAATGTTCAGAAAAGACATTCTTTATTTTGGGATTATGAGATTTAAAGACACATAAACTGAAGCTCCTTTGGCCACCTTCCCCAGTGCCAGTTCAAAGAATAAGACTAATGCAAGAGCCTTGAGATGCAAATCAAAAGCAAAAGTAAGAGCACATCCCAATGACATCATTAAAAATCAAACATCTAGATATCAAAGCTATTTCTACTCCTGAAATTTTGATTTATGTGAACTAATAAGGTCCCTCTTTTGATTAAGACTGTATTCTTAAGACTGTATATTAAGTATTTGATTAAGATCAAATACTTTGATTTGACACTCTATCACTTTAACTGAAAGGGTTTCCAATATACTTTCACTATACAGAGAAAAATAACAGTAACTATTGCAGCATACTACACCATAAAAGGTACTCTAGATTACAGTGACTTCTTACCTTCACAACGCCTAATAAAGATACTTGCTGAATTATAGCTAGCACTCATCATGAAATACACAACATGCAACCCTGAATAAATGTGATCTGGGTACTCACACTCATCCAGCCCCAGCTGATAGGCCAAGTTCTGTAGGCCTCGTACCTTCTCCATCAAATTAGCTGTGGTGAGGCTCCCCAGTTCTGAAACAGAATCATTTATTTCAATACCATATATTTCTACTGTTCTCTAGTTAACCACTCATTCAGGTTGGAAATCCTTGTTATAAAAGTTTTTAGCTTAATTCTTATCTAGTAAGTAGAAAATGGACCCATATCTCTTCTAATCCAATCATGCCCCTTAAACACACACACACACACACACACACACACACACACACACTAGTGAATTTTTCCTACTGTTGCAAAATGCTTCAGATGAACTTATGTTTAAGGCCCAGGTTAATTTGTATGGAACATAAGGCTATGATCCCATACCAAAAATTTTAAGTTTCCTTAGAAAATACACACTGATGGGATGTTATATAAATGTCCGTTTGGAACATTACAACAATGAAGCTGAGATGCCCTTGAGACTTAATTTTTCCATGGATGGAGGAGGGGATCTGCATTTAAGCATTTCATGCAGAACAATGAATTACTTCTGAAATCAAATAAAGGTGTTATTTTCTCCCACTTATCATGCCACACTCATTATCCATATCTGGTGTAAGCAGACTTTCGTGATCTGTTCAGCGGCTTAAATAGCTCAAGAATACCAGATTTTTACCTTAATTTCAGTCTATTACTTTACAACCATCATGAATCTTATCACCGGAAAGATGATAAAAATTAAATAAAGTAGAGCAAAATCAAGGAAAATTAATGTTTTTTAATTTAAATTTCTACTTTGTGGTTGAGTTCCAAGTCATTTATCAAACAACAGTGTTTACTACTTATAGTATTCTTTACAGGAGAAACTGATGGGATAGAAAGAACTAAAAGACAGGTCCTAACCCACTAAGGGGTTATCAATTAATAGTACTGACAACAATATATAGCACTAAATCCTAAATAAGGCACTTGTGTTAGACTGGTAAGAGACTAGACTTAAAAGATCAGTTTAAATTTTAACTCTTTCTAATAAACCTTGGTTAAGTTAACCTCTGAACCTTGGGTATCATCATACCTAACTCACATGACCTTTACGAGAATTAAATGGGAAAAATCTATGTGAGAGCTTTTGTCGACTACAGCATTATACCAAATAAAGTTAATATTAAAGGAATTTAGCAGGAGAAGAAATCATTATGAGTGGGTCCTGAATTGAAGGGATTTATACATATGGAAAAGTAGAGACAAGCATTCAGACATGAAGAACCATGAATCAGCTTGGTTAAGTAGGTGGTCTGACTGCAGCAAATACTTGTAAGGGAACAGCGAGAGAAAACTGGAAAGGTGGTTTGTAGAGGAACATAAATGTCAGGTTAAAAGTCAGAGGTCGCCAGCATTGCTTACCTTTCAACATGTCAATGTCATCACGTTCTATTTCAGCCATCCACTTGGGTGGAGAACTAGTAATAGGCTGTCAGAATACAAGAATATATCCACTCAGATACATACAAAATGTAAAGAAACCATAATCTCCCTTCTTACAGAAAAGTAGCTTGTCACACAGTCTTCAGGTTGTTTGAAAATACTGGTAAATTATAGTTTCAAAAACCCAGATTTCTCTAGGTTCAGATATGACCTACAGATAGTCACCTTGCAAAGTAATTCTGCTCATTTTTACAGCTGGTCTCAGAGAAATGATCTTAGAAGAAAGATCTGACTACTATTACTATTTCATGGATAAGAGGTTAGTAAAGCAATGAAAGAAATCACTTGAAATTCAGTTCTGGTAAAAGCCTCCAACTGAACTGTTTGAGACAATCAGGAAGTAACATTCTCTGGCAGAGGGAAAGATTCATAGAAAGATGTTTCTCTCCCTCTGCGCGCGCGCGCACACACACACACACACACACACACACCACACACAGGAATATTAGTCAGCCATTAAAAAGAATGAAATCTTGGGGCACCTGGGTGGCTCAGTCAGTTGAGCAGCTGGCTCTTAGTTTTGGCTCAGGTCTTTATCTTGGGACTGAGCCCCATGTCAGGCTCTGTGCTCGGCAGGGAATCTGCTTGAAGATTCTCTCCCTCTGCCCACCCCACTCGCTTTCACTATCTCTAAGATCAATAAAATCTTAAAAAAAAAAAAAAATGAAATCTTGCCATCCATGACAACATGAATGGACCTAAAGGGTATTATGCTAAGTGGAAATAAGTCAGACAAAGAAAGACAAATGGCATATGATTTTACTTATATGTGGAATCTGAAAACAAAACAAATGAACAAATAAAAAACAGAAACAGACTCATGAATACAGAGAACAAACTAGTGGTTGTGTTGGGGGGGATGGGCAAAATAGGTGAAGAGGGATTAAGAGGTACAAACTTTCAGTTATAAAGGAAATAAGTCACAGAAATGAAAAGTACAGCATGGGGAATATAGTCAATAATAATGTAATATATATAATTGTTGATTCACTATGTCGTACACCTGAAACTAACATACATCGACTATACTTCAAATTTTTAAAAAGAGGAAGTCCTCAATTTGTGAGAAGACTGTGGTGATCATCACTTCAAATTTCATTTTATTGTAGGCATTTTAGAAAACTTCAGAATTTTAAGTTATCCTCTCATTTCTGAAAAGTGAACTTACAAAATATGAAAGAGAGCCCATTCTTGGAATAACTTTGGGCAACAGTTTTCAATTCTAGTTGCACATGAGAATCTTCTATGGAACAAAAAAATACAGATGACCTGGCCACACTCCAGATGCACTGATTCAGATTACTGGAGGTGGAAGGAGGGCCCAGTGGAGAGAACAGAGCAAGGGACATTACATATGTATTTTTTTAATGTAATACCGCCAATTTAAGTTCAAAAACATTTTAGCATCCTAAATATACAAAAAAGGTAACAGAACACCGCAAACTGTGTTTAGCACAGAATGTTCTTGAATTTTCATTGTTGCAGTGGCTCTTTTCTTTACAGACAATGAAGAGTTCTACAGTTCGTTTAAAAACAAAGTTGAAAACTACCAAACTTAACTAAAAAAGATCCAAACACTTCTCATGCTAGTGGACCCCCCTCCTTTTCCACAGGTAAGAATGGCAGCAGAATGCTACGTCACTATCCACATGAACAAGACAACGTGAAGCTAAATGAACACCCACTGCAGGGTTCACAGGTCCAGCCTCACCTGCCAAGCTACAACCATTACATAGGTATTTTTTAAAAGCTCCAAAACTGCACACTGATGATTCTGTTGTGCAGGCAGGGGTATGGTTGAGAAACATTATTTCAGCTTTGAGTCTTTTTTCTTTTTCTTTTTAATTAACATTTGCTTGGTACTATGTGACTGATGCATCGTGTTAATTTCCAAATCAACCCTATGAAGCAGGTATTATTATCCTCATTTTACAAGTGAAAAAAACTGATGTACAGGAAGATTATAAATCACTTGCCTCTGGACACATAGCTATTGGAGCCAAGATTCAAACCCAGGAAGTCTGAGTTCAGAAACGACTACTCTATACTACCTTTCCTGGAAGGCCATTGGTCAAATTTGCCATTTTTACCCACCAGTAGGGAAACAGACAATACCAGATTTAAACCTGGGGTCGGGATGACCCTAACCCCTAGAAACAAAACTTAATATGAATGTGCATACTTCTAGGGAAAAAGGGCAGATAGACAATCATATTTTCAAAAAACAACATATTTTAATAAAAGTTTTTTTTTAAAACCTCTTATTTCTATTTACAACTCAAAATATTTAGTTGTTACCAAATATAATTAACTAAACTGAAAAGTAAGTATGAATGAGAATGTAAGAAAATTAAGTTAGGTACTTTGTACTCAATCTATTAGACAAAAGCTGATCTAATACTACTAGCTACTGGTACTGTTTATTATGTCCTAGGTACTATGCAAAGTATTTTACATGCATGATGGCATTTTACACTAAGAATCCTATGAGATAGTTTGAGATGAGAACACTAAAGCTCAAAATTGTTAGGAAACTTGTTCAGGTCACAGACAGTGAAGTAGCAGATTCAGGACACAAATCTAAGTGAATCTGACTCCAAAGCCCCATACCGTTCTGAACTCTTCATGCTTAGGCCTCACTGAATGCTAAATGAGCTCAGGCCAGCTTTCATACAACCCTAGTTTTTGATTAAATGGGAGGCTATTAAGTCTAAACTACCTCTGAACAGATACTCTCAAGGAACCAGAAAGCCACAGGGCCTTAATATATTTTTTTAAATTTTATTTGTTTATTTTTTAACGATTTTATTTATTTGTTTGAGAGAGAGAACGAGTGGGGGGAGAAGCAGAGCGAGAGGGACAAGTACAGTGAGTAGCCCAATGAAGGGCTCAATCCCACGACCCCAAGATCATGACCTGAGACAAAATCAAGAGTCAGACACTCAACCAACTGAGCCGCCCAGGCGCCCCTAGGGGGGGCATTAATATTTAATTCAGCACTTATAACTCTAATAATAAGTAGAAAATACTAAGCACATAGCAAGGTACAGAAGGTTCTTGAACTTTCATTGTTGCAGTGGCTCTTCCCTATACAGACAATGAGGAGTTCTACAATTTATTTTATTTTATTTTATTTTTTTAAGACTTTATGTATTTATTTGACACAGAGAAAGCGGGTACAAGCAGGAGATGGAGAAGCAGGCTCTCTGCTGAGCAAGGAGCCCGATGCAGGGCTCAATCCCAGGACCCCGGAATCATGACCTGAGGCAAAGGCAGACACTTAACCGACTAAGCCACCCAGGCGCCCCTCTACAGTTTGCTTAAAAACAAAGTTTAAAAAATTTAAAACTACCTTAAAAACATTTAAAACTACCACGCTTCACTTAAAAAGTGAGAGTTATATTACAAATCCCCAATGACATGGTTTACTAGATAGAGCATGAGCTCTGTAATAGATAAAATCTGCATTCAAATACTGGTCTGTCACTCACTAGAACTTGGGCAAGTAATTTCCAAGGTTCTCTTTCAGTTAGTGCTTTTAACACTGGACTTAAATTCTTCTGCATATGGTGTTAAGAGTATGGATGCTAGTAATCAGATCAGTGGATTCAAAGCCTGGTTCTGCCACTTATAGCTTATAACCTTGGGTAACCTACTTAACCTCTCTCTCTGTGCCCATTTCCTCATCTATAAAATTGGGATAGTAATAGTACGTATACCCCACATGGTTTTGTGAAGATTAAATAATATACATAAAGTACCCAGAATGGTGCCAGGCATATGGTAAGCACTAAGTAAGTGCTAGGTGATACTTAGTAAGAGAAGGGCCATATGCACCCCAATGTTCATAGCAGCAATGTCCACAATAGCTAAATCGTGGAAGGAGCCGAGATGCCCTTCAACAGATGACTGGATTAAGAAGTTGTGGTCCATATATACAATGGAATATTACTCAGCAATCAGAAAGAATGGACGGCACTGGAGGAGATAATGCTAAGTGAAATAAGTCAAGCAGAGAAAGACAACTATCATATGATTTCTCTCATCTATGGAACATAAGAACTAGGATGATCATAGGGGAAGAAAGGGATAAAGAAAGGGGGGGTAATCAGAAGGGGAAATGAAACATGAGAGACTATGGACTATGAGAAACAAACTGAGGGCCTCAGAGGGGAGGGGGGTGGGGGAATGGGATAGGCCGGTGATGGGTAGTAAGGAGGGCACGTATTGCATGGTGCACTGGGTGTTATACACAACTAATGAATCATCGAGCCTTACATCGGAAACCGGGGATGTACTGTATGGTGACTAACATAATAAAATAAAAAATCATTATAAAAAAAAAAAAGTGCTAGGTGATACTATAATCACATTCTCTGGGTTGTGGGAACAAAAGAGAATATATGGAGAGCATCAAGCACAGTGCCTGCTGCCCTGAAAGTACAAAGGTTGTGGCTCTAATGGATGTCTTCCTTTGCTTTTTGATGAACCACTGAGAAATTTCAAAATCCCATAGGGAGGTGTAAGATAAGGTCATAATGCATCCCATAAACAAAAGAGAAAAGCTTCAAAATCATGGTTTGGGCAAAAAAGAATACTGGTGTTACATTAAAGATTTCAACTGCTTTACCTTAAAAGCTTTCAAGCTGAGAAAAGAGGCTAAAAGACAAAGGTCAAAATGCCAAAACAGAACATCTGACAGAGGAAGACATTATCATCAACATGATGATAATATACACAGATTTCCAGGGCTGTAGTTACAAACTGATTGGAAGCCTATGACATTTTCCTTGAAAATAAAGTAATAGGAGATTATTTGAGCTTTTATTAAGGAGCAAAACACTGGATAAACTTCATTAGGTAAGTGAAACATTACTTACACTTTTAAAGGAAGCTGCAAATTCAGCAACACCTGGTACTGAAAAGAAAAAACACATTATTTATTCAATAAACATTTTAGTTCCCCAGACATAGAGGATCCAAAGGATAAGAAGAAAACAGCCTTGTCTTCAAGGAGCTTATAGTCTGGAAGAGGAGAAAGAATAACTCAGTAACTATAAAACTGGTTAAGTGCTCCAAGAAAGATACTAGGTGCTATGGGAAGAAAAAAAAAGGGAAATCTAGGTCAGACTGAGGGGGCAGGAAAAGCTTCTCAGAGAAAATGCCTCAACCAAACTTGCAAGGACAGGAGTTAGCTGGTTGGGAGAATGGAGAGATACACTATCTCTTACCAGGAAGTTCAAATTTCTTTTTTAGGTATGCTGTCCTGTCATGGACTGACAATTGGATAACTGTTTATTTAAATGCCTCATGGGAAGAATCACATTAGAAAACAGAAAGATAAAAAGCAGATATTTAAAAATAAAATACTGTTCAATCTCACTAATAAAGAAATATGAACTAAAAATAATAAAAATCAGTACCATCCAGGGGCACCTGGTGGCTCAGTCAGTTGAGCGTCTGACTTTCGGTTTTGGCTCAGATCATGATCTCAGAGTCTTGAGACTGAGCACCCCTCCCCGCCACACCCCATCCGGGTCTGTGCTCAGTGTGCAGTCTTCCTGGGATTCTCTCTCCCCCTCTCCCCCTGCCCCTCTCCCCCATATTGGCTAGTATGTGGGTAAATGGGCACTCTCACACTCAGCCATCCTCTCCCTTGTGCACAAAGATACATGTTAAGTTGTTTGTAGTATCAAACAGTGGATCTAAGGTTTCCATATAGGGTAGGAATATACAAACTACAGTTTATCTATTATAACGAAATACTTTAGGAGAATGAAGTAGATCTACACCTACTAACATAGAAAGATCCATTAATAAATTACTAGGTAGAATAAACTAAGCTACGTTAGCTTAACCATGTACACATGACCCCATCATTATACCAAAAAAAAAAAAAAAAAAAACCAAAACCAAAAATAAAACAAAAACCCAAACAAACCCAAAAAACCCTGCTGTATACTTTAAAAATACATATTTATTTGTTTACCTATGTAATCATAAAAAAGGCCAAAAGGATTTGTACCAAACTATTAATTGTGAGTTTACAAGAGTGACCAAAGGAGGTTGAGGAACTACTACTTTATGTATCTCTGTACTGTCTGAATTTATTGCAGATTCATTTTTTTTAAGGCTCTCTATCATTTCCTGACTCACACTATGTCCTGAAAAAGTTAAACTATCAAACAGCTATTCTTAACATCAGACCACAGAATTCAGTCTCTTCCCTGTGGAGCAAAATCAAAATTTTAACCATTACAGTTAAATGAGAACTTCTAAAGTGTCTCTCTTAAAGTAGCACTGGGTTCTCCTGTATTGATTCTGATATCAAGAAACCAAAAACTTACATTGTTCTGGCCAAAGGTCTGGTGAGGCACGGTCAAGTTTTTCAAAACTTAGCAAAGATGCTTCCAGATCTGTCCCTAGAACAAAACACCCAGATGAGTCAAGAAGACACAAAACACATTAATTTATATTTTACAACATTTCAGTCTCAAAGAACACAACAAACTGGAACATTCACTTGGAAGTCTAGATATCTGTTGTTGTTGTTTTTTTAAAGATTTTATTTATTTATTTGACAGAGATAGAGACAGCAAGAGAGGGAACACAAGCAGGAGCAGAGGGAGAAGAAGCAGGCTTCCCGCCAAGCAGGGAGCCCGATGTGGGGCTCGATCCCAGGACGCTGGGATCCATGACCTGAGCTGAAGGCAGATGCCCAACAACTGAGCCACCCAGGTGCCCCATGAGTTGTTTGGGTTTTTTTTTAAGATTTTTTTTTTTTTAAGATTTTATTTATCTGAAAGAGAAACAGAGAGCATGAGCTGGGTGAGGGGCAGGGGGAGAAGCATATTCTGGGATCATGACCTGAGCTGAAGGCAGACGCTTAACTGACTAAGCCACCCAGGTGCTCCAGAAATCTGAGTTCTATACCACTGATACTGCTGGGGCATGATATTATACAAATAAATCATTCTCCTTCATCAAACTTCACTTCTCTGATCTCTAAAATGGGAGCAATGTTTTAGTGGGATGTTAGGAAAAATAAATATCAACAAACCCACCCGCATCTTCACTCATACTCTTAGACTTTTCCCCAATTAAGACGAACTCCTCTGCAGAGCTCTGGAGGTCATTCTCTTGCTTTGTCAAAGACATTATCTTGAATAATCCCTCTTGCACAATCAATTTCTACCTTCTCCACTGCCTCATACTCAACAGCAAATAAGTCTGCTCTAGAATTCCCCTTCTTTGAAAAAAAAAAAAAAAACTCTTCCATGACCCCATTACCTCCATATTCCTCCTTCATTACAAAATTCTTGAGTTGTCTATCCTGATGTCTTCACTTCCTCACCTTACATTCTCTCCTTAACCCAAGACAATCAGGCTTCTGTTCCCGCATACATGGAAAGTGCTGTGATCAAGGTCATCTATGACCTATGTTGCTAAATCCAGTGGCCACTTCTCTGTTGTCTGTGACTTCTTTGCAGCATTTACACACTGACCACTCTCCTTGAAAAACTCCACTTCCAGGGCACCTGGGTGGCTCAGTCAGTTAAGCGTCTGACTCTTGGTTTCGGCTCAGGTCATGATCTTGGGTTGTGAGATCAAGCCCTACATCAGTTTCCATGCTCAACGGGGAGTCTGCTTGAGATTTTCTCACTTTCCTCTCCCTCTGCCCACCCCCAACTCGCACATGCTCTCCCCCTCTCTCTAATACATACATAAATCTTTTTTTTTTTTAAGCTTTTATTTATTTATTCGACAGAGATAGAGACAGCCAGCGAGAGAGGGAACACAAGCAGAGGGAGTGGGAGAGGAAGAAGCAGGCTCATAGCGGAGGAGCCTGATGTGGGGCTCGATCCCATAACGCCAGGATCACGCCCTGAGCCAAAGGCAGACGCTTAACCGCTGTGCCACCCAGGCGCCCCATAATATATACATAAATCTTTAAAAAAAGAGAGAGAGAAAAAAGAAAAACTCCACTTCCAGCTTCTGTAAAACCACTATGCTGGTTTTTCTCCTACTTCCCCGACTCCTTCCTTACTTTCCCCCACTCAGGTCCCACCCCAGGTCTACCTAAAGCCTCCTAAGATCTCATCTAGCCCCACAGCCTTTACCATCATTTTTATGTCAATAATTTCACATTTATATTTCCAGTCTCAATCTTTCCCAGAACTTCAGAGGTATAATTAAGAGGCTACTTAACAAACTTCTCTGCCAGAGCTCTGATAACTCTTGACATCTCTCTTCATTTACATGTGTGAAAACCTTTCTGAGTCTAATAATTACGTTCAAAACCACCTCCATATCAGGAAATAGCACCACCATGAACCCCAGTTCTCAAATCAAAACCCAGAGGTCATCTATCCATCATGCCTCCCTTTCCTTCAACCTTCCATTACAATCCATTAGTAAATCCAGTAGTTTCCATCTCTAAAATACACTACGAAACCACATTAATTAACCAAGGAACCATCACTTCTCTTCCAGGCTACTTCAGAAGCCTCTGAACAGTTCACCCTCCTTCTATCCTTATTTCTTCCCCTCTCTACCCAAATCTATTCTTCACAAAGTCGCCAGAACTGATTATTTTTTTTTAAATGTCAATCCGTTTGTGTCACTCTTCAGAGTAAGGGACTTCTTCCCAGCGAATTTCATGAATGTATATCGGCCATGCCCTAAAAAAATCATGCATAATCCAGCCCTTGCTTAATTCTTTGACACCATTTCTTTGCCACTCTTGCCTCCGCACACAGTAGGTGCTCAAAATTAGTAACAATTAACATTTGTTGAGTACATATTGTATGCTCAGTATCCTAACTAGCTGCATAAATTAATGATCTAAACAGCGGTTCTTAACACTTTCTGGGTGAGTCACATCTCCGGAAATCTAAAAAAAAAAAAAAAGCTATCACCTCATTCCCTGGAAAATATATGTATGCATAAAATTTTTCAACATGTGTTTTTCTCTAACCTCAATTTTTTCCCCAAATATTCGAAGGGAATTTCTGGGAGCAGGGAGCATTCTAATTGGTAAAGAACTCAACCCCAATAAATTGCCTTAACTAAAGCATCCAAAAATGATAACAAAGAAAAGCTGTGTGTAATACACAAAATGCCAACTTTCAAACTCCTAAGGAATGTTACTGATGGGAAGTTCAACCATAACAAAAGTGAACTTATCAAGAATAGGATCTGATAACAAACAACGGTTGCCTTATGATACCACAGTATGGGGCATAACTCAGGACTCTGCTATGAGCATTACTCTCATACATTAAGTAATTTCAATGTTCTCCTTTTTAAAGAAATCCCAAGCAGGGGCGCTTGAGTGTCTCAGTCGATTAAGCGTCTGTCTTTGGCTCAGGTCATGATCCCAGGGTCCTGGCATGAAGACCCAAGCTGGGCTCCCTGCTCAGCGGGGAGTCTGCTTCTCCCTCTCTCTCTGCCCTCCTCCTCTGCTCGTGCATGCTCTCTCTCACTCTTTCTCTCAAATAAATGAATAAAACCTTTTTAAAAAATCAAGTGTGCAATATAGTGAGTACGGAGGTGACTAGAAGACCAATGGAAAAAAAAATGTTTCCAATATTTTTCCTAGCCCAAAAAGGAAAAGAAATAGAGAAGACAGGAAAAAATCAAATACAAGGAACATACCTCTAAAATCTGCAAAACTTATAAATATAAAAACAACTTAGTAATAAACTAAAAATTTTAATAGCAATTACTTCTATCACTTGGCTGATTTTTAAAAAATTCTGGTAAGACATACATAACAAAATTTACCACTTCAACCATTTTTAAGGGTATGGTTCAGTGGTATTAAAAGCATTCACACTGCTGTGTAACCATCATTACCATCCATCTCCTGAATATTTTCACCATCCCAAACTGAAATTCTCTACTCATCAAACAGTAACTCCCCATTCCCTTAGCCAACTTTTTAAATGTCCTTTTTTTTTTCTGGCAAGAAAAAAACACATTTTAAGAGAGCACCCAGGCAGGAGAAGGAATCGATCTCTCTCTTTTAAAAAAGACTTATTTATTTGAGAGAGAGAGAGAGAGCAGGGGCACAGAGAGAATTCTCAAGCCGACTCCCCACTGAGCATGGGACCCCATGTGTGGCTCAATCCCAGGAACCTGAGATCATGACCTAAGCAGAAATCAAGAGTTGGCTGCCTAATTGACTGAGCCAACAGGCACCCCAGGGAATCTCTTTTGACTCTCAACACCCATAATTTCTTATATGGTATGCACCTGTGCTTAAAAAACTTAAGACTGGGGCGACTGGGTGGCGCAGTCATTAAGCGTCTGCCTTCGGCTCAGGGCATGATCCCGGCGTTATGGGATCCAGCCCCACATCAGGCTCCTCCGCTATGAGCCTGCTTCTTCCTCTCCCACTCCCCCTGCTTGTGTTCCCTCTCTCGCTGGCTGTCTCTATCTCTGTCAAATAAATACATAAAATCTTTAAAAAAAAAAAAAACTTAAGACTAAGTTAAACTTGAAACCCGAGACTAATATATTATTTATGTAGATATTCTAAAAGGTCTGCTGTTTGCCAGGCACTGTGCTAAACTCTGGGATCCAACTATGAACAAGACAGACTTGGAATTTATAAACCAGCATGGAAGGGGCAAAGTTAACAGAATAGCTATGCTGACGACGAAGGTAATGAGATAGTGAATAATAATGAAGAGTGGCAACTCCAGATACTGCTTTCTGGTAAATCTTCTCAGAGACCTGACATGATCTCAGGGTCGTGAGATCGAGCCCTGCGTAGGTCTCAAGCTCAGAGCAGAGTCCGCTTGAGATTCTTTCCCTCTCCGTCCCCCTCTTCTCCTCCCCATCCTCCCCCACTTGCGCTCTAAAAAAAAATAAACAAATAAAGTAAAAAATAATAAATAAATGAGACCTGAAAGTGCAAAAGCGTTTACATGAGTGATTAATCTTTTCCTCTCCCAAAGCACCTAGCATTATGCCTTTCATATAGTGGGAACTCAGTAATAGGTCTCCTGGTCTCAATTTCCTTATTACTGAAATAAACTTCCAAAATTTCTTCCAAACACAAAATGTGTTTGAGGAGAAAAAACTACATACCAATGAAATGGACATGGAGATGGTGGGGTAGAAGCAAAAATTAAGTGAGTTCAGAAATGACTGCAAAACCCTAACTAAGGCAGAATCGCGTGCAAAAACTTGAGGTTATACCAAAACCACTTAACTGCTATCTGAAATGCCTTGCATCTTAGACAACATATAAACAGAAATCATTCACTCACTCAGCCTTAGTAAACAACACATACACTAGAAGCAAGAGAGTATGAGATAAGTGCATGACTACACTGAAATGCTCAATTCTCATCTTCCTCCGGACTCTCATTGGGAGGGGTCAAGATAGGGCAACTGTACCCAGACAGTAGAGTATCAGGTTTTGCTTGCGGCTTAATCCCAGGATGAGGTCAGCCACCCACCCTACCTAGGGTTTGAGAGAATCGTTCCTGATGCTCAAAAAGAAGAAAATCGACCCTTCAATGGGGCACCCTGAGAACTAGAAAGCTACACTAAGGTACCGCATTTACCACAGCAGTATCTCCTCCTCGGCCCTGCCTCACCCAAATGGGGCTAAGGCATGGCCAGGGCGACCCCCGTCCTTTCGCCTAGAATGCGCCCCACGACGGTGCCCTCCTCCACCCTCTTGGTACAGAGGGGAAACCGAGCACCTCCGGAGCTGCAGTGAAGAACCGGTGAGCTTGAGGACGCACTCGCATCCTAAGGAAAAGCGGAAAGGAAAGGGTTGGAACCCAAGGAAAAAAGCGTAAGTCTAAGGGGAGACAGACAGTGGAAGTCCCCAGGACTGCAAATAAGGAAGTTACAGCTGAAAGATCCCTAAGCCGGTCCTTACCGTCTGTGGGAGACGCCATCTTCCAACCCATGTCACGTGACGTGGCCAACCGTCGGCGGGAAAGCAAGGATCCATAAGCCACGCCCCCCAAAGAAACCCTATCCCCACCTAGCAGCCCGGTCTCATTCCCCCGCCCTATAGGGCAATCTTTGCCTAGCCCCGCCTCCAGTCCTGGCCACACTCCCTCGCGCAGTAGATGAGGTGGAGCGACTGCAAAATTCTTGAAGGGTCTTATCTACTTTCCTCGGTGAGGGGGTGGGGCCGCGGTCGTCCCTGTAGCCAATCGGGGTTCCCGTTTAGGGGGCGTCTCCTCCGAGTGCTCAATACCGAGTATCTTAGTCAGGGGCGACTGCCCTACCTCCGCCAACAGAATTTACTGAGGTGGGAGGGGGTTAGGGCTCTTCCACTTCTGACCAATCGCATATCTCCAAGACTGGCACTGAGGGGGTGGAGTCAGATGTTAGGCCGAGTGATTGGCTAGAGGAAATAGTCTTCTCCACCAATGAGGCGGTGCGGTAAGACGAGGGGGGTTAGGCCTGGAGGCGGTAGACTTCTGGGGAGGCACCCGCAGTAGGGGTGCGTAGAGGAGGACGAGAAGCGACTGAGGACCATGGCGGCGGCGGTGGTGGCAGCGGCGGCAGTGCGGGCCCGGATCCTGCAGGCGAGTGAGGGTGGTACCGAGGGATCACGAAGCTAGGAATTGCGTCCTTTCTGTCACTCTGAGCCCAAAAAAACCCCTTCGTAGCCGACCTTCCTGTCCCACTGGACCTGTGCGGCCCGGTCCCAAGCCTCACTTACTATCCGCCCTCGTTGGATGCTGGACTGTCACCCCTGGCCTGCTGCCCTTTTACTCTGGGAGGTTCTCCTTATCTGGCTCTGGCCCACTCTCCTCCCCCAGCCCTGCCAGTCCCTGCAATCAGTCACCCTTGCCCTAACCCCTCATGGTCTCCTCACCGTGATTCCCTTTCACCTCTGTGCCAGTCACCTCTCTCACCAGAAATTCCCTTTTCTGGTCACCTTTGTTAGAGTTTTCTCCTGCCCAGAGCTACCAGATTGTTCCCTTCCCCCCACCCTACTTCACTGTCCATAATCCATGGTAAAGGAGGGAAGCACACCAGGAGGAGGGTCAGTGAATGAACTTTGAATCTCCTTCTAGAAAGCTTACACCAGGTTTTCCCCCAAAGCAGCTATTTGCTGAGCTGTTTTCCCTAGCTGTGGCTCTTTGTATTTTTCAAAGGCCATAGACTGTCCCTTTTCTTGCCAAGACTTTCAGTTGGACTTTTAGCAAAGTTACAGTATTCACGTTCGTGGTAGATAAGGACACATAGTTATGCTACCAGTATGTCCCAAACACGTGCCAGGGACTAAACATATCTTTTTAAAAAATGATAGAAAATGAGGTGAGGGACACCTGGGTGGCTCAGTCGGTTAAGCATCTGCGTTCGGCCCAAGTCTTGATCCCAGGGTCCGGGAATCGAGTCTGCATCCGGCTCCTTGCTCAGCAGGGAGCCTGCTTCTCCCTCTAAATGCTGCTCCCCCTGCTTGTGCTCAGTCTCTCTCTCTCTGACAAATAAATAAAATCTTAAAAAAAAAAAAAAGAAGCTGCCTCATACATAGAAATAATTCTTTAAAAAAAAAAAAAAAGAAAGGTGATTAACATCTCTAAAACAGGTGATAGAAAATAAACAGGAAGTGTTAATTCCAAGTTCCTAACCCAAAGTCAGCTCCTAGTGTATCAACACACCCTCAACACTGGCCCATGGTCGGGATTGGGTCCTTTCTGAAGCCAGCCTAAGGAGAGGTGGTAGAGTACAGGAGCTGCATGCCCGAGGCCTGTGGTTTCTAACTCTGGTCATAGCCTTGCCCCAGTTTTAACAACCTAGCAAGGACTTAGGAGGCGAGGTTTACTGCCGGAAACATTCTCCAACCTACAAGTAACAACACTGCCCTTCTTACTTGTTACATCCATCCTGGGAACTTCTTCCTCTATATTGCTAGACTTTTAGATGATATTAGTACATACCAGGTTGCAGTGAGTTCTACTGCAGAAACTTACACATTTTTAAGATTCTTAGCAAAGTCAGCAAAGGTTCATGATTAAATGCAATTTAATGGGACAGCGTTGAGAATGGGCTGGAAGAATTTGTCAGATAATCTGGCTTCATTCATCTATTTCTTGCTCTGATCCTAGTTCTATTTTTCTAGTATCTTGTTTTTTTAGTAATAGGGATACAAAGTTTCTACCCTATAATTTCCATTACCAACTTATCCTTGAAATCTTTTACTAAAATTGACTTTTTTTCTTTGCCTCGCCACCATCACAGTGAGTCCCTGATAGCCTTAAGAAGGTATTTTGCCCTGGGATGCCTGAGTGGCTCAGTCTGTTAAGCATCCAGATCATTTTGGCGAAGGGTTGTGGGATGGAGGCTCTGTGCTGGGGGGGTGGAGCCTGTGTAACATTCTCTGCCACTCCCCCACCCCTCCCTCAACTTCTCCCTATCTTTTAGGGAAAAAAAGGAAGAAAGTATTTTGTGCTTCGAATCAGGGAGAGGAATCTTCCTTCCTATGTACTTTATTGTGGAAACAGACACTATTTTCTGATTCATTTGAAGACACTTCTGAGTTGACCTAGAAAAGAACAGAAATAGTAATCCTTAGCCAAGGAGGAGTAATTGTAACATGTAACTTTGATGAAGAGTAGTCTAGATTCTGGCAGTCATGAATTTCAGAGAATCATCAAAAGGATCTGTAAAGGAAAGAGTTCATGTTTTCAGTAATTTTAAGTACATTCGGTCCTTGGTGTTTGATGACTCATCTTAAAACTTTTTGACTTTACAGTGGTGTGAAAGCAATATGCATTTGTATTTGGAATTTTGAGTTTTTATGCCCCCCCCCATCTCCCAGTGAAATGCAGTATGATACTCTTGAGGGACGCCGGGACGCAGCAGGGAGCCACAGCTCTCCCTCAGCCGATCACGAGGTTAAACAACCAATACGCTTACAACCATTCTGTTTTTCACTTTCAGAACAGTATTCAGTTAATTACATTAGATATTCAACACTTCATTATAAAATAATCTTTGTGTTAAATGATTTTGCGCAACTCTAGGCTAATGTAAGTGTTCTGAACACATTTAAAGTAGGCTAGGCTAAGCGATGATGTTTGGTAGGTTAGGAACATTAAATGCATTTTCAACTAACAATGGGTTTATCACTCACATTCAGAGATAAGAAAACCAGTCTTAAAGAGACTTGGTGACTTGCCTCAGTGATGTGGTTTAAAGAGTACAGGGTTTACACTCATACTTGCATTCTTTCCCAGCTCCATGACTTTTTTTTTTTAAGATTTATTTATTTCAGAGAGAGAGAGGGCACAGTCAGGGGAAGGGGCAGAGAGGGAGAGAGAATCTCAAGCAGACTCCACACTGAGCTTGGAGCCTGACACAGGGCTCAATCTCATGACTGTGAGATCATGACCTGAGTCAAAACCAAGAGTAGGTCGCTCAACCAACTGCACCACCTAGGCGCCCTCAGCTCCACCACTTTCTAGTTTTAAGAATATTTGTGAAGATTGGAATTCACAAATATAATAAAGTAAATGACCTGACAATTAAGGTGATCCAAGGTCTCCCAACTAGTGACTTTGGGACTTAAGTCTTGGTATCTCATTTTGTGTGAAGCACTGTCCCCAGGCTTTAGGATGGGAGAGGTAAGTACAACACTCACTGAAAGCTCCTCTATTATAATGCAAGGGTAAGTGCTAACAGTAGGAGTGCAGAGAGTCCTGCAGGGCCGTAGGGAAACTATCCCAAACTCAGCTTGTAAAGTTCGGGAAAAGATTCCAAAAGGAGGTCGCACCAGGCTTGAGTTTTGCAAGACTAGCAGACCGACAGCCAAAGGGAAAAGGAAGTGCCTGATAAAGGAAGTAGCAAGTATGAAATAAACATCTAGAGAGGAAGAATTTTGGTGTGACTGGATGAAGGATAGCTTCTTCAGCAGCAGTGCTAATGAGTGTTTCTTGGGAAATGAATACAGGAGATCCAACCTGTCAAAAAGTATATGCTAATGTTTTATTACGCCAGATGCAGTGCCTTTTATGCCCTCTTGATGGCAGGGAGACTGTGTGCAAGTGAAAAAATAAAACTAAGTGGCCTAGAATGCTTAAGTTCGCTGATCTGTACATTTTCTGCCCTGTAAGAGTATACATGAAACATAATTAATACCAAATGATTGCTTGGTGAGTACTCATTCTTTCATTCTGCAAAAATATTACTGAATGCTTACTGTATTCCAGAAATGGTGCCAGGGGCTGAGGACACAGCCATCTAGTGAACTAAGGGGACAGAGACTTAATAATTAAACAATTATTCCACAATGTGGTATAAGAAATAGAGGAATTTAGGTGTTGTATGAGCGCTATCATCAGGTGCTTGGCCTAGACTTGAGATTGTGACTTAAAAGCTTCTGACTCCGCTACTTCCCCTCTCACTCTCAGAAGTTAACCTTGTTTTTCCTACATCAGAGGCAACAGAAACCATCAGTTGAGAACTTCCTCAACTTCCTGCTAGCAAACATACAAAACTGACCTTCACTGACACCCAAAATGGTGGCTACATAGGGAGCTAAGGAATAGGAGTGAGCCAAAAAAATGGGATGAAACAATTCCAGGCAGGAAGGGGCAGCACGTGCACAGGCCGAGAAAGTACAAAACGTGTTCCAAGTGCGTAGAGCGTAGACAGCAAGGAGGAAAGTGATCAGCTGTGAAACTAGAGAAGTAAAGATGCTATGTGAAGTCTTCTAAGCAACATCAAGATTAGTCTTTATCAAAGAACAGAGGAAAGCCACTGGAGCTTTTTAAACAAGGGAGTAATCGGCCCAGATTTGTGTTTTAGAAAACCCCTCTGGCTATGGCGTAGGAAACCTGATTCAGAAAGCTTAAGATTGGAGGCTGGGAGATCTGTTAGGAAACAGTTATTGAAGTCCAAGTGAGAGACAACGATGATAGAGACTGTGTTGATGGCAGGAGGAGTAGAGAAAACAGGCTGTGTTCTAGGGACTTCCAGGAGGACAGATCGTTAGGGTTGGTTTGATTCACTGTGGAGAGAGAGGGAGGAGTTGGGGTGACATTCAGGTTTCTTCTTGGGTAACTAGGTGAATAGTGGCCCCCTTCACTGAAAGGTGGGGTATAGAAAGCGGGGCAGCTTGGTGAGAGAAAGATGAGGAGTTCAGCGTTTTCAGTATGCACCCAAATAACATCCACTAAAGGTGTGGTGAAGACAGTTAGGCGGGTATTATCTGAAGAGGAGGAGCTGGTTAAGAACTACAGATTTGAGCATCACAGAATCTAGATCATCAAGCCAGAGGAGTTGATGAAGTCATCCAAGGAGAATGTGCAGATCGAGAAGAAGGCCTAGGACCAAGCCTTGAGGAATTTAATTAGTTAGCGGCAAGGTAGCACAGGATGAGTCAGCAAAGAAGGCAGGTAAGTAGCGGAAGAGATATCAGGACATCCCCAAAGCCAAGTGAAAAGGGCGTGAAAAAGTCAAGTACAGGGGGACTGGGAAGAACCCGTGGAATGTAGGAAGTCACTGGTGTTTAGACATGGAGGTTGGAGTAGATGGAAGGGTTAGTGGGAAATGAGGAAATAAGGTAATTAGCAAAGAGAATCCTTGCTATTGGATGGAGAGAGGTTTAAGTTTCAGGAACGAAAGGATAATTGGCAGTGTCTGGGGTAGCAGGAAAGGTGGGCTTTAGAGCACAGGTGCAGAGATAACCTGCAGCTGGAGGACAGGAAACTCATCAGTCAGTCCACAGATACTCATTGTGCACTTCTGTCTCCCGGTCACTTAGTCCCCACAGAGCTTGCTTAGCCAACTGCTCCCTTATAAGAGGAAGGGAGGGAAAAATGACGGGTATAGGTCAGTCTTGTAGATTTGCTAGCAAGAAGTTGAAGTTCTCATCTGATGGTTGCTGTTGCCTCTGAGGAAGGAAAAACAAAGGTCAACGCTCCTGGAGAGTGAGAGGAGAAGCAGCAGGGTTGGAAGTTTTAAGAGAGTAAGTTTTGAAATAGGCAAGGAGTGAGATAAGCTTTGAAATAGCAAGGAGTAAGAGCAAATAAGTAGCAGGGAGATAGAGATAGCAAGGAGATATGAAATCATAGCAAGGAGATAAGTTTTGAACTAGCAAGGAGTGAGAGCAAAAAGCATAAAATATAAGAGTAACACTGAGTGAGCACCCACAACTTTACTGTTTTCCATATCTGGACAATCTTGATCACAATAACCGTAAAGTAGGTGAACAAGACAGATGTAGTGCCTACCTTCATGGAACTTCTATCTTTTGGGCAACAGACAAGTACCCAGGCAATTACAGCAGAGACAGATAAACCTGATAGGGGAAGTACTGGCTGCTAACCTAATATGGGGTCGGGGCAGTCAGCCACCCAGTGGACCTTTCATTTGGCCTGTAGATATTATGTACCAGGTAGCAGGTTGGTGTTGGGAATATGGCTATATATGAGACTTAATGTTGGACTCCAGAAGAGTGTTCCGTTTGAAATTGTTTTTGTGGGGAATGGGAGAGGAAGTAGACGAGGCATTTGGAAGCACTGTCTGCTGGCCCAAAGGACCTGCATCCTTTCCCCTGGACAGTGCTACAGGAACACAAATTCTTGCACTTCAGGTAGCCCTAAACCATTTGGTTAACATGTCTGTCTTCAGACAAGATAAAAGAATATTAGATTGCAGTTTTTCTTTATATCCCATTCCAAGTGTTTCCATTTTCTCACTTTGACATGAATATTTCTTAAATCAACTTCCATAGCATATATACAAAGTATTATTTTATTGTAACTGACCCCTCCCCTCTCCAACGTGCTGATTATATCCTATTAAATGTTACCTATACAACACATTCTTTTCCTACATGTGGCATTTTTTAAACAGCTTTCTTGAAATAAAATTGACATAAACTGTACGTATTTAAAGTGTACCATTTGATAAGTTTTATATTTGTATACACCTGTGAAAATATCATCACAATCAAGATAGGGGACATACCCATCACCCCAAAATATTCCCTCTTACCCCATCTTCTGCACATCCGCCATCATCCCCAGGTAACCACTGATCTGCTTTCTAACACTATGGATTTGTTTGCATTTTCTAGTTTTATATAAATGGACTCAGACACTGTGTACTGTTTTTATGTCTGACTTCTTTCACCCAGTATAATTGTTGGTAGTTATCCATGTTATTGCTGGTATAAGAGTTCCTTTTCATTGCTGAGTACTATTCCAACATATGGCTATACCTCATTAGTTTCCCTATTCACCCATCCAATGGTGGACATTTGGGTTGTTGCTAAGTTTGGGGCTATTACAAGGCTGCTATGAGCATTTGTGTTCAAGTATTTATATGGGCATATTATACTTACATTTGACACTTGGTTATATACTATGTGACATTTGACTCCTATTATGTTAGATACCCTTGAAGAGTTTTCATATCATTAAGATTTGTGGTGACTACCATTTTCCAGGCCAAAAATTAGGAAAATATGGTCTAATAAAAAAATAGTTTAAAATCAGGACTGTTCTGGAAATTGAGGACGTGATCATTATGGTTTCTTATTTTCTCTTAGTTTGCTGTACCTCATAGTCTGATATCTTTTCTCTTTAAAGACTATATGACCCTTAAGAGCAAACATCAAGTCTTTTCCATATACGCACAGTAACTAGTGTAATATTAAGTATATGGTAGCCATTTTCTAAGTTTTTAATAATTTTCTGCTCTCGTTTATCAAAATAATAATTCTTCTACCTCACAGGTCTCTTCTAAGGTGAACTCCACTTGGTATCCAGCATCATCTTTCTCTTCTTCAGTGGTAAGTTTATTTGGCCCTAAACTTGGACTTCTGAGAAGGAATACAGTACAATTTTGGAGTATTCCCATTTACTTTCTTTTTTTTTTTTTTAAAGATTTTATTTATTTATTCGACAGGGATAGAGACAGCCAGCGAGAGAGGGAACACAAGCAGGGGGAGTGGGAGAGGAAGAAGCAGGCTCATAGCGGAGGAGCCTGATATGGGGCTCGATCCCATAACACCGGGATCACGCCCTGAGCCAAAGGCAGACGCTTAACCGCTGTGCCACCCAGGCGCCCCCCCCCATTTACTTTCTTAACATAATTGTGATCAGAATATATGTCAAGTTTTCCATATTGGTTTTCTTACCTAATATTATGGTTTTTTGTATGTCATAAACATTTTCAGTATTGCAAAATGCTCTTTATAGTTATGATTTTTAACAGCTGCATAATATTCTACCAAATATATATGGTCAGAATTAAAAATTTTCCCATATAACACCTAGATTGATTCAGTTTTTCACTATTATAAAACAAACATTTACTTATATAGTTTTTTCCTTCTTTTAGAGTATCTCCCTTCTGAGGAAAGATTACTATGTCAAAAAATACAGACATTTTCATGGCTTCTAGAGGTTTTATTGATCCTGCCAGAGAGTTGCCCTCTTTGCAGTCTTTAAAAATTGTTTTTATAGAACTGGCAATCATTTGCAGTACCTAAAATCTAATAAATAAGGATAGGTGCTCAAAATCCTTTCTATTTAGAAGCACACAGTGTAACACAGTAGTCCTTCACCTTTCTTGGTCCACAGCCCCCTCTGAAGATTTAATGTAAGCAAGCTACTTCTCAGAAGAACTACACACAGACAAAAATGTTTAAAAATCTTTTGATCATAAAGGTAATACATGCTCATGGTGACATGACAGAAAGTCAGCTGGGCCAACAAGTCATACTAGCTAATCTTTGTTGACACAGAAACTGCTAACTTTTTTAGTATAAGCTTCACGGTGACATAAAGTTCCACACTGTGATTAGCAGGGAATTTTCCTTTCTCAGAGAGATCGCAGTATTGAGAGGCTCCGCCACATCTTACTGAACACTAGAGACAAGTACACTGTGTATCTCTTTCCTAGTGGTAACGTTTCTAGAGAACCGAAGATCACTTTATCAACCCTGAATTCCTTCCTGTTTGTGAAAGGGAGAGAAGCAATAAACTAAGTTTTGTGGTGTTTTTCTTTTCCAGCCAACTGTAAAGCTCTTCATTGATGGGAAATTTGTTGAATCCAAAAGTGACAAATGGATTGACATCCACAACCCAGTAAGCAAAGCTGCTTTGGGATTTAAACCTGGCTAGCCTAGAATTCTGGGAGTGTGGTGGGAAATGGGGACCTGAATGTCTGTCAGGTGAAGTACATAGTACTGCATCTGTGACTAGATGAAAAATGGAGAAGGTGGAGCAGGGGCAAAAGATGATGTGTTGCTTTTTCCCATCAGGCGACCAATGAGGTCATTGGTCGGGTCCCTCAGGCCACCAAGGCTGAAATGGACGCAGCTGTTGCTTCCTGCAAACGTGCTTTTCCTGCATGGGCAGACACTTCAGTGTTAAGCCGCCAACAGGTCCTGCTCCGCTATCAACAACTCATTAAAGAAAACTTGGTAAGAAATCAGAATGGTATCATTTTCCAAACTGTTGCCTAGGTTACTTGTCACGCCCACAGAAGCCCTTTTAGCTACCCTCCATAACTCTACAATCCAGAAAGACACAGATCATGGCTTTCTCCCTTGTACTACCTCTCCCCGAGTTTTGTTCTTCCTTGGCTTCCTAAGAACTACAAGGAGGCATATCCTTTGCATTGGTTTCTATTTGTGTGCTTTTTCTCTAGAAAGAAATTGCCAAGTTAATCACGCTGGAACAAGGGAAGACTCTTGCTGATGCTGAGGGAGACGTGTTCCGAGGCCTTCGTAAGCTGGGAGTCCCTCTTGGGGAGTTCAGGAGCGCTTTGGGAAAGAGCAAAGAAAGATGGCAGGCAAAGATCTCAGTATGGGAGGTTACTTCTTCTGTGTAGATTTTGCTATCCCATGAGATCTTTTTTAATACTTGTGGAAAATGGGAATACTTGCCAGGTACGTAGGAGATCAGTTCACTTCATTTATTTTACTTGATCTTCCAGGAAGTATATGCTTGTCACTGTCTTTTCTTCCCCCCCATTTGGAGAATCTCATTTTGCACATCCCCTTCACGTGGAAGGGCAAGTCACTGTTTCTTCCCTGTGTCATTGGCCTGAGCCATTCTCTGTCCTCAGGAATGACTAGAGCATGACACAGCTAAGTAGTTCACAGTGGAGACCTGGTGGTCTGACTACTTTCCCGTTCCAGAGGTGGTCGAGCATGCGTGCAGTGTGACGTCCCTCATGCTGGGAGAGACCATGCCATCCATCACCAAAGATATGGACCTTTACTCCTACCGTCTGCCTCTGGGGGTATGTGCAGGCATTGCTCCCTTCAACTTTCCTGCCATGATCCCCCTTTGGATGTTTCCCGTGGCCATGGTGTGTGGAAATACCTTCCTACTGAAACCATCAGAGCGAGTTCCTGGAGCAAGCATGCTTCTGGCTAAGTTGCTCCAGGACTCTGGTGCCCCGGATGGAACACTGAATATTCTCCATGGACAGCATGAAGGTAACTGCCCTTCTGTACATGGCACTTAGTCTGGCTACCAAAAAAATCAGGGTGTGTTGAGTGGTGAAGGTTGAGTGGTTTTCGGATGAGGAACCTAGGGCGGGAGGGATTGACTAACAGTAACCTCCACTTTGAAGGTAATGTTGATACATCTCTGTGTGCTAAGGTAACTCCCTGGGGAGCAGTGATGCTTCTTGCCTACGGAATACACTGAGACAAAGAAGTGTGGATTAGGGTAAGACAGATAAATGAGAAAGTTTGCTCTTCGGTACTGAGAGAATTTATAGATCTCAGAGAGACTGAAGACATTCTAATTCACATAGTAATAGCTGACACTTAAAAAGCACTTCTGTGTTTCAGACACTGTTTCTAGTGCCTCTCAAATATTATCTCATTTAATCTTTATAACAATCCTTCGAGGTAAGTACTATTGTTTTTCCATGTTACAGGTAAGAAAATTGAGGCGAAATGAAATTGAGTAATTTGCCCAAAGTCACACTGCTAGAAACTATCAAAGCCAGAATGTCAGTACCCAGGAAGGCTGACTCTGGTTTTTACTTTTAAATCCTATGCTATATTGCTGCTCACATGAGGGCAACAAAGGTATATGAAAGTCTACAGTGACAGTTAAGGAAATATAACATTCTTGATAAAAGGAAGAGTTGAGTATTAAAAGGCTACTATTTTGGAGGAAAACAGGAGTTGTAGCCTTTGGAATTAGAAGTAGAAATGGCAAATTGGAAAAATAATGAAAGGGAAGAGGCTAAACAGAATTAGTAGTTTAAAGAATTCAAGAGACGGAGGCGCCTGGGAGGCTCAGTCAGTTAAGCGTCCGACTGTTGGGTTTTTATTTTATTTTATTTATTTATTTATTTATTTTTTATTAATAATGATTTTTTATTATATTATGTTAGTCACCATACAGTACATCCCCGGTTGGGTTTTTATTTTTAAAGATGTATTTATTTGAGAGAAGGAGAGAGAGAGAGAGAGAGCAAGCACGAGCAGGAGGGACAGAGGGAGAGAGAGAGAATTTCAAGCAGACTCCACACTGGCACAGAGCCTGATGCCAGACTTGATCTCACAACCCTGAGATCACAACCTGAGCCAAAACCAAGAGTTGGAGGCTTAACTGATCGTGCCACCGAGGCGCCCCCGCCCCCGACCCCCCGACTCTTTTTTTGGCTCAGGTCGTGATCTCAGGGTGGAGAGATAGAGTCCTGTATTGGGCTCTGTGCTCAGCAGGGAGTCTGCTAGGGATTCTTCCCCCGCCCCTTCTTTTACCCTCCCCCACCCACTCATGCGCACGCACGCACATGTGCACAGACTCTCTCTCTCTCTAATAAAATAAATAATAAACCTTAAAAAAAAGAATATAAGAGATGGAAAGAACTTCAAAATGGGAATCCAGGATAGAAAAATACATTATGGAAACTTCTCATTCACAACAATGGGAAAGGGGAAATTTGCCATGTTGAGAAGCCCATAGCCATTTGTTCCTTTGTGGTAATCATTTTTTTTCTTCTTAAAGCTGTAAACTTTATTTGTGATCATCCGGATATCAAAGCAATCAGCTTTGTGGGATCCAACCAGGCAGGAGAGTACATCTTCGAGAGAGGGTCAAGACATGGCAAGAGAGTTCAAGCCAATATGGTGATTTCCTATTCCTTTTCCCCCTAAATCTGTTATATGTATTAAAATTACCTACAAACAGCCCTTCAACAGAGGGGCTACTATCCCACTCTAATGCCAGTGTGTCTTTATTCCTATTTCATCCTGAATGTCTTCCCTTTAGCCATGAACCTTGTGATGAGTTTTATCCTAAGTCACTTTCATTACCTTTTTATCTTATACCCTAATCTTGGCAACAAAGGGTATCTTTCTCCCTAACAATGTTATTCAGATTCTTTGGGCTTTAACAGTAACAGCTGGATTCTGGTTCTGGCCATGTATCTTTCTTCATACCATGCTTTGTAGCCCTTTATCCTTCCATCCTTTCAAGGCATATCCTAACTACTAGAATGTCAAGGATAGGCTTTTCCTGAGAGTCCAAGCTATTTGAAGTACTGGAAAGAGCCAAATATCTCAGAATGTGAGTGCAGTTTATTTGGTTGCATAGTTTTGCTGTTCTCTCACTACCTCTTTTCCTAATACAGAGTAATTCTTTATTAGTCCAGTTGCCACTTTCTCTCCCTTTGGTAAATGTTGCAGAAAGGATAGCTACCTATGCACAGGCTTGGAAACTCTTTGTGATATGCCTTCTTCCTTGTCTTTTGGCCAATTTGACTTGCCCACTTCACTCCATATTTATTGAGTGTATTCTGTGTCTAACAATATACTATGTGTAATGGGATAGAATTAAGTAGCAGACATGGTATCTATCCATGTACTCCATTATAGTTGTACAGTAGTCCCTCTTCATCTGTGGGGGATGCCTTTCAAGACCCCCAGTGGATCCTTGAAACTGTGGATAGTACTAAACTCCATGTATACGATATTTTTTCTTACACATACATATGATAGATTTTAATTTATAAATTAGGCACAGAGAATAATAATAAAATAGAACAATTTTAACAATACACTGTAATAATATGGCCTCTTTCAAAATATCTAATTATACTTACCCTTCTGATGATGTGAGATGATAAAATGCCTACATTATGAGATGAAGTGAGGTGAATGACGTGGGCGTTGTGACATAGCTTTAGGAGGATCATCTGCTTCTGGACCTCAGGTGACCTCAAGTGACTGAAACTGTGGAACGTGAAACCATGGATAAGGGGGGACTACTGTATCTGGAAACACGTATGGAAATGACCATGTTATCCTACATAGCTGTGTATCATGAGGCTATGTATCTAGAAGCAAGCTAATCTGGGGAACGTCTTTCCAGAAATGGTGTATCAAGAGGTCCACCTGGTTCGCCTTTCAGCTAGCCACTGGCATTATTACTGGCAGCTCTTTGTTGACTATTCATATAACTGGAAATCCCAGCAGACAGTAGATTGTTTCCTGTCTAACTTAGGAAAGAGAAAGAAGTTCTTGGTTCCCAGATGTAGTATTTAGCCTGTCAGTTTGACTGAATGTGATTATGTGGCTAGAGGCTTTGTTTTGTTTTGTTTTTTGGTAATGGTCTTGATCTAAATAAACATATATCAGCTTATCAGCTAAGAAAGTAGGAGAAAAAGTCACCTGGAGACTCGCTCTGTGCTACCACGACTTCAGCAGTATCAAAATGACAATAAATCTAGCCTCAAAGCAACAAAGGGTAAATTCTCCCTATTCTTAAATTCTCATTTGAAATCTCAGATTCTTTGCTTAATTTCTTAGCCTAATTATATTTTGCCAAGGAAGATTCATGTACTTTCTGTATTTCCTTAGGGAGCCAAGAACCATGGGGTAGTCATGCCAGATGCCAATAAGGAAAATACCCTGAACCAGCTGGTTGGGGCAGCATTTGGAGCTGCTGGTCAGCGCTGCATGGCTCTCTCCACAGCAATCCTTGTGGGAGAAGCTAAGAAGTGGCTGCCAGAGCTGGTGGAGCGTGCCAAAAACCTGAGAGTCAATGCGGGTAATCAGTTATCTGCCTAGCTCCTTTAGACTTTACATCTGTGGCACTAAGCTCTTGGTTTTAGCATTGGCCTTGACCAATGGGAGTAATCACATCTGCTCTTTAACCACTACCGTCTCTTTATACTGCATTTGCCATTTGGATTCATCTTTAGTGAACAGTCATAATTTAGGATAATGAAGACCTTAAATACTTTTGTGTTGTTTTACAGGAGACCAACCTGGAGCTGATCTTGGCCCTCTGATCACCCCCCAAGCCAAAGAGCGAGTCTGTAATCTGATTGATAGTGGAACAAAGGAGGGAGCTTCTATCCTTCTTGACGGTCGAAAAATCAAAGTCAAAGGCTATGAAAATGGCAACTTTGTTGGACCAACCATCATCTCAAATGTCAAGGTGAACAACTTTGGATTATTTATTTCACAAATACGAGCACTAAAACATCTTAGAGGCGGTGGAATCTCATCCTTCCAATTTATAAATGAAGACATTTAATAACTGAGACCTCGGCTCTTGCCAAGATTCCTCAGTTATTTTATCTAGAGTTTGAATGAGCCTCCTATCCTGATTCCCAACCTCCTTCCACTATACCAGAGGTTGGCAAACTTTCCATAAAAGTCTGGAGAGTAAATATTTTTGGCTTTGCAAGAATATACAGTCTCTGTCACAACTACTCACTCTTGACGTTTTAGTGTGAAAGCACATTAACATTGTGTGGCTGTGTTCCAATAAACCTTTATTTATGGACAATGGAATTTTAATTTCAAATAATTTTTCATGTCATGATTGATTTCTTTTGCCGCCATTTAAAAAATACAGAGACCATTCTTAGCTTGTGAGCTGTACAAAAACAAACAGCAAGCCACAGTCAGCCAAATTTTGCCAGCCCTATCTTATATTCGTTACTTACTTGCTTAATGTTAGTTTTCTCTTCCCACTCCTGTTGTCTAGCTTATCGGTAT
Source organism: Ursus maritimus (assembly GCF_017311325.1). Classification (NCBI taxonomy): domain Eukaryota; kingdom Metazoa; phylum Chordata; class Mammalia; order Carnivora; family Ursidae; genus Ursus; species Ursus maritimus. Next base: position 26,204,792 of record NW_024425008.1, read on the forward strand.
CGCAGGGTCTCCCCATCAATATATGAACCACTCGGTATTTATGGAGTGCCTACTCTGTGCTGCGTCTTCACCAGAAAAATACCAAAGAAAAATTGCTCTCTCAATTTTTATTTATCGAATCTCTGCAAGTCTCTCAGCTAAAATTAATGACTAAATTGAGGTTAGGAGGCTTTTTTTGAAATTCATATGTCCCCACTAATCCTACATAATCCTGAATAATTAAGAGTTGAATGTAAGTGTAGTAGAAATTATGAAGTCTCTTGTCACAGAACCATAGGGGACAAATCCACTTATTAGGAACAAACACCGCTGACGAGCTGCAGTGGTGAAGGATGTTTTGAATATTTAATGTGACCTGATATCAAAATATAATTGTACAGACTCACTTGGGAGGCAAAGGAGTGAAGGAGAATGAACTGTTTGTGTTATGGAAAACTTAGCACAGGGTTTCTTTAAACAGAAACACACTCCTGAGGTGTTTGCAATATATATTTGATTTATAAAAAATGAATTTGCGTGTAACTTTTCAGTAACATAACAACTGTGTAAACAGGTTATACAGGTGTAAAAGAGGAAACCAGTGATGGGTCATGAGACCTAAAACTACAGTGCTTAAAGGACAGGAGTGTAATTGTAGTTAATAGGAGTTCCAGGTTATTTATATGATTGGCAGCTTGGAAGATGGAACACAGCAAGAAAGGACTTTTTTTTTTTTTTTAAGTGGTTTAAAATGAAGAGAGGTTCCTAACATGAAAGCTGTCCATGTAAACAGTGGGTAACTAAGTACCAGATAAGCATCAAGTACTGACTTCTTTTCTGGATGCATCACTCCTGGCAGCCAACTATGACCTGTTACAAAGAGGAGATTTTTGGTCCAGTTCTTGTGGTTCTGGAGACAGACACTTTGGATGAAGCCATCAAGATCGTAAATGACAATCCATATGGAAACGGGACTGCCATCTTCACCACCAATGGAGCCACTGCTCGGAAATATTCCCACCTGGTGGATGTTGGACAGGTTGGTGAACAGAATTTTTAGGAGATTCTTGTAGCCATGTACTGTTTCCTATCTAAGGGAGATGGTAAAGGGATCAGTCGCTGCCCTCCGATTTCCCATAATGCCCCATTTCTTCCTCAGGAATCAAAGTTCGTGCGTGGGATGCAGGATGGGGTAGATGTTGGGGTATTTAAAATTGGTCTCTGTGATGTCAGGCATTTGTGCTTCTAGATGGAGAGTTCCTTTGTTGGAGTCCTTTTATTTGATGTGGATTTGTTCTGCTTTAGGTGGGGGTGAATGTCCCTATTCCAGTGCCTCTGCCAATGTTCTCATTCACTGGCTCTCGATCTTCCTTCAGGGGAGACACCAATTTCTATGGCAAACAGGTAATTGTAAGAAAACGTTTTTTCCTCTAAGAAAGTTTCTTGAACATATTCAGGAGCAAGGATTCTGCAATGAGGGGCCTGCCAGTAGCTTTTGTGGGGTCACACGTTGTTCAGCAGCGCTTGTCAGGAGGTCCCCTAGAAAAGATTTAAAAGGTAACAAAATTTTGCCAAAGCCGCTCCTTCCTGAATAACTCAAGGCAGCAAAGTTTTGGGGGAAAGAGCATGAGAAGGTCCAAGCCTTTATGTATATCCTTTCCTCTGCCTGAGATCCTCTCCTCCTGCCTCCCCTCTTTCATCTAACTCTTAAATCATCTGTCTTGTCTAAGTTTAAAGCATGGACTCCTCCAGAAAATCACCTTTGACCCCCCCCTTCCTCAGTGCTGGGTTGGGTATGCCCTCGTGCGTTCCCATTGAACACTACACTCCTGTAAGTTATTCATTTACAAAAATTTTACTGAGCACCTTCTTTGTACCAAACCCTATTCTAGGCACAATAAATCCATCACTGAACAAGAAAAATAAAGCAGATCTGGAACTGAATAGCCTGGTTTCAAATTCCAGCTCAGCCAGTTATTAACTGTGTGACTTTGGGCAATACCCTATGTCTCAAGTTTCTTATCTATAAAATGAGACTAACAATAGTACCTATATTTCATAAGGTTAGGAAGATTAAATCATCACTATTACCACATCTTTCAGCAGATACATATTTCCTAAGGCAGAAAGAGGCATAGCAGGTTCACATAGTAGCAGAAATGGGCTGGGGCACAGAGAGAGTGAATGAGAGGAGAGTGGTAAGAGATGAGGTTCAAGAGGTAAGCAGGGGAAGTCCTGTCGGGCTGTGTAAGCCATAATAAGAAGTCCTTATCACACCGTCAGTATTACTTACTTCTTAACTACAGTACCTGGCACAGAGCAGGTGCCCAAGTATGTGTCGAACAGACTGGCTAGCGGAACTTCTTTGTAGCCCCATAGTGATAAACAGCCATTTTGGAACCTTCAGTAATTAAATTACATGTTTCCTATACAGGTCGCTTTTTCAATAAAAAAAAATTAACAGTGCACATAGCGTAGCAGAATATAACAGAATGACCAACTGGTTGAGAAGACATTTTGGTTATTTAGAGGCAGCTTATTCAGTTTGTGCATTAGTCATAGGTTTTGTAGAACTGACTAGTTTGATACTATTAACAAAAATTTCTTTTGAGGGAAGCAGAGTAAAACTCTTTTTTTCTACCCTGTCTTGCTGTAATTACTGTAAGTCATCCTGGTAAGTGAGGTTTCTTGAAGGAAAAGACTGACCCCATACACAGTTTGAAGTCTTAAATTCTTAGATAATCAAATTGCTATTTTGCATCCTGGAAAGAAGACTTGAAAGTAGATAATCTCTCAAGTTTTTTCAGTATGTTAACATGGCCCAGATTTTGTCAAATAATTCTAAAAGAGTATTTTAATCAAGCTAGTGTATTTTTTCTAACGGTATGTTTCTAGCTTGCTAGTATTCTTTTTTTTTTTTTTGAAAGGAGTGGGGGAGGAGCAGAGGGTTAGGGAGAGGGACAAGCAGACTCCGTGCCAAGTGCAGAGCCCCACGCAGGGCTCGATCCCTGCATGTCACAACCTGAGCCAAAACAAAGAGTCAGACGCTTAACTGACTGAGTTACCCAGGCGTCCCTAGCTTGCTAGTATTTTTTGTGTTAGATCTTAACAGTCTATTCTCTTTTGCTCAAGCCTATTCTTACAAAATAAACTGTATATATAAAGTCTGAAATATGCTGAATTTTTTTGGTTCACATTATAGGTGATTTAGAAGTGATTGTGTATAATATCAGACATTTTATTTTAGATTTGTACGATATTATGGATTTTACTATATCAGTATAGAGCTGTTTATCACTGACAGTTGTCAGAAATGGCCTGATATGTATCTCATCCCTTCATGCCTTTTTCTTCTTCTCAGGAAGGAGAGAAAAACTAACAATTATTGAATAGCAATTACTTTGCTACGATGTTTGTAGGTCATTTCATTTTCCCCTCACAGCAATGCCGTGCTGGGCAACAGGTCACAGATAAGGCCCAAAGTTACATGGCAGTCAGTAAGGAGGAGAGGCAGGATTTGAGCCATGTCCCAAGACCCCAAAGCACATGATATTCAGCCCTAGGAACAGAATGAACTGCAAATTTAACAGATTACACTGTTCAGTTTTTCCATTTAGATAGATCCTCTTGAGTAGTTTCAACATAATGATAGCTAAGGTTTGACTATTTACTATGTGGGAGATATTATGCTAATTGTTTTAAATAGATTATCTTATGAGCAATAGGTTGGATTTTGGTTGCACCAGTTCCTCAAGTGGGAACGTGAGCGGCGGCACCTCATACCACCTCCTTCAAAAGTCGATTGAAAGAGAAACATGCAACCCCCAGGAATATATGCTAACTCTATTTTTTTCCCCTTTGTTCTCTTTAGGGCATCCAATTCTACACACAGCTAAAGACCATCACTTCTCAGTGGAAAGAAGAAGATGCTACTCTTTCCTCACCTGCTGTAGTCATGCCTACCATGGGCCGTTAGAAACAAGTTTGTTCCTGAGTAATCTCCCTGTATTCTTGACCAACCTCATTTGCCAACTTTGCTCAAATCAGACCCCTAGGACTGGAATACCTGGTAACTAAAATCTTTCTCAAGACCATTAGCCCCTGCAGAGTTGCTCTAGGGAGATTCCTAGTGTAACTCTGAAACCAGATTTTCACTTGCTCTTCTTTCTTCAGTTTTTGAGGTGACTGTTTTAACTGTGATATGCTTACATGGAATGAGAACTGAGACCTGTTTTCTAGAAGTTCTCCCCTTTTCTGATGACTTGAAGGGAAGATTAGTGTATGTAAAGAAGATCTTCCAATAACTAGAAGAGGACCTCTTGGATGGGGAAATAGGACAGAAACAATTCACCCTTTGGTTGATCCTCAGACACAGCCCTACATAAATGGCAGTGGGGGAGACTCCGCTGCCAAGCCTTGAGCCTCTCACTTATCCCACACTACACAGGACATAATCCATTTCTACTTATCCCACAGTTGTGACAACTGCTTTCCTTTCTGCTGAATGCCACTTTGTCCTAGTGATACATGACCACTAATTCTATCATTGTCACCGTTCCTGCTTCTTAAAATCACTTCTCAAGGATCCCTCAGGACGCACTGGATAAAGCAACTTTTTGTTGTGTGTACCAAGTGTTAACTTTCAGATTTGGCTTCAACGGTCATTAATGTTTCAGTCATTAATTCAGATGCAAATGCAGGTTTTTTCAGAAAACTATTTCAAAAGTTTTTTAGGCCCAGAAATCAAGGGGTATTCTAGCCATGAAAGTGTGGAAGACTCTTGCCTTAAGTAAGTATAGCCAGATATTACTTGCTGAATTTTTTATGTTGTTCTTCCTTCTTGCATTTCTCATTAGTGATCATTTTTAATGAAAGAACTCTTAATGTAGAGTAATTGACTGGGGCCTAAGAAATTTCAAGGCTTTTCATGACATATTAAAAAAGAAATGCTTTGACAGATTTTTTTGCTTCCATTAATTCAAGCATCTTAATGCTTTTTTTTCTTTGGATATAGCTAAACTTTAAGTCAGAACAGAAATTGATGAGCTAAAAAAAAAAAAATAGATCCCCAATTGAATCAATCTTTTCTGATACAGTTTTTACCCAGTGAACTACGAGAAGGCTGCTGGCTCTGAGAGAATCATCTCAGTCCTCAGCCAGATGACACAGGTCATTTATTTTTCTGCTTCCTCATTAGTCACTTGGATAATGTTAATCTGCCCCGTGGCAGTGATTCGGTGAATTCAGGATAGTGAAAACTTTGAAAACATTTGTGCACTCTGTGGATTTTAAGCTTATTACTACCAGCACTGGATAGAATATCAGAATCTTCAATCATTTAAGGTGATTGGAACTTTAATAAAATACATTTATGTATGACCCCTACTGGGTCTTTTTTTTTTTTTGGATTTGCCTTCCTAAACATGAGGCAATAGAAATTTTTAATTTGGTAATAGAATACCCCTTGTTTTATCTCTACTTATCACAGCTGGCAAATGATAGTGATATTTAATCCAATCCAACAACTACAGGCTGGGTTGAATGAAAGGTCATATTGTCTAAATTCCAAGTGGAATTAAATATAATCCCAGAGATTCCTAAGTTTTCCTTATATTTAAGGGAAATCACTTTTTTAAAAACACTGACTCATCAGAATTGTGTTGCTTTAATTGGAATCAACTCATCTGGCTAGCTATTTGCTACTTAGAAGTTTCTTGTTTCTTAGATGGAAAAAAATCTGCAGTTATATTCACGCTAGTAGCAGCTTAAAAATTTAGTATTTTATTTTCTTTTTGCCTTGATGTGGCCTCATTTGAAATTTCTGAGATCCTATGTTGTACTAATTGATTATAAATAAGAAATTATAAATAAAAAGCTCCTAAAAAGAAAACCTGGCTTTTTTATTTTTTAATAATGCCTTTCCTAATAATGCCTTTGTCCCTAGCTTGTAGGGACTCAGACTTCCCAACTCTGTTCAAAGCCCAGAGTTACGTGGTCATTATGTTTATTCTTACATAGAAGATAGTACATACTTTGGCTAGGCTGTATATTTCACAAGGCAATTTATAGGTTTTCCACATTTACTAAAAGAGGCACAAATGTGTGTTTGCATTAAGTATAAAATGCCTGCCATAGAGTAGATGTTATAAAAATGTCCACGATCTTATACTAGTGTTATTACTCATTTCACTGACCCCTGAGAGCTCTTGGCTAGTAGAGAAAAGCACTATGGCTTAGCAAGAAGTTGCACGGGGAAAAGTAGCACTTACTATGTGTATTGTTTGGTTAGACTATAGACTGCTTACTATGTCAGACTCTCGTGATCCTTTCTGAATATTGGGTATCACCACTTCACCAGAAGAGTCTGAGACTGGTACTTGCTGAGTGATGAAGGTTTGATCTTGAAGCTTACTGTCATCCCTGTAGTAATAACAAAATGACAGACCTGTCAGCAACCACATACACATGGAACTTGGTTCAGAGCAACTGACTTGACATGTAACTCCCACTCAGTTCTAGCACATTTAAAATGTTCCCACGACGGTTGTGTTCAGGCCCACAGTCATTGCTTTGTCAAGAGAGATCTTACCCAAATTCCTTTGTCTCTCCATCATCAGGAACAACATAGTCTGGAACCGGAGGCCTAGAACGCCGACTGTATTTCCTGTGGTAGGTAAAAGTTAGCAATGAGTTAGTGTCTCCTCATGCCCCATATTTCAACTACGCTTTTAAAGTGCTAAATGAAATGCTTCAGTTGGATGAACTTTTTATTTTCAAAATTGAGCTTTACACATACATAGAGGCAGTATAATGTTAGGCAAGTTAATATAAACTTGTTTTCTCTTAAAGTTGAGACATGTTGAACTTAAATGGGAATATTTATGGAGATGATCATGATGATGATACACATACAACAGCTATTAACGGTGATGGCTAAGACTAAACCAGAGTACTGCTTAGAAACAGGACCAGAGGGGCGCCTGGGTGGCACAGCGGTTAAGCGTCTGCCTTCGGCTCAGGGCGTGATCCCGGCCATCTGGGATCGAGCCCCACATCAGGCTCTTCCCCTATGAGCCTGCTTCTTCCTCTCCCACTCCCCCTGCTTGTGTTCCCTCTCTCGCTGGCTGTCTCTATCTCTGTCGAATAAATAAATAAAATCTTTAAAAAAAAAAAAAAAAAAGAAAGAAACAGGACCAGAAAAATTCCCTTCCCACAAAAAGAACCTCAGAACATAGAAAAATTACCCAGTGGAGATAGACCCAGCATGAAATTTCTCCTTTTACGTTGGAAAGTCCGGTTTAAGAACAGGAAATAATCATATCACCGATTCAATATTTTAATGGAAAATGAGCTTAACAGGATTATACAAAGTATAATAGGTTGATTTGCCAGCAGATAAAGACACATACTCTACTCCTAAAACTGGTCTTCAATTAGGTATATGAAAGCAGGATAAACTCATTCAAAATATGGCCATCTTACATCGTCTAATAATGACGCATTTAAAAAATGTCCTTTGGATACTACTAGTACCTGAGTTATAGCCACAGTGATTGCCGATGCACTAAAGAGTACAATTTATTGGTTATACTCCTTGACTTTGTTTAAGCACAAAGAAAAATATCCTACTGTTAGGGTCACAATCATACAGTCAACTGAACTCGTAAACTTTCTAGTTACTGTCCGTGCCTTGATCATTCATCATCTAATTCCTCCCCCCTCTGGCTTGAGCCTTCTCATTAAACTCTTCTTCACCTCACATTTCACTACTCTATTCCCATCTTTGCCCTTCATCCAACTCCGGCATGAGATTCCAACAGGCTTAGACTTGTTCCATTGTGGTCAAAGTTCACTGCTTTGGTGTAAAATATTTCTACTCAAATTCCTTTGTTTTTCCAGTGTTGAAAACCACACAGTGTGGAACTAGAACTCTGGTTGTTTCTTGGGGTGCAGAAAAGTCAACTCACAATGAGACAGACATTCTGTACCTGTAGTCTGGATGGATTCTGCCTCCACCTCTTAATAAAAAATGAAAAACAAAACTTTGGAAGGCTACCAGGGACACAAAGTCCATTTCAAAGTCCTCCATTTTCCATTTAACCTATAATTCTTTACACTCTGCTCTCTTCCTTGTCCTCTTCCTTGTTCTCCTGTTTATTTTAGTGGTTATTCCTAGCCTCAGCCCTTTACTCTTCATCCTTCGGCCACTCTCCTACACTCAACTACCAGTTTTCACTAAAAATCCTCAAATCTCCCTCCCTAAACTCACATGTACTCCAGTCCCTATTTACAAATGCCTTGAGTATTTTTCACTTCAATATATTGCCATCATCTCCAATTCAACACTGAAAATACTCCTATTTCTTCTGCCCAGAGTGTTTTTTCCTTCACCCTCTGCTCCTATTTACCTTTTAGAGGTCAGCTCAAGCTTTTACTTCCTTAGAAACTTAACCTGAACTCTTTAGTTAGGTCAGATTCCCCTAATCCAGGCTCTTACCACTATAAACCACTCCTTTGAGCCAATGTCATAGTTCTACTTTTATATTTGTGTGATGATTTGAATAATGTTTTTCTTCCACATAGACTATGAACTCCCTGAGATTAGGAATGATGTCTTTATTTGCTCAACAGTATATTCTCAATAAGTAGTAGGTACCCAATATGTATTTATTTGCTAATGACTTAATGGACAGACTAAATAAACATTTCCCTCATGCTGGCTTTCCAGATTTTTCATTTGCCTTTCTTACCACCATTCTTGCATTTCTAAGCTAAACACCTTAAACTTTTACACTTTGCTTTCTTTCTTCCTTTTGTCTTTTTTTTTTTTATAATGATTTTTTATTATATTATGTTAGTCACCATACAGTACATCCCCGGTTTTCGATGTAAGGCTCGATGATTCATTAGTTGTGTATAACACCCAGTGCGCCATGCAATATGTGCCCTCCTTACTACCCATCACCGGCCTATCCCATTCCCCCACCCTTCCTTTTGTCTTCTATCACCAAGTCCTATTTCTCCTTCCTTAGTGTCTCAGTTTGTCCCTTTTCTCTGATGGCTTCCATTCCCGCCTACCCCAGCACCGCCACACTTCCAGAGGAGCATGGTGGCTTCTGCAGGTTCCCAACTCTACTTCTGTCCTGTGGCCCGCCCTAAGTGTCACTGCATCAGGTTCAGGTCAGCTCTGAGAACAGTGGCCTGTGAACCCTTCCAGTGAGACAGTATGAGAGTAGGGCTTATTGCTCTTTTATTCCTTCAAGGCAGAAAAGGAAAGTGTGTTACACTATTCCAGAATATACAGTGGTGTAAGATTTGGGTTTCTGGCATGGTTTTTAAGGCTCATCATAATTTAATCTATAGATCCAACCTTATTTCTAATTACTAATTACTCTTTAGTACCATCAAATTTCTTCAAGCTGGGAAGTGTTTCCTTGATGACCCCCAAACACCCCACCTGCATTGCTACCTCTGGGCTTCTGCTTAAGTTGTGTATTAAGCCCCTTGACTGATGTACCCTTCCCACTCTACTACTTTCTCCTACAAAGCACCCTGCAGAGTCATACTCTTTAAGTCTTCCTGACTGAAGTCTTCCCTGACTACTGTAGGCCACTGGCACATTGTCTGAACTCCAATGATGTTTATTGTGCCACCTAACTTTTTTCTTTGCCTTTTGGTTTTGTTTGGGCAACTGGATTATAAACTCTTTGAGATCAAGGGCAATGTCTCTTAATTCCTTTGAATGCCCATAATACCTAACATAGTACCAAGCATGTAAGCAATTAATAAGTGTTGATTTATTATCGCCACTTTGTAGTTCATTACCAGGGTTATAGTCACCGATAAAACATAGCGGAGAAAGAGAGTGAAATGAATCATGAAAAATAATTACTTGGAATATCTGTGGACTTCTGTTTTCTTTTCTAGGTCTTTTTCTTGGTATTAGAGGTTCTCTTGATTCATAATCAGCTTAAAAATCATTTACTTATCTTCGCAAACCAATAAAATCTTACCAATTACTGTGCTTCTCTTCAGTGACCACTCAACTCAGCTGAACAACATCGTACCTTCCCAGCAAGCATTACCTTCAACATCCAAGCTCTTTTCTCCCTCCCTTTTAATTCTAACTCATCTTTCATTTTCGTGTTCTTTCATTCGTCTCCCATTCATCTCTGGGAGTGGCAGGTGCTAAGCAGTATGACCGCTTTATATTTTCTGGTCCTTTCCCATTCCTTTAATTCTAAGTGAGAGTAAGTTCATTGTTCTTATATGATTTCTAGGTTTGATGACAATTTGGTATTTCGCTACAGAAATAGGGTGTTACCTAGGAACAAAACCATTCATTTTCGCAAAAAGCAATCTCAAGACTTTCTCCTTCTGCTCCCAGGTCAAATCTCCGATATCCACATTTCCTTGAATATTGGTCCTGAAGAATTTCAAGGAAAAAAAATGAAACAAAAATATAGTCAAAGTAAGCATCTCATCTTTTTAAAAAATATGAAATATGTAAACATGAGAAAATTTCCAAACCATAACTGAATATTAAGAGGCTTCCAAATGTAATGACTACAAAGCAAACTGTGTCTGTTACAAAATCATAGTTGAAAAGTTGAAAAGGATATCAATATGCTAGCCATTCTGAATTGTTATGTAATCATTAAGATAAAAATAAGAAAAACTATAATAAGAAAAAGGTTTGTGCTCAAACATTAAGCAAATAAGCAAAATAGAAAGTTGTAATATAACGTGCATTGAGATACAAAGACCAAAGGAACCACACAACAACAAAAAACAGTTATTTACAAGGTGAGATTATGGCTAAATTCCTTTTAACATTTCTTTTTGTATCAGATATTTTGCTATGAAAACAGAGTGACAAGAGGTACATTTAGAAAATAACACATAACTTATCTAGCCTATTTTCTTACCTCCAAATAAATCTGCAGCTAAGCTTTCCAGGCAGGTCTTTATCTATACTACCACTTTCCCAGACGATTCGTAATCTATTTGCTATTTATGAAAGCTGGCTGACACTGTAGAGAATACTGATGTTGGACAATGTAAGAAATGTTTTCGCATATAGGTCAATTGGGGTAGTTTTCTTTAAAAGTTTAGGTTTTGCCTTATGATCACCATATACTTCAACTTTCCTTCCCCAATCTGCCTCTTAAGCAGATGATGTAATATTTTAATCACCATTTCTGCCCTGCTGGTACAAGCAATAGAACACTGAGGTTAAGATGAGAAGTTGTTCAGTAGCAAAAATGTCACACAGAGGGCAGAAGGGGAAGAGTCCAGTTGCTGCAATAACAATGTGGAGAATCATTTTATATACCTCCCTCTGAAAACTTACTTACCACTGTGGAGACAAAAATAGAAAAGAAACTGCCTTATGTATGGTAGAGACTCAACTTGCTTGACATATTAAATTAAAAAAAGGAAATCACAGTGAACCTCTTGGTAACAAAAGTAACAAACTTCTGAATATGGCAAAAAGTTTTTAAAATGATAGTATAGACATTTTTGAAGAGTCTCATCTTTCAGAAGCCACAGACCATGTCCAACCTTCCCAACATCTATATGATTTAAAAGACCCTACAAATCAGCCCATTATAAAACAAAACAGAAAACTCATTTGGAAGCACTGTTAATAAGATATTTAGTACAGAGTAGTAGGGAGCCCTTTTAAGTTTCTTGAATTAAGGTTAAGGTTCTTTGAAGAACCTAGTTGCACTGGGATACAAGACTTTTTTTTTCAGAATAATCTTTAAAATGCACTATACTTTATGGTTTAAGAATGCACTGACAGACAAAAATGCTAACAGGAAACATTGTACACAGTCTACAACTGTGTCAAGCATTCTGCTACCTTTATCAGAGTGGCAGTAGATCTCTGAAGTTTATTTTGGAAACTTGTGGGGACTTTTGGTTAATACAATGGTGGGGGCACACTACTGGATGTCCTCCAATCCATGGGACAGTTCTGTACAATAAAGGATTATTACAAAGAACTGTTATATTGGTTTTTTAAATTATATGTTTAGTTAGATATTATTACCTATAAATTTCATCTCAGAATAGTAAAGGGAACATTATAAAATATTCATGACAGTATGCTTATCAAAAATGTTTAAACGGAATCTGATCAAACCTTTATAATGAATTTACAGAAAGTAAAATGAAAGAACACATTAAAAGATATTACAATGACATTCTATAGAACAAATGATCTAGTCTCTTTAAGACGTCTCTGTGATGAAAAAAGGGAATCTACTAAGAATACCTACTAAGCCCCACACACTGTCCTAACCATAGGGATTATAAAGATGAGTAAGATAGTTCCTGTCCTCAAATAACTTAAGGAGTAATGTATTCGATATTTAGATATTAGCAAACTGAACTTCTGAGGGTTCCTATTTCTCTAAAGGGCACAAAAATAGCACAAAAGATAAAATATTAAAGGCATGATTAGTACCACTTCTCAGCCTCCATAAGATCTTGATTCACACTATTGGTGCTGTGCTCTTTGCCATCAAACGTTCGGATTTTGGGATATTCTGTTCTTCCTGCACATGCCTCTCTCATTTTAGAATTGAAAGCAGCTTGTGCTACCTGTTTATAATGCTTCCTGTTAAATAGGATCTGTTGCTTCACTTGGTGTAGAGCATCTAAAAAGAACCTTTCCACTTCTGTTCTCTCATCCAGTATGTTCTTGGCCAGCTTCTTTACGCGGTTCATTTCTCTGTCCTTCATCTGGAGAAGCTGCTGCAGCTTGTCAATTTCAACCTGCCCTGCTTCGTTCTCTATCGTTGCCTGTTGCTGCATTTTACAAACTTCAGTCTCAAACTCTCTGGTCATACAGCTCAGGGCAGTCTCCAAGCTTACCACCTTCTTCTGAAGAGTCTGGATTTGCAATCTTTGTTGGGTAAGTTGCATAATCTTTTCCTTAACCAACAGATCATTGATCTCCTAAAAACAAAGATGAGAGAGGCGAGAGATTTTTTTTTAGTCAATTTCAGAACTTAAAAGTTCCTCACTAATTTTCATTACTTCATGAGATTTAAATCTGCCGCCAGGTTGAGATGGTGATATTTGGTGTTCTGTGTATGGAGAGTAAAAAACATCCAAGGGCTCTTCTCTGAGCTTGTGAAGGCCACTACTTTTGCTAAGTAAGAAACTGTCCTTCCTCTAAAATTCTGAAAGTTTAAATATTTTGTATTATCGAAAAGGGTAATTTCAAAATTAGTAAGACTATACAGTAACACATTAACAACTATATACTGGAAATTGTTTCCTATCCTCAGCCGTAGGCTAGTTGCCTATTTCTTTTTCATTTTCCCTTTCCTTCTTAGTGATAAAACTCTAATTTTATTCAGAAAGGCAGGAAGCCCAACCGAAAATTCTCAGTCTCCGTTGCAGTTCAGCAAAGCCATGTAGCTAAGTTCTGGTCAATGAAATGTAGAAGTGTGTGCAGGACTGCCAGGAACACCTCTAAAGGGAGGGGCATACTTTTTTCCTCCTTGTCCTTTTTTCTTCCTGCTGTTTGAGTAATGGTTAGAGTTCTAGCAGCTGCTTTGGGCCGTGAAGTGACTTTGGGGATGTCAGCCACACACTGCACAGCACAGTTAAGGAAACTGAGTTCTGTCCACTTTGTGTCACTACCATTCCAGCTCCGGATTGCTAACCTCCAGACTTCCTTTAGGGGAGAGAATAAACCCTTACATGGTAAGGCCCTTGTTGTCAGGGCTGCTACAGCCGAACCTATTCCTAAGTGATTCAGAGACCAACTCTAAGCTAAGTAAAGTAAAATGAGTATTCTACAGCAGTAGAGGATAGGAGTTATGTTTCTGATACATTCCTTAAAAAGCCAAGTCAAATGCTTCTTATGTCATTCTTGTAATTAATCCCTTCAGATAAGAAAGGTACATCATTCAGACAGAAGAAAAATGGTCCCATTGTCCTTATTATACTCAATTTTTCATACTTACCAACCCAATCCTTAAACAAACAAAAAGCAGAAAGACAGGAAATGAAGTCTAAATGGAGTGGGAACCTTTTGATGCAGAAGGAAAGTCTGAGTCTCTTGCAACTTCTGGGAGTTTTTTTGTAGAGCATCAGCTTCCTTCAGATGGTATGCGAGAGCTTTCTGGAGATAAACATTCTCTTTAAAAACAGCTCTTCCAGCATTGTTCAATTGCCTGAAATAGATAGATATAAGATCCCAAAACACAGGCCTAAGTATTAGATATTACCAAACTAGAACAGTGATTGCCTTATCCCCCAATATTAAAAATAATGACCACCACTTATTTAGTTAATGGTGGGTACTCGACAGTCAGGTGGGGATCTTATGACTAAGTTCTCACCAACGGGAAAGTGAAAAGTTACGTGTCACTTCCAGTCCAAGGCAGTTAAGAGCAGCAGACAGGAATTTCCCATGCTCTCTCCTGTCCATATGACTGCATGTGAAGAAGTCCAAGATGGAAGCAGCCCCAGTTCCTGAATCACCGCTCAAGGAAAGCGATCAGACTCACACTGGATTGTTAAGTGAGCAAGAACTAAACCATTGAGACTTGGGAGTTTATTTATTAACACAACACAATTAAGTGTTACTTTCACTAACATACCTCGTGACAACTCTGTACAGTTGCTATGATTATCCGCATTTTTAGATGAAGAACTTTTAATTTCAAAAAACTAAGGAAATCTTCTGACAGTGAGTCAGTCAGTCAGTATACATGTTGGGAACCAAAGTCTAACTTCAAAGCCGGGGTTCTTTCCTCCACACCACCCTGGTACAGAAAGGGTGGGTGGGAAAGGGGCCGGGACACAAAGAGAAAGAAACAGTGAGGGAAAGTAAACAACAAAATTTGAAGAAAGAAGGGGCGCCTGGGTGGCACAGCGGTTAAGCGTCTGCCTTCGGCTCAGGGCGTGATCCCGGCGTTATGGGATCGAGCCCCACATCAGGCTCCTCCGCTATGAGCCTGCTTCTTCCTCTCCCACTCCCCCTGCTTGTGTTCCCTCTCTCGCTGGCTGTCTCTATCTCTGTCGAATAAATAAATAAAATCTTTAAAAAAAATTTTTTGAAGAAAGCAAACCAGCAGAGAAGGGGGAAGACAACATAATAATAACAAAACAGACCAGCAAAGAGGTCAGAGAGGCTATGAGAAAGGAAAAAGAGACAGCAGTCTCTTACACAACAGCTTCATGGTGAGCTCTCTCGGCCAGCATTATTATCTTCTTTTCAGCCTCTTGTTCTAGTCGGTGCTAAAAAAGAAAATAGGCTATTTTAATACAGTTATATTTCTAAAAAATTTACACATCAAAAAATGAAATATTGATTTCATAATGTCAAATAAAATACTCCTGTCACATGAGCTGGTGTGAAAACTCCAAATACTTGTGGAGGAGATAGCAAAGAGGAGAGTGTGAACACGGGAACCTCAGGGTACCTCCGGGTCTCCCTGTTAAAGAAGCGACATGACATGAAAATACCAAAAAAATTCTACATCAGTGTTGAAAAGCAGAGCCGGGAGAAATTTCTGCTAAATACAATGTGGTGAGAGTCATTTATTTACTTATGCAAAACACTCGTATTGAGCACTAATATCGTACCAGATTTTTTAGATGCTGGAAATTCTGTGGTGAAAAAACAGATAAAATCCCAGATAAAATCTTACCGTATATTCTAGGTGAGATCCAAGCAACGATAATAATTAAAATGCACTGAGTATTTACCATGTGCCAGGCATGGTTCTAAGAGCTTTACTTTATTAATTACTTCTCACAACAACCCTAAGAATTAGACACTATTATTAGCCCCAAAAACAAGGACTGAGGAAATGAGAGGGAAGGAGAGGTTAGTGACCCGCCCAGAGTCAGATAAGTAGTAAATGGCAGAGCAAAGATTTAGAGCAGGCAATATGACGCTATACCGCCTCCCTAACAAGTAAACACATAAGAGAATTAATAGACTGTGATAAATGCTGTCAATGTAGAAAGCGAGGTAATGACACAGACAGTAATCGAGGGAGATTCTTTTAGGTTGGGGTTTAGGGAATCCGTCTCTGAGGAAATGACATTTAAGTTCTGAAGAATGAGAAGAGCCAGAGCTGGAGGAAGAACATTCCAGAAAGGAATGGCAAAGTACAAAAGTATACCATTGGGAAAGAGCTTGGCTGTTCAAGGAACAGAAAGGATTAAATGGAGAGGCAAAACACCAATAACCTGAGGGGAGTCCTTTATGTGGTCGGGTGGAGAGTGCTACAGTATGGATGAACAAACAGGCTGACTGGAAAGCCCACTGCCATCAACCAGCAGCACTGGGGTTCACACCAGCGCAGGAGTTCGTACCTAACCAGGAGGTTCACACCTGACGTGGTGAGACGGCTCCAGCTGCGGCTGGCCATCCCAACACTCATTCCCATCCTCCCTTTTCCTTCCCAGCTTCCACTAGGGCCTAGAAAAACAACACACTCACTTTCCCAGCATTCAATATAACATGGTTCTGGCCAACGAGATAGATGTAAGAAGAAATCTGCCAAGAGTTTCTGGGAAAGCTTTCATGGTTTGCAGATCAAAAAGGACAGACACAGCTGGAGCCTCCCTTCTTCCTGCCTTAAACACAGACAAATCTCAGAGCTGCATTAACTATCTTGCAACTATGAAGGAAAAGGCCAGCAGCCACCTACTTCCAGACATAAAAATCCTATTTACATAAGCACTGTCAGTCAGGTATTCTATAAACTGACCAAGCACACCTAACCTTTGTTTGTAGAGTGCTATAGTTAGCAGAGAAGAGATCAAGCTTAGGGTGGGACAGAGGGAAAAGGCAGTTGAGAGCAGCCCATTCCTGAGGACTTGCATTCCTAACAGTGCCAGGAAGTGCCCAGGGGGAAAGCACCTGGCCCACTCCTAGGTTACATAAACTGGCAATCTAGAGCCACTTTTTGAAGCAAATCTAAACCTCATATGAGTACTTATTTGCCCCACCCTCACCTTGCTACATCCCTACCAATTTCTGAGGAAAATCTGTCAGTTCTTCCCAAAAAGGAAAAATTACAACAATTAAAGAAAAACCATGGCTCCTCTGAAATGATTTTGTAGAAGAGAAGTGTTCCAATGCACTTCCCACAATTTGGAGAATTAACGTCAGAGGCACAGAGAGACACAGAAGTTTGTGATAAGCTAAGGAACATTTTTGAGCCCCCTTTTATTAACATCCTTGGTTTAGTTTAGCTTGGCTTGACTAGGGAAACACCTTCATGTGTACCAGAGTGACCTCTCCCATCGTATCCCCCCTACATAATGTGGTACGTGGGGCTCTCCTTCCACCAGGGGAACACCAAGCTGAGGGGGGCGTGTCCTGAAACCTTGGTAAGATGATAATCCCTCTTGAGGATTTCAAGAATCTCTAACTAGGGGTACCTGGGTGGCTCAGTTGGTTAAGCATCTGCCTTCAGCTCTGGTCATGATCCCAGAGTCCTGAGATTAAGTCCTGCATCAGGCTCCCTGCTCAGCAGGGAGTGTGCTTCTCTCTCTCCCCCTCTCCCCATGTCCCCCCTCTCCCTCTCTCCCTCTTTCCCCTTCCCCCCTCTTCCTCCCCTCCCCCTCCCCCTACTCATGCTCATCCTCTCTCAAAAATAAATAAATAAAATCTTTTAAAAAAAAGAATCTCTAACTAGGAGGGGGAAAAAGACTAAACATTGAGATATCTTGAACAGGTTTCATTTTCCCTGTTTTTCTTTTTTTAATCTGCTGTGATCTCATAAACAATTCTCTAATAAGATCCAAAGGAAAGTTGACATGTCTCAGAATGCATATAGATACTTTTATGCTTTTAGTAAACAAAATATTTCTTTTTTGTTAACAAAATATTTCTTAACTAACTCGAAAATGTCATACCTTTTCTTCAAAAAACCTGCCTTCCAGTCTTCTAAGAGTCTCCTGATGTTTCCGTTCTGTATTTCTCAAATTCTCCTTCAGCTGTAATTAAAACAATAAAAGAGCAATAGGAAATGGTGGTGATTGAGGCACATTCCTGGAAAATTCTCAATAAACAAACATTTTCTGTTACACATTATTTCTTAATCCTGAACACAGAAAATTCCATGTCCCTGCCCGTGAGTACCATCTTTCTGACCAATCTTCTACAGACTTGCAAAATCAGTATTGAGTTTTTAAAACGCTGTTCATGAACAATAGTTCCCAGGACAAGTTGTTCTCATAATCATATTTTTCAAATATCATGTGGACTCACAGAATCATAATATTTTAGAATTGGGGCACCTGATATGCCACCTCAGTCGGGGTGTTCATGCAACTCTTGACTGTGCAACTCTAGAAAAATGTTCACAATAAAAGTAAAAAAGTCAGGTTAACAGTTTGTACATAATGACCTCATTTGCTTTTTTTTTAAGATTTTATTTATTTATTTGAGAGAGACAGAGTGAGAGAGAGCATGAGTTCAAGCCCCATGTTGGGTGTAAAGATTATTTAAATAAATAAGCTTTTAAAAAAATACTATTTTAAAATAGAAAGGGATCTTAAGAGTCACACTACATGTAATTTCCCACTTAGTACAGGATTCCTTCTATGAGAAAAATATCTAGAGACAGAAGTAGCACTAATTCAAATCTCATTAATTCATTAGACTAGCATTTCATAGTTTCCATTTTTAGAAAATTCTTCCTAGTATTAATCTAAAACACATCTCCCTATGATTCCCACAGACAGATCCTTCTGTCCTCAAAACATGTATACATGGGAAAAAAAGGACATAAAACTCTCTAGGCAAAGAAAGGTAAACTAATTTAAAGCAACGATCCTATAGTCTACATTTCCTGGCAATCAATCAGGCTGAAATAGGCATACTCAATCCAATCTTTATGCCATAGAAAAGGCAGTAGAGAAGGGTTTCCCCAAGACACAAATCTTTCTCACTTGCCAGCTGTTTTACTCTGGGCAAATCACTTAACTTCTCAGGTTTCCAGGAATAAAAAGAACAATAATAGTAACTAGCTCATAGGGTGTGGCAAGGATTAAATAACAAACAATACGTGTAAAGTACCTAGAATAGTAACCGTTTAATATGAAAGCTAGTTATTATTATATCTACTATCATCCTTCCTTATACTTAACAATTTTCCTGTGATCTCTGTCCTAATTGTATTAAATCTCCGTTTTATATGATCTCTTTCAGATGTTCTTTCTCCCTGTATTTCTTGTACAATTTTTTAAAATGGCCTCTTACATCATTAAAGACCGAAAATTAACGTCAATATACAAGTTTATGGAAACAGTCTATCATCTTCGTGTGTGCAGGGATGGACCTTTCATATGCCATTGGACTCTCAAAAATCCATAAATTAACAAATCTTTCAAAAGATAGTTAGGTAATGCCTATCAAAAACCTTTAGAAGTTTATGTTCTTTAACCTATAAATTCCACCTCTGATTGGAATGCCTGGGTGGCTCACTCAGTTAAGCATCTGCCTTTGACTCAGGTCATGATCCAGGGTCCTCGGATCGAGTCCCACAGTGAGCTCCTTGCTCAGCAGGGAAACTGCATCTCCCTCTGCCTGCCTCTCTCTCTCACTCTCTCTCTGACAATAAATAAATAAAATCTTTTAAAAAAAAAATTCCACCTCTAAGAAGTTATCCTAAATGCTAATTACATATGTAGAAAAACATTGTTACTTGGATGTTCATCACCGTGTATAATAATGGAAAATTAGAAAGAAGTCCAGGGGCACCTGGGCAGCTCAGTCAGTTAAGCGTCTGCCTTCAGCTCAGGTCATGATCTCAGGGTCCTGGGACGGAGTCCCACATCAGGCTCCATGCTCAGCGGGGAGTCTGCCTCTCCCTCTCCCTCTGCCCCACCCCACTACTGCTCATATTCTCTCTCAAATAAATAATCTTTAAAAAAAGATTTTTACATATTCTTCAAAAAGAAAACAGTCCAGATGTCCAACAAGGGACCAATTAATCATGATATGTTGGGGCCCCTGGGTGGCTCAGTTGGTTGAGCTTTGGACTCTTGATTTTGGCTCAGGTCATGATCTCAGGGTCATGGGATTGAGCCCTGTGTTGGGCTCTGTGCTGAGCGTGGAGTTCGCTTGAGATTCTCTCTTTTCTGTTTCCCTCAGCCCCTCCCCCACCTCTCTATCTCCCTCTCTCGTTCAATAAATAAATAAAATCTTTTTAAAAATAAAAAAATAGGGGCGCCTGGGTGGCACAACGGTTAAGCGTCTGCCTTCAGCTCAGGGCGTGATCCCGGCGTTATGGGATCGAGCCCCACATCAGGCTCCTCTGCTAGGAGCCTGCTTCTTCCTCTCCCACTCCCCCTGCTTGTGTTCCCTCTCTCGCTGGCTGTCTCTATCTCTGTCAAATGAATAAATAAAATCTTAAAATAAATAAAAATAAAAAAATAAATCATGATCCATCTACCCGGTGGAATTCCATGCATCTAGTCAAAAGATTTTGTAGAAAAATATGTAATGGCATTGAAAAATGTTCACAACAAAAGAAAAACAGTCAGGCTAATAGTTTGTACATAATGACCTCATTTATTTTTTTTAAAGATTTTATTTTTTTATTTATTTGAGAGAAACAGAGTGAGAGAGAGCATGAGAGCAGGTTGTGGGACAGATGGAGAAGCAGACTCCCCACTGAGCAGGGAGCTGATGTGGGACTTGATCGTGGGACTCCAGGATCATGACCTGAGCCAAAGGCAGCTGCTTAACTGACTGAGCCACCCAGGCGCCCCATAATGACCTCATTTAAAAAAAAAATACCATATATTTTTAAATGTTTCTACATAGAGGAAGAAAAACGGAAAGAAAATACACCAAATTATTAACCAGTTATCTCTAGGTAGTATAATCGTCAGGGGAGGGCTTTTAATTTTCTTCTTTTTTATAAGTAGATTTGCTGAAATGGGTATTATCACTTTGTCAAAAGAAGAAAAACTAAAACAAATTATTAAAAGTAATAACTGCAACCTACCAATGTATACTCCTTCTGTTAATCACATAGATAGAAATCATTTTTTCTTTAAAAGTTATGCTTTGGATACCTTGTGATAATCTAAATTTAATTAGCCTCTTTTAATTTGTACAGTGAATTCTATATATACAGTATAATTAATTTTCTTCTTTTATGTATACACCCCCTTCCCATTTTTAGTTCATGGGCCCCTACATCTGCCTTAATTCTCCCATATTTGGGATTCCAGAGAACCACCTTATTTTTTCCCGTGGCCCAGTATCTTTTGCCTTTGAATTTTTAATCTTCCCGGCCCATGGTCCGTTTTGAAAAGTCTGCAATCGATTTCTCCATTAGGTGGCAATATTGTTCTTAAAAAAGAAATCACACCGCGGCCCACTAGACTATGCACTAGTTAATTCACTTCGATTCAGAATGTATACCTATACTTCCAAGAGCTATTTTGAGAGTTCCTAAAAAGTTACGGTTCTTGAGTCAGTCTTCAGCATTTTCACATAAAAAATTCTTTTTGATATTCCTTTTAGAAAAGTTTTAAGCTTTTCTGAGGAATTATTGACAGTGAAGTAGTTCCAGAGTATATTATGATGATTTGATACACATATGCATTATGAAAGGATTTCTCCCATCTAGTTAGTAGAAGACTTGATAGTCCTTCAATTACATTTTTAATGAAAAGACCTACTCAGCATTTAACAAAGATTTATTAAGCATTACTGCGTATCTTGTATTTCAATGAATACAAAGGAACGATACTGTTCATGCCTCAAAGACTGTAATCTCGGAGAGATAAGACAAATGAGAAATATGTCAAGGTATAATGGGTTACGGAGTATAAAAGAGATACAAAATGCTATGAAAACCCACAAAGAAAATTACTTTTTTTGCTAATAATCTTTTTATGTTTTCCCTTTTTTCCAGCTTTATGAGGTAAATTGATACATAACATTGTATAAATCTAAGATGTCCAGTGTGTTGATCTGACACACTTCTATATTGCAAAATGATTACCACTATAGAATTAGCTAACACCTTCATACTGTCACCTAACTGCCATTTCTTTTTTGTGGTAGGAACATTTAAGAACTACTTTCTTGGGGCGCCTGGGTGGCACAGCGGTTAAGCGTCTGCCTTTGGCTCAGGGCGTGATCCCGGCGTTGTGGGATCGAGCCCCACATCAGGCTCTTTCGCTATGAGCCTGCTTCTTCCTCTCCCACTCCCCCTGCTTGTGTTCCCTCTCTCACTGGCTGTCTCTATCTCTGTCAAATAAATGAATAAAATCTTAAAAAAAAAAAAAAGAACTACTTTCTTAGCGACTTCCAAGTGTATAATACAGGATTAGTAGCTATAATCACCATGCTGTACATTAGATTCCCCAGAATTTGTCAATCCTAGAATTGGAAGTTTGTATCCTTTGACCAGTATCTCCTTATAACCCTCTCCCTACCAGCCGGGTAACTCTAATCTACTCTGTTTCTCTGAGTTCAGCTATACATATAAGTGATATCATAAAGTATTTATCTTTCTGATTAATTTCACTTAACACCCTCAAGTTTCATCCAAGAGATCATAAATGGAAGGAAGAAAATTATTACTTTTTTTTTTTAAAGAAAGTTAATACTTTTAAACATGACTCTCGGGGACCACCTTATGGAGAACATGTATTTGAGCTGTGCCTTTGAAGGGTAGGTTAAGATTTTAATGGATAAAGATCTACTGGAAGTATATTCCAGATAAAAGAAACAGTGTGAACTAAGTAAAAATGGCAGAAAGGACTTCAGAGATGAGTAAATATCCAGTTTAGGTGGGTTAAAGGGGGTGCACATGGGACGGTGTAGTAAAAGTTGAAAATAGGTGTTGCAAAGGAGGTGTAAGGTTGTGACTTTCACACAAGGCATCTGGACAATACTGGGTTTTACAATAGAGAAATACTAAAGAAGATTCTTCAGGGAGGTGATCAGAACATTCCTGCATCAATACATACTTTGGACTGTGGTGGTGTGGTGGTTTTAAAATACATCCACAGGGGTGCCTGGGTGGCACAGCGGTTAAGCGTCTGCCTTCGGCTCAGGGCGTGATCCTGGCGTTATGGGATCGAGCCCCACATCAGGCTCTTCCGCTATGAGCCTGCTTCTTCCTCTCCCACTCCCTCTGCTTGTGTTCCCTCTCTCGCTGGCTGTCTCTATCTCTGTCGAATGAATAAATAAAATCTTGAAAGAAAAAAAAATCCACAACTTCTATGATTTCCAAGGCTAGGTCAAGAGAGGGATAGCTTCTGTCTGGCTTTCTTTGGGATTACTTGCTTTAGGTAAACTCACTGACCAAATTGTGAGGATGCTCAGGGCCCCTTTGTAGGCCCCCATGGGAAGATGTTGAGGCCACCTAGTAATGACTGGCCCCAACCTGACAGCATGTGAGTTGGCGCCTGGGAACCCATCTTCAAGCTCTAATCAAGCCTCCAGATGACTGAAGCCCTGGCTAAAATCTTGATTGCAACTTCATGAAGGGCCCTGAACCAGAACTTCCCGGTTAAACTGCTCCCAAATTTCTGACCCATGGAAATTGTGCTTTTAACAAATGTTTATTATGGTTTTAAGCTCTAGATTTGGCAGTCATTCTTTCTGCAGTAACAGGTTACTAACGCAGGCGTAGAAATAGAGGGAGCAGGACTAGAGGTACTGGACTGGGATTCAGTTCACCAGGCTTCTGCTGCCAGCTCTACAACTTACCATGAAAGTCACTTAACATCTTTTTGTCTATTTTCTTATCTGTAGAATGGCTTAAATAGGCCCTAAAGTTTCTTCCAGTTCTATGATTCTATGAATTCCATGAAAGGATTTAGTTTTAGATGGTTGCCTTATATCACTCATTTAGCAAGTTGTGGTTGTTGTTGTTGTTGTTGTTATTTAAGAGGCCCCCTGCCCAGCCTGGAGCCCAAGGGCTTGAACTCACAATCCTGAGATCAAGACCTGGCAGAGATCAAAAATTAGATGCTTAACTACTGAGCCATCCAGGCACTCTGCAAGTTTTATTATTATTATTTTTTTAAAGATTTTATTTATTTATTTGACAAAGAGACAGCCAGCGAGAGAGGGAACACAAGCAGGGGGAGTGGGAGAGGAAGAAGCAGGCTCCCAGCAGAGGAGACCGATGCGGGGCTCGATCCCAGAATGCTGGGACCACGCCCTGAGCCAAAGGCAGACACTTAACGACTGTGCCATTCAGGCGCCCCCTGCAAGTTTTATTATTAAGTGCTAATCTAGAAACTAGTGAGCAGTGACAAGGACATACACAAATAGATGATTTGGCTCCTTTTATTCTCCTCTGTTTATAAAATTAAAGAACAACATAAATATAAAATAACTAGAGAAGACAGTTATACAACTGCTATTTTAAGGACTTTAAAGTTCTGGAAACTCGGGGTGCCTGGGTGGCTCAGTCGATTAAATGTCTGCCTTTGGCTCAGGTCATGATCCCAGGATCCTGGGATTGAGTCCCGAATCAAGCTCCCTGCTCAGGAGGGAGCCTGCTTCTCCCTCTCCCACTGCTGCTCCCCCTGCTTGTACTCTCTGTCAAATAAATAAATAAAATCTTAAAAAAAATAAAAGGGTCTGGAAACTCATAGGAGGAGAGAGTTCCTCCGAAAATACTTCAAAGGAACTTGTATAATGGTGAGGTACAGAAATTAAGAACAATGTTAGGGGCACCTGGGTGCCTCAGTCAGTTAAGTATCTTGCCTTTGGCTCAGGTCATGATCTTGCAGGTCCTGGGATTGAGGCTCGAGTCAGGCTTCCTGCTCAGCAAGCAGGGAGTCTGCTTCTCTCTCTCTCTACCTCTGCCCCTCCACTCCCCCCCACTCATCTCTCTCTCTCTCAAATAAAAAAAGATCTCTAAAAAAAGAAATTAAGAACACTTTTAAAGCAACAGTTATAAGAACAGTTGTAAAGCAACAAGTTATCAAGTTCATAAACAAAGCCTAACGGGAAGGTTTCGGAATAACTTTGCAATTAAGATTGAGTTGAAACACATTCCTCTAGTCTAAGAAAGTGTCTTCCCATTTCCTACCTTGCCTAAAATGTGCCAACTCATCCCTTTAATTAGAGCTTTTAAGAGTATTCTACTAAGATTTTTATTTATATTTTTATAAGATTTTATTTATTTATTTGTCAGAGAGAGAGAGAGCACAAAAGCAGGGGGAGCAACAGGCAGAGGGAGAAGCAGGCTCCCCGCTGAGCAAGAAGCGTGGGACCCTGGGATCATGACCTGAGCAGAAGGCAGACACTTAACCGACTGAGCCACCCAGGCATCCCTCTACTAAGATTTTTAAAGCTATATAATTAAAACAAAAAGTAAAACGCCAATAACTACTATGCTACTACTCTCACCTGGGATTAGTAGGAATGAATGTGCTAAGTATTTTACACACATTACATTATTTAATCCACATAACCTCTCTAAGAGGAGGCAGGTGATATTACAGCCACATTTTACAAGTGAAGAATCTGAGACTTGAAAGAAAATGGACTCTCCAAAGCCATACAGCTATCAGCTGCAGAACCAGTACATGAAGTCCATAATTTCAAACACTGCACTATCTTATCTGACTTGTTCACTTCTCATATACCCTTTTGACTTGGTGAATAGCTAAAAGATAAACAGAAATAAGATGCAGGAACTCTGGTTTCCCATCAAAGCTTGTTCTTGTTAAACAGGGCTCTGGGCAGCCCAAGGAGGGCTTGAGAGGCATTGCATGCTTGGAGAACACCATGCCCAAGACTGAGAGGCACTAAAGGGGATGGTGGAAGGGCCTTAAATAATATTAATGGCTATAATTATAATTTTAGCAGTAGTAATAATAGCAGCAGGATCAGCAACAGGTAATATTTACCACACAGTGCTGTGCATTTAAAACAGATTATTTCATTTAGTCTTCACAATGACCCTTTGAAGTTGATACCATTATTTGCACCTCCATGTGTTAGATGAGGAAATTTAACAAGATACCCTAGTAGTAAAAACAGTATACTCTAGCAGTCTGACTTCAGAGCACCAACTTTTAGCCCCTGCACTACATGAAATATGGTTATCTTAGGTGGTAATACTACTACTATTACTAGTAATAGCAGCAATGTTCAGTTGCACACTGGAGCAGGCTCATACCAGGAATTTTGCTAGCATGTTGTTAGTGTTAGTAGCTTGAAATTGGCCATAATAAAAGTATTCATACTAAGGAAATCAGCAAATGCTACAAATCAGGACTTTTCTCCACAAAGAGCTACATGCCACTATAAATATAATTTCCACTTATAATGACATACACTATTTTAAGCACTTTAAATATATGAACTCGTTTAGTCCTTACAACAACCCTATGAGCCTACGAGTAACCCTTATTATCTCATTTTACAGATTAGGCAACCAAGTCACAAGACTGCCCAAAGGCACAAAGCTGATTTCAGCTACTATCCCCAGCATAAATGTGCCATTTATTACATTAGTATTAATGCAATAAAACTATATTCTGAGCTGAGGACATGGAAAGTAAGAGAAAAACCATAGCGAGGTCAGAGAAACTTTCAAAAAGTACTCAGTTTTCCTCGCCCTGCCCACCCTTACCCAGAGAGCCTTCTAAAATGTTCTAAAATCATCCTTCATCAGTCTAAACCTATTTTCCTTTAGGACTTTGCTACTTTGCCCCTAATGTTTCCTAAGAACTGTAATTTCTTTCTTTCTTTCTTTTTCTTTCTCCCTTTCTTTCTTTCTTTCTTTCTTTCTTTCTTTCTTTCTTTTTCTTTCTTTCAATATTTTGTTTATTTACTTGAGAGAGAGAGAGAGAGCATGAGCAGCAGGGAGAAGGAGAAGCAGACTCCCCAATGAGAAGAGAGCCCGCCTTGGGGTTTGATCCCAGATCCTGGGATCATGACTTGAGCCGAAGGCAAAGGCTTAACTGACTGAGCCA
Source organism: Ursus maritimus (assembly GCF_017311325.1). Taxonomy (NCBI): domain Eukaryota; kingdom Metazoa; phylum Chordata; class Mammalia; order Carnivora; family Ursidae; genus Ursus; species Ursus maritimus. The sequence continues at coordinate 26,231,732 of NW_024425008.1, forward strand.
CCCAGGCACCCCTGTAATTTGTTTCTTATTGAAGTCACCCCAAAGGTTTAATTGCTGATAAGTGTGGAAGGGTGTGTTGGCTAAGATTTGGTGAAGTCACAAAAAAAATCAATGCTTAGAAAAGTCTTAGAAATAAGACTTTCACCCAGTGCTACACTCATTTTGTCTTCCACTTTCTCTCAAAGAATCTCTAAAATGTCAAAGGCAGTCCTTTACCATCTCACAGGAGTAAATGTCTATGAAAGCTTTTGCACACGTAAGTACAGTACCGTGATATTCACTTTATTTTGGCACTGGAACTGAACGTGCAATATTTCCAACGTATGCTTGTAGTTAATTCTAATCACCTTTATTTAAAGAAATAAAGAAACTTACATCATCTAATTCTTTCTCCACTTGGATTTTTCTCTTCTGGAATTGTTTTATTGTTTTCAGCTCTGTCTGCATCATGCCAATTTCTCTGGCTTTTTGATGGAACTGTCCCTCCAGCTCATTTATTTGCACAGTATACTTCTGTTCCTGTATGCAAAAAGCAGGTAAATGAGTTAGGAAAAGAACAGAAGCCCCACAGAGTTGTGTTCCCTTTGAAGCTTTAGGCCATTTGTCTATCTTCTTTGAAGAACTGTTCCCTTTTTATTTTTGCATAAAGGTTTACTTTTTGTTAGAAGATACCAAGTGCCTTGAATAGGGAAAAAAAAAATTCTAAAATGAGCTGATCTTATAAAGAAAATGCAGATAATTATTAAAAAGAGGTATGAGAAGACTAAACAAATCTTTAATTTGTAAGAGAGAAAAAAAAATCCCTAACCCTAAATTAAAGTTTGTGAGCTAAGAAATAAAGGAAGGGCCAATATTGTTAATAAATCAAGAAAGAAGGAGAAGTTGGGAAAAAAGAGGAAGGAAGGGAAGAGGGAGGAAGAGAAGGCTGAGGATGAGGAGGAAGAGTAGAAAAGGAAGAAAAGAAGAGAAAAAAAGAAGGGAGGAAGTGGAGGAAGAAAGGGCCAATGACACAATTTTTTAAATGAATGAAATATCAAAAAGAAATGCAAATGACCCTCCAACATGAAAAAATGCTCAACCTAGCTCATAATAAGGGTAATGCAAATTAAAATACACTGGAATACACTTTCTCACCTATCATGTTGACAAAAATCAATTTTGACAAATGTACTCTGGCATATTGTGAAGACATGGATAGGAGTTAGATTTCTCAGAATACAACATATTTGATAGACTTAACTTTGGAGCCACATAAATATTTTACATAATTATATAATTACATAATTTTAGATGCACAATTCAGTTTTTTTAAAAGCAACTTTTAAAAATCAAAACCAAAATGTGTTCTTGAGTTGGTGGCATAACCTCACAGGAATTATTTCAAATGGTAATGTAATTTGATCATAGATCCCTATTGGGATATATCCCAAGGGGGAAAAGCACCCCCTAAAATCTTAAAACCGTTTCCACTAATCTAGGTTAGTGGTAATATCGGTATTAGTATTTGGTGACTGTTGATGTATTGAGGTTTGAAGCAACTACTCAATTATGCCAATATCATTAAGAAGAGTATTTTTGGAGAAGTTTCCCCCTTTGGGGGGCAGGGTAGCTCATAACCTTGGGGGTAGCAGCTCTAACAGCAACATTGATTATTAGGGATGGCAGCAGCTGCAGCAGGACCTGCAACAGCCCAGAGGTTTTTCCGGAGCTTCTCAGACCTTCTGATCGATGAGAACCCCCAGGCAGCATTAGAGAAGCTGACTAAGATTTTGGAACAGAAACCAGATTATTATTGTTACAGAACTTATTGTCATGTTCTTCTTGGGAATTACTGTGACGCTGTTGCTGATGCAAAGAAATCTCTTGAACTTAATCCAAATAATTCCCCTGCTATGCTGAGGAAAGGGATATGTGAATACCATGAAAAACACTATGCTGCGGTTCTAGGAACTTTTCTAGGAGGACAGGATTTAGATAGTGTAGATCCTGCTTTCACCGTCTGGACTAAAACGTGTCAAGAAGCTCAGACTGGGGGGCGCCTGGGTGGCACAGCGGTTAAGCGTCTGCCTTCGGCTCAGGGCGTGATCCCGGCGTTATGGGATTGAGCCCCACATCAGGCTCCTCCGCTATGAGCCTGCTTCTTCCTCTCCCACTCCCCCTGCTTGTGTTCCCTCTCTCGCTGGCTGTCTCTATCTCTGTCGAATAAATAAATAAAAAATCTTTAAAAAAAAAAAAAAAAGAAGCTCAGACTGGATCACAAACCGAGGTGTCTGCATCCCAGAGGACTCATCAGTCAAAAATCAAGTATGACTTGTATCAAACAGAATCTCAAGTAATCATTAAACTTGTGATCAAGAATGTTCAAATCAGGGGTGCCTGGGTGGCACAGCGGTTGAGTGTCTGCCTTCGGCTCAGGGCGTGATCCCGGCGTTATGGGATCGAGCCCCACATATGAGCCTTCTTCTTCCTCTCCCACTCCTCCTGCTTGTGTTCCCTCTCTCGCTGGCTGTCTCTATCTCTGTCGAATAAATAAATAAAATCTTTAAAAAAAAAAAAAAAGAATGTTCAAATCAAGAATGTTCAGAAGAATAATGGAAATGTGGAATTTTCAGAAAAAGAGTTGTCTGCTTTGGTGAAACTTCCCTCTGGAGAGGATTACAATTTGAAACTGAGACTTCTTCATCCTATAATACCAGAACAGAGCACATTTAGAGTACTTTCAACAAAAATTGAAATTAAAATGAAATCAAGACAGAGGCTGTAACGCGGGAAAAGGTAAAGGGGCAAGGAGATGTGCCTAAACCAAAACAGTTCACAGCAGACATAGGAATTTATATCCATCATCATCTCATCATGCAAGAAATTGGGATAAATTGGTCAGTGAGATCAAAGAAGAAAAAATGAGAAGTTGGAGGGAGATGCAGCTTTAAATAAATTATTTCAGCAGATCTATTCAGATGGTTCTGATGATATGAAACGTGCCATGATCAAATCATTTACAGAGTCTGGTGGTACAGTTTTGAATACCAACTGGTCTGATGTAGGTAAAAGGAAAGTTGAAATCCATCCTCCTGATGATATGGAATAGAAAAAGTACTAAATAAATTAATTTGCTATCACTATATTGCAAAAAACCCCCCAAAAACGGGACCTTTGGTGAGGGAGAAAGGAGACTCAGATCAAGTAATAAACCCTGTACTCCTGCATCTGAATTTAAAATATTGGTATGGGCTCATTACATAATCTTTTAAAAATATATATTTCCTGCCTCTGTCCACTGAAAGGCCATAGAAAGAATGACAAACTCAGTAGCACCACTACTACCAGACCATTTTCTACAAAAACATAATTTTACGTTATTTTTGAGCTGCTGTACAATCCAGTGTGTGAGCTTTAAGGTCGCTGAGCTACTCAGAGGACATATTCACTTACTCTTACTGTGTCTTAAATAACTGAACTTAAAAACCTGACCACCCAGTAAGTAAAAGTATTAGTATACCTAGATACTCACCAACATTTCCTTCTCCTCTTGGGCTTTTTCCTTTGTTTCATTCAATTGTTGTTTCAGTTGTTCAATCTGTAGAAGTTGGAAAAACAGAGTCAGGAAGGTAAAGAAATTGCTCGGTATCTTACCTTTATTAAGTAGCCTAGTTTTTGCATGATATTGAAACCTATAGAGTTGGAGAGGTAGAGTAAGGTGGAAAGAAGAGAAAAGGGGACATATTCTATGCCCTTAACCTGCTATTGCTAGTTCTAAAACCTGGCTATCATCAGAGTTCCTGGGTAACTATTTTTTTTTTTTGTGGTAAAAAACACATTATATTTACCATCTGAACCACTTTTTAAGTATACAGCTCATTTCAACACATGCCCTTTCCAAAGTCTTTCACCCAGTTACCCCATCCCCCCACCCCCCTCTCCTCCAGCAACCCTCAGTTTGTTTCCTGAGATTAAGAGTCCCTTATGGTTTGTCTCCCTCTCTGGGTTCGTCTTGTTTCATTTTTCCTCCCTTCCCCTATGATCCTCTGCCTTGTTTCTTAAATTCCACATATCAGTGAGATCATGTGATAATTGTCTTTCTCTGATTGACTTATTTCACTTAACATAATACCCTCTAGTTCCATCCACGTTATATATATACATATATATGTATGTGTGTGTATATATATATGTATATATATATACACATATGTATATATATATATATATATGTATACACACACACACATACACATACCACATCTTCTTTATCCATTCATCCATTCTTTATCCATTCATGTCGATGGGACATCTGAGCTCTTTCCATAGTTTGGCTATTGTGGACATTGCTGCTATAAACATTGGGGTGCAGGTGCCCCTTTGGATTACTACATTTGTATCTTTGGGCTAAACACCCAACAGTGCAATTGCTGGGTTGCAGGGTAGCTCTATTTTCAACTTTTTGAGGAACCTCCATACTGTTTTCCAGAGCGGCTGCACCAGCTTGCATTCTTACCAACAGTGTGGGAGGGTTCCCCTTTCTCTGCATCCTTGCCAACATCTGTCGTTTCCTAACTTGTTAATTTTAGCCATCCTGACTAGTGTTAGGTGGTATCTCACTGTGGCTTTGATTTGTATTTCCCTGACGGCGAGTGATGTGGAGCACTTTTTCATGTGTCTGTTGGCCATTTGGGTGTTTTCTTTGCAGAAATATCTGTTCATGTCTTCTGCCCATTTCTTGATTGGATTATTTGTTCTTCGGGTGTTGAGTTTCATAAGTTCTTTATAGATTTTGGATACTAGCCCTTTATCTGATATGCCATTTGCAAATACCTTCTCCCATTATGTTGGTTGTCTTTTGGTTTTGTCGACTGTTTCCTTTGCTGTGCAAAAACTTTTTATCTTGATTAAGTCCCAATAGTTCATTTTTGCCTTTGCTTCCCTTCCCTTTGGAGACATATCTAGCAAGAAGTTGCTGTGGCCAACGTTGAAGAGGTTGCTGCCTGTGTTCTCCTCTAGGATTTTGATGGATTCCTGTCTCACATTTAGGTCTTTCATCCATTTTGAGTCTATTTTTGTGTATGGTTTAAGGAAATGGTCCAGTTTCATTCTTCTGCATATGGCTGTCCAATTTTTCCAACACCATTTGTTGAAGAGACTGTCTTTTTTCCATTGGATATTCTTTCCTGCTTTGTTGAAGACTAGTTAGTTGACCATAGAGTTGAGGGTCCATTTCTGGGTTCTCTATTCTGTTCCATTAATCCATGTGTCTGTTTTTGTGCCAGTATCTAACTCCCCCAGTCTTTGAAAATTTAATAATTTACTAAATTCTACTGTAAGGAAAGGCTCTTCCTTCTCCCTTATTTATTAATGTATGTTTTATTAGCAATATGCACTCATGGACTTATTTTATTCAATGGATTATAATGTTGTACTGTCATCATTTATTTTGATTGTTTCAGATTTGGCCAGTGGGAGCCCCTTCAAGCTAGTAGTACCTGTGCACCCCCCCTTTTTTTTAGATTTTTTTAATTTATTTTTTTTGGGGGGGAAACCTGGGTGGCTCAGTTGGTTAAGCGCCTGCCTTTGGCTCAGGTCATGATCCCAGGGTCCTGGGATTGAGCCCTACACTGGGCTCCTTGCTCAGCGGAGAGAGTCTGCTTCTCCCTCTGCCTGCCGCTCTCACTGCTTGTGCTCTCCTCTCTCCCTCTCTCTCTGACAAATAAATAAATAAAATATTTAAAGATTTTATTTTTAAGTAATCTCTACACCCAACATGGGGGATCAAACTCACAACCCTGAGATCAAGAGTCAAGCCAGCCAGTTACCCTGACTTTTAATTTTCTCACTTTTTTTTAATGATTTTATTTATTTGACAGAGAAAGGGGGAGAGAACACAAGTAGGGGGTGTGGCAGGCAGAGGGAGAGGGAGAAGCAGGCTCCTTGCTGAGCAGGGACGCCCCCCCCCCATGTGGGGCTCAATCCGAGGACCCTGGGATCATGACCTGACCCAAAGGCAGACACTTAACTCACTGAGCCACCCAGGTACCCCTCTTACTTATTTTCTTCCTTTTTTTTTTTTTTTAAAGATTTTATTTATTTATTTGACAGAGAGAGACAGCAAGAGAGGGAACACAAGCAAGGGGAGTGGGAGAGGGAGAAGCAGGCTTCCTGCCAAGCAGGGAGCCTGATGCAGGGCTTGATCCCAGGACCCTGGGATCATGACCTGAGCCAAAGGCAGACGCTTAACGGCTGAGCCATCCAGGCACCCCTCTTACTTAATTTCTTGCACAGATATTCCAGGCTTATCTTTTACTTTCCCTGATCTGGTCTTGGAATCAATCATTTGTCCGAGGATGCTAGTATGTTTTAGTAGGAAACCTGAGTAGCTTTTTAAACTAACAACTCTTTGACATGGTTATAGGATCAGAACATACATAAGTGAAATATTGTTAAAATTAGACTAGTTTAAGGAAAACCTAAAAATTCTAAGATATAAATTGTGACAGTTCTAAGTCATATAGGACAGGTGTGAAATATATAGGACAGGTGTGAAATATGAGATTTTGTGATTGAACAAAGCCTTAAATACAAAAATACACTCTTAAGGAAAATCTAATTTTGTTCAAGATATGTTTTCAAAACATATTCCATTTCTAATATTTCTATAATTAACATGAAATAAGACTATAAACAGTTCAGATAGAGCTTAATGATACATTTCTAGGATATAGCAGAATGAGTGACAAAACTATAGGAAAGCTAGTTAAACAGGATATATTGAATCTACTTTACTTCTTCCTTCCAAGATAGTCTTTGTTTTTAATAGGCATCTGCGATTGTGAGAAAATTATGTTATTTGCTATAGCCAGATACTGACCTCTGATACCCAAAGGCAGATGAAAATCAGGAAATACAAGTGACACTGATAAGTCAACACCAATCAGCTAATGCGGGCCACAAAGCTTCTATGTGATGAACTTGGAAAATTAGTTGACCTAAAAGCTTACTTTAGAATAATACTTTATAGAAGACAATTTTAATAATGCCTACTATTGAAAGAGTAATTTTTTAAAATGGAAGTTGCCTAGGAAAAAAGGTAAAAAAAAGTAACAGTAATGCAAAAAAATTAATAAAATTCACAAAATCAAGACAAATGTTCAGTTGTCTGATTTTTATGTTATCATCTTGAACTTAGTTTTGATTGGTATTAACTCTTTCAAAGTATCAGTACACTCCACAACCCATTCATTCATGCATGCAAAAATATTTTAATCAGTGGCTACTATGTGCCATGCCTGTGCTAGGTGCTGGAAATGTAGCACTGAACAACAATAAAAAAAGCCCCAAAATTCTTTACTTCTGTGAGGTTTCATTCGAATCAGGAAAAGCGACAACAAACAAATATATAAGTAATATTTATGCAGCTCAGAGAGGCAGATGGGAAAGAGAAGAATTTGGAGTTGTACCTAAATTCCACTTTAACACCCACTAGCTGTGTGACTTTGGGTCACACAGCTATAAATTGATATCTGTCCTTTCTGGAAGTCAATTATCTATAAAATGGGAATGACAATACTGTAACTACATGGGGTTATTAAAAGTCCTTAATGAGATAAGAGAGGTATAAAGTATCTAGCATAGTGCTTGGTACAAAATATGGTCTCCAAAATATTAGTTCCCTTCCCTTTTTCTTCTAGATCTAAAATAATAGTTTCACTCTCCACACTTAAATAGGGTACAGAAAGATAAATTCAAGACTCAACTAGCCAAAAAAAGGAGATTCAACTTGCTGGGTTCACGATCATGTGATCATGGATTATCAGTAATTGCTTTATAAATCATTAAAAGTATTTATCAATATCAAAAAACAGGTCAGGAGCACCTGGGTGGAGTGTCAGGACTCTTGATTTCGGCTCAGGTCATGATCTTGGGGTTGTGAGATGGAGCCCTGTATCTGGGCTCTGCACTCAGCGGGGAGTCTGCTTGAGATTCTCTCTCCTTCGCCATCTGCCCTTCCCCACTGCCTGTGTGAGTACTCCTTCTCTCTCTCTCTCTCTCAAATAAATAAATCTTTAAAAAAATATATAGTTCATATACCATGCTCTTCTTAAAATAAAACGGATCATAATGTTCCCTTATGACCATCAATCATTGTTTCAGACAAGAAAACAATGGGACAAGGGCTGAAAACAAAAGAGCCAATTCTAACAGTAAAGCCATTCAGAAATAACATCCTGCTTCAAGTATGACAGTTATTGAGGCTCGGGAGGTTTCTACCTACCTACCATATTATCTTTCTCCTGATCCTGCTTCTTCAGGTAACTTAACACAGACATTGTGTCTTTCTCCATTTTATACTGCTGTTTCTTTAAGTCCTCATTACTTTTTGCCAGTCTCCGGGAAGAATCCCGATACTCAATCCTAGAGAGTTCTGTGACTTCCAGCCTGGCCTCCCAAAGGGAGGCATTGGCCTTGGCTTTGTCCACTGCAGATTCATCAGCTTTTATTATCTTCCTGCATGGAAAGAGGACATTGACAGCATATAACTATTTCTCTACTATATTAGAATAATACCTTTCTTTTTATTACTATTTGTTTTGGTTGGCATGCTTGGCACATATAAGCAAATATTGTTGAATGAATGAGTTAATAAGAAATACGTATTTATAATAAGGGAGTTAAGTGGGAGACTCTTCTTGGAAGAGGGGAACTTTGGAGCATAACTCCAAAGGACTGGAAAAACAAGAGGAAAGGCGTAAGTCAAATTCATTTCATAAATCTTTCACATCTTTTCATTTATTTCTTTTTCTCATATTTGAACTGTCATTTCTATTCCTACTCACTCAGTTTTAGACCTTGGTTCTCACTCTTGCAAATCCATTACCTTGGTTCCCCTTCTGCATGATAACACATTCATAGTGTAACTGTAAGTCCATCGTTCTGTAATCTTCCATGTATTCCAACCCCAGTTTTGGTTTTGTTTTAGGTTGTTTTTGGCGGGGATTTTCTGGCTAGACCCTGGACAAAAGATCAAGTCACTAGGACAAGTTAAGTTAAATGGTTTATCAGCTGGTGCCACAATGCACCAGGCTTCAAGGATGGCTGACCATAATCATTTATACAGAGGTAAAAAGAAAATTTAAAAATAATAATGATAAAGCATGGCTTCAAAGATTAAAGGGATAAGAAGAGAGTTTTTCAAAATTAAGGTTTATTGTATGAGGATTAACAAAACAATGCCCTTTAAATATGGTAGGCACTGAATGCATAAATATTTAGATAATAAGTAAGACTTTATCTGTATTTGAACTCTAAATATTTTCACACATAGATATGTATGGATCTTTCTAAATTATCACCCTCCATCCCCAACAACTCCTGGTTCTCCATCCCTTTCCCTCTGTTCTCTTCAAATTAAGGCCAACCTCACCTCCAACCCTCTAGCTTGTTACAGCTTTAACCTTCCTTTCCAGCACGATTTAGGCAGTAGTGATAGGCTGCCTTGCTATAATCATCCAATTACTCCCTGAAGGTATCAGGTCTAAGCTGCTCAGAACAGTTGATGCAGCTAGGATTTCTCATAAAATAACCACTAATACCACTGTAAAAACAAAGCAAGGTTTCTCAAACTATGAGTCATGGAAAATCCAAGGAATACAAGGTCTGTTACCCTTAGTGGTCCTCATTGTTGATAATGTACTGTAGACGCACAGTCAAAAATAGAAAACATATGCTAGTGAGTTCCAAGAATGTGATAAGCCCTTGGCACTTTAAAAAAGTGCAAGACTGGGGCAGTTGGGTAAGCGTCTAACCTCAGCTCAGGTCATGATCTCACTTTGGCTGAGGTCATGATCTCGGGCTCCGTGCTCATTTGGGTCTGCTCAAGGATTCTCTCTCTCCCTCTGCCCCTCACCCTGCTCATGCTCTCTCCTTCTCAAATAAATATTTTTTAAAAAGTGCTAAACTATGCAATTATGTAAAAAAGGAAGAAAAAAATACACTGCTGAAGAATACTTATATTAATACATGGGGGAGAGCTACAAATAAATATGTACACTGGGCTATCATTTTATAAAGAAGAAAAACAATATCCCCAAATGATAGTAGTGGTTACCTTTGGATGTTGGGATTACAGGTATTTTTGTTTTCTGCTTTGACTTTCCACGTTTCCTAAACTTTCTGTACTGAGCATGTATTACTCTCTTAAACAAGTTTACTTTATGAACTACAAGTTTGGGGGATTCCCTTCTGGTCTTATATATAGTGATTGATGCTGGACACCATGTATGATTCCAACAAACTACTAGAGTCACCCAACAGATTAGTGGTAATTTAACAGCAACTCCAAGCCTGCAAACAGTTAGTGCTAGAGCAACGCCTACTTCAGGGCTTTTGGTTTTTGGTTTTTTTTTTTAAGATTTTATTTATTTGTCAGAGAGAGAGAGACAGCGAGAGAGGGAACACAAGCAGGGGGAGTGGGAGAGGGAGAAGCAGGCTTCCCCCTGAGCAGGGAGCCCAATGCGGGGCTCGATCCCAGAACCCTGGGATCACGACCTGAGCCGAAGGCAGACGCTTAACGACTGAGCCACTGAGGCGCCCCTACTTTAGGGGTTCTGACCAGCTTGGGGAAACAATTACCCAATTTGTTCAAATCTTTTAGGTTTTCCTTTGAACCAAAAGGAATCCTTCAAAAGGCCCAAGGAACTACTTCTTCAATCACCCAGAGATTGTCTAGATGTTCAAGATATTCTCAACTACAACACAGAGAACTCTCAGGCTAGGGGGAAAAAAGGAAAGAACCCAGAGCATATTTCCTGAGGGAAAAAAGAGAAGATTCAACTTGAAGCAGACACAGACACCTTAATTTTTTAAACAAATAATAAGCATCCAGGCTCTGCCAGATGCTGAAGATATGGTGAATAATGTTAGTGCTTATTCTAGAGAAGCTTATAGTCTTGAGCAGGGGTTTCCAACCCTGGCACTACTGACACCCTGAGCCAAATGATTGTTTGGAGTTTGGGGGGGGGGGGTCCTGTGCATTGCAGATGTTTAACAGTATCCTTGGTCTCTACCTACTACATGCCAGTAGTACACATCCCCTGATAAGAAACAAAAATGTCTCTAGATAGTACCAAATGTCCCTGGGAGCCAAAATCGCCCCCAGTTGAGAACCATCGGTCTAGAGCAGCACTGTCCAACAGAACTTTTTTTTTGTGGTGATGGAAAGTTACTATAGTATCTAGGCTGTCCAATACAGTAACCGGTAGCCACATATGCCTATTGAGCATATGAAATGTGGCTAATACAACAGAAGATCCGATTTTCAAATTTTAATGTAATAGCCACACATGGCTGGTCACTGCCGTATTGGACAGCGCTGGTCTAGAGGACCTTCAATATACCAAGAAATGTTATCCTGACCTTCTGATCTTCACTCCTAGTGTCAGAACTCTTCCTCCTCATTACCAATTCTGTGGTTTTTTCACTAGCCCCTATTTCATTTAGTCCTGTATCTTATTCTTTGGGAACTTACCTGCCTCCATCGTTAATGCATTACACATAGGCAGGGGCTGTGTCTAAACTATTCAGGGTCCCCAATCTCACACTCCGTTGGTTAGGTCGGAGCAGTACGGTTTCGCATGCATTTTGGAAATTTTTGAACAATGAGGCTGTCCTTTTCAGAAGCCAGGAGAGCAAAAGGAGGGCAGCTAGCCAGCAGGCCAGCCCCAGCGTCCCGCGGGTTCTCAGCCCCGAGTCCCCGGAGGGTAGGCCCAGAGAGAGGGGACCCCAGAGTGGTTTCTCCTTACTTCTTGTCTTTGTCTTTGCCTTTGCCTTTGCCTTTACTCTTGCCTTTCTTTTTGTCCTTTCCCTTAGACGGCATCCTGGCTTCACCAGGGGCCCCACTGTAGTCGACGTTTCTCCACCGCGCCCGGGCCCGGCTCCGTTTCTAAGGAAACCAGCACGCCCAGCGGATAACGTTCTGTCCCGGCCGTTGCCCGGGCGCGCGCGGAGAGCGCACGCGCCCGTGACGTAGCCCCGACGCCGCCGCCGCCGCAAGGGGCCCGGTCCCCGGGCCGGGCACGGGGGCGGGGCGGAGATCGCGCCCAGGGCGCAGGGCTGAGGGCGGCGGGCGGCCGCGCCGGGGAGGCGCGCGCGCGCGGTGAGTGTGCGGGCAGCGGGGACGCGGCTGGGCAGGCTGGCGGGCGGGGGTTCGAAACAGGCCCGCCAGGGGCGGCAGCGTCCGGCAGGCCGGGCGTTTCCGGCGGCGCGACAGTCGGTGCACCCTAGCCTCAGGAGGCTTGCTTCCCTGGGGGTCCGTCCGCCCCGCAGCGGGCGTCGGAGCGCCACCCCGCTCCGGCTTTGCAGCGTTTCCCCCGTTGCCGGGGGGGCCACCCCTTGCCTCACGCGGCAGCCAGCGTGGCCGAGGCCGCCCTGCTCCGCCTCGTCCTCTCCCGAAGCTGCCCTCACTCTTTTGGTTTCCTTCTCTCTCTCCTAGCTCCTAACTCTGGCTAATTCTGTAAGGGATGGCGCATTCAGCGGACTTGCCACGCCAAACCTTTTTTGGGGAGGCCGTGGAGGACTTTTCCGAGGGCGGTGGTTGGGAGTGAGGCTGGCAGCCTCCTCCGGGCAGCGCGTGCCGGCGTCCGAGGAAAGTGCTGTCAGCTGGGGTCGGAGAGGCTCAGACGAGGAGAAAAGTGTTGTCACCTGGGGTGGGAAAGGCGGCGGGGCCACGAGAAGAGCTCTGGGCTCAGGCCCTCGGCTCCTCCTGTCCCGTGTGTCCGACGCTGCCCGCCCAGAACGGCCCCAGATTCCCATTTGCTGATACCTGACTCGTCTGCAGCCCCCTTTTCTGCAAGTTGCATACAGTTGGAACTTCGGCCTTTTGGTGTTTGGTTGGTTTTTTTTTTTTTTTTTCCTGAGCACATCTGTGAAAAGGCGTACTCAAAAGTATTGTTCTTTTTCAGAGGAGGAGGTCTGTGATTATGCCTTCATGCTGTGAGAGTTAATGAGTCATTGAGGACCATCGGGAATTCGGGGTGCCAGGACTATGCTTAGGAAACTTGTGACTGAAGCTCTGCTATGCGTTATCCTACATTTCAAATTGAATTTAAGGTTTCTTTAAAAACTTCTTTGTACATCTTCCCTCTCCATTTCTCGAGGTCTTTGTCCCGATGTCCCCTTCCTTTTTTTTCCCCCTCCAGTTGTGTAGCTTGTTTTTGAATTCTGCAGATAGAGGGAACATGCTGATTTGTTAACGAGCGCTGAAAGTCTTTTTAGACACAGCGTGTGTTAGTATGATCTTAGCTTATCCCCCGCTTTTTTCAAGTGTAGTTGATGCACAATGTTATATTCGTTTCAGGTGTACAACATAATGATTCACCGCTGTAGGTTCTGCTATGCTCACCACACGTGTAGCTACTATATATCAATGTAAAATGTTATTACAGTATCATTGTATTTTCTATGCAGTAACTTATTCCCTAAGTCCCTTTTATTATTCATTCTGATGTAGGGAAATGTTGGGGTTCGGAGCTGATGGCCAAGAAAGAATTCTTGAGACATCTTCGGTGCAAAAAGGTGGTTTTATTAAAGCACGGAGACAGGACCTGTGGCCAGAAAAAGCTGCGCTGGGGTTGTGAGGAATGGCCAATTATATACTTTCAAGTTGGGAGAGGGGTAGGGATAGCTTAAGTCTCTAAGGAATTTTGGAAGCAATGTTTCCAGGAGTTTGAGGGGGCTAGCTATTGTTAGGAAAAGGTCATTTATTACTGTCTGGTAAACCTTTAGTCATGAGACCTTTGAGATGTGTATCAGCGGGCCATATCCTTAGGGGATGATTGCCAACATGTATCTTGGTGGGGGAGTAGAGATAAGGGAAGTTTCCAAAGGAATTTTTATATATTCAAGTAGACTCACAGGAACCCCCCAGGGGTTGGGCTAAGATTGCCTTTTGCCCTTAGCAAAGTACTAACATGGAGTCAGTTGTGTGCCTAGAGGAATGTCACTCTGCCTGTTTCAAGGACTTGTCAATGGGCTGTAAGTAGTAGGGAAATATAAATTTTTAACTTTCACTTTTGTTTCCCACATCATTCCCCCCTGAAAAATTTTGATCCTTAAATCTTTAAGGTTGCTGAGGGTGGCAGGTCTCATCTTCTATAACTTCTTCCAGCTGAATAGAGGGGTAGGGATGTCCCTACCTATGGGTCAACATGGGTCAGCTGGGGACTTATACATATATGGAAGTTACAAAAGGCAGAGGCAGCTGAATCCAAGGGAGATGGATTGTATGGGTCTCTTTCTGATGACAGAAAGGATCATCTGTTGGTTTGAAGTTATGGCATGATGGAGTCTCGGTACCAGGTGGAGAGACATGGGAGGAAACAGCAAAATGTGATTAGAATAACAAAAAAAGAAGCCCAAGTAAGAGTCCTTTGACAGTTGACAAAATCCTTCTCCATTCCAGGAGTTTAACCAGTCATTAAAGGAAAGAGGGATCGTTTAAAGTGCCAATTTGAGAATTCATATCAGTTAGAAACCCAGAAATATTTTTGTGATAATCTGGAATGTATACACGGCATTCTGTTTTTACAATAGAACAAATTTCACCTTGTGCAGCAGCCAAAACATCTAATGCCATTCTGTTTTGTAAAACTGCTTTGTGCATTTGTATAACTTAAGTATTTAATAGAGAAATGTCATTTTGAGTGTCATTTAGGGCTTTGTATATTTACTAAGAGTTTCCATGTGCCAAACAACATTCTCCAGTTCCAAAGAGGGAACAGATATGGAGGCTAGGTTGTCATACCAATGAAACGCAGAATGTAGTCACCGTTGTTTAAAATTTGGGAGGTTGACTGGGTTGGAATGGTTTTAATAATGTGTCCGTGCATCCAGGCAAAACCCAAGGTACTGTGGTCTATCCAGCTGGGGGGGAAGCTATGGACATGAGGTAGAGCCTCATGCCTGTGGGTCCCGTTAAGAGCTAGCCATCTAATTCTGGGCCTCCTTGAGCTGCAATCAGGATATCAAGGGCCATTTGGTTTTGGAAGGCCACCTTTTGAATTTGTGGGTGACTACAGGTTGGGTCTGGTTCAAGGTGGCTGTTGTATGCTCAGCTAAAGCCTCTATTTGCAATTTTATATCAATAGAGGTAATTCCTGGGGAATAAAACCATCAAGAAGCCCTCTTTGAGGTCTAGCCTTAATCGTATACTAATTATGAGGAATCACTGGCAAGTGGGAGAAGACTTGTCTCAGGAGAGATAAGTGCATCACCTAATCCAATCATAGGAAAGGTGGGGTCATCCCTTATCTCCACAAGTCCCTAGTTAACCCCATAAGGTGGGGTGTGCTCTGCTTTTAAGGAGTGATTTTGTCATCCCAGCCACACAGAATTGGTCAAGGTGATAGTTGAGTTACACAATTGTTGCGAATCAATCCCATTTTCCAGCTGTTCAAATAATCATATGCCCATGGGGTCCTGTTATTATTCCCACAGAATAACCAGCATGAAGATTGTCTATACATGATCTATTGTGGCAATTTCTCTGAAGTTACCTCAAGTTGTCTAGCTTAGGCAAACAACAAACATTCAAAGGCAATCAGAACTAGAATTTAACATCCGCAAAGGTGTGTTATTGAAACATACTTTTTCTCTCTAAAATCACCGTTATTTCCAGAGATGGATAAATTATGGCTAATTTGTTTGTAAAACATGTTCAATTTTAACAAATTTGGTCTATTTTTATAAGCTCAGCAAGACTAGCGATTGGCCATGTAGATCTTTTAAAATCTGCTGCTGGAACTTTTCATAAGGAATCTAGATTGAACTTTTAGTACCCTCTAGGCCAGAAGCCAAGCCAAGTTCTTGCCATCAGACGTGCCTGTAATACCTGTAGATTTGGGTGAATTTCTCCTCATGAGGTCCCCAAAGTATCCTGAGGTCCCTGCACCTGCCAGGAATTGACATTGTTTTCTCATCTGGTAAGACTTCTGGGAACTCTGTAAGCAAGGTATCAGGCCAGCATTTCTTAAGGGGCTTGATGACTCCATGTTTCATAGTCCATCTCAATTCCTGAAAGCTCTTTGGTCATATCTGAATCTATGCGTGTCTCTATCAAATATGACATTCTAATCAAAGCCTTGGTAAAATAACCAGTGTTTCCAGTGGTGTTCTGTTACAAGGAGAATAGATTCTTACTGAACATATGCAAATGACTATGATTGCCATGGAAGAAAGAATACTTACTGAGACCTTTTGAATTTCAGGGGGTTCTGGTAGAAAAGTTAAATGCTTCAATTTGTTCACAAATGAATACTTTATCATATTTCTATAAGTCATACATATCTTAAGAAAAAGTTTCCTTAATCTGGAATAGTAAACATTAGAGAAATAGCAAGGTTTCAAACAAGAGTCACAAAACTATAATCATCCTTTTCAGTTCATTTTGTCCCATGTTACTAATTCTTGTTTAGTTTGAATGCAGCCTTTCAGTTAGTTTTGGAAATTCTTAATCCATTTCAGTTCTATGATTGTAAAGATATTGAATACCTGTATTTGTCAAAAAAGTCCTTTATATGAATCTCCTTGAAGACAAAACTCATTTTGCAAGAGAATGAAAACAATTAGAAATGACAAAAACTCAGAAATGGACATTGTTAATGATCTGATGAGAGTTCATTATGATGCAGTTGGCAAGGAAATTCAGTTATTTCTGTGACACAGAACACTTGAATAATCAGAATATGGAGTGATGACCTTTTACCAGAACTAACATACCATATAAAGAAGTCTAATTAGTCAAAGAGACTTCGGTTTATGATTTAAATCTTCGGGAAACTTGTTAAAACCTTAGAAAGTTTAGGGGCGTCTGGGTGGCACAGCGGTTAGGCGTCTGCTTTTGGCTCAGTGCGTGATCCCGGCGTTATGGGATCGAGCCCCACATCAGGCTCCTCCGCTATGAGCCTGCTTCTTCCTCTCCCACTCCCCCTGCTTGTGTTTTCTCTCTCACTGCCTGTCTCTATCTCTGTCGAATAAATAAATAAATAAATAAATAAAATCTTTAAAAAAAAAAATTTAAAAAACCTTAGAAAGTTTTAAAGTACAGGCCTAAATAGGATTACAGTTCGTTAAAGACCTGATAAAGACAAAACATAGAAACTGGTTTGTCTGGACAGACAAAAGAGAAAACAACTTTGTTTATATTTTCTTTATCCTTTTTTTTTTTAAGATTTTATTTATTTGACAGAGACGGCTAGCGAGAGAGGGAACACAATCAGGGGGAGTGGGAGAGGAAGAAGCAGGTTCCTAGTGGAGGAGCCTGATGTGGGGCTCCATCCGAGAACGCCGGGATCACGCCCTGAGCCAAAGGCAGACGCTTAACGACTGCGCCACCCAGATGCCCCTGTTTATATTTTCTTATCAAGAGCAGACCAACAATCCAAGAAAACTTGTCTTTTGAACAGAGAAAGCAGAATTTCAGTCTTAATACCAGTGTATTTTTAAAATCCATTCATTTCAACTTTAGTCTGTCCTGACCACACATAAAATTCCTTTTCAAAGATTTCCCTGCAAAACCTTTTACAGCTTTCCTTTGCATTCAGATTTTGTCCCAAGCCATGTCTCTCCAAACAACCAGTGTCATTTTAGGAAAAAATTACCATCTTTTACCTTCAACAAAAGTGTATTTTTATTCCTTATATCTTTCTTACACATACAGAGTTGCTTGCCTTATTTCTATCAGTCTTAATTACATTTTGCAGAATTTTGACTCTTAGAAACTTAGTCTCCAGTGAAAACTTAGTAACCAGTTGTGAACTGTTACATCAAAATTCTTTAGATAGTAAATTTATGAATCAGTTAAGCATAAAGCATGTTTTCCAACAGACCCAAATATCCTTAGTTTCTCTGCCATAAGAAGTCAAAAGCACAAACCTATGTTCAGTAATCAGTGCTTTCGCACTTTATCCTATTTGGAGAAGACCTAGATGTTCAATGAATTCAATCCCACTTTATCATCCAAGCAAAACTTTAAAGTTTCAGGTTACCGAAGGACTTTGAAAGCAATCTTAACAATTACCCTTGAAAATTTTGAGACAACAAAATTAACCATTTTAAGTCATCTCTTTGCTAACAAATTGCAGCAGAGATAACATGAGCTTATTTGACCTTCAGTAATTCCTGGTAGAATGAAAGTTGCATATTTAATGTTGATGACTAAAGACGTGTCTTTTAATTAAACCAACAAACTTAAATTCATTAAATACCGAATTATGTTCCACCTGGGTCCACTGTAAAAGTCCATTTGTTCCCCACTGTCAGTTTTTACCTGGGGCACTGGTGGGGAAATCTGAAGTGGGCAGTGTTAACTCCAGGGGAGTGCTCTTCTGTCCTTGGCAGTGAGGGGTGGAAAAGGAGCCAGTGGTGCTGGAGGCGCTGAGGATGGTATAGAAACCAGTTATGCAGGTGTAGAAACAGGAGGGGAAGGTGGTTCTAAACCTCGTCAGCTCGGACGATGACCTGACACCATGGTTTTTTCCCGCCAAAGTAGAAACATGCAGTTCACATCAGGCCGGAGAAGACAGTGAATTTCCCCGAAACAAAGGGAGTGGTAGCTGCTTGGGAATATTCCTTAAGGTCCCCGTCCTGAAGTAGACTAACTACAGTTGGCTGTAATTATAGTCATTGACCTGGGAAATGAGGGAGAAGCCCCCACATCTATTAGGAGGAGGAACAGTGAGAGTCAGTCCCATTCATTAGGAATGGCCTGTGTTTGCTCTAGCAACCTGGGTTCTATCAGGAGGAGGTCTGTTTAAATAATTATCATTGTCATATCATTATCATGTCAGGAGGGAGTTCACTAGCCTGGTTACTGACCAAACATGTTCTGCAAGAGGCCCTTAGGTATGGGTCCTGATTTAGAACCTTGATGGCCTGGACCCAGGGTATCTCTGCGCATTTGCCCTGTTGCCTATAGAGCAGATCTAACTGAGATCCTACGGAGGCCTTGTACATGATCAGTCCTTTGCTAAATTTTGAGTCTGAATTGTTTCCAGTGGGTTAAAAGGGATCCCAAGGGAGAGACCTTGGGAACTGAAGAGAGAAGATCCGTACCAAGAAAATCCTCCCCTCCCCCCCAATTCCTGGGTGGCATCCCACTCAGGACACGTCAGAGGTTCCTGGTGTCAAACTGGCCTGAGATGTCCCTTGAACAAAGGCGATATGATCACTGCCCTGCTGTTAAAGGCCCGGGAGGAGGGATGGTAGAGTGCCCCCCCACTTCCCCATCACATTGTAGACTGCAAAATGGGTGACAGTGTATGGACTGAGATACCATGCCTTGAAGGTCATGCCATGAAGACCATACCTTATTTTACCTTGCCTTGAAGGTCATGCCAGGAAGGCCATGCTTTATTTTATCTTGCCTTGAAGAAATTGCTGTTTTTAACAACCATGGGAAACATTAGAAAAGTTTTATAAGGCGAAGTTACCCAATATTGTAGTTTAAGTAGTTAGTAGAAAACATTGACAGAAAACAGTAAAGATAGAAATCTATCATGGTCTAAACATTCCAACATGTGTAGTCTTTACTGCTAACTTCTCTAGGAAACATCCCTGGTAGGGTTCTAATTCAATGGGTCTGGTTTTGGCCAGTTCCAAGTGGAGGTCCGTTGGCCAGAAGCAGCTAGACCAGAGATGTGAAGGGGATCACAGACCAATGAGGTGGAAACCTCAGGGGGTGTCTTAAGATCAGCAGCTGTCCTGGTCACTTAGGTGACTGTCCCTTGCCCAAGACAGACAACTTTGTATAAGAACAGGAATAAAGAGAGGGCATCAAGTTTCTGGGCCTTATTACCATTCTGGCAGGGTACTAACTTCCAGCCAAAAGGCAGTCTTTCTCCTCCCCGTAGAGTAGCCATGGGCTAGAAGATGGCAGCCTGAGCAATCAACATGAAAAGTGTTCCACTAAGACCGTAGTCCTTGAAAAGCCCCTGGAATGAAAGTAGAGGAAGAGAAGTGAAAGTACTCAGCAAGTTTGCCCTGAGGCTCGGAGTCCAGATGAGAAGACTGAGCCTCACGTTGGACACCAAATGATCTAGGAAAATGTTGGGGTTCGGTGCTGATGGTCAAGAAAGAGTTCTTGAGACAGCTTCGGTGCAGAAAGGTGGTTTTATTTTAAAGCACGGGGACAGGACCTGTGGCCAGAAAAAGCTGCCCTGGGGTTGTGAGTAGTGGCCAGTTACAGACTTTCAAGTTGGGAGAGGGGTAGGGATAGCTTAAGTCTCTAAGGAATTTTGGAAGCAAGGTTTCCAGGAGCTTGAGGGGGCTAGCTATTGTTAGGAAAAGGTCATTTATTACTGTCTGGTAAACCTTTAGTCATGAGACCCTTCAGATGTAGATCAGCGGGCCATATCCTTAGGGGATAATTGCCAATATGTATCTTGGTGGGGGAGTAGAGATAAGGGAAGTTTCCAAAGGAATTTTTATATATTCAAGAGACTCACAGGATGGGGGGTGGGGGTGGACTAAGATTGCCTTTTGCGCTTAGCAAAGTACTGGCATGGAGGCAGTTGTGTGCCTAGAGGAATGTCACTCTGCGTGTTTCAAGGACTTGTCAATGGACTGTAAGTAGTAAGGAAATTTAAATTTTTTCTTTTGCCTTGGTTTCCCACATCAATTACACAGCTAGAAGCCTGTATCTCCTACTCCCCTTCACCTCTTTTGCCCAGCCCTCCACCTCCTCCCCTCTGGTGGCTTACTGTATTTCTGGCGCATTTTCCTTCTATTTGTATGTCACAGTCTGGTGGGTTCATGGTGGAATCGCCATACACTGAAGGAATTTCCTCTGATATGGAATCCATAAAGTTACAGTTAGTTTTTGTCTGAGGTTCTGAAAATGCATCCTATTGATAACTTGCAGAAAAGAGAGGTTAGGGCATCTTCTTTACAGGCTGTATATTTGGAATTCTAAAAATTGGTGGTTGTATAATATGAAAGTCACCCACGACTTTCCTTGTTTGAACACAGGCCCATAGACTCATTTATAAACATAAAAATTTGATTGTAACAATATTATTTCTTAATATACAAATAATACTTTAAATTGCATGTACTTGATAGTTTTTTTTAATCATACATTTTTATTGACCATGTGTTTGGTTTGTTGTTAAAACTATTGTGATCTAACTATGGCTAAGAGAAATGCCCATATTTATACTGTAGTAGAGGTGGTTCTAGAATTCGCAGTCTTTTGAACCTCCACATTCTCTGCCAAACAAGTGGATATTATTGTTTAGTCATCTGTTAGTAAGAAACATCTGATGATACAGGTAGTAGAATAGGAAGTTGCTATTTAGCAATTCATCTGGTAACATTTCCTTCCATAATTTCTGGTAGGTAGGTTTACTGTGAAGTTTCAGGATTATCTTGCTGAATAAATACGCTTTGTTTAATTTTTTAGAATGCTAATGCTTTTAAAACTTGGAATAAGCCACTTAGTGTTTTGTTGACTTGGCTTTACAATTGTTTTTTCCCCAGTTTGCATAGTTCCCGGTCAACAGAGAAATGTAGAGCGTCTTCGTCTTCGTTGAATCCTCATGTAGACAAGGTCATTATGGTCCTGGTAGGTAGGACAAGTAACCTGATATAAGGTAACATCTGTGCTAGCTTAAAGCTCTAAATGTACTTCATATGATTCTGGGTGGGTTTTATTGGTGCTTTCTTTCTGAATTAGATTCTCTGTCCTTACCAAATGAAGACTTTTCTCTTGTCCTATTGGTTGTAATATCAAGTGTGGAGTTGTTCAAAAAGCCAAATAACTTGTGACTACATATCAAAATATATAGTATTTTCTGGTTTTCTTTTTTTTCCAAAATATATAGTATTTCTAATTTTCTCTTCTAGTAATTCCCAAATTGGGTTTACTCTGTAAACTCATCTGTGACTTTATTCTTGTTTCGCCTGGAGACTCAAGTTTCTACTCCTAAATCATCCTTGAAATCACCTGATAGCAGATGCAGTTCTGTAGGTGGAAGAGAGTAGGTGGACAGCTTTTGATTTTGTTCTCATACGACGTTTAGAATCATGCATACATATGTTATCCAAACTGAAGGGACTGATCGGTGTTTCCAAATATCATGGGGAGTCAGTTATTTTCATTTTATTTTATTTTTTCCTGGTGGTTCAAATACAGAATTCTATTAAATAGGTATTATATTGTGATATTGACTAGTTCGCATCTCTGCAAGGGATAAGGAATCCTGGAGATCAAGGATTTACTGTTATCAATTTTAAAACTAGTGTTGTTGTTGTTGTTTTAACATTGACTGTTTTATTTTTATACAAAATAAGATAATTATTACCACTGGCAATTTATTTGCAAAGTATCCAATTTTTATTAGTTGTCCATTCTGACACAAGGCATTACACAGGACTAAAAGTTCCCTAAGAAAAATTACACACACATATTTCAGTCCCAATTATCTGCATTTTGATTTCATGTATCTATCAGATATTCATTTACGAAATGTTTAGTGAGGGGGCGCCTGGCTGGCTCAGTCAGTCAAGCATCTGACTCTTGATTTTGGTTCAGGCTATGATCTTAGGGTCATAAGATTGAGACTGGGTCTCATGGGTCTCTTATGATCTCAGGGTCATAAGATCTGGCTCCCCACTGTCTGCTTCTCTTCCTCTCCCTCTGCCCCTTCTCTTGCTCATTTGCTCACTCTCTCTCTCTCTCAAATAAATAAATACATCTTAAAAAAAAAAAGTTTAGTGAGTACCAACCATATACCATGTTACCTGACAGCTTGAGGAGTACCAGGCAGGCGTATAAGGTACTGACCTGAGCATTGATCTGTGAGGGTACACAACTTCATTGGCACCGATATACAAACAGTTAACAATAAAAAAATACCAAGCAGTGATGGATAAGTGCATAAGTGCTGCAGGAATTTGGGGACATGAAAGGCTCTTACAGAGAAAGTTTACAGAAGGTGGGCTGAAAGGAAGAGGGAAGACTTTCTGGAAAGGTAGAATCATGTGAGCAAAATTCAGCATGTGTTTGAGACAAGGAGAAGTTTAACTAGAGCAGTCGTTCCCAAAGTGTGGTCCATGGACCAGTAGCATCAGCATCACCTGGGAACTTGTTAAGGATTAGAAATGGAAGTTCTCAGGCCCCCATGGAGACCTGCTGAATCAGGATGCTGGCAGTGAGACCCACCAACCTTTTTTTTTTTTTTTTAAGATTTTATTTATTTATTTGACAGAGAGAGACAGCCAGCAAGAGAGGGAATACAAGCAGGGGGAGTGGGAGAGGAAGAAGCAGGCTCCTAGCGGAGAAGCCTGATGTGGGGCTCGATCCCAGAACGCTGGGATCACACCCTGAGCCGAAGGCAGACGCTTAACGACTGCGCCACCCAGGCGCCCCATCACCAACCTATGTTTTAACAAGTCCTCCAGGTCGTTCTGATCCATCCTAAAGTTTGAGAGTTGTTAGACTAGAGCCAGGGTTCTTGTATGAAAGTAGTGGGCAAAAAACTTCACTAAGGTAGCCTGGGAATTCACAGTGAAGGACTTCAGATGTTAGGCAGGGAGTTTGTCTTTTATCCTACAGAGCAGAGACACCAACTTGTAACTTGAAGGCTGGATTTGACCCATAGATGTGTTTTGTCAGGCCTGCACAGTGGCTTTTGGGTTTTTTTTTTTAATTTAATTTTTAAGAATTAATTAGGAATTAATTGTCACTATTTAAAAACCAGATTCCACACAGAAATCTGTGCTTTCAGCTTATCTTGAAAAAATCAGAAGACCTGGCAATACTGGGCCTGTAGTTCATCATGGGAGCAGTTTGTGGCAGCTGCAGGCGACTGCCCTTTTAGATGGGATATGTCCTCTCTAGCTTACCACAGTCCCCACCACTTCCTGTTGGTTTACACCTTTATTCACTCATATTTCCTGCTTGGCCCCAGTAAGTTTTTAGGTCTTTGAGTTTGTATATTCTGTTATGAACAGTGGGAAATTAAGGAAAGTTTTATTTTATTATTTTTTAAAGATTTTATTTATTCATTTGAGAGAGAGAGCGTATGAGAGAGAGTGCACAAGTGGGGGTAGGGGCACAGTGAGAGGGAGAAGCAGACTCCCTGCTGAGCAGGGAGCCCAATGCGTTGCTCGATCCCAGGACCCTGGGATCATGACCCAAGCTGAAGGCAGATGCCCAACCAACTGAGCCACCCAGGCGCCTCTTTATTTTATTTTTTAAAGATTTATTTATTTATTTTAGAGAGAGAGAGAGAGAGAGAAAGAGCAGGGGGAAGGGGCAGAGGGAGAGAATCTCAAGCAGACTCCCCGCTGAGTGGGGAGCCGGACATGAGGCTTGATCCCACAACCCTGAGATCATGACCTAAACTGAAATCAAGGGTCAGATGCTTAACCAACTGAGCCACCCAGGTGCCCCAAGTTGATGAAAGTTTTAAAGAGAGTGAGGTGATTATGTATTCATTTATTCATTCAACAGACATTGATTAATTAAACATATATGCCGGGTTGTACAGTGTTCAAAGATAAATGAATTCCTGACGTGCTGTGGGTTAAAATCTAGTGGGAAAATGTTGAAAACTGTGGTGTATAGATTTGAGAATGGAAACATTGGTAATCGGAAGACCAGTTAAGAAGCTGTAAAGTCCAAGTCTGAAGTAATAAAGGCCAGAATTTAGATA
Organism: Ursus maritimus; assembly: GCF_017311325.1. Lineage (NCBI taxonomy): Eukaryota > Metazoa > Chordata > Mammalia > Carnivora > Ursidae > Ursus > Ursus maritimus. The sequence continues at coordinate 26,256,430 of NW_024425008.1, forward strand.
TTAACAGGGGTACTAGGGAGGAAAAAAAGAGAAAAGAGATGGGAAAGATATTACAAAGGAAAAATCACCAGTTCTTGATAACAGATTGGAATATAGAAGGTATGAGAGTGGAGAATTCAAAGATGATGAGGATTTTGAGCTGTGAATTAGGAAATCTGTGATGCCACTAACAGAAACAGGAAATAAGAAAGAATCCATTTAGCCTCTGTGTGTGTGTGGCGGGGGGCGGGGGGGGGTGCCAAGGAAAGGGAGCTTTGGAGATGCCAGTTTGAAGTGTCTTTTGTTTTGAGTTCAGTGTATTGACATATGCACATATTAAGTGTTTTTAAAAGGAAAACTTAATTGAACTCTACATCAAAAACTAATGATGTATTATATGTCGGCTAATTGAACATAATAAAAAAAATAGAAAAAAAATTTTTTAAAAAGAAAATAGAAATGTCAAGATTGCATGATTAGAGGTAGATATCACCATTCCATCCTTGGATCCCAGGGGCATACTGGGAGAAGTGTTTAAGTGTAGTTTACAAAATGTTTGCTTTGGGGTCTGTATAGTTAGAATTTATAACCTTGTTCGAATCCTCTCTTGAATGTATAATTTTCAGATTTATGTTGCATAAGTTTAACTTTCTCGGAGAATGGAAGATACTGTATGAATTCAAATGCTTAAAGATATTTTCCGAGTATCAGTACTACCCTTCAGAATTTAAATCATAATTGGCTGTGTACCTATGAGATATCCAAAGGATGAAGTGTTGTCATAACTGTTGTTTCATTGAAATTACAGGTAGCAATTTTCCTCTTATGATCTTACGTTTGGTTCCATCTGCACTTTTTTTTTTTTTTTAAAGTAAGCTCTATGCCCATTGTGGGATTTGAACTCACAACCGCGAGATCAAGAGTCGCATGCTCAACTGACAAAGCCAGCCAGGTGCCCCCATCTGCTTGCCTTTTTTTTTTTTTTTTAAAGATTTATTTATTTGAGAGAGAGAGAGAAAGAGAGCACTCATGCACAAGTAGGGTGGAGGGCACAGAGGAAGAGGGAGAAAGAGAATCTCAAGCAGACTCCCTGCTGAGCACAGAGCCTGATGCAGGGCTCAGTCTCACAACCCTGAGATCATGACCTGAGCTGAAATCAAGAGGCCTATGCTCAACCAACCGAGCCACCCAAGTACCCCCCTGCATCTTCCTTTTTTTTAAAAAAAGTTTTTACTGTGGTAAAATATATAACATGAAAATTGCCATTTTAACTATTCTAAGTGTACAGTTCAGTAGTTTTAATTATATTCACAGTGTTTTATAACCATCACTACTATCTGTTTCCAAAACTCTGTCATCACCCCAAACAGAAACTCTGGACCTGTTAAGCAATAACTCCCATTCTACATCCCCGTCAACCCCTGGTAACCTCTAATCTACTTTCTGTCTCTATGAATTTACCTATTCCTGACATTTCATATAAGTGGAATCATATATATCTTTTTGTATCCAGCTTCTTTCACTTAGCATAATGTTTTCAAGGTTCATCCATATTGTGGCATGTGTTAGAACCTCATTCCTTTCTTCATTTGTTTGTCTGTGTGCTTTATTTAAGTAATCTCCACACCCGCTGTGGGGCTTGAACTCACGACCCTGAGATCAGGAGTCATGCTCTTCTAACTGAGCCAGCCAGGCGCCCCAGAACTTCATTCCTTTTTATAGCTAAGTAATATTTATTGAATATATGTATCATATTTTGTTTACATATCTACTGATGGACACTTCAGTTGTTTCCACCTCTGGTTGTTGTGAATAATGCTGTAATGAACATCAGTGTAGAAAGAGTTGAGTCCTTATCTTCAGTTATTGTGGATATGTACCTAGGACTAGGATTGGCTTGGTGCCTTTTTTTTTTTTTTTTTTTTTAAGATTTTTTATTTATTTATTTGACAGAGATAGAGACAGCCAGCGAGAGAGGGAACACAAGCAGGGGGAGTGGGAGAGGAAGAAGCAGGCTCATAGAGGAGGAGCCTGACGTGGGGCTCGAACCCGGAACGCCGGGATCATGCCCTGAGCCGAAGGCAGACGCCTTAACCGCTGTGCCACCCAGGCGCCCCTGGCTTGGTGCCTTTTAACCATGAACTCACACATGTAATAGTAAGTGGCCCCTCTTGATCACACTGTGGAACACACAACTTGTTACGTGAGTTCCCACTACGTGCATAAACTAGATTTTATCCACTTTGTTTATGGATTAGCTCCTTGGTCACTGCCCCCATACATTTATACACATACATTTATACAAAAATACACTCTAGCTTTTAGAAGGAGTATGACTTGCCTCCCTTTGCTGTTGCTGATTTTATAAACAAGCGATTTTATAAGAGTGGCTGTGGTCGTAGTTTGAATGAGAAGAAAGTAGGGAAGAGGAGGAAGAGCCCAAGAGTACTGGACTACAAGTCAGGGGATGAGTGTGGTGATCTGGTTCCCAAAGACTGAACAGATTAGAAATGAACGTGAAAAGAGATTACTACCTCAAAAATAAGTGTACTGATAAGAGGGAAAAGAGAGAACTTTGCTCTTATGATTATCCATGTCCATCTTCTATAGGTTGAAAAAATGGCACATTAGTTGAAGGAAACAAAGGGGAATGCCCAGAAGAAAAAGAAAATATTGGTAAGTAGCCAATACAAAGTAATACCCCACTTTTCGATAGGTCAGATTTCTGCACATTCTGCTTTCTTATTCCTGAGAGCTCTTAGTCAGTGGAAAGGGATCTCGGAGCCACTACAAGACCTGTCACAAGGTCTACAACCCTTATTCTTTTGGAGAGGCTCTCATTTGCATAAGTTGACATAAAAGTCTAATAATTATGGCTTTCTGAATTACATCCCATTGATTTTAAAGATTTAAAAAAAATATGTGATGGCAGTTTATTGAAGGAATCATGCATATGACAACACTCATCAGTGATAACATAGCATGATGTCAGGGAAAACTAGCTCGAAAAGCATAGCAATCTCGGGCCATTTGATGGCAGATGGGCAAATGGTCCTTTAGAACTGTGGCGCCTGGAGGCATCCCGGGTTTGCAGAAAAATATAACTGATGATCATAATCATGACCCTGCATCGTAAGTCACTTTAGAAATATTTGTAGCCAACATTGGTAAAATAAAAATGGTATGTTACTTAAAGGGAAAGCATCCTAGACACATTTGAAGAAATGTACTTATGTGGTTGCCCTATTCCTTGCTTTATGTATCAGGTATCATCGTAATATTTCATTCTTTCTCATTTTGTCATTTTGATTCAACATATTTGAAGCGGTAGATATTTTTCATTTGATAACAAGAAAGGGAAAATAGGTTTTCACTTCTCTTCCCACAAATTCCAGTGTAAACAGTGACAAAAGGCACTGATCCTTGTAATTACTCTTCCGCACATAAATGCATGGGTTTGAAGGCAGAAATAGCTTATCACCTTAGGTTTTTATTATATTTGCTCACTGGGGCAATATTAACCCTCTCCTGACTGGTAGTATCTTCCTGTCTAAAAGTTTTTCACTCTTAATGAATGGGTAAGAAAAGGCCTTGTGACTTGTGAAGAGAGAGAGGCAGCAAGAGCAAGGGCTTTCCCCATGCAGTGATTATTGTAGCTAAGTCAAGCCCGAAACAATGAAGAATGATGTCAGGCACTGCCTGATCTCACTTTGGTATAACACCCAAATGGTTTCATTGTATAGAATCCGCCTTTTTGACACTTGTCTAATGATGTTTTAATTAAAATGGAATAAAATACAGAAAGAAGTGATCTGTTTATGGAAAGAATTTTATATTTGTTGGTAACTACCAGTGTATCAATTCTAATTCCTTTATTGGGAGTGTTTGATCTTAGGGTTGGCAAGACCTTAAAAGAGATCTCATTCAACCAGCCTTCTGATGTGTGAATCTACCCGGGACAATGTGGTCAGACTTGAGCTGGGCCCTTGGGGCAAGAATCCTCTCCTCACCACCAGGACAACGGCTCCTACTTTTGGGAAGTTTTTCCCATTCAGTCTCTCCCCTTGTAGTTTCCATGCTTAGAAGTCTTATTACAGCTCTTTGGCAGCATTCTAAAACAAGTTGATTATTTAATAACCCTTTTTTATTTTTTCGATGCTTGAAAAAGTTTGTTACAAAGTTTTTCAGTGGTTTTCATATCTGTGCCAGTTGTCAGTCTTATCCCTTTCTACCAAATATCTCTTCAGTACCTAAGTATTAATGCTATCATTGTCTGATTGGAAATTTTCTTTCTATATATAGCGTGAAGAAAGTTGCTATTCTGCTAATATAAATATTTTCACTCTATACCTTTTTTTGATTTTGATTTAGATTTGATTTTTTTGATTTGATTTAGAATTTCATTCCACTGTTAGGGTTATTATTCAGTTAGTAATGGATGCCTATAATCTTAACAAATATAGTGACTCGTTTATTTTCTCCCTACTCTTTCCTAAATATATCTGACTTTTTTGAAGTATTTACATTCCTTTCACCCTTAGGAACAAGCAGGGTGTTATATGAGCTGTAGTTTTTCTTTTTTCTTTTTTTTTTTTTTTTAAAGATTTTATTTATTTATGTGACAGAGAGACAGCCAGCGAGAGAGGGAACACAGCAGGGGAGTGGGAGAGGAAGAAGCAGGCTCCCGGAGGAGCCTGATGTGGGACTGGATCCCGGAACGCCGGGATCACGCCCTGAGTCGAAGGCAGACGCTTTAACGACTGCGCTACCCAGGCGCCCCGAGCTGTAGTTTTTCTGACTTTAATGCTTTTCCTTAAGTAAAAATATTGGGACTAGGGGTGCCTGGGTGGCTCAGTTGGTTAAATGTCTGACTCTTGGTTTAGGCTCAGGTCATGATTTCAGGGTCATGAGATCGAGCCCCTTATCAGGCTTCACACTCAGAGCGGAGTTGGCGTGAGATTCTCTCCCTCTTCCCCCCCCCCCACTCCCATGCCTGCACGCATGCTCTCGCTCTAATAAATAAATAAATAAATAAAATCTTTTTAAAAAAATCAGGACTATAACAGAAAAATGGAAAGCATCAAGTGGTGGGATATGATATTTTCAAAGAAATTAAAAGTCTATACTGTTTTTAATTTTTAAGAGTTAATATCATTGGAATAACATGCAGTTCCTAAAACAAGAAGTGTTTTTGTTAGCTCCGTTAATAGAAATATGTATAAACGAAAAAAAAAAAGCTGAACACAAAATATTATGCAAATACTGGTTATAACTTGCAGTAGCCTCTGAGACGGCCCCCGTGATCCTCACCTCCTGGTGTTCATGCCCATTGTCACACATTTCGTTAGGGGAGGTCTGTAGGACCAGTGGAATATGGGGGAAGTAATAATGTATGACTTACAGGGCTAAGTCATAAAAAAAATCGTGACTCCTACCTTGTTCTCTCCTGGGTTTCCCACCCTGGAGGAGTCAGCCACCATGTTGTAAAGATATTCAAGGTTCTTGGGAGAATCCACGTGGAAGGCAGCTGAGGCTTCCTTCCGACAACCAGCATCAGCTCGCCAGCCATCGAGTGAGCCATCTTGGAGGTGGGCTTTCAGCCTCGGTCAAGCCTGCAGTTGACTGCGGCTCCAGCCTGCATCTTGACTCCAGTATCATGAGAGACCTTGAGCCAGAACTAGCCAATTAAGCCACTCTCAAATGCCTGATTTACAGAAACTGTGAGAGAATAAATGCATATTATTGTTTTAAGCAACTACATTTGGGATCATTTGTTGTGCAGCAATAGGAGACTGCTGTGTAGCGTCCCAAATATGTATCGGTTTGATAAATAGAAGAGAACTTGGACAGTGTAATTAATGTTTAGTATCCTTTAGATTGGGGGAAGTTACTTCAGTTTATCACAATTTTAACAATGTTTGATTAAAGAAATTCAATATAGCTACAGAACTAATAGATTCAGAAAAATAAAATTATAGTTTCTCCTAAAACAATGTGACTAGATTAGGTATTCATTAATTATATTCTCTTAAAATCTATTTATACAAGTATATATGATCCCCCCCTTTTTAAAGATTTTATTTATTTGAGAGAGAGAGTACGAGTTGGGGGAGGAGCAGAGGGAGAGGGAGAAGCACACTCCCTCTGAGCAGGGAGCCTGATGTGGGGCTTGATTCCAGGACCCCGAGATCATGACCTGAGCCGAAGGCAAACGCTCAACCAATTGAACCACCCAGGTGCCCCTATTTTTCCCTTTTTATGTCACTTTGTAGTTTATTCCTATTGTCAGTTTCCATTGAGAATCTTTTTGGACACTCTTCTAGGTGCTGATGGGCTACATCAGTAAACAAAGATTCCTGCTAAGAACTTAATTCTATCGGAGGAACACAAATAATAAACAATACATAAACTATCTAATATGTTAGAATGTGATAAGGTGCAATAGAAAAAGGAAAAGATCAGAGTAAGGGGTATTGAGAGAGCAGGCAGAGGTAAGGGACACATGAGGGAGGGAGGTTAGTATTAAAGATAGGTCTTGATAAGAAAGTAGCATTTGAATAATGATTTGAAGGAGTTGCAGGTATTTGTCAAGTGGATGTATGTTTCAGGCAGCAGGGACAGCTAGAGCAAGGCCCTAAGGCAGGAACATGTTTGACATGCACGCAGACGTTGGTGTTAGGGGAGTGAGTAAGGTGAAAACTTAGATAAGGTCAGAGGTAATGGGGAGGAAGGCCAAGCAAGTGGATCCAGGAAAGCTTTTGTTGGAATCTTGCTGCTCTGGGGGAAATAGGAAGCCATTGCTGGATTTTGCAGAGGAGAGACATGCTGTAACGTATTTTAAAAGGATGACTTTGTTTGCTCGTTAAAAATAGACTCTGGGGGGAGTAAGAGTAAAAGCAGAGATGTGTTAAGACAATATTAGAGTAAATCACGTGAGGGATGATGGTGGCTTGGGCCAATGTGGTAGCTCTGAGTGATCAGAAATGGTCAGATTCTGGGAATGTAATGAAGGTAGAGCCAGCAAGAAACAGATCAAAAGTTCTTGGTCGTATATAGGAAGACTTTTGCATGTCGATGCCAGTCTAACTTTCCAGCTTCATCTCTGATCATTCTTCTCTGCTCTACCTTCTCCTCCCACCCCCATATCCATTTTTCTCTAGAGTCATTCTAGATGACCCTTCCTAGGTGATCTACTGGACAAAACTGTGGGCTCTGGAATTGGACCACCTGGGTTTGATTTCTGGCTCTTTTCGCTTACTACTGTGTGGTCTTACCTAGCTTCTTATGCCACAGTTTTCTCATTTCTAGAACGGGGATGTTAATAAACAGAACCTACCTCACAGAGTGGTTTTGTAAGATTAAATGAGATAATGCATGTAAAATACTTAACGAAGTGCTTGGCAAGTATTAAGGTCTTAGCTGCTATTACTGTTACCTCAAATTTTGTTCCTTTGGCCACAGTCTTTTCTCTGCATTAAATGCTAACCCTCTTTTCTATACTCTTCCACTATGTCTACTTTTTGTTTTGTTTCTGAAATCTGTCTGATAAAAATTTTGGAGGAAATCAAAAAATGAAATCAAACTATCCATAATATACCTATCTCTTTTCATCTTTTTATAGTTGCTCTGGTCTTTTTTTTTTTTTTTTAAGATTTTATTTATTTATTTGACAGAGATAGAGACAGCCAGCGAGAGAGGGAACACAAGCAGGGGGAGTGGGAGAGGAAGAAGCAGGCTCCTAGCAGAGGAGCCTGATGTGGGACTCGATCCCATAACGCCGGGATCACTCCCTGAGCCGAAGGCAGACGCTTAACCGCTGTGCCACCCAGGCGCCCCAATAGTTGCTCTGGTCTTTATCCACATGTCTGTGTTATTTGTGTAGTTCTGTTCATTTTTCATGATCAGTTCAAATGTCATCTCATGATGTCTTTCCTAATCCTGTAGGTAGTTAGTCCTTTAAGGTTTTGGGCTCCTCTAATGTTTTTATGATTAACTTAAGAAGGTGTGGTTATTTGTGCCCGTGTCTGTCACCTCTGCCAGACTGAGCATCTTTAATAAAAACCTCTGTTTATTCACATCTAATTCTCGAGCGCCTAGCACTGAGTGGGCATCGGTGAACATTTGTAGACTTGGACGCTGGAATGGAGCCTGCTAAGGCTCCCACTTCAGTCTTTCTTACATCTAACCACCAGATTCGTATTTGTGACACTCCCTTGCTCAAAATCTTCAGTAGCTTTCCCTTCCCTGCAGAATTTAGTCTAAACTCAGCTAAGTATTTGGTGTGCTGTACTGTCTGACCTGACTTTGCCTTTCCAACTTGCTTTCCTATCACAGTTACTCAAACTAATGTGTTCACTGTTCCCCCAGAGGCCTCCATCCCTTTTCTACCTCCGGGTCTCGAATCATTGTTTCCTGAAAAGCACTCCTCTCCTGTCTCAATGCCCCTTCTCAGGACCCTCTTCAAATGCCACTTGTCCCACAAAGCCTTCTCAGTTATTCCAGCTGGACGTAATCTCTTCCTGCTTTGAAGTCTCAGAGCATGGTAACTGAGCTACTTGTCACATTTAACTTCACGGAGGTAGTTAATGGACATGTTTGTGTTTTTTTTTTCCTATTTACTGTAGTCTCTTAAAGGGCAGGTCTAAGATGATTCATCTTTGCATGCCATACTTTGTAAGTAGCACTGGGCAACTGATAATTTCTGGAATGGCTAAGTGAATGCATATGTGAATAATAGGATTCCTGGAGTAACACTCCTATCCATGAGCTGGTCTGGAGGGGGATGGGGAGCTGAGTATGTGATACGTCACCATAGTAAGACTCTGGGAAAGGTGGTACCCCCTTCCCTGATGCTTTTGTCTCCAGATATTATTAGCTCAATTGTACCAAGTCTGTTCATGAGAAAGTTGCTGATGTCTAACATCAGCCTGTTCCAGGCTCAGTACGTGAGTTTGGGAATACAGAAGATACTATGTACCCTCACCTTAGACACCCTTCAGATAGCAGAGTGTTCCAGGATTCTGGCCCCTGTATTGGGTATGTAGGTCCCAACTTACATTCCTGAATGAGGCATTGCTCACTGTGCTGAATCTGTTTCAGACTTAACTAACTAGACCAGTCTTGGTTTTGCTTTGCTTGACTAACCTATGCTCTGGGTGGTTTAGCTAATCCATTTCTGTAGTTCAGCTTATTGTTTAAAATTTTCACTCTGGTTAAATTTTAAACTTGCATTATGTTTAATTTTTAACTTCGTTACAGCTAGCTTCTCTGTGGAGCTCAAGAGAATTGGCAGTGGGAGCTTCCCTAAGACTTTCTGGTGGAACTTTCTAGTCACCTGTCCCATTCCATTATTTTAAACTGTTGAGAAATACTGTGTCATTTTATTCAGGTCAGACAATACTAATATTTGTTTTGGGAGGGCATAGAAAAATTTAAATAGTAGTCAGGTGTCACCATGGTACTGTTTGACGAAAACAAGTCCATTCTTTTTGAAATCTGATTTAATGCCTCCAGGCCCTTTCTCACACTCATGCTCTATTCTGGTCCTCTGTATTCCATCCATTCAATACTTAAAGTTCTCAGGGTTCTCTCTGTGTCACTTTACCAGGTTAATTCCTCTCTCTGATTTGGGACCCAGCTTAGGCCTCTCCCTTTCCACCTCTATCCTTCCCCTTCTGAAATGAGTTACTTGTGTCTTAGTCCATTCCTACAATATTCTGCATGTTCCCATAAGAGAACTTACCAAAGTATGTACATGATAGCTGTTGGTTTACTTGTCTATTTCTTCTAGAAAGCTGAAGCCCCAGGAGATGGGTCTATATCTGATTCCTCTTCTGTATTGAGAAGCTAGCGCAGTGTCTGGTGTATATTAGACATTCAGTAAATGCTTGTTAATTAGACAATTCAATACCCAGCTTTCTAAATTCATCACAAGGATATTAACTTTCCTACTCTTGGGCTTAGGTTGTAAAAATGTGAAATAGTAGGGAATTCATAACATTATTACATAGCTACATATTTTGTAATTATAAATATAACATTATTTAATAATATAAAAACATTACTGGGTAATCAGTGTCCTGTATAAAAACACAGAATTCAGTTCCTGAGCAACTTCAGCCCTACAAGCAATAATGCTACTCGTTGGCACTTAACTATCATAAAAGTAGCTGAACCAGACAATCATGTGTACCCAGGAAAAAAAGTGGCTAAGGGAGGAGCAAAGGATCAAGAAGGGAGTGAGTTAACAAAATGCCACCTAGTTAGTTGCAAACTGGCACAAAGGTGAATGTGGTTCATGAAGCTCGTTGGATTCAGAAGGGCTGAAATAGGAGCAAAGAGCAAGAGGCAATCGACAGTGGAAGCAAGGATTCGTGGGGAACAGGCAGACATGAGCAGGTGAGCACCCAAATGGGGCCCAGCTTCTGTGGGATTGTGGTCTGTCGGTGGGTGACATGGAAGAAGGGAATCCGGAGTGTGAAGCTCTAGGGAGGCTGCCTAGGAGCTATTCCTGTTTACTCTGAGGACAAAGATATACTGAAAAGACCCTGGAAGGAAATGAGAACAGTGACCAACACTAGCTGGCACCAAGGTCTCAAAAGAATTGAAGAGGGGGCTTTGTTGGGGTGAATAGGCGAAAGTGGGCAAGAGATGTTGAGAAGACCAGTTCTGAAAGGAGTGAATTTCAGTACACTGATGTGTATACTCCCCAGTCCGTAGAAAGTACACTTGACTAGCTGCATTATTTCGAGTAGCATATAAAACATAATTGACGCATTTGGAGAAACAGTCCTGCCTTGGAAGTTTGGAATCGTAATCTTCCAATAGGTAGGTAATTAATCTGTTGGAAAGAAGACAGCTATTATATTCTTGTTAAATGGATAGGATCCAGTGCCTGAGTTCTTGGATCACTGTTCATCCTTTCAGAGTATTCATTCAACACCTACTGTGTGCTAGCACTGTTCCAGTGCCAGGAACACATCAGTGTATTAGACAAAAATTCCCACCCGTAGGTAGCTCACAAGAGGATGGCGGGGAGCAGGGAACCAAAAACACAAAAACACTGAAGTAGTAAATTATACAGAAGATGGAAGGTGCTATGGAAAAAAATAAACAGGGAAGGGAGGTGGAAGATGTGTACGTGGCCAGGTGGGTTGCAATTTTAGATCGGGTAGACAGGGAAAGTCTCAAGAAGGTGACATTTGAGCAAAGACTAACAGTGAGCAAGCTTTGCAGGCTGGGGTCACGTGGAAAAGGACGCCATTCTACATACTCTAGATTGTAACCCTTTCTAATACCATTCTTAGCGAATCTTAAAGAAAAATGAGCTTGCAAATGGTGTTAGAAGGTAGGGATTGAAAGCAGCAGGGGTATTGGATGTTTTCATCCTTCGCTTTCTCTGAAATGTTTATTTACCCTGAACACCTGGTATGACTCTGCACTTTTTCACTCCTTGAAAACAGATACCTAGCGTGCATTTTTTCCCCCTTAAAATCTCTTTTGGAAGAAAAACAAACTGTGTGCTTAATGGAAATGAAAGCTGGAGAGGTTTTTCAGAAACCACAATAATAGAGAAGCTTCTATGGAATTAAGTCACAGAGGTAGAGGAGGCTGGTGATCGGAAAGCCCCTACCTGCTCTTCCCAAGGGAGAGAAGGGACCAAGGACTGGATATGGCTTGAGTTCTGGACTAGGCAAGGGTCCATTAATACTCAGAGAATCTGAAAGGGTTGTTTTTGTTTTCAGTTATTTAGATTGATCTACACGACCAGCCTGTTTGCTGTAGAAGAAGAATCAGCGAAAGGGAGTGATTTAAGATGTGAGTATGAAGCTGGCCAATCAGCTGCCCTATTCCAGTGTTGGTTTCCTGGGATAAAGTTTCCTTTGAGACCCTAAAAGATTTTTGGGTTTGTTTTTTTTTTTTTCCCCCTAGCCCAAACCTTTAATCTTAACTATCGTAAAGAAGTCCAGCCCTGAATTGTGTTCAAACTGATAATTCTAACTCTGCCCTTTGGTACCTCAGAACTACTGTAGTTATTTTAAATAGTTTAAACTCCAAATGCAATTTACTTCAATTTACATTATTTTATATAGTATGTCACCTTTGGGAAGAGAGACATTTTGATAAAATGAACCCTAGGAGGTCAAGAGACTTGAGAATGACTGAGAATCCTCAGTCTATACTCCAGATAAACTCAGTTATTCTGTTAGAAATAAAGGGACTGGACAGTGGGACTTTGGAATTAGATCGTGTTTAATCATCTGCTTACATAAGTCCAGAGGTGAAAGCTGGAACAGGACACTCAAACCTGTTTTGATCAAAGTACATAAAGGGAAATTAAGGAAGCCTTAATGTTAGGGGACTGTTATGGCATTCTTTATGAATACCAGGAGAAAATGAAGCCTGGAACACAGACAATATAGCTCATCCAGGAGACATTTTTTCATGTAACCGTACTCTAGGTTTTCAGCATCGTTTGTATCCAACCTGCTATAATAATACACAGATCTAGAATAAAGCTGAGCACTAATGCTAAGATCTTTGTCTTTGCTAAGAGCATATTAAATAATATAGGCAGTAACTTGCCATAAGGGATGCTTTTGGAATCAGAAAAAGAATGGTTGGCAAGAGTGAAGACTGGTTTCTAATCAAGATTTCACCATTGACCTGCTTTATGACTTTCAGCAAGTCATTGAACCTCTCTGGCTTAATTTGCCCATCTGCCTTAAGAGTTTTTTGGGGTTTTTGTTGTTATTGTTGTTTTGTTATGTTTGTTTTTGTTTTTGTTTAGAGAGGGATTGCACAGAGGGAGAGAGAATTCCAAGCAGACTCCACGCCAGATGGGGGGGCCTGATGCCAGGCCCAATCTCACAACCCTGAGATCACGACCTGACCCTGAATTAGAGTCAGACACTTAACCGACTGAGCCAGCCAGACGCTCCCGTCTGCTTTAAGTTCTTACTAAGATAACATGGCCTGAAACCTGTGAAGGATGTTTTTTAAAACCATAATGGTCCGGGAGCCTAGCTGGCTCAGTTGGAGGAGCATGCAACTCTTGATCTGTGGGTTGTGAGTTCAAGCCCCACGTTGGGTGTAGAGATTACTTAAATAAACAAACAAAAAAACAGCCCACAATGGTCTATTTAAGTGTTTTTAAATTAAGCTGATTTCCCTAAAACGTGATTGTATGTACAAGCCACTGGCAATATCTTTGGTCACCCGTTAAGGTAGTGGTCCAGTAGCCTGAGTTTTGAAGGCTGTAGACACCCCGATGCTAGTGACTTGATAACTTTGTAACTTTATGACTTTAATTCAGAAATTGAAACATCTTAAATCAATCAAAAAAGACAAAAGAGAGGGAAAGGAGGAGGGAGAGAGGGTTAGTGTATGATCTAAAGACAAAATTGCCAAAATGGAAAAGAAGACAATTAGACTCAACGATAAGAGCAGGGTGGCAGAGAAAGCCTTGCGTGTGAGAGATCCACCCTACACCTGAAAGCAGAGAATGGGGAAATAGAGTTTAAATCCCATTTTCCTTTTGCAACAAGATACTCTTCAGAAACAGGTGCTAAGGAGCCTATGTTACCCTCGTCTAGCTTGTTATGCTGGTTTGGAAAAATAGAGAAGGAGCACCTTGGGGGAAGGGGTGGGATTTCTATAGTGGGTGTTTCTTCCTTTACAAGTATAAACAAAAGACCAGTTGGTCTAACCACGCATTTCTTTGTCCTATAAGCCGCTGTAGGTGTATGAACAGCGCTGCTGCTGCATCAAAAGCCTAGACTCACCACATCTTGGGAAGAGAATGGCCACTACCTGGGGGGCAGCCTTTTTCATGCTGGTGGCATCCTGTGTTTGCAGCACTGTCTTCCACAGAGACCAGCAGACTTGGTTTGAGGGTGTCTTCCTGTCTTCCATGTGCCCCATCAACATCAGTGCCAGCACATTGTATGGAATTATGTTTGATGCAGGGAGCACTGGAACACGAATTCACGTTTACACCTTTGTGCAGAAAATACCAGGTAAGTGTAACTGGTACCCTCACCAGTGCCTATTAATCCACACTTCAGCCTCTTCTTCCAGAAACAAATGTGCTGAGAGTATGCGATATGAATTATGGTAACTTACAGCTACTGAGTGTCTTTCTTCAGAGAAGATTTGGGGCTATAATTGAACATATGGTTTAATTCAGTGTGAAATTAGATCTGGGTTGCCTGTAGCCTGAAACCCATATGTCCAAGAAGTACAGCTGTAATTTGTCCTTTTCTCTAAAGGTGGTTGATGCCCCAGGGTCCAGAATATTGAGAATATTGGAAGTGGTCATGAGAGAGGATCACTACCATCCTTGGAGAAGGAGATAAGGGGACCTAGAAGATGAGCTTTTTCTGAATTTCCGGTGTTCTCAAGTTACTTGTAGAGACTAGGGGCAGCAGTAGGAGCTAGGTGTCCACGCTGAGAAATGCCAGAGGGGCTCTCAAGGATTGCCTGTCACCTTCTATCCCCCTACCCAATACTCCTGCAAGCTACCCCTCACAGATGGGATTACTTGGGATGGCTTGGAGGAATAGCAGCTTAATTGAGCCCTTGATACAGGGCCCACTATCAAAAGCAGCCCCATTTTTGGTAACCAACCATCTCTCTTCTGTTTTGTTCCATGGACAAAATAGGACAGCTTCCAATTCTGGAAGGGGAAATTTTTGAATCTGTGAAGCCAGGACTTTCTGCTTTTGTAGATGAACCTAAGCAGGTGAGGTTTTTTTTTTTTCAATTAGATATTTAGATTCTTAATGCTTTGAGAACTTGACCACACCACTGCTGTTAAATGTCTCCTGCTGTTCACCGCTGACATTGCGGCCATGTGTAAGATCAGTTTTCTGCCCTCGGCTATACTGGATAGCAGGAATTATACACCCCAAGCTCTCTAGGGCTTGGGCAGAAGGAAGCTAGAATAGATTGTGGACATGCAGGGATGACACCATCTTTTAAGAGATTGCTCCCTTTGTGTTTAACGTTTAAGATTTTGAGTGGAAGCCATCAACTGCATGGATTAATGTAGATGCAGAAAATAGACATGGAGTTCTATAGAGTGTGGGATATAAACATGGACGTTGAGTCAACGTCGACCCAGTGAACTTCGTTTCGAAGTACCCTGATCTAGGACAGACAGTGCATGCTTATACTCTAGAAATTAGGCGAGAACTCATGAAAACAAAAGTCTTTGGTATTAGAGGATAAATGGAGAATTCTGTCGTGACTGTATTTCACAATTGAGCACCCATAATGTGCTACACCCAGTGTGTCAGAGGCCACACTGAAATAGAATAAGGCAGAATATTGAACTTTGGTAGCAAATGTAAAGGTATTGTTCCGTGTTACAAGCATAATCATTAACCAAAGGAAAACCTTATATTAAAAATAGCTTGGGGGAGAAAATGTCTTGGGGCGCCTGGCTGGCTCAGCCGGTAGAACATGCAACTCTTGATCTCAGGGTTGTGGGTTCAAGCCCCACGTTGTGTGTAAAGATTACCTAAAAGTATAATCTGAGGGCGCGCCTGGGTGGCACAGCGGTTAAGCGTCTGCCTTCGGCTCAGGGCGTGATCCCGGCGTTATGGGATCGAGCCCCACATCAGGCTCCTCCACTATGAGCCTGCTTCTTCCTCTCCCACTCCCCCTGCTTCTGTTCCCTCTCTCGCGGCTGTCTCTATCTCTGTTAAATAAATAAATAAAATCTTTAAATTCCATATTGTGAAGAATATTCATAGGTGGGATCCCATTATAACAAAAATCACAGTTGGAGCGTCTGGGTGGCTCAGTGGGTTGAGAGTCCAACTCTTGGTTTTGGCTCAGGTCATGATCTCGGGTCATAGGATCGAGCCCTGAGTGGGCTCTGTGCCTGCTGCTCGAGATTCTTTGCCTCCTTTGCCCTCCCCTTAACCCCTCCCCACATGTGCATGTTCTCTCAAGTAAATCAATAAAATCTTTTTAAAAATCACAGCAAAAATGATTCTGTATATAAGGTGTGCTAATTCAGAGCTCAAAATCCATTTTCCTTGGACTGTCAGCACAGAGGGCTGTCCAAGGACAAGCTGCCTAGCGTGTGTGCATGAGAATCTGAATCCTGGTTCCTCATTCATTCATTAATTTATTCAGCATATGAGTGCTTACTGTGTACTGGGCACTGGTGACGCCTCGCGCCGTGCACACAGAGCAAAAGTGACAGTCAGTCTGTGTCCTGGTAGAGCTCGCATTCTGGCTGCAAGTGAACAGAAAGGAAACAACTCACTACAGAGTATGTCAGGTCCTGTAGATGACATGGAGAAAGAAAAGCAGGGGAAGTCAGCTGGGAATGCAGGTGGTGGTTATCGGGTTCTGCTTTAAATAGGTTGGCCAGGGAAGACCTCATTGATGAGATGGATTTGATCAGAGACCTGAGAGGAATGAAGAAGCAAGCTATATAAGACATTTCTAGGAAGAATATTCCACGCTAAAGAAATAGCAGGTACAAAGGCCTAAAGCATGGAGTGGCTTGGTATGTTCAAAGAATAGCATCCAGGAGGTCGGTGTGGCTGGATGAGTGATGGAAGAGGAGTGATGAGGTCAGAGAGAGAGAGGGGTTTATCATGTAGGGCCTTAAAGGCAAGTGTAAAGACTTTGGCTTTTTCTCTAAGAAGGAAATCACTGGAGGGGCTTGGGCTGAGAGGCAGGATCTGACATCTGTTTTCAAAGCACCACTCCTGGACATTTAGAGGAGATTGTGTTGCGGTTGCTAGTAATTATAATCTAGAGGCAGCGTGTTGTCAGATTAGATGCTCACTCAGGGAAACAGTGGATTTAAAATAACGGTTTTTTATTTCATAAATTGAGTATGTACTGTGTACGGTGCATGTAGGTGCTGGGGATGCAAATAGGAACCTGGCGTGTTCGGTCCCTACAGAGATCATAAAACCATAGCACAGCAGCTACCCCAGCATTTGTGCGGCGAGTCCACACGCCGTGCCTCGTCTAACGCAGTCCGCAGTTCTGTAGTGGTACGAGGCGTAGCTCCCTCATAAATGTGTAGGGAGGAAACCAAGCCCTATGTTAAGCCACAGGGCTAGGAAGCGAGTCTTCTAATTCCACATCCAGTGTTTTCTTCACTATACCCAACTTCCTGGCCTAAAAGCTTATTCATGAGACACAAAATAACAGTCAATTAAAATGGCCATGCTGTAACAATCATTTTTGTTATTAATCAAAATTAAATGGATTTTCCTTCAAAGAAGCCTACTTCTCTGGGTTTCTTCTACAGAGCAGAGAGTGGTTGGAGCCCTCTGCTGCCTCACTCTTAATAACCCCCAGAGCATGTTGAGAGAAGAGACAAGTGCCCATGAATGACTGTTCCCTGGATGAGTAGGTCATCTATTTTGAAGGGTGCCGAGACTGTTCAAGAACTCTTAGAGGTGGCAAAAGACTCAATCCCCCGAAGTCACTGGAAAAGAACCCCAGTGGTCCTGAAGGCGACAGCGGGACTGCGCTTACTGCCAGAACAGAAAGCTGAGGCTCTGCTCTTCGAGGTAATTTTTGAAGTCCTTTGCATCTTGGATGATTCTTTCCCCTATGTGAATACTTTCTTTGTGGGTTTTTAGCTCTCTGGTGTGTGACTGCTCCCTTTAGCGTTCCACCCCACCGTTGCTAAAGCCCTGGGTAACTGGGCTCTTATTGTAGCTACTTATTTACATTTGTAAACGTTACTCTTGAATTTATATGGCTTTTCCGAAAGAAGTTTAAAGCACTTTCTGTCCGTGATATCTTGATTCTCCTAACTTGTTAAAGCAGAAGCAAAGAAATTACGTTGAGCTCACTTTACTGAGGTAGAAGTTAAAATGTGTACATTTTAAGTGTACGGTTAAATGAATTTTGACAAATACAGAAGGTTCCTGGTACCCCTTTGCAGCCAGTTTCCCCCTCCCCTGAAGTCAGGCAACCACTGATCTGCTCTCTACCATTGAAGATTAATTTTACTTGTTCTTACGTTTCATATAAATGTAATTACACAGTTTATGGTCTTTTTCTTTATGTTGGACTTTTTTTCTCTCAGCCTAAAGTTTTTTTAATTAAATTTTTTATTTTAATCCCAGTATAGTTAACATACAGAGTTATACTAGTTTCAGGTGTACAAGATAGTGATTCAGCAATTCTGAACATTACTCAGTGCTCATCCATGATAAGTGCACTCTTAATCCCCGTCACCTGTTTCACCCATGCCCCCTCCCCTCCCCTCTGGTAACCATCAGTTTGTTCTCTGTAGTTAAGAGTCTATTTTTTTGTTTGTCTCTTGGTTGGTTTGTTTTATTTCTTAAATTCCACATAGGAGTGAGATCGTTTGGTATGTCTTTCTCTGACTTATTATGCTTAGCATTATACTCTCCAACTCCATCCACGTTGCAAATGGCAAGATTTCATTCTTTATGGCTGAGTAATATTCCATCATTTGTTCCCGTTTATGTGTACCACATCTTCTTTATCCATTCATCTGTCGAAGGACACTTGGGCTACTTCCATAGTTTGGCTATTGTAGACAATGCTGCAATAAACATAGGGGTGTATGTATCCCTTTGAATCAGTGTTTTTTGTATTTTGGGGGTAAATACCCAATAGTGCAATTACTGGATTGTAGGGTAGTTCTATTTTTAACTTTATGGGGAACCCCCTACTGTCTCCACAGTGGCTGCACCAGTTTGCATTCCTACCAACAGTGCATGAGGGTTCCCCCTCTTTTTTTAACATCCTCCCCAACACTTACTGTTTCTTGTGTTTTTGATTTTAGCTATTTTGACAGGTACAAGATGCTGTCTCATTGTAGTTTTGATTTGCATTTCCTCGATGACGAGCGTTGTTGAGCATCTTGTCATGTGTCTGTTGGCCATTTGTATGTCCATTTCAACTTCCTGTTCAGATAAAAAATTTAAGTAGCGGGGTGCCTGGGTGGCTCAGTCAATTCGATGGCTGCTTTCGGCCCAGGTCATGATCTCAGGGTCCTGGGATTGGGCCCCACATCAGGCTCCCTGCTCGCCAGGGAGCCTGCTTCTCCCTCTCCCTCTGCCTCTCCCCCTGCTTGTGTGCTCTCTCTCTCTGTCTCTGTCAAATGAATAAATAAAATCTTCAAAAAAAATTTAAGTAGAAAGCTTTTTTAAACTCAAAATTTTTAACATTACTGAACACTTACTTTGCAAAAAACATGTAAACTAGTAAGATTTAAATTCCATATTGTGAAGAATATTCATAGGTGGGATCCCATTATAACAAAAATCACAGTTGGAGCGTCTGGGTGGCTCAGTGGGTTGAGAGTCCAACTCTTGGTTTTGGCTCAGGTCATGATCTCGGGGTCATAGGATCGAGCCCTGAGTGGGCTCTGTGCTCAGCTGCTCGAGATTCTTTGCCTCTCCTTTGCCCTCCCCTTAACCCCTCCCCACATGTGCATGTTCTCTCTCAAGTAAATCAATAAAATCTTTTTTAAAAATCACAGCAAAAAATGATTCTGTATATAAGTGTGCTAATTCAGAGCTCAAAATCCATTTTCCTTGGACTGTCAGCACAGAGGGCTGTCCAAGGACAAGCTGCCTAGCGTGTGTGCATGAGAATCTGAATCCTGGTTCCTCATTCATTCATTAATTTATTCAGCATATGAGTGCTTACTGTGTACTGGGCACTGGTGACGTTCCCCCGGCGCCGTGCTACACAGAGCAAAAAGTGACAGTCAGTCTGTGTCCTGGTAGAGCTCGCATTCTGGCTGCAAGTGAACAGAAAGGAAACAACTCACTACAGAGTATGTCAGGTCCTGTAGATGACATGGAGAAAGAAAAGCAGGGGAAGTCAGCTGGGGAATGCAGGTGGTGGTATGCGGGGTTCTGCTTTAAATAGGTTGGCCAGGGAAGACCTCATTGATGAGATGGATTTGATCAGAGACCTGAGAGGAATGAAGAAGCAAGCTATATAAGACATTTCTAGGAAGAATATTCCACGCTAAAGAAATAGCAGGTACAAAGGCCTAAAGCATGGAGTGTGCTTGGTATGTTCAAAGAATAGCATCCAGGAGGTCGGTGTGGCTGGATGAGTGATGGAAGAGGAGTAGATGAGGTCAGAGAGAGGAGAGGGGTTTATCATGTAGGGCCTTAAAGGCAAGTGTAAAGACTTTGGCTTTTTCTCTAAGAAGGAAATCACTGGAGGGGCTTGGGCTGAGAGGCAGGATCTGACATCTGTTTTCAAAGCACCACTCCCGGGGCGCCTGGGTAGCGCAGACGTTAAGCATCTGCCTTCGGCTCAGGGCATGATTCCGGTGTTCCGGGATCGAGTCCCACATCAGGCTCCTCCGCTGGGAGCCTGCTTCTTCCTCTCCAACTCCCCTGCTTGTGTTCCCTCTCTCGCTGGTTGTCTCTCTGTCACATAAATAAATAAAATCTTTTTTAAAAAAATAAAAAATAAAAGCACCACTCTGGGGGTGCCTGGGTGGCTCAGTTGGTTAGGTGTCCAACTCTTAGGTCTTGATCT
Source organism: Ursus maritimus (assembly GCF_017311325.1). Lineage (NCBI taxonomy): Eukaryota > Metazoa > Chordata > Mammalia > Carnivora > Ursidae > Ursus > Ursus maritimus. Next base: position 26,276,932 of record NW_024425008.1, read on the forward strand.
CAGGGTTGTGAGTTCAAGACCTGCGTTGGGCTCCTCGCTGGGTGTGGAGCCTACTTAACTAAGTAAGAAAAGGGGCAGGCGCCTGGATGGCTCAGTCGGTTACGCATCCAACCTCACGGCTCAGGTCATGATCTCAGGGTCGTGGTGTTGAGCTGGCTTTGGGCTCTGTGTTCAGTGGGGAGTCAGCTTGAGATTGTCTCTCTTTCCCCCTCCCCTCCAACACATGGTCACACTCTCTCTCTAAAATAAATAAAAATCTTAAAAAAAAAAAAAAAAGAAGCACCACTCTGGCCACTGTAATAAGAATAAACTGTGGACAGGGGAGAAGAGTGGAGAGGGCAAGAGCAGAAACTCTCTGTGTTCTTCCCTGTTCTCTTATCTATCTCTTTAAAAGCTTATTTATAGATCACTAAACTAGCTTTTCCTAGATGAAACAGGGTCCAGAGGTCATCACATGAAGTATTTCATCCTATCAAGAATGAGAACAGCTAGCAGACCAGAGTTCCTTCTATTCCTATTTGTTCTTCCCCCTGCCTCGTGATAATCATATAAAAAAATAAGACATAACACCCGTGTCATTGACCTATATTTATGGAGAGTCAAGTGTGTGTGAGATGTTCATTCCCATCTCCTGAAATAGGATAAATAAATCTAGATCTGGGGTCTCTGTGGACTCTTGAGGACTTAGCCATGTGCCAGAATCTGACAGGGGCTGACAGCAGAGTACCCCAGCCTGTGGACATGAGCCCCCTTTATGAGCAGGGGCAAAGACCTGAAGAATTTGGTGCGAGAGTAGAAGAAATGTTTCTGTCGCCTCAGGAGCTGCCCAGGCCCAACTGTTCTCTACCGTTTATCTTGTCATCTAAGAAATGAAGTGGGAAAGGGTCCTCCTAAGCTTGCTTCGTGCCCAGGCAGGATTAATAAGGTGTTTAAAAAAAATTTTCAGGATCCTGATTTGAGCTGGAAGGGGTCAATTGTATGCCCTTTCCTAGGTTCAGTTCACCTATAAATTTTGATAGGTTGAGATTTATTTTAAAGTCAGAGGAATCCCTGTGTTTTTTGTTTTTACAAGAAACCAGTAATGGCTTGTGTAGTTCCTTCTCTAGTTTTTTACAGAAAAGGAATGTTTTGCCAGAAGTTCATCAGGGAAATGGAGAGTGTAGTTTTCTAAGCCTTAATAAAATAGAGCCGAAATACGGAAATCTTCTTTATTGCCTTAAGGAATCCAGGCTTTTTCCCTTTTTCTCTAGGTAAGAGAAATCTTCAAGAAGTCACCTTTCCTGGTACCAGATGACAGTGTTGGCATCATGGACGGATCCTATGAAGGTGGGAGAAGTGTTAATACATGTTCTGGGGGAGAGGGCCAGGATTAATAAAAGATTTGATTCAAAGAACTGGAAACAGGGATGGGGTGCTGAAGTAGAAGGAACTAAATAAGGAGAAACAAGCAAAGAGAAATGCGCTAAGAGGAAATGGAAGGACAAGGAGAAGGAAAATGTGTGTTTTAGACACAACATTTAGAGAACAGAAATGAGGTTAAGGAAGATGGGGGAAATGCTCTGAGATGTGATCGCTCTTCTTCTCTCTTTCAGGCATCTTAGCTTGGGTTACTGTGAATTTTCTGACAGGTAATACATTCTCAAGTTTGTTCTGAGGCGTTAACTGGGTTTCACACGGGGTCGAAGAGTAAATATCCCTTTTTGCTTGTATTGTGTTTAAAAAAAAAAAAAAGGAAAAGGTAAGTTAATGCTTATAAGCTGTCTTCAAGGCCTCGGCTGCCACAAGAGTCCTTGTAGGTCAGCACTGGCGTACAGGCTTCGGAGCCAGGGAGCTGTGGAGTGCTTCCGGAACACCTGCAGTGTACAACAGAGCAGGAGAGAGATTGCAGACAGCAGTGTTGGGCTGTCCCAGAAGCAGAAGGTATTCAGAGCTGGCTCTCATTCACAGGTCAGCTGCATGGCCACAGCCAGAAGACTGTGGGGACCCTGGACCTGGGGGGGGCCTCCACCCAAATCACGTTCCTACCCCAGTTTGAGGTGAGTTATTTACACGAAGGCCTGGTTAGCAGCCCACTTGGCAGGCGTATCATGGCGCTACGAACGTGGTGCTCCGTTTGCGGACGGCAGCTCCACCACAGATAGGTTGAGTGGAGTCATTAATGACTGGGTATGCCTCCCCTTGCCCCCTCACTGTGCAGAGTCCCTTTGGTCCCTCCAGCCTTGTGAGATCAGCAGCTTAGTCTGTCTCTTTCATCTCTGATTTCTGGGGGAAGGACAGGGATGGTGGTGGTAACACCTTCAGACCATTGCAGATCCTGAATAGTCTTTTTGCTTTTTCTGATTTGCAGAAAACCCTGGAACAAACCCCTAGGGGCTACCTCACTTCATTTGAGATGTTTAACAGCACTTATAAGCTCTATACACACAGGTGAGGAGGGGGACAGGGAGGAATAATATTTCATGTTATATGATTCTCCTAACCTTTCAAAGCATTTTCACATCTGTTATTGTATCTTACTAGCCTTACAAAAGTCTCTGCCAACCCCCAGAGGTCTGGTAACTGAAACCAGAGCCATTTACCGAAGCCTAAGGACCCAAGAGTTTTTCCATTCTTGGCCTCAAAAGTATAGAACTTAAAGAGTCAAAAGTTTTCTCTAGAGTGGGGTGCCTGGGTGGCTCAGTCGGTTAAGCATCTGCCTTTGCTCAGTGCATGATCTCAGGGTCCTGGGATCGAGTCCCAAGCAGGCTCCCTGCTCAGCAGGAAGTCTGGTTCTTCCTCTCCCTCTATTGCTCCTGCCCACTCGTTCTCTCTCTCTCTCTTGCCCCCTCTCTCTCCCCCCATCTCTCTTTCTTCCCCAAATAAATAAATAAATAAACAAACTTAAAAAGTTTTCTCTAGAGAGAGGACACTTGGAGAGTCTTCAGCCAGAGATCTCTGCCAACTCTTGAGTTTGCTTTCAGATATTCAGAATCCATCCTTGGATTAGATCACAGTGGGGCTGGAAGCTAAAGTAATGAGAGCTTTTCTGGGTATGGTTCCCAAGGTGGGACCCTAGGAAGTGTCACTGTCTCTGGCCTTTAAATCATAGGCATGGAAAGTTCTGGATGGCCTTGATCTGAACAGTGCAGAAATTACCACTTGTCCACACAAGATGAAGAGGTCACAGAGAACAAGGTTTTCCTCCCTCCAGAGGGAGACAGAGAAACCCTACTGCATTTGAAAGAGATAGTTTTAGGCTGGAGAACTTCAGGACCAGCATGAAATTAGTCAATCCTGTATTTTACAGTTACTTGGGATTTGGATTGAAAGCTGCAAGACTAGCAACCCTGGGAGCCCTGGAAACAGAAGGTTCGTCTGGGTACCTGTGCTGGGTGGGGTACGGTGAGAGTGACACCAATACTCAGCTGCTTTTCCCTTCCTTGACAGTGATTCTTGGAAGAAAGGGTTATGCTGATTTAGGAAGCATGTGTTGTATAATGGATACGATAACAGCAAATTCTTCTTCTCCTTTGTCGGTTCCATTGTTTCCGTATACATTATTAGCCATTTCTAGAAAGAAGTCTATATATAGGGGGAACACCTGTGACCAGGAGGCTGCATTGTGCAGAAATTCAAAGCTCCAAGAGTGAATTGGGCAGAAGTTTGCTGAAGCCCTTAGTTGTCCGTGGGAGGTGCAGGAAGCAGCATCAGTCCGCTTGCAAGGTGCAGTGACTGAGCAACTTCATTCATCTCTTCAAAGGCGGTAGAGCAGTTCAGAGCTCAGCTTTTGGGGTCAGGCCTGGGTTCAGTCCCGCTTTGTGATTTGGGGCAAGTTAGGTAGCCTTTCTGTGCCCCTTTCCTTACCTTATATGAGATTTTGCATTTAATACACTTTGTGCCTGGCTCACAGTAAACTCTTCTTGTGATGATGATTGTATAGCATTTAAGAGTTTACAGAACATCTTTAAATGTATTTCATTTAAGCCTCGCAACAGCCAGTGAGAAAAGTAGAACAGTATTTTTTCCCTTTTTTTTAGGCAGGAGAGAACTTATTCCGTTGTAGGTTTTGGGTTTCTTTGAGATGTGATGAAAGCCACGGACCCCTCTGCCAAATGCACAGATGCACAAAAATTTATCTGTAGTTTCAGAGGTTCTCCAACCCCACAGAGCCCATCTGTGAACCCTGAGATAAGAATTCCTGTTGTATGGGGCGCCTGGGTGGCTCAGTCGTTGGGCGTCTGCCTTCGGCTCAGGGCGTGATCCCGGGGTTCTGGGATCGAGCCCCACATCAGGCTCCTCTGCTATGAGCCTGCTTCTTCCTCTCCCACTCCCCCTGCTTGTGTTCCCTCTCTCACTGGCTGTCTCTCTCTCTCTCTCTCTCTGTCAAATAAATAAATAAATAAATGATCTAAAAAAAAAAAAAAAGAATTCCTGTTGTAGGATGAAGTCATGGAACTACCTACTTTTTGGTAATTCCTTTCAACTTGACTGGCTTCTTGCGTGCGTGTGTGCGTGCGTGTGTGTATGCATGCGTTTGTCTCTCACTCTCTCGCACGCCCTCTCTCACATCCTTGCCTCTTACTCTGTGGTCTGGCTTCTTTCAGGGATTGATGGACACACTTTCCGAAGTGCCTGTCTACCGAGATGGTTGGAAGCGGAGTGGATCTTTGGGGGTGTGAAGTACCAGTATGGTGGCAACAAAGAAGGCAAGTGATGTTTTTTCACGGGTTGAAATTACCTTTACAATAGAAGTCTGGAAAAGTTCCCTGGGAAAAGCACCAACTCAAGAGAAGCTTGTCTTTTGCAGGGACTCATTCTAAGTAGATCTTGGTATGCGTAAAGGAATAATGTGAAATGACAGTGAACAAGGCAACTATTCCTCTGTCCTGCTCTTTCCCTGCCTAAGTGTTGTGTGGTGTGTATGGGTCCATTAGAAACCTGTTCTTAACCTGGGTCTAATGCTTTAAGGGTGTCTGCCCTCCGCAAGGAGCAACTCTATCTAAAAACTCTAGGTTCAGTTAATGTTTAGCTTTTTAGATTATAGTAACATTTGAAACTGAGACATTAGAAAGAATAATTCATCTTAGGCATTATAAAAAGCAAAGACCTTAAAATCAAGGAAAAATCTCAATGTTTCCAGTGAAGGAAGTGGTGAGACTTCTGGGTGCTTCTTTTAAATACCATGGGACATAGGCTAGGCAGCAGCTTGAGGTTGGATATGACTGTTTTTGGTGAACACAGGTTAGGGAGGGAGGCTGCCATGGGGAAGCCGGTGCCTTTCCTCCAGAGCGACAGGGCTGTGGAAGTTTGTTCATCTGTGTCAGCCCTTTGGCCTGAGCCTCAGCTTTCTGCTTGCCTTGACCCTCCTGCTGTTTCTTTGTTGGCATCGGCAGCTTACCTCAGCGAGCTCACATTTTTCTCACCCGTGCCCTGGCAGGGGAGGTGGGCTTCGAGCCCTGCTACGCTGAGGTGCTGCGCGTGGTCCAAGGGAAACTTCACCAGCCCGACGAGGTCCGGAAGAGTTCCTTCTATGCTTTCTCTTACTATTATGATCGTGCTGCTGACACGGACATGATTGGTAGGTTTATTTCAGGTATCAGCCCGGGGAGGAAACCGGGCAGAGCTGTCCTGGGGATGGGCAAGGGAGAAAAGGAGCATTTGAAATGCTTTGTCATAAGTGGTCGCACTACTCTTCTCCCGTGCTGGCTGCTGAATGACATTAGTTGCTGCAGTGGAAGGGTGAACATGATTTAGAATCTTTTGCTAGAAAGTGGCATAAACAGATACATATGAGTCTATATTTTTTACATTTTTATTGAAGTATAATATAAAATAAAATATGAATAAAGTGTACAACTTACTTAGTTTTGACATAGGTGTATACCCATTAAGCCATCACCGAATTCAAAATAATATGTCCATTACCCCAAGAAATTTCTTCCTCCCCATTGATAACTTTTACTTCCTTATCACAGTAGTAATGCTTTTTGTTAGCTCTGCGAATGTATGTATGTGATCTGTGATGGCCTGAGATATGAGTTAATATTCTGTTTTTTTACTGGTCAGTTTTTTTATTGTGGTTAAATATACATAGAATAATTATTAGTAAAATAGACTACCTAGATTATATCTGATGGCTGTGTCACGTTTGTTTAGCCCATTCTGTAATGTTAGAAGTTTTACTTCTGGTTTTTCATTATAATAACCATCAGTAGGTTGAATTTCCTTGTTTACTTGAAGGCTTTTTGACATTAGCTACTGTTTCGTTGTAGATTATGAAACGGGGGGTGTTTTAAAAGTTGAAGATTTTGAAAGAAAAGCAAGGGAAGGTAAGTGCCAGTGGAGGCCCGTGAAGGTGAGTCCGTGCGGCTGTGCCTGCCGACGCCGGTGACCTGAAAGTGGCGCAAACCACCGCAGTCAGCGGAAAGCCGCTCAGAAGCCTGGTTTTCTGTGTTTGCCCAGAATTAAAAGCATTAAGTGACACAGAAATCCATGGGATACAGAAGGCTTTGGGGAGATGGTGAAAACCTTTCTTCTTTCTACATTTCTTTCTTTCTTCCTTTTTTTTTTTCCTATTATTGAAGTATAATTGACATACAGTGTTCTATCAGTTTCAGGTGCACAACGTAGAGATTCGACTATTCTATACATACCCAGTGTTCACCAAGATACTATGGCCACTGTCTGTCTCCATAAACATTATTACAGTATCACCGACTAGTCCCTATGGTGTACTTTTCATCTCTGTGACTTACTCATTTTAGAGCTGGGAGTTCGTACATCTTAATCTCCTTCACCTATTTTTCCCATCCCCCTACCCGTCTCCTCTCTGGCAACCATCAGTTGTTCTATTTAAGAGTCTGGTTTTTTCTTTGTTCATTTGTTTTGGTTTTTTTTTGGGGGGGGGGGTTCCACGTATACGTGAAATCACATGGTAGTTGCCTCTCTGATATACTGAACTTCACACCTTCTAGATCCATCCACATCATAACAAGTGACAAGATACCATTCTTTTTTATGGCTAAGTAGTATTCCTGTGTGTGTGTGTGTATTATGTATACACATATATATAGAAGAAGATGTGGGGGGTGTGTATGCATACATGGTATATACCCGCGCACATCACGTCTTCTTTATCCATTCGTCTATCAGTGGACACTTGGGCTGCTTCCATAATTTGGCTATTATAAATAAACACAGGGGTGATTCTATGTTTTTCAATTAGTGTTTTCATTTTCTTGGGGTAAATAGGCAGTAGTAGAATTATGGGATCATATCGTATTTCTATTTTTAATTTTTTGAGGAATCTTTATACTGTTATCTACAGTTTCTGCACCAATTTGCTTGGGGTTCCCTTTACTCCACATCCTTACCAACACTTGTTATTTCTTTTCTTTTTGATATTAGACACTCTGGTGGGAGGTGATACCTTATTGTGGTTTTGATTCGCATTCCCCTGATGATGAATGATGTTGAGTATCTTTTCATGTGTCTGTTGGCCACTGTATGTTTTCCTTGGAAAAATGTCTGTTAAGGTCCTTTGCCCATTTTTTCCCCAAATACTTTAGTAAAGATTTATTTCCTGCAGTGGATAATATAAGCAAATTATACTTTTTTGTACAATTCACATATTGCATGAAATATTAAAACATAAATCTTATTTTTTTTATTATTTTTTAGGGAGGGTGGGAGGGAGAGTGGAGGGAGGGGCACAGGAAGAGGGAGAGAGAGGATCTTAAGGAGGCTCCATGCCCAGTGCAGAGCCCAATGTAGGGCCCTGTCTCACAACCCTGAGATCATGACCTGAGCCGAAATCAAGAGTTGGATGCCTCACTGACTGAGCCACCCAGGTGCCTCTAAAACAAATTTTCAGCATTTGAAAATTAATATATGGAAGTATGAATACATGTGTATAAAATTAGATTTTTTTTTTAAGGTTTTATTTGGGGCAACCCTTTCGGGACTCCTTTCACTCTAGAGAGTTTTTTTCTTTCCTTTATGTTCTCACCTTCACTTAATAAACTTCCACTTCACTTCAAAAAAAAAGATTTATTTGAGAGAGAGACTTGGGGGGGTGGGGGGAGAGCACAAGCAGGGGAAGCTGCAGGCAGAGGCAGAAGCAGACTCTCTCCACTGAGCAAGGAGCCTGATGCGGGGCTCGATCCCAGGACCCCGGGATCATGACCTGAGCCGAAAGCAGATGCTTAACTGACTGAGCCACCCAGTCGTCCCTAAAATTAGATTATTCTTTAGACAAGTTTCAAGATTGAGAATGCATTAAAAATGATGGTAGAGGTTGATGGTTGACAAAAATAAAACTTGTATATGGGAAACGACATTGTCTGTGAAGTTTGTGGGTGGAATAATAAACTTGGAGACATTATTTGCAGCATATAAAATAGGTGAAGCTAACACTAGCATATAAAATGGTCCTAAAAGTGATTAACATTTTATATAAAAAATTAATGTCTAAATATTAGATCATCACTAAAGAAAAATAAGTTGTGTCAGTTTTCTGTTGCTGTGATAAGTTACCATAAATGTAGTGCCTTCGCCCATTTTTTGAATAGAATTGTTTTTTCTTTGGTGTTGAGTTGTAGAAGTTCTTTCTGTATTTTGGATATCAACCCCTTACCGGACATACCATTTGCAAACATCTCTTCCCATTCAGTAGGTTGCCCTTTTGTTTTTGTTGGTGGTTTCCTTTGTTGTACAAAAGCTTTTAATCTTGATGTAGTCCCAGTAGTTTATTTTTGCTTTTGTTTCCCTTGCCTGGGGAGATCTGTCCATAAATATGTTGCTAAGGCAGATGTCCAAGAGATTACTGCCTGTTTTCTTTTAGGAGTTTTATAGTTTCAGGTCTCACATTTAGGTATTTAATCTGTTTTGAGTTTATTTTTATGTATGGTGTCCTTCCTTTTTTAAAAAAAAAGATTGAGATAGTGTTATCAGTGTTAATGAAACACTGAGCACCACAATATATGGGAAGTAGCCACAGAGGCTTGCTGGAGAGAGTCCATGGAAATACAGATAAATGACCTTATCCATTGGCCCCAAAGTGGGGCTAACTGGTATTTCCCTGTCTTCCGGGTCTCAGCATTAATAATACATAGGGACTTAGTTGAATTAAGCCCCAACAATAGGTTATAGAAATTTAGCAAATAAACTAGGATCCCAGGTCCATTTGAGAGGGTGACATGGGACATCCGAAATGTGCAAGAGGCTGTGGTCTTGCGGGGGCTGTCAGCGCACACAGTTCTAGTCTTCACAACTCTCAGGCATCAACCACATGGAGAATTCTGCTTTGCTTATCCTAAGTCTATATTTAGAAAAATTGTACACCTGCCAGTTGGCTGCAAACTTGAATTGCACTCTTCACTCTCCCTTTCAGTGTGCGATAACTTGGAAAAGTTCACCTCAGGCAGCCCTTTCCTGTGCATGGATCTCAGTTACATCACAGCCCTGTTGAAGGATGGCTTCGGCTTTGCAGACAGTACTGTCTTACAGGTAAGAGAGAATCACAGAACAGTCCGCTTTTTTGGCAGTTAGGAAAAGCACTTGTGTGGTAATCAGAGTGGCTGCAGGTGGAATTGTGAGGGGTTTTCATTAGGGCTGTGGGCAAGGCACTGTGCAAGACACCACGAATGTGGGAAATGAGCTCGGTGCAATGGTAGCTTCTAAGTAATTCCCAGGCAGGCTATCCCAGGGGTCACAGAGCAGAAAGGCTTGCATCCCAAATTAAGGTGCCCAAGTCACATGGTTTATTAAAGCAAGTTCAAAACTCAGGGCAAGAAGCAAAGGGCAAGAAATGGGCTAGGTGAACCCACAGGATAGGGTGCAGGCAGGTGGGAAGCTCCATAGTTCTTAAATCCTGTGTTCATATGTCCTGCTTCTCTCTCCCTGTGCCGCTGATAGTATGGTTGTAAGTACTAGAGCTGATCAAGGGGGCGCAGGGACAGAAGGTGCCTGCGGCCATCACACAAATTTGCTCCGTTTGGAGAGGCACGGGGCAGGTACACTGGCTGGTGGCACTCACTCACTCATCAGCCCATTAGATGGTTTTATTTGGCAGAGGACAAAAGGGCATCACCAGCGAGTGGCTTATTCAAGTTCTCATTAGTGTTGAATGCCTTGCGTATATGTAGTACGTCTTACGTATTTTCTATGTGCCTCGTATCAGTGTCTCCTGAATCTCGGGTCCCTCTTCTTCCAGTTCATCCATCTGTTTCAGCACGTGCAGGCTCCAGTTTATCTGTAGGAAGTTATTTATCTGTCCTAAACCCAGCTTTTATGTTTCATCCATCCCAGAACCGTACATTATGGTTACAAAGATGAGTAAGATAAAATCTTGTCCTCAGATAGCAGTTAGTCTATTAGAGGAGATGTGACAGAAATACAGGCAGGCACAGGCGGCTTTGAACTCTGGGGCCAGGTAGGTAGACTGTACTTTGCTTTCGAAGTGTTCTTGCTTGTGCCACTGCCCTTCCTGTTTCCCCAGTTCCAGATGAGATTACATGGCCCCATTTCTTGTGTTGCACAGATTTTATAAACTTATAAACTTTGCACTAAGGTATTTGGATTTAACGCTTCGTGTCTGACAAGAACATCGGCATTTAAGGTGCTTCACAAAGAATTACTTGCCCCTAGAGTCAGTATCACACAGTATTTACAGAACGGCTGCCCTGTCCATCAAACCTGGGTTCGCACCCTGAGTCTGCAAGCTCACCAGCTCCGTAACCTTAGACGATTTACTTCCCCTCTCTAGCTTTTAGTTTCTGGTCCAAACTTAGGGATCTTTCGAGTACCTATTTCATAGGGCTGTTAGGAAAATTGAGACAATGCCTGGCACAAAGTCAGTCGTTAATATTGGTGGTATTAGTGTGGGCATTTCACACCAGTTGGCGATAGATTGTGGATGAGAAAGGTCATCCTCAGTCCTTAATACATACAAAGGTAACTTCCTCTACTTAAGGATCGACAATAACCACGTCATTAAAAACCGTTTTCTGCCCTTTCCAGTGCTGGCATCCTTTGAGTCTTTATTATTTTAATGGTAGCAGAATTAACTTCAGTGACAGGCAGTTCCCTGGCCCAGAGGTCGCTTCACTTCAGCTTCTTTGCCCTTGGGCTGTCAGCCCGGTCCTGAGGGCAGAGGAGCCTTTGGTGGAGGCCACTCCCAATTTGACTCACGTGTCGCAGACTGAATCTCAAAGTGAGGGTTCACATGCCATTCTTCCCAGTTTTGGGCACAGTGCCTAGTGTAGATTTCATCAGCTCAACACAGAAGTATTGTATCATAAGAAATTAGTCCTAGAAAGAAAGACAGTCCAGTCCACTGGTTTCCAAACTCATCTGTGTGTGGTGTCGTCAGTGCTCCTCAGAAGCTTACACAGAACGCCGGTAAAGCTGATCAAAGTGGAGCTGTCTGGTGGAAGCAGAGGAAGGGAGCCTGGAACTCCTTTAGCATTTGGCCTCCCTTTCTCCTTTGAAGCACTTCCAAGAACTCCTAAGATTCTAAAGAAAATAATTTGATACATACTAATCTGATCCTCTTGTTATGTAGTGGAGGAAATCAGGTCTGAACACCTGCCCGCGGTCTCTGAACTAATTGAGGCACAGCCTGGCTGGAAGGCCTTAAATGCCTTGACTGGTTACTAATTAGTACTTAAGAAGTTTCAGTTGTTTACAAAGTATGAATTGAGAAGTTCAGTATGTCCCTTCCTACCCCTGCATCTATTCCCAATTCCTCGTGTATTTAGTTCCAGGATTAGGGAAAGAATTCAGAAGCCTCTCTGTCTAGAAGGCCTCGGTGAGACCACCGCCTGGGCCAGGAGGTTGAGAGATCAGATTGGCAGGTGTAAGCCGTGGCAGGAGGGAAACTGTCACAGAGCGGGTAGTGGGAAGCCTCCCAAGACTGGCTACACCAGATTTTACCTAGGTTTGGCCATGTGGGGGATCTTTGTAGATACTCTCTGCCTGTGTCATGCTTGCTAGAGTTGAAAACTGATGAAAATGTGAGCTTTTTTTTTTTCTCCTCGACAGCTCTCAAAGAAAGTGAACAACATAGAGACAGGCTGGGCCTTGGGGGCCACCTTTCACCTGCTGCAGTCTCTGGGCATCTCCCACTGAGGCCAAGCCCTTCTCCTGAGGATCGCATTCTCCAACACCCTTTTTAAAAGTAGGAGAAAGGACTCAGTCATGTTCTGAGCTAGTCTAAGGAGAGCCTGGACTGAAGCCCAGCCGCTGGATTCATCAGGTAGAAGGGGCTTTTGGACACAGGTCTTGCCCTTGAGTCTAGAGGTTTGGGTCTAATTAATTTTATACATCAAATGTGAACTGTTGGCCTAACCACTCTGCTTGCATAGCTGGCACCAGAATCTACATCTTCGAGATTCTTCGTGTGTCACAGAGCCAAAAGGAATAGCTTTGGAACTTAACCTTGGAGAGCCCGGGGACAGGTCCCTGGGAACCAAAGAAAAAATCTCGTTTCAGCCCTTTGAGTGCCTCATTCCTTGGAACATACTCATTCTCCTCTTACACGTTAAACTAAGCCCACTGATGGCAATCCCATGAGCTGTCAACACCATTATTTTTCTCCTCCCTACACATATGTGCCACCCTTATTTCCGCCCACCTCCCCTAAAAAAGAGAAAGAAAAAATACCTGGTTTTGCTTTTCATGTGTAACTCAAGGGCGGGGGGGGAGGTAACGTGTCTGAAATTATATGATCCTGCTTTGTGCCAGTTCCAGTCAGCCAGCCGAGAGCCATCCGACATCTTGGCAAGATGGAGAGCAACCCCAGCTTACAAATGGAGGCCAGCCAGTCTGGAGGGACGAGGTTTGGGAGGGTGCGGCTCCCTTGAAGGGACCACCTTCTTTAATCAACTTCTAATCAGACAACCCTGGGATTAACATATCCAACGTTACGGGAATGTGTGTATTCAGTGCCCGTACCTCCTCGCAAGCTAATGTGTTTAATTTCTCACCCTAAACATGTTTTCTTTGTATTTCTAAGAAATACATCTACCCTGGCCTCTAGATTTTGGTCACAGCTCCTTTCGGTTTGCTCTTTTACTCTCTTATAGCAGTGTCTCTTCCTGCCCTGGCCCTGATCATTTTAGCTGATTTCCTATAAATTATTTGCCTAGTTCCACAATTTCGGAGATCCTTCTTGGCGGTACCTAACATTCGATTTGGTTGGGCATTTGGGCCCACATCAGTACAGTGGATTCTCTTTCTGAGTTTGAGTGCTCAGAGCTCTTGATTTTGTGAATTATTTCCCCTAAAATTCATTATCTTGTATTTTTTTTTACATGACCATTCTCTGCTGCTTGTCTACCCACTCGAGTGCTCTTGGACTTGAAAGATCTTTCTACAGTCTGGCTCTTTTGCCTTGGCTCCTTGCCTCCAGCTTCTTTCCAGCACAGTTTAGATCTCCTCAAACTTGTACCCTTCACAATAGACTCTTGCAGATCCTTCAAAAAAGATGTTACTACACCTGGCCCTCACGCTGGCTCCCGGGGAACCTTATTTTTTAGTCATTCCATTGAGTCAGTATTTGACATCTGGGATGTGCAAGTAACTAGGCTCATTTCTGTATCCTCATCACCCAAATTTTAGTTGTTTTTTAATACAATGTGGACTTTCTTCAGATTATTCCGACTCTTATTATACTGAGGTCACCTTTACACCTGTTGTCTTTCTCAAAAAATGCTACCTAATGAAATAATAGAATCTTTAAGATTAGAAACAGCCAAAGATCAAACCCAATCTTCTGCCCATTGCAGAATCCCCTTAACATGTCTAACTGGTTATCATTCAGCTTCTGTTTGGCCTGTGTTCAGACAGCTCACTCCATTTTGGGACTGCACTGATGTTAAAAAAAAAAAAAAAATCCCCTTTATCTTGAGCTGAAATTACCTATCTTCTCAGTGGTCTTGGTTCTGCTCTAATCCCTCCTTCCACAGCCTTTCAGTCTTTTGAGAAAACTCCGAAGTCCTTTATGATCTCTTCCTTAACATACCATATGGCTTCGAGACCCATCTTTGTCCAGAAAAGTAGGATATTAGAACCAGTCATCATACACTAAATGTTGTTCCCTATGATTAGGGAGAGAGACCATTTCCTCTAGTAGAAACCAAGTTGTTTTCCCAAGAGGTAAGCTGTGTTCACTAGGCTCGTCCAGCTTGATGGGCCCAGAGAGCTAAGAGTCCATGGTCTTTACCAGCACAGCTTGTACCTGAAGCTTCTGAACAGGGGCCAGGTATTGTTCAGCCAATTCCTTTGATCATCCTGGGTACCTTCAGAAATCTTGGGTAGATGCAGTATAATTCCAGAAGCGTATCCACATATAGTCTGATTATCTTGATGAGAACATCTAGAGAATTATTTTATCCATTTTAGGAGCAATTTGGAGTGGGAAGTTTTATTTCTTAGAAAAAACAATTTTTCTATAATTGTCCTTACTGCCCCTTAGGGTACCTTTTGGGCCTCTTATTAAGGGGTCCTACAGAATCTAATATTGCTGGTTGTTTCCTTTCTGTAAATGTGTTTCTAACACTGAGGACATGGCCTGGCACAGAGGGACGTTCTGTGTCTGTTACCATCACCATCGTATGAAGAACACCCTCTGTGGGTCATGGAGGTCCTTGCAAGGTGTGCCTTAAAATTCTTCCTGTCTTGCCTGATTTGGTTTGCATACTTTTGGAGTCCATGTTCTCCTTACCTGGGTGGGCTACCTTTCCATTTTTTGTTAAAGATGACCTTTTTTCCCTACGGTGCCCTTTCTGGACTCTGCCAGTATTCACACAGCTTGTCACGGTAACTGTCATTTTCCGTTCTGGGCACATTTTTCCTGAGATTCCAGGAAGGTTCGTGACTGTCACTTTTTTAGTATCTTAAAAATTTTCTGCATTGCCTGTAAAGCTTCCCCTGTGGTAACAAATTTCTCGTTCCTTCAAAAATTATTCTAAGAATAGCTTAGTTTGGTTCAACAGCAGACTGTTTCTTCTCATTTCATCTTCAAATCAGACTTCTGGGCAAGATATTTTTCACAGTGTACAAATCCAGTGGATGCATGGGTCCCTTTAAAAGGATTCTCTGGTACTATGAAGTGAGGTTTTCCAAAAACCCAAAGCAAGACACCCCTTCCCCACAAGTCAGCCACCAGTCTGCAACCAAACATGAACAGATTCTGCTGCTAGTTGAATTTCCTTTTTGCCCTGGTTCCTTTTGTCAGACCTGTGCAATTAAGTTATTTATTGTTTTATGACTGAACAGACAATGGTGTCCCAGAGAGAAACCATAAATAAAATTGAAACCTGGTGCTGTGATAAGGAAATAACATTAATGAGATTTTTTTTTTTTTCAGAAAGTCCATGTGCACCTTTAACAAAGGTTAATTTATGTTTCACTCGCATTGTTAGGAATTTTAAAACAGCAGTTCTAACAAAAATGCATGAATTGGGTATTTTTAATTTTTATCTTCATTAGAAAGCAATTGTGTAAATTTATGACCAGCATTAAAAAGAATTACGTAAATTTTTTTATTATCTAAGTTTCTGGTGTCCAGCTTTATAATCAACACGCGTCTACGCTACAAAGGGATCGTGCACCACGGATCTCGTCGCCGTGCGGTTGACCTCCGCCGCCGGTAACCGCTCGTGTGTCTTCTGTGAGGTTTCTTTACTTTTGTTTGTCCTTTTGTTGAGGTTCCCCACATAAGTGAAACTGATTTTCTCCATTCCATGTGTTCTTCGGCTTCTTCGTGGTAGATGACTTGCCCAGGTATGTGTGGGTTGATTCCTGGACTCTCGGTTCTGTTCCGTTTGATCTGTGTTGGTTTTGGTACCCGTACCACACTGTTGGGATGACTACAGCTTTGTAGTCTAGTTTGAAATTAGGGGGCATGGTAGCTCCCGCTTTGCTCTTTCTCAAGACTGCTTCGGCGGTTTGGGATCTTTTGTGGAGCCATACAAATTTTAGAATTACGTGTTCTAGTTCTGTGAAGATGCTGTTGGAATTTTAAGAACTACTGCACGGAATCTGGAGATTGCTTTGGGTAGTGTGGAGTTTTTAATAATATTAATTCTTCCAGTCCGTAAGCACAGAATAGCTTTCCATTGATTTGCGTCTTCGGTCCCTTTCATCAGTGTCTTGTAGTTTAAATGTCCAGCTCTCTCACCTCCTTGATTAAAGTTATTCATAGGTATTTTATTCTTTTTGATGCAATTGGAAGTGTTTTTTTTTTTTAATGGGTTTGTTTTCTTAACTTCTGAGGCTTTGTTCTTAGTGTTTAGAAACACCACCAATTTCTGTGTATTAATTTTATATCCTATAACTTTACTGAATTTTTTAGTTCTAACACTTTTTAATGCGGTCTTTAAGGTTTTCTATATATAGTATGTTATCTGCAAATAGTGAGTTTTACTTCTTCCTGATTTGGCTGCTTTTTATTTCTCTTTCTTGCCAAATTTCTGTAACTGGGATTTCCAGTACTACTGAATGAAAGAGGCAAGAATGAGCATTCTTGTTTTGTTCCTGTTCTTAAATGAAAGGCTTTCAGTTTTGCACCGTTGAGTATGTCAGCTATAGGATTGTCACGTATGGCCTTTATTGTGTTAAGGTACGTTCCCCATTCCCTAATGTACCCACTTTGTTGAGAATTTTCAGCACAAATGGGTATTATTTTGTCAGATGCTTTTTCTACATCTATTGAGATGATAAAATGACTTCTCTTTCCTTCTGTTAACGTATCTTATTGACAGATTTCCATATGTTGAACTATCTTTGCATCCCTGGAATAACTTGATTATGGTGTATGATCCTTTTTAATGTATCATTAATTGGATTTGCTAATATTTTGTGGAGGACTTTCGCATCTGTTCATCAGGATATTGGCCTATAATTTTTTTTGTGGTGTCTTTGCCCGGTTTTGGTTATTAGAGTCATGATGGCCTCGTAAAATGCATTTGGAAGCTATTCCTCCTCTTTTGGAAGAGTTTGATAGGTATTAAATCTTCCTGGAAAGTTTGATAGAATTTTCCAGTGAAGCTGTCTGGTTCTGGACTAGGGCTTATTGGGAGGTTTTTAATTTGCTGCTTCAAATCTCATTAGTAATCATAATATTTAGTTTCTTCATGATTGTTTTGGAAGAGAGTGTGTGTCTAGGAATTTATTCACTCCTTCTAGGTTGTCCAGCTCACTGGCATGTAATTGTTCACGATGGTCTCTTAGATTTCTGTGGTATCAGTTATCACTACTTCTCTTTCATGTCTGAGTTTGAGTCTGCTCTTACTTCTTGTTGGTTAGTCTGCTAAAGGTTTGTAGATTTTATCTTCTCAAAAAACCAGCTCTTAGTTTCATTGATCTCTTTTATTGTCTTTTGTCTCTGTTTCTGCTCTTAGCTACTTTCTACTAATCTGGGGCTTTGTTCTTTTTCTAGAAAGTTTCTTTAGGTGTAAAGTTATGTTGTCACTCCGAGATTTTCCTTGTTTCTTGAGGTAGGCACGTATTGCTGTGACCTTCCCTCTTAGAACTGCTTTTGCTACATCCCATGTATTTTGATGTCATATTTCGGTTTTGTCTCTGGGTATTTTTTATTTCTCCTTTGATTTCTTTGATGACACATTGGTTCAGTAGCATATTATTTAATCTCATTTGTGCTGTTTCTCATTTTCTTGTAATTAATTTCTAATTTCATACCATCGTGGTCTAGTTTCATACCAGCGATGCTTGATAGGATTTCCATTTTCTTTAATTTATTGAGACTTGGTTTTTGGCCTAACATGATTTATCTGGAGAATGTTCTGTACACTTGAGAAGAATTTGTATTCTGCTCCTTTTAGATAGAATGTTCTGAGTATGTCTGTTAAGTCCATGTGGTCTAATGTGTTAAGGCCAGTGTTTCTGTATTGATTCGTCTGAATTATCCACTGATGAGCGGGGGATATTAAAGTCTCCTACAGTTACCATATTGCTTTCAGTATCTCCCTTCAGGTCTCTGAGTATCTGCTCTATATATTTTGGTGTTCCTACGTTGGGTGCATGTGTATTTATAAATCTTACACCTTCTTACTAGCTTGACCCCTTTATTAATGTCCTTGTTTCTTATTACAGTGTTTATTTTAAAGTCTGATTGGAGTGTGGCTAATCTGTTCATGGATTTCCATGAAGTATCTTTTTCTGTCCCTTCCACTTTCAGTCTGGGTGTGTCCTTAAGTGTCTCTTGTGGGCAGTACGTAGATGTGTGTTGTTTTTTTTACCCACGCAACCACTCTGTGTCTTCTGATTGGCAAACTTAGTCCATTTACTTATTAATAGGTATATACTTATTGACATTTTGTTCATTGTTTTCTGGCCGTTTATGTAGTTCTCTGTTCCTCTCTTTCACTCTTGTGGTTTGATGGCTTTAGTTTACGTTTAGATGCCTTTCTCGTTTTCTTTTGTGTACTTACTGTATTTCTCCCTTGTGGTTACCAGGAGGTTACCATAAAATATGCTATGTAAATAGAAGCCTGTTTCAAGTTGATAGCAACTTACTTTTAGAAATCTTCCCTTTTATAAATCCTCTCTCAAAAATGAACAAGACAGCACCTTAGCAATTTTTCTTTTAGTAATAAAAAGGCTTTTCAACCAAATCATAATAGTCTTCCTTTGGGGTTTTTTGTTGGCTTGACTGATACGCCCTCCTCACAGCAAATTATCGATCACTCATTATTTGGACTCCACAGGCCCATTAAGCAGAGGAGAAAAAGTGACTAGAGAATTCTAACATAAAGCAAATTTATTAAATCTTGAAAATATGTGACGGTCTTGAGGAAAGGTGTTCATTTTTCTTCAACAGAATGTCCAGAAGAGGAGCATTCATTTGCTTGCAAAGGCCATAATCTGTTCCTGGAGAAAAATGAAAAAAAAAAAATGATATTTTGACATTGTTAAGGTGTGAGAGCAAGTGAAGAAAATATTTTAAAATAAAATATCCAGGAGTGACTGGGTGGCTCAGTTGGTTAAGCGTCCAACTCTTGATCTCAGCTCAGGTCTTGGTATAAGGGTTGTGATTTCAAGGCTCCATGATGGGAGTGGAGCCTACTTAAGAGTCCCTCCGAAGTGTCTTTAAATGGAAGTTTCTCAGGAAAGAAGCAGGCCAAGCAGCAAAAGGAGTTTAAAGCTTTTTTTAAAAATATTGTTATTTATTTGAGCAAGAGAGACAAGCAGACTGCACTGAGTGCGGAGCCTGAAGAAGGGCTCGATCTCACAACCCCAAGATCATGACCTGAGCCAAAATCAACAGACGCTTAACCAACTGAGCCACCCACGCGCCCCTAATGCATCTTTATCTTTAAAAGTTCCTATTCACTATTTTAAGTTCCTCTTCCTCCTATAAACTTATTGTTTAGATGTGGGCTCTAGCACCCACAAGCCCAGCAAGGATGTTTTTGCTCGTAACCAATGGGGGAGGTATGCATAAAAAGAGTATTTTACAGCCAAGAAAATTAATTCAAAGAAATTCAGATCATTGGCCAAGTCCCTCCTCAGTGGGCAACTCCTGGAGAGCCGTGAGCGACCTTACTTTGAGTGGAGATACTGCGTTTGTGGCCTGTAGACCCCACGTCCGGAGCAGCACCAGCGGAGCGGCACTGGTGGAATAGAGCCTTTTCAGTAGGTCAGTAGCAGCCAGAAGAGCAGTGTTGTGACGCTGTCGATCTGTTTCGTAACCTGTGAGATGGCTCATAGAGCCTGGAGGAAGGAGGAAAGGTATAAATCCCTCATCTTATAGTGAAGTTGTTTCCTAGCAAGCCAGACACATCCATGTCTACCACATCTGGCCACGGAGGGGCACCTTGGGGTCCCGACCTTCCCTGACTACATGACCTCCGGATACTTCTCTGAGGTACGTGAACCCTTACCTAAGTCCTTCCCATTGAAGGCTGCAGCACTGAGGTGATGGACCAAGCTGGAGACATCCCCAAAGCCCATGTTGACACCTTGTCCTGCAAGTGGGTGGACTCTGTGGGCCGCATCCCTAAGAAGAAAGCAGAGTTCAGGTGCGGACCCCTGCAGCCAGGTGAGGAGAGAGCGGCCCGGCTCCGTTGTCGTCTTACCCGATGAGCGCCAGCCGCGGCCGGACGTACTCAGCAGCATGTCCCAACCCAAGTGGAAACAGCACTCGGCTTCTGGCGTCCACTCTGGCTACGCTTGGGGGCAGCTGGCGAGCTGAGACCTTAGTGGGCCTCAGAAAGCCGACCACAGACTGCAGCACGGTGCTGGCCGAGTCGATGAAGTCCGTGTGGTTGGCGTCACTCCACTGAGTAGCGCCAGCCACAGACAGTGGAAATTCATCAGTGATTAACAGGAAATAAAAAAAAACAGCAAGGAAACCCATTTTATCACTAAAGCCAAGCGTTAATGGCACCTAACATGTCTAAACTGATCTAGACCACAGGCGACCAGCCCCTTAAACAATGCCGAACACAAGTCCTTACCCTTCCCCACAGGCTTCAGGATCAAACCAAACTGCTCCTGAGCTGCCCCTGCCTGTGAACTTCCACCTTTCACTTCACCTTAACCCTCAAAAACCAAACAACATCCTCTCGCCCCTGGCATTCCTCCCTCTGCTTAGAATGTCCTTCTAGGGGCGCCTGGGTGGCTCCGTGAAGCATCTGCCTTCAGCTCAGGTCATGATCCTGGGGTCCTGGGATTGAGCCCCACGTCAGGCTCTGTGCTCAGTGAGGAGTCTGCTTCTCCCTCTGCTCTTGCACGCGCTCGCTCACACTCTCTCCAAAATCTTAAATTCACCAGGGTGACCCTCAGAGCATCCAGAAGCTGTGAGCCTCCCCCCCAACCCTCCACTCTTCTACCAGAAGGCACGTGTGATTGCTGCTAAACGTTCGCACTGCGGAAGCCCGTGGCAGGAGTACACGCTGAGCGGCCAGAGGGGCAGTGTTCACCACCTACCCTGGAAGCCGCTTAGTACGTGCAGTTCCTTTCCCTCTCGTTGCAACTCCAGAGCCCTGACGTCTAAGTTCCTCGGCGTAAAGTACTGCGAAGTCACTGGCGAGGTGGTGGAGTCTGTGGTTAAAACCACAGGTTCCAGGGCCAGCCTGACTTCTAAACCCGGCTTTACTGCCAGCTCTGTGACCTCGGGCAAGTAACTGAGCTCTAAACGAGCACGACAACAATACCCTCCTCGACGGTTCTGCGCATTAAAATCAGCCAGAAGAGCAGTGTTTTCACCGTAGACAGCACACAGCAAACGTCCAGTAAATCTTACTGATTATTACTGTTAGTGAATTTAGATATACGTGGTGTTTAAGCTCTGAAGTTCTTGGTGCCAATATTATTAAAGGCTGTGTCTACTTCCGAATACTGAACCCACGTCCATCTACAAAACTTTCTCTTACGCTCCCTGCTAAAATGTGCTCAGCTCCTCTAAGAACCCTTCTAATGAATCAGGCTTCAAAGGTTCAGGTACTTTGAACCTAGTACAGCTATTCAAAATTAGCCAAGTGTTACAGCTTCAAAAAACAGGCCAATGCTAACTACAACAGTGGCCCACAACCCTCAAAAAAAAGCACGGAGGTTATTAAGTTCCATTGTTTTGCATTTTCCTGAATGCCCTCCCCTCCACGTAGCCCAGATCAAACCCTAGAGTTACAAAGGGGCCACTGGTTGCTTATTCCTTTTTCCCTCATCAAAACCACCTCTCTGTATCCGCCCTGCAACACAGCACCAGCGGGACAAGCTCATACTCACAAACGCAGAGTTAATGGTATCCACGAACTTTTCTTCATCCATGCCGACGAGCTCTGCTGCATGTTCATGGGATGTGGACCAGACCAAGGAGCTCAAGGTGTCTGAGAGCTGTGTCAAAAGAACATCAATACTGGGGCGCCTGGGTGGCTCAGTCGGTTGATTTCAGCTTAGGTCATGATCTCAGGGCCGGGAGCTCGAGACCCACGCGGGGCCCCGTGCTCAGCAGGGAGACTGCTTGAGATTCTCTCCCTCTGCCCCTCCCCCCACTTTCAGGCACACACGCACTAAAGAAAAAAATAAAGAAAAAAATAAATAAAAAAATAAGGGTAAGACTTCTGTTCTTGGGAGCTCTCCAGCATACAGGAAGTAAGGGGAAACAAAGTTGGCCTGGGCATATTCCCTAGAAACCAGAAAAAGGTTGAGAGAAAATGAAGCCATAAGAGAAGAAGGCTGGGCATGTTTAAGCAGACCAGCCAGAAGGACTTCTTACCGGGAGCAGAGCAATGGGCCCAGAGGGAAGAAATCTCTGCCAAGCTACGTTGTTTTCTGTGGCCTACAACAGAGAAAGGACGAGTTCTCACGAAAAGCACTTAATACCCACTAAACTCGAGCAGGGTCCCCAGATGATGGGCTCAGGATCTTACCTCTGATAAATGCAGAGTGGCCACAACAGCAGACTGATCATAGTTCCAGCTGACATTCTGAATCCCGGCAGCCTGCCGCACTCCTGAGTTGTGACCGTCGGCACCGATCTGCGTGGAAACAAAAGTCTGTTGTCTTATAACCTCCTAACACATGCAGCTGTTCCAGAAGTTTGTCTCTGCCTCCTTAAGTTTTCTCTAGTCCCGACTGTTCACAAGCTCATCCGTGGCAGGCAACTTTTACCCCGCCCACCTCACTCACAGCCCCTGGGAGGGGTGGCCTTACATAGGTGGCCCCAGTGTCAGCTAATGGACCAAAGCTGGCCATCTGCCCCATGAGGTGTCAGCTATAGGTTAACTTAGCCAAATTCTCTTGATACTTGAACTAGAAGTTAATATGGCAGGCACTGGAGCTGAACAGTCCTGCTGGAAGGTTAGGAATGGCTGCCAGGTAAAAGGGGAAGCTGGCGAACAGAGACATGGGAAGTGCAAGGAGATGAAGTGACTACAGGACTCCTGCGAGGGAAAGAACCACCTCAACTGCTGTTCCTGTTCCCCTTTTCTTTCAAGACCTAAGACTGTCCAGGAGACTGCTTCCCATACAGGATTTACAAGACCATCTTAACTTGAGTTGGCCTGAGTGCGTACTGGTCCTTATAACCAAAAACTTTGCCAAAAATTATAGCTTAAATCTAAAACAGAAGGCCCTAGAGTCTAGGATAAGCTATGGATATGCAAGACCCCTGGCAAAATAAGAATTTTCAACTACCAACAATTTAGTCTGGAGGGTGCTGCCATCACCTAGGGTAATATGAACCCAAGGGCTGGAGTCTGCCATGGTAAACGGATAAGGCCAGGTGTAGCTGACTGCTTTGCTCCGGTAGAGAACCGTCACCCGGTCTAGGAGGTCAGAAGAGAGAAAACAAAACATTAGAAAGGGAGCCCACACGGGCTGAGGAAAAAGCTGTAACTAAATCTAAAGCGAGTTCTCGGGACAGCTGTCTCTTATCGTTTACTCCTAAACAAGAAAAGTGAAATCTAAAATATAGCTACTATAATTAATGCTGCAGTCTGAGAGCTGGTAAATGACAGAGCCACAGGGATGAGTCAGTGTCAAAAAAAAAAAAAAAAAAAATCAGCCCTCACTGAATGACCAGCCCGCAGCAGGGATTCTTCCTTCTCACCCCCACATTCCTGCTCTTCTAGGTTCACTCTGTGCCTCAGAATCAACAGGGTGGGAATCCCAGGGGCTTAAAAAAGTTCTAGATTTCCTAAGATTTTTTTTGCCACTGGAAATCATTCTACTCTTCTGATCATAAAAATGATATGCCTGCAAAGTCTGAACAACAAAGATTTAAAAGGGATGGAAAAATCACCCTGAATCATACGATTCAGAGGCAACTACACTTAAAGCTTTCCCATGTAGCTTTCCAGCTATTTCCTATGTGTATAGATGCGCGTGTAGACATAGGATATGACATGTACTTTTTTCACCAATATGTTATGGAACGTGTTTCTAAGTGACTAAAGATTAGGCCTAAATTATCTTTAAAAGTTGCACTAAGTGGGGCACCTGGCTGGCTCAGTCAGTAGAGCATGGGACTCTGGATCTCAGGGTTGTGAGTTCAGGCCCCATGTTGGGTGTAGAGATTACTTAAAAAAATAAAATCTTTATGAAAACAAAGCTGCACATAAGTTCACTGAATGGATAAATTACTATACCATATCAGAAAGCATTTAAGTTACTTCCGATTTTTCTCTCACTTCGAACAATCCTGAGGTATTTCCAAATCATATATCTGATAATGAATTTATATTCAGAATACATAAAGAACTCCTATAACTCAAAAAGAAAAAGACGATTCAGTTTTTAAATGGGCAGAAAATTCTGAATAGTCATTTCTCCGAATGGCCAATAAGCATAGGAGAAGATGGGAAATACAATCAAAACTACAATAAGATACCGTTTCAGTCACTAGGATGGATAGAATAAAAAAATAAAAGGAGAAGTGTTGGCAAGGATGTGGAGAAACTGGGACCCTTATATATTAATGGTAGGAAAGTGCAGCCTCTTTGAAAAAGTTCAGCAGTTTCTGAAGATGTTAAACATAGAGTATATGACCCAGCAAGTCTACTCCTCAGTACCCACCCGCCTGGGTGGCGCAGTCCTTAAGCGTCTGCCTTCGGCTCAGGGCGTGATCCCAGAGTCCTGGGATCGAGCCCCGCACCAGGCTTCTCCACTAGGAGCCTGCTTCTTTCTCTCCCACTCCCCCTGCCTGTGTTCCCTCTCTCACTGGCTGTCTGTCAAATAAATAAAATCTTAAAAAAAGAAAAAAAGAATGGACTGCTAATACAGGCTACAACATGAATGAATATCAAAGATATGTCCGGGGAGAGAAGTAGACACAAAAGAATACACTATGATTCACTCTACATGAAATGAAATGTCCAGAACAGGCAAATCCCGAGAGACCAAAAGTAGATCAGTGGTGCCAGGGGCTGGGGCTGGGAATGGGGTAAGACTTCTCTTTGAGGTGACAGAAACGTTCTAAAATGATATTGTGACGGTGGCATAACTCTACACTAAAAATCACTGAATTGTACACTTAAAATGGGTGAATTTTAGGGCATATAAATTATACCTGAATAAAACTGTTGGGGAAAAAAAAAAAGAAAAAACCCTAAGATATCCATCAGAGGGTTTCTTTATGGTGGATAGTCTCCATGAAAGGGATTCTTTTTTCCAATAAGTCCTAGAAAAATTTCCCCTTGCAGAGTAGAAGGAAGATGCAAGAGGGTGGTGCCTCACCTGACACCGCCTCCAGCTGCTTGGTTAGAGCGCACATTATGACATCATTCTCCACTATATAGCCCATGTCATCCAGATTATCCTTATCGAACATTATCAGGGCCTCTGAGCAGGCATCCCACACCTGGAAACATGAAGGGAAAGTTTGTATTATAACCCAAGGAAGAGAAGATTTCTTGCTCCCATCAGAAACAGTACTGCCTTCCCTAAGCGACAGAAGCAGAAAAATCACAGTATCAGTTCCTCTGATAGGAGACAGAAGGCGAGAAGAAAATTCTCTTGAGAATGCTTCCTCCCACTTCCTTAGACTGACTGGGAACTTCCCACTTTCACACAAAATACAGAGAATATGGATTCCAAGATACAGAAAAGAATATGGACAACTAAGATATCATGCCAAAAGTGATAAAGGAGGCACCTGCATTCGCCGAAAGGCTCTGTATCTCATGTTGCAGATGTGGTCCCAGGCTCCAAAACCTACAAAAGAAAGGATCCATACATAGGCCAGAGCAACCTCACGGGACACACCCCTCCTGGGCTCTGTCTCTCCAACCTGTAAAGTAAGAGATCATTTTCAGTGTCCTCCAATGACAGAAAAATACTCTCCATTTCTTCCTGTTTGATGCTAGGAGTTAAACTACTCTGTTCCCCAGTTCAGATTATACAGCATGAAAAAAGACCCAGCTGTCATAATCAAAAAGTAATCTGGGGCACCTGGGTGGCTCAGTCAGTCAAGTGTCCAACTCTTGGTTTCAGCTCAGGTCGTGATCTCAGGGTCATGAGATCATGCCCCATGTCGGGCTCCACGCTCAGTGGGGAGTCTGCCTGAGATTCTCTCTGCCTCTCTCCCTCTGCCCCCCCAAATATTTTTTTTGAAAGTCAAATCACATTAAAGTTAGGGAAAATATAAAAGGAAACCAAACCCATATTGTTTTTCATCATCCTATAGAAGTTATAAACTCTCTGGATAAAGACTATTTTGGGGGGTGCCTGACTGGCTCAGTCAGAAGGGCACAGCACTCTTGATCTCAGGGTCGTGAGTCTGAGCCCCACAGTGGGTATAGAAATTACTTAAAATCTTAAAAAAAAAAAAAAAAGACGGTCTTTTAACTTTTTTTTTTTTTTTTTTTAAACCCCGTAGCACTAAACAGATTTATTCAGTGTGGACACATTTACTGAGCCAGACACAATCCTAGTTACTGAGCGTGAAGTGTGAAACCAAACAAACGTCCTGCCCTTCTGCAGCTCACATTCTGGCTGGAGAGACAGTAAGAAAACAAACACATAATCACTGTCAGGTAGTACTAAGTGTTCTAAAGAAAAATAAAGCAGTATGAGGGGCTGAGGAGTGACGGAAGAACCTTAAGTTTTGACAGGGTGGTTCTAGACAGGATAGCCGGGGGCATAATGTTTGGCAGAGACCTAAAGACAGTTTTCTAATGGGTTCTGTGTGCACACATGGACCTACACTGCAAAAGCATTTAGCATGCAAACTCCCCAGACCCCGAGCAGGCTGTCTCTGGGAATAAAGAGGGTACTCGTACTAGAAGTGAACGGTCATAATTCGTTCAGACAGTTTCAATTCCACCAGCTCATAATGACCCAACATCACAAACGAAGTCTACATGCTGAACCCACATGTCCCAAGGAGGGCTTCCTCAGACTGGGAGGGGACACTTTCATAGTGTCAGGGGTCCTCCTCTTCAACGGTGCGCTACATTACCATACCAACCCCTCCTTCCCCATGCTCAGCCCCCTCACCAGATGCTCGAGACTCTGCCCTATGGGACACACTGGAAAGCCAAGACAGACAAGGTACTGGCTGAATGAAAGATCTACTCACTACTGAGAAGGGTTGCAGAGCCAGGGGAAATGGAGCTGACTCTGTTGCTGTAAGTTTCTGGCAATTTCTCCCATACTTTCTTTGGACCTGCTTCTAGCAACAGGATTTTCTTGTCATGAAAGTGAATATCATATCCTTAAAAAAAAAAAAAAAAGGAATCAACATTTTATATCATATTGGGAAAGTCAGAATTTCTTCCCTTTCTCATTTCCAAGAGAAGCAACAGATTAACTAATTCCTTAGCCCTTAGTATACAAATTTCTCTCGGGCACACAAAAAGGAAACACCAGACAAAATCCTAAGCAAGAACATATGCCACTATTTCAGCCACGTGAGCCACCCTGCCCATGACTGTAAGGTTTCTCTTCACAGTCCAACACCTGCCATGTGCAAAGAAGCTAATAATGGCAAAACTCACAGAATTCCCCAGAAAGGAAGAATGAAGTAAAACAGAAAGGCTGAAGTATTTAGACACCAGACATTTCTAATCTTTAAACTGTTAAGTCACTAAAAATTACAAATCCTGTTCAACAGAAAAATGGAATATTAATAAGCAAAATTCGTTGTGGCCTTGAGATTAAATCAAGGATAAAGAATTACTTGTAAAAGAAAAGGAGCCCCCAAGATACACCAATTGTACCTACAGATCTGGTCCTCAAACATCTGTAGAGCGAAGTAAAAAGGGGACCTGGGGCCTTGGTTACTAGGTGTCTGCAGCCCAGATAGTCCCTCCACCATGCCCCAGGGAAAGACATGGAAACGGTAAGCAGGGAGCTGCTGCAGCCAAGAAAGGAGGAAAAAGGTGACAGGATCATTAGAAACACGGTAGGTTTTAGTAATGATGACAACCCCACATTTTTTGGAATCTAAATAAGAAGAGTGGCATTACCGTAAGACGTAACTAGGGAGTGTGAAAACCAAGGTCGCTCCGGTGACCAGGCAGTGAGCAGCACCAGGACTACCATGATCACGGGGCCCCAGCTTGCGGGGCCGGGTTACACTGGAGGGTGGGAACAGCCACGCTCCACGCTCCTCGGGGAGGGCTGCCTTCCAGCACCTGCTCCACCCGAATGCCCCCCCTGGCCACCTTCCTCCCTCCCTCTGGATCCTACTCGCTCAAGTCTCACCTCCCCAGCGGTGTTCATGCCGCTCCCCGCACCTCCGCCCCCAGCACAGTCAGCGGCTCGCTGCTCCAGGGGAGCTTTCATTTCATAATCCCTTCTATTAGTTACTTACACGTCTTTCTTGCTAGATTCTAAATTCCCTGGGGGCAGGAACCAATCCTTTTCTTTCGGCTAATATTCCCAGCAGCAAATGCTCTATCTCCTCAACCCAGAAAACAGATATTCAATGGACATTTTGTTAAATGAGAGACAAGGAAACTAACAGGAAACGAAGTATATTTCCAAACACATTAGAAAATATAGCCGGGTTCAGTGTTTTATTTTTTAGCCATTTAAAGTAACATTTTAGAAAACTCATTTGGAGAAAGAATACTACAGAATACAATTTACAAATAATAACGTGAGAGGGAAATATAGATGTTTCAAGGCTGAAACATCAACTAATGTGAGTCTGAAGAAGAATCAAGGAAAACAAATTGACTTGGGAAATAATATAGAGCCTACTGAAAATTTTTCACTTTTAAAAAAAGCAGCTGTCTAAAATTAAGTGGACGTTGGAATAAAAAGTAAGGCTGATCCCCATATAAACTACTGCCAATATTCTCTGGGATACATGCTGTGAGGATCAAGGGGAAACACCGGCAGCACAAAATCGCAGGCTGGTAGTTTATCTGACTCAACAAGAGAAAACACTCCCAACACCACACCTGCCTCTGAAAGGCTGAGGATCCGCCCAGGGTCCCAGCTGCTTTATAGGAAAACAGCGAGGCTTGCTCACTGAATAAATCACATGAAAGATTCCAAACCTACCAGAGTTTCAACTTTCACATTTAACATTTACTATTTTCTCTGAGTTTTTTCAGGAAATTAGCCAGTGTGTGAATTTTCTTTTGTAAACCTCCGTTTGGTAGTTTCGACTTGGAGCAGTGATGCTCACAGCCCAGTGTACTCGGGTCCTTGACCTTTCTTTTGTAGAATTACACAGAGAATTCTGTATTTTAACTGTTTAAAGTCAGTCCTGACTTTGAGGACTTATACTTCTATGCAAGAGACGGAAAAAAGAAACAATTACAATACAGAATTCTCTGTTTAAGTTTGTAAAAGAGAGCACTGCTGCTCTCCCTCCCTTGAGGCATTGGGGGGGGAGGGTAAGACAAAAAGACAGGGAGGAAAAAGTTAAAATACAAGTATTAACACTAAAGTTTTAGTAAGACTAGAAATTTTTTCAGGTATACGTCATACAGAATTATATAAAAAGTTAAGAAGTAAAGTCACTAGAAGAAAATTAAGCTCTTCCCACTGCTTCTTTCTCAAAGCGTGGTCTCCAGGCATCCACCTCTGGAGGTATTTGTTAAAAGTACAGGCTCCTGGGACCCACCTGGATAAACCCAATCAGTCAATGGACGTGAAACCTGGAATCCTCATTTTTAAAATATGCCCCACAAACTGGTAACAGGCGCCTATCTTCAAGGAGAACTGGGTGGCTAAAAATAAAAAACGGTGGCACCTGGGTGGCTCAGTTGTTAAGAGTCTGCCTTCGGCCCAGGGCGTGATCCCTGCTCCGCTGGGAGCCTGCTTCTTCCTCTCCCACTCCCCCTGTTGTGTTCCCTCTCTCGCTGGCTGTCTCTCTCTATATATCAAATAAATAAAATCTTAAAAAAAAAAAGGAAGTCTCCCTTTACATCCTTTATACTGCATGTCCTATCCCCTTTGTATTTCAGAACTCAAAATCCCTTCTGAATTTTCTGTATATGCCTTATTCAACACCTCCAAACAAAAGGAAAATCCCACGTGATTCTTAAATGCACTCAAGCTCAAGCTTTGAGTTCTCAAGAACCGCTATTTTATTTTATTTATTTATTATTATTTTTTTTAAAGATTTATTTATTTCTTTGTTAGACAGAGACAGCCAGCGAGAGAGGGAACACAGGCAGGGGGAGTGGGAGAGGAAGAAGCAGGCTCCCAGCGGAGAAGCCCGATGTGGGGCTCGATCCCAGAACGCCGGGATCACGCCCTGAGCCAAAGGCAGACGCTTAACGACTGCGCTACCCAGGCGCCCCAAGAACCGCTATTTTAGCCCATTGACCAGTAGGTACAACCAAAATGGCTGTCAGGAAGGAAAGGTATATAAACCTGCCAGAGAGTTCTGTGTCTCAAAAAGGCTCTGTATCTCCCAATTTCCAACTTTTGAGTACAAGTTACTTATTCTTTCTGAGTTTTAATTTCCTTATCTGCACAATCTACAATCAAGATTATTGAGGATGCGTGTCAACTAGACTTCAATTAAAAGATGAGGATTAAGTAAAAACGTACACAAAATACTTTAAAAGATGCCTATCCATAATGAGTACTCAATAATTGATAACTATGTTTTATATAATTACTTTGAGATTCAAGCCGATTAGTTCATACAAAGCATTGTTTCCCAGAAGAGGAGCCACCCTAGGGAAGATGTGGCTGTCACACCTTATTCTTTTTTTTTTTTAATTATTTACTTATTTTTTAAATTTTAAAATGTGTTTATTATAGCACCAGAAAATAGATTTTTAAATTTTTTTTTATGTTCAGTTAGCCAACATAGATGTCATTCGTTTTTGATGTACTGTTCAATGATTCATTACCTGCGTTTAACACCCAGTGGTCATCACAACACGTGCCCTCCTTAATACCCATCATCCCCCTCCCTTCTGTAACCCTCAGTTTGTTTCCCGGAGTCCAGTCTCTCATGGTTTGTCTCCCTCTCTGACTTCTTCCCATTCAGTTTTCCCTCCCTTCCCCTGTGGTCCTTTGCACCCCTTATTCTTAAGTCAACAAATGCTTTCACATTAGCGATCTTTAATTTGTGAGGCCAGAAAACTCAAATCCAGTTTCTGCAAATCACTATACAATTGTTAAAAGCAAAAGACCTGGGGGCGCCTGGGTGGCTCAGCTGGTTGAGGGTCCGGCTTTTGATTTTGGCTCAGGTCATCATCTCAAGAGTCCTGGGATCCAGCCCTGCAGCAGGCTCTGTGCTCAGCAGGGAGTCTGCTTCTCTCCCTCTCTGTCTGTCCCTTCTCTCTACCCTCCACCCCCATGTGCACGCACGCTCTCTCAGATAAATAAATTAAAAAAAAAAAGAAAAAAGGCAAAAGATCTGGAGTTTGGTGGCTTGGGTTCAAGTTCTGAGTCTGCTACCAGTTGACTTTTAAGGCTCTGGTCCCTACTTAACCTTGCTAAGCAAGTTTCCTCACATAAAATACGAAAACAGGATCTATATCACAGTGAAGCAAACCAGCCTAAACTATACACGTAAAAACAAAGTCCTTACCTCACCTTACACACAAAGTTTAACTCCAAGTAGATCGTAGGCTTAAATCTAAGAGTTAAAACTACAAAACTCTTTTTTTTTTTTTTTAAGAATTTATTTATTTATTGGAAGAGATAGAGACAGCCAGCGAGAGAGGGAACACAAGCAGGGGGAGTGGGAGAGGAAGAAGCAGGCTCACAGCAGAAGAGCCTGATGTGGGGCTCGATCCCAGAACGCCGGGATCACGCCCTGAGCCGAAGGCAGATGCCTAACCGCTGTGCCACCCAGGCGCCCCAAAACTACAAAACTCTTAACACAAGAGTGAATCTTCATGACTTTGGGCTAGCTAATGATTTCTTAGATGTGAAACCAAAAGTATAAGTGGTAAAAACTTGACAAGTTGAACTTTACCGAAATTAAAAACTTCTGTGCTTCAAAGGACACCATCAAGAAAATTAAAAGGCAACCCATAAAATAAGAGAAAATATTTGCTAATCACTTAGCTGTTAAGGGACCTGTGCCCAGATTAAAAAAAAAACACACAAAAAAAAACCACAAAAAAACGCCACACAACTCTTAGAACTCAATAACAGAAAGACAAATTGCCTAAAATGGGCATAGGGGGGTGTCTGGCTGGCTCAGTTGGTAGAGTATGCAACTCTTGATCGTGGGGTCCTGAGGTCGAAACCCACATCAGGCGAAGAAATTACTTAAAAAAAAGAAAATGGCAAAGGTTCTGAACAGGCATTTCTTCAAAGATATACAAATAAGCATATGAAAGGATAGTCAACATCATTAGTCATTAAGGAAACGCAAATCAAACCAGGAGATATCATTTCACACAAGGATGACAGCAGGTGCTGTCCAAGATGTGGAGAAACTGGACCCCTCATATACTGCTGGTGGGAATGTAAAATGGTGCAGCCACCTTGGAATACCATTTGGCAGTTCTTCAAAACAAACACAGAGTTACTATGTATGTGATCCAGCAATTCCACTCCTAGAAATATATCCAAGTAACCAAAAATGTTTGTTTACACAAAAGCCTGTACCCAAAATAACAGCATTATTTGAAACAGTCCAGAAGTGGAAACCCAAACGTCCATCAATAAATGCATAAACCAAATGTAGTACAGCCAACACAATGAAGAATTACTCAACCATAAAAAAAAGTACTGGTGCACGTTACAGCCTGGATGAAATTTTAAACATTAAGCAAAATCCAACTATATGGAAATGTCAGGAAAAAGCAGATCTATAGAGACAAAATCTCACAAGTGGTTGCCTAGCGCTGAGGAGCTTTGGGGGGAAACGGGCAGTGACTGCTAATTCGTTCCTGTTTCTTTGGAAGGTGATAAAAATATTCTAAAATGCATGGTGGTGAAGGATGCACAACCTGTTAATATACTAAAAACCATTACATTGTATGGTTAAATGGGGGCATCTTATGGTATGCAAATATAGCTCAAAAAAGCTATTTTTAAAAAGAAACAAACGCCTAGCCCGATACAACGCCTAATTGCTTCCAACTGTGCCCATTCCTAAATAACAACAGGCAGGGTTTAAAATAACTCCTAAGGACCCTCCCACTTTTGACCTTCGGAACCCTGAAGGACCAAACGCTCTGCCCTGGGGCTCCTCCGGGCAGGAGAAAAAGCACAGGAGCGCAGGTTCCCACGGTCCTCACAGTTCCTCCACGGCCCCACTCCCCGCCCCTACCTGACTGGAGAAGCGCTTACCCAAGGCACAGGCCATGGCTGCACCCACCAAGCCTCCGCCCGACACCACCACATCGTACACCGTGTCTGCCTTGTCGCCCGACCACCTCCGGCAGGACAGCAGCGGGCCTCTCCCAGCAGCTGAAGGTGCAGCCCTCCACCGGCTCACAGCCAGGCGGGCCGCCATGGTGCTGACCCGCAACATACTTAGCGCACCTTTAGGGCCTCCTTTTGCTGCACTTCCGGAGCAGAGCTGTCCAATCGCTAGCTGCGTCGGCCCGGCCTCAGTTCCGGAAATAGAACGCGCAAAGAGTAGGCCAATCAGAAAGCGATCCCTGCCAACTTGGGCGGGAAGGATTAGAGGCTCCCTGGGAAGGGGGACTGGTTCAGGCATCCGCCTGGGAGCCAATCAGAAGCCAAAGCTAGAAAGGGGCGGAACCTGATCGCGTAGCTAGTACCGCCCCCGCAGCCAGCGTGGAGCACGCAGCTGTCACCGCCGCCTCCGTCTCTGCCCCGCGGACAAGATGACCATCGGGAGGCCTGCGGGAGCCTCCAGCGGCGCCCAGTGGAGCCGTCAGGTGAGGAGAGAACGAGAAGGAGAGGAATTAGGTCTGCGCCCCGGAAAGGAATCTCTAAGAGAGGAAACCTGTTTGACGTTGCCTTGGAGACAGAGGGCAGGGCGTGTCGCAGAGGGGCGTTTAGGGACAGGCAGGCGGACTCCCTAAGGGGTTGAGCTCTTCATAGAACCGCACAGAACCACAGCGATGGCCCTCGGTTTTCGCTTATCCTGTCAACTGCCTTAGGACTGAGAGCATGATGTTGTCTCCATTTTGTAGAAAAGAAAACCGAGGCAGGCAGAGAATAAGAAATATGCCACAGTGGGGCGCCTGGGTGGCTCAGTCAGTTAAGCTCTGCCTTCGGCTCAGGTCATGATCCCAGGGTCCTGGGGGGGGGAGGCTTCCTGTTCAGCGGGGAGTCTGCTCTTCCTCTGCCCCTCCCCCTACTCCTGCGTGCGCGCTCGCTCTAAATAAAAAATTAAATTAAAAAAAAAAAAAAAGGAAGGGGCGCTTGGGTGGCTCCATCCGTTTAGCGTCTGTCTGCGTCTCAGGTCATGATCCCAGAGTCCTGGCATCAAGCTCCACGTCAGGCTCCCTGCTCAAGCAGGGAGTCTGCTTCTCCCCCTCTGCCCCTCCCCCCACTCGTGTGTGCTTTCTCTCTCGCTCGCTCTCTCTCAAATAAATAAAATCTTTTAAAAAAAAGAAAAGAAATTTGCCACAGTATCCACACAGAAAGTAGATTGGTGGTTGCTTAGGGCTGGCGGGTAGGGAAGGGTTGGAAGGACTAAGCAAAATAGGGAGTGACTGCTAAATGGTATATAGGCTTTCTTTGAGGTGATTAAAATGCTCTAAAATTAATGGTGGTGATGGTTGCACAACTCTGTGAATATACTAAAACCCACTGCATTGTACTCTTTCAGTAAGTGAATTGTATGATGTCTGAATTATATCTCAATAAAGTCATTTAAAATTTTTTTTCCCAAGATCACATGCTCCTCAGTAGCAGCGCAGGGGTGGAGCACATACATACCTTTGACTCAGAATCCAGTGTTCTTCTCAGGATTAGAGCTGGACCTTAGAGAACCATCACCAAGTGTCTGTCACCTGGAGGCCTGTAGCAGCCTACTTCCAACTGATTTCTGGATGCAGTCATCTTACCCAGTCCAATCCTGACCCCACACCTGCTTCTCTAAGGGTATCTCATTCCACTGTCTTCCAGCCATGCTGGCCCTCCTTCTACCTCTCCAAGAGCCAAGTTTATTCCTGCTTCAAGGCCTTTGCATTTGTTTTTCCTTGAACCCAGAACCCTCCTACCCCAGATCTTAGCAAAGCTGGCTCCCTCTCATCAATCAGGTGTCTGTCTAAAATTCCTCTGCAGTGAGAAAGTAAAAATCAGCCCAGAACTGAGAGAGTACAATGCGGACTGTAACAGACACAGCTAAGGTGAGCAGCCAGATTAGCAGAAAACAGTTTCTCACAGGCCCACAGTACACAAAAAGACTAGGACCCCCTTCTAAATGATGATGCTTACCTATCAATTACATACCCAGCCCCACTTTGTTCTAGTTAGCTTGAATAAAAATTGCTCACTCACTCACTCACTCACTGAACTGTGCCCTCTTCACAAAAGCATCCATCCAGAGGGATCCACTCTCCTCCTCAGAATCATCTAGGACAAGCCAACCCTAGAAAAAGCCCTTCCCCTACCCTCTCACTGGAAGTCCCCACTCTCATCCCCCCACCCTGCAAGTTCCCTTAATTTTTCATGGTGTACTCCAACAAATTAATAAACCTAACTCTGATTATAGATACATTCCTAGTGGTCTTTATCTGATGGGCTTTTATCAACAGAAAAGCTTCCTCAAACCATTTCATCACTGTATAATCTCTCAAGTTAATGTCTTTCATTGAATATATTATCATCTTATTCTGTCTGTCTCCCTCTCACTAGAATGTAAGCTTTGTGAGTAGGGACCTTGTTTGACTCGTTCCCAGCCTAATGCCCAGTGCACATTAGGCACCAAATAGATATTTTCTAGATGAATGGAGTATTTAAACCCACTTTCTATGACATTGTTCTTTCAGCTAGACCACACTGTCTGTCCAGTTAATTATTCATTCCTAGTAACAGGGTGGATCTTAGAATAGGAGGAAAGCAGAGGTGTAGACAGGAGAAGCAGGAAAAGGAAGACTGGCAACAAGTAGGTAAAACCCAAATAGGGCAAGGCCCAGAGTGTGGCCAAGATCTGGGTGGGATTCCTGGAGTGCAGGGGGCAGAATGCGTGCTGCAGAGAACGTACTCTAACTGCTTACCCATCTGCTTCCCTTCCCTGGCCTTCAACCAAGCATACCCCATATACCAATTTGTGAAATTTCTTTAAAGCAAGGACCACGTTTTATTTTTCTTCCTTCCCACTCCCTAATATACAGAGACTTATTCAAAGTGAAATTAACAGTTACGTTTTGAGTAAATTTGAAATGATAGTCGACCTACCGTTTATTCTATTTCCCTGTAGGTATTTCCCCCCAAATCCTCCTCAGACTCGGAGACAGAAGAGGAGCTGTCTGGGGATGGGCTGGTTTTGCCCAGGGCTGGCAAACTGGATGAGTTCCTCAGCCCAGAGCACTTGACGCTTTCTGACTCTTCTGACTCAAGTGGGAGCTTTTACAAGACCCTGGAGGTACTAAAGCAGAAAGGCAGGTGGTGCCTGTTGGAATCCCTTTATCAGTCTGACCTAGACAGCAGTGAGAACGTCTCCGAAGATGAAGAAGACCTGGAGAGTTTCTTCCAAGACGTAGGCAGGGGGAAGCCACAGGTCCAATATCCCCTGTCTCCGAGGTAAGACCCTGCAGGTCACCAGCTGTTTCATGCACAACTCTGGCCAAGTCACATCATGACTCTGGACCTCATCCTCTTCCTCAGTAAAGCAAAGACCACTTCTGCAAGTTGTCCCTTACCCAGGCTCCAGCTCAGAATCAGCCTTCGGAGCCAAACGTGTTCTGATTGCTACCCAGCCGTCTTAAATCACTTTGGGTAAACTTTAGTCACTGGAAGTACTGGAATTGATTAATGGGACGCCTTTTTCACTCCCTCCCCGAGGATGGCAACGAGGTCCATCTACCTTGGCCAAGCCCTGTTATATGCATGGATGCTGCACTTATATAATATTTATTTTCCTTCCCACTAACCCTGTAAGTAGATATTATTTTTGCCATTCTCCAGATGAGGAAATCAAGGTTCCAAGCAAACCCTGCTAAAGGTCACATGGCTGCTAATTGTTTGAAGCAACATTTGAACCTGGGTCCACCTCTAAAGCTCTGCTCTGTACCGCTGTACTGTTCTCATGCGGAACATGACTCATGCGGAATATCAGACTGCAGGGCGCCTGGCTGGCTCAGCCGGTGGAGTGTGCAACTCTTGATCTCAGGGATGAGAGTTAGAGCCCCGGGATGGGTGTGGAGATTACTTTAAAAAAAAAAAAAATCTTTAAGAGAAAAAACCAGAAAATATTAGAATGCAAAGTGGCAATTCTTGACTCAGTTCTGAGACAAGACTTCCCAGTGGGCTGTTAGATAGCCTGAGGGAAAGGAGGGAGGCCCAGTTGAGAGAGGCCTGGGCTTAGAGGCCTGTGGGGCCATGATGTTAGGCTGAGAAGCCGGCTGCCACCTCCTGGAAGGGAGGACCAGGGAGGAGCAGGAGGAGGAGCCAGCCTCCGGCCTCCGGGGTCCTCCACGGCTCCTCCACATGCCCTCCACGCAGCTGCTTTCTCCCCCCAGGTGTGGCTCCACAAGGCGCTGCAGCTCCCTGAGCAGCCTGCCC
This sequence comes from Ursus maritimus, assembly GCF_017311325.1. Taxonomy (NCBI): domain Eukaryota; kingdom Metazoa; phylum Chordata; class Mammalia; order Carnivora; family Ursidae; genus Ursus; species Ursus maritimus. The sequence goes on from NW_024425008.1 coordinate 26,314,462, forward strand.
TCTGACGATCCCAAGGGTCAGCCGCAGCCACGTTCAGGCTCCAGGCCTCCGTCGCAGCACAGAAGCACCTGCTCCTGGGCATCAACCATCACTGTGCCCCGGCCGTTCTGCATGACGCTGCGTGAGGCCCAGAAGAAGGCCCAGTGGCTGGCCTCCCCTGCTTCCTTCGAGCAGGAGAGGAAGCAGGCCCAGCGGCAGGGGCAGGAGGAGGCTGAGTGCCACCGGCAGTTCCGGGCACAGCCCGTGCCCGCACACGTCTACCTGCCCCTCTACCAGGAGATCACTGAGCGCAACGAGGCCCGCAGGCAGGCAGGGATCCAGAAGAGGAAGGAACTGCTCCTCTCCTCCTTGAAGCCCTTCAGCTTCCTAGTGAAGGAGGAACAGAGAAAGGAAGCCGCTAAACAGAGGGAGTTGGCCGCCACAGCCAAGGCCAAGGTCCCCAAGCAGAAAGCCACCAGAAGGATCCCCAAGTCCATTCTGGAGCCAGCCCTCGGGGACAAACTCCAGGGTAAAGACCTCCTTCCCACCTTGCTGCCTGCTGCCTGGGGGCTACCAAGAGGTGCTGTGGGGACTTAGGCTCAGGGGTCAGCCTGGCTGGGAGAAAAATTCATTGTTTGGGAGGTCCAGCCTCCAGACCACGCTGAGGGCAGGCCACAGGGTAGGGCTGGCTCTGTCTGTGTTGTGGGGGAGCCCTCGCAGGAGCAGGATGCGAGAGCTGGCACAGCACTCCCCAGGTTGGTCCTGTGACCAATCTCTCAGTGAGGACGCGAATGCGTTCGCAGCAGCTCAGGTACAAGAACAGAGAGAACCAGTGAGACGCCCAACGACCAGCTTAGGCCAGTGCCACCACCAGCTGCCCCTGACCGAAGTGCCCACGCCTCCCTCATCCTGGTGTGATGCACATTTCAAGAAATGGGGTTCGGTGAAAGGACTCAGGCTTTACTCACTCGGTAACGTGCCAAGCCCCAGGCACGACTCTGTGCGGAATAGACAGACGTGGAGTTGGTGGACAAGGGACTAAGACAGATACTAGGTAACAAAACTATAGATGTGGTGAGCGGTTTGCAAGGATTAAAGGCTTCCCCCTCATATGGAGCACAGGACAGGGACCTCAATTCGGATGTGCTGAGGCAGTGGGAGCAGACAGGGAAGGTCCCGGGGAAAGTGAGCACTGAGGCTAACCCTGAAGGATGGGAAGAGGGAGGAAGAGTGAGCCAGAGAGAACAGCGCGGAGGTCAGAGGAAGCTGAATACATGCAAGGGACAAGGGACCGGAGAGAAGAAGGAATAGGGAGGGAGAGGCGGGCATGGGCCAGACCCAGGGGCTTGGAGGCTGTGGGAGGAAATTTGGACTTCACCCTAAGGGCACTGGGAGCCACCACAGGGCTGTTTAGTAGGGTGGCTCAGGATTGGGTACCAGCTCGGGAAGATCACTTGGATGCCATGGAGATGATTAAGGGGGGACGGACAGGCCTGGAGGGATGGTGGTCTGTAGGACACTGTGTCAACAATTCAGTGGCGAGGCTGTGAAATTAGCAGCAGGGATGGTGAGGAGGCGCCAGACTGGAGCATGGTCAAAGAGCAGGGACCGCAGAACTTGGGACTGACCAGAGACGCCAGGCAAGAATGATTTGGGCAACAGCATGGGCCTCCGAGTGGATTGCAGGGACTTGCCCTGAGCCAGGGGGACCTGGGAGACGGGGGTGACCGGCCTGCCCCTCCAGCTCCGCCTCTGAAGGAGGAACCACAGAAAGCAGTGGGTGTCAGTGGTGGCTGCCTCTGCAGCCTACCTGCACCTGGCAGCCGTGTCCTGGCCAACGTTTGTGAACGAACTCTCCAGAAAAGACAAAAAGCAAGCTGATCTGTAGTGTTTGCCATTTTCCGTGGTATTAAGTACACCTCTCCTAGCCAACGTGGAGCTTCCCGTACAATGTCAGCTGGTGCCCTAAATTCCTGCATAACTGTCGGTCAGCTCCAGCACGCTAGTGCTTTAGAGGGAACATTCGCCAAACCTTTAGGTATGAGGCAGGGCCCCCTCTCACCACCCCGACTTCTTCTCCACAGAAGCGGAACTCTTCAGGAAAATTCGCATCCAGATGAGAGCCCTAGACATGCTCCAGAAGGCTTCCTCCCCTATCGCCTCGTCAGGCAGCCGGGCTGACCCACAGCCTCGCACAGCTACCCGAACCCAGAAGGAAAAGCTTGCGTTTCTGCACACAGACTTTGGATTCCAGCCTCGTGTGAATCCTGCCGTCCCTGACTATGAAGGCCTTTACAGGGCCTTCCAGAGAAGAGCTGCCAAGAGAAGGGACACCAGAGAAGTGACTCGCACCAAGCCCTTCTTGCTGAGAACTGGCAGCCTGCGTCGCACTCAGCGGCCCTGTGATGCTGCCACGCCCAGAGGGCAGAGGGTGAGAGCTCAGGCAACTGCAAGAGGGTCGGGGCCTGGGACCTAGCAGACAGGCCAGTCTCAACAGGAGGCACTTCTCATGACATTTTCCTATCTTTTTTTAAAAACATTGGCTCATTATAGAAGAGTGATGAATCATTGACCTCTGCCTCTGAAACTAATAATACATTAATATGTTAATCAATTGAATTTAAATTTTTAAAAGTTAAAAAAAAATTCAAAACAAAACACTGGCTCTGCTGTAAGCGCCACAATTCCTCTGAACAACCATAAGAATACTTCCCTTCCTTGCCTTCCTAGAGGGAACTTTTCTAGAGGAATTTTGCAGAAATAAGTCCAAGCAAGTCTAGAATGTAGGGAGCTGGGATCAATTGCTCACATCCCTCTATCAATTCTAAAGAACTCTTCTCATTTGATTTTAAAACTTTAGGATTGATATCCAACTCTTGGCCTGGTAATAAACTCATTCCGTAATCCCAGGAAAAAAAAAATATTCCAGGAAAAAAAAAATATTCTCAGTCTGACCAGTCCTTCACTGAAATTGAATTCTAGTTAGAATAGAAACTAATCACACATTGCTGTTCCATCAATACCAACCTTCATTTCTTCCAGGACTCTCCACAGCCACCAGCCACACCCCTGCCAAGGAGTCGTTCTCTGAGTGGCCTTGCTTCCCTCTCGGCCAACACCCTCCCTGTGCACATCACAGATGCCACCAGGAAGAGGGAATCTGCAGTCAGGTGAGTAGTCGGGCTCGAGATCTTGGCCCAGGATCAAGATCAGTGTTCAGCGCTCGAATCTTGACCCCGATGCTAGAAACCATCCTGCCGCTGGGCCTCCTCTCCGGTTATCAGAGAAACCTATAGGGGTGGAAGGGAACTCTGATCAGGACGGGAATACACAAAACCCTCCGCACGTAGTGCTGGAGAACACCTGGCCGTCATTCGGCAAATATTCACGGGGAACTCAACTCTGTGCCGGTCACAATGTTAAGGCTGGAGATACCTTAAGGAACCTCTAGTTTATTATCTAGTATGAAATACAGAAAAGCAAAAAAGTTACCATATTTTGCAAGAAGTGCAATGGTGGGGGAATACAGGGAACCTTGGGGGCACTGGACAGCCTGGGCAGGGGTCTCTTTAATAGATCTCTGAAGAATGAGGAATTAGCCGAAGGCTGGAAAGAAAGAAGGTTCCAGAGAAAACCACATGGGTGAAGACCCACAGACGAAAGAGGAAGCCATTAAGAACAGGAATTCAGAGAAGCATGACAGATGGCAGGTGGCAGACCTGGTCACAGAGAAGGCATCCACCACGCAGATTAGAGGTTCTCTGAGATTCATTTTTGGGGAACTATCAGAAATTGGTTAGGAAGCACGAGCCTCCTTACTTTTTAATTCTCTAACTGACCAGACTCTGTCATGGTATTGTTCTCATCAAACCAGCACCCCAGCAAGAGTTCCTCCACTAGACCTCTGAGCTGAAGTCGGCAGGAAAGGTCATGGTAATGACAAGCTCTGGGAGAGGACTAGCATCTTGGTGCTTTCCTGTGGGGCTCACAGAGGAGTGCATGGGACCTACTTGGCTCTTTAGGACCCACAACAGGGATCTTAGAAATGTATTTAGAATCCCTTCTGCCTCAAATTTCTTAGAGTGACTAAATCAAGGCTAAATGCATCAGTATCCTGAGGCCCCAGTAAGGTAGGCCTTATGAACCAGAGGCTGGCGCCCCTAGGGATGTCCATATCTGCTTTCCAACAACAGGGAATTTGATACCATAGCAGACAACTTCCATGCCCTCCTTCCTAATCTGTTCATTTGAATATAAATATCCAAATGCAAGAGTCTTGACTGTTTTTTCTTTTGGTAGAACTCTCCATAGTACCTTGTCAAATGATACTTACACAAACTAAGTGCTATAAGTTAACCCTAAACTGTGCATGGAAAGAGGCCTATTTTCACATCTTTGTGAAAATGCAGATCTGTATTCCCAAAGGACCATTAACCCAGGCACCTTCCAGAACAGTGGTCAAGGGCAGAGGTTTGGGAGTCAGACATCCTGGTTCAAATCTTGGCTTTTCCACTGGCATGCTGGGTGGCTTTGAGTAAGTGGCTTACCCTCTCTGAACCTCGATCTCCTTGCCTATAAAAGAGGGGGAGCTCACAGTTCTTACCTCATAGGGCAGTTATGAAGATAATGGATATAAAGCAGTTGATTCCTTTCTGCTCTTGGTTCAGAGTAGGTAGCTCTGCAAATGGCAGCTCTTAGTATCATTTTGTTTCCAGACCAGGCCAGAAGCCTGAGTGTAAGGATATTTTAACTCATATTTTTCAGTTCAGTTAATGAACTTCTCCTGCGGCAGAAAATCACTGCATCCATAGCGCTGGGAAGGCTTCATCTGCCAATCTCAGAATCCTATTCTTTCTGAAATGCCAATGTGGTAAACCACCCCCTTCATAGAAAACACCATTTTACTTTCCAGAAAGGTTACTAAGATTGCTTTTAAATATACTCAAGTTGGTCATCTGTATGTGTTTTGCCTCGTCTCTTTAGAAGTTCACTTGAAAAAAAGGACAAAGCAGATGAGAGTACTCAGTGGTTGGAGATGCACAAAAAGAAGTGTCAAGCGATGTCTAAATCTGTGACCTTGCGTGCAAAAGCCATGGATCCCCATCAAAGCCTGGAGGAAGTGTTCAGAGCAAAGCTGAAAGAGAATCGGTCAGTGTCCACGTGTCAAAGGGTGCCTGTCTTGGGATTCAGCAGATCATTGGCCTTGAAAAATGGCGAAATGGAGTTAGTAGACTCCTATAATCGCACACAGGGATTTTGCTACGCACAGTTAGGAATTTACAATGTCCTTGGGAATTATTTTGCTTAATTGGAGTGAAGGGTATTTCAAATTAGGAAAAGACAGAATTCGTTCTAAAAATCTTGTTAATTCCAGGAACAATGACCGTAAAAGAGCAAACGAGTATAAGAAAGAATTGGAAGAAATGAAGAAAAGAATACAGACAAGGCCCTATCTCTTCGAACAAGTTACCAAGGTAAAACCCAACCATCACTCTCTTTCTCTCAGTCTTGGATGAAAGGGCTTTTAAAATGATGGAACAGTTTATTTATTTATTTTTAAAGATTTTATTTGTCAGACAGAGAGAGAGACATAGAGAGCAAAAGCAGCGGGGAGGGTCCAAGGGAGAAAGAAGGAGAACCAGGCTCCCCGCTGAGCAGGGAGCCCGACGCGGGACTCGATCCCAGGACCCTGGGATCATGACCTGAGCCGAAAGAGGATGCGTAATCGACTGAGCCACCCTAGGCGTCCCAAGTCATTGAACAGTTTAATATCTGGGTATTAAACATTTCCTGGAGCCTCAAAAAGACTCTAAATCAGGCCTGTTTTATTAACTACCATCCCCCCTCCCCCAAATAAGTAGTGCAGTGGTGAATGTTGCTTGGACTGATTTCATCCAAGATGACTTCAGAGGCATCTATAAAGTATTTCACTTCTTGGAGTGTTTGCTCCAGTCTGGCTTTCAGTTTGAATCATGGTGAGGCCTAGATCCCACATACCCAGTGACCGTTTAGCTGTGTAGTGAGATGCTCTTTAACTTACTAACATCTCTCCCCCTGCAGTGCTGGGCATCCCCAGCCTCCAGAGCTGTGGCACATTTATGGGTCTCCAGACATTGGGATGCTCACAAGCACCCCAGAAAGCCCTTTTCAGATTAAGTGGCTTTCAGGATGGAAGACTCATTTTAAGGTGTTCTCTAGACCTCTAGGGAAGTTGGACCAGTTGCAACCTCCTCTCCCTAAGGAAGCTCTGGTGCTATCTGAACAGCCTTAGAAAGGCCACCCCCTGGAGGTTTGGGGTTGTATCAGGCTCTGTAGATCCCTCTTCTCTCCAGTTTCAGACAAAAGGTAGGGCTTCCTAGTGACCTGATTCCAACTGCTGGACATTATCTCTGTCTTACAGCCAGTGTGTTATCTAGGCATTTCCCGGGAACACTCCTGCCCACCCCCATACATACCACACACATACTCACACACGCTGGACGGTCTTGGGTTTACTTAGCAACTTGCATTGCTCAAAAATCTCTCATAATGACCTTTCCTCTTTAGGTTAATTTTTTCAAGCAAAGCTCACTCTCAGATCTCAACACATCTTTCACCACTCTAGGAAAAATACAAAGTGCTCTACATGATTTTGCTTAAATTAAAACAAACAAAAAATAATCTTTTTCTGGTCCATATGCAGACCATCTATCCTGTTAAGCGTGTTACTAGTGCAGTTTATTTCCTATTTGTTATATGTTTGTGGGTTTGTTTTTTTATATTTTAGTGTTCCTGATGATGGTTTGGTTGTTTTTAAATCTTTTTTTGTTGTTAAGATATTTATTTGCTCTAAATTAGAGAGAAAGCACAAGCAGGAGAGGCAGAGGGAGAGGGAATCTCAAGTAGACTCCGAACTGAGTGTGAAGCCAGACTCGGGGCTCAGTCCCAGGACCCTGAGATCATGACCTGAGCCAAAACCAAGAGTTGAACACTTACCCGACTGTACCACCCAGGCGCCCCTGGTTGTTTTTAAATCTTAAAGTGTTTTTAAGTCCATTTTTTTCATCTGAGTCTCACTTGGTCTTCCAAAAATCTAAATCCTTCCCAAAAGTTGAGCTTCCAAATCAACAGTTGGCATCTCCTGGGAGTATTAGATATACAGAATGAGAGCCTTATCTGAGACCTACCAATGAGAACTCACATTAATAATAAGATCCTCAGGTAGTTCCTATGCACTTTAAGGCTTGAAAAGACTCTAAGAAATTTCCATGCATGTCTGTGCCCAGCACTAATGGGGGGTTGGGGTAGGGGGCAATTTTAGGCATACAGATTAAGCAAGTGATTCAGAATTACCTGGTAATTCACAAGACAGCTACAGCAGATTAATTTCCATTCCATAGGACCTTGCCAGGAAAGCCGCAGAACAACGGTACCGAGACACCCTGAAGCAGGCTGGGCTGGATGAAGACTTTGTGAGGAACAAGGTTCAGGACAGCCGGGTTGTACAATGGCGGGAGCAGTCAGAAGTCCGTGATTGTCCCAGGTAATCTCAGATGCTCCTTGGTATTCTGCAGCTCTCAAACTGCCATCCCTCGTAATGCCACTGTTTGGGGAGCTTCAGGACAGCCACTCGTAGATCTTGAGATCACAATCCTGTAGAGAATACTAACCCAGAGATCTCCAAATAACACATTTCAATTGGGAGAATAGTGCAGTTGTGAATAAAATATAACCACAGTATATGAGGTGTAGATTTCTTCAATTTGAAACAGATCATTTTTCCTATTCTAGTTCCAGGGCCATCAGTCAAAAATATTTCCACTTCACTTTTGAGGAACAAACCGTATGTGTGTCTGTGGGTGTAAAGTTGCCCCAATGTATATTTTTACTTACTATAAAATGATAATACTATTTTTCTAGCACTTTTTGTTTGGATAACTGTAGGTAAAAACCTGTATAGAACCACAATAAAAGCTATACTATCCTGAACAATCAAAGCCTTTCTTTTTCCCTCAGGATGGTCACCATTGCTTGTTAAAATCTAACACTCCTTAAAAAAGTAACTCATTAGCACTACCCCTCCATTGGTATAAGTGAAGGGGAGAAAAGCATAGTATCGGCATTATTCTCAACTTTGTTTGGTTTCTTAAATCCTAATGGCCCCTCCAATTCCTATCCCACTTTTCCCCCTAGAAATTTCCCTTTACACATCATGTAAAATAATGAAAATGTTGAAACCATCCTTAAGCCTTATATAATGCTTTAATTAAAAACATTTTATTTCATAATGCTTTAATTTATTCTCTAGCACCCATGAAACTACAAAACTCAGCACCGGAAATCCACAGCAGGATTTAGAAGAATCTCTACAACAGCCTCCAAACCCCAAGAAAGAACTGGAAGAGCCATTTTACGAATTGCTAAATAATTTCAAATCACTTGCTTAATCAGTAACACTTAAGATTACTGCTTTTCAATATTAACCAGCTAACTTGGGGTTGAATCAAGACAGGCAAAACTTGGCTTCTGAGTCAATGGCTACTCTTGGAGAATGGGGAAAAGAGAAGTATCAGGGAGGAAAAAAGGAAGGTAACAAACAGAGAATGAATGGTTTAAGTAAATCAAAGTGAAAAACCTCAGGACAGAGGGAACAGAGCTGAGTTACGCATTCTTGCCTTGTGCCTCCTACTTTTAAAAAAAGGGCACAAGTCCAAATGCCTACAAGGGGCTAGTCAGGAAACATATGGATCTCATGGGCTGGGTATAAGATAGTAGGAGACAGTAAAGACTAGAGTCTCTGCTAGAACACAGGCCCAGAATTGCCAGATCAACCGAGCTTTCAACAGAAGCCAGAAATTTGCATGTTGGCAACTAATTTAAAAACTACTTAGAAATATTGTGTGGGAGTGACAAAACACCTGCAGGATACAAGCTCGCAACTTCTGGTACAGGGTTTCTCAGCCTCAGTACTGCTGACATTTGGGGCCAGATGAGTCTGTGCTGGGAGAGGGAGCAGAGGGAGCCGTCCTATCCACTGCAGGGTGTTTAGCAGCATCCCCGGCTTCTACTCACTAGATGCCAGTAACTCCCTCTCCCCGGTCTGACGAACAAAAATGTCTCCAGATATTGCCACATGTGGGGCAGGGGGCAGGCAAAAACGTTCCCAATTAAGAACCATGCTGTAAGGTATAAAAGTAAGGCTACAGGAAGTAAAAACTGGCAATCTTAAGAATACAAGAAATTGACATGAACTCACTCTACATAACAAAGGATGATTATGCATGTCATTAACAAGTTTAGAACTCTATTTATTACAGCAGTTAATTCTTTCCTGTTATCTGCTTGGAATATGCCACTGTGTGCATGGTATGTATGTGTCAGCATGAGGTTCATTTTAAATAAATATGAAAATTCTCTGACAGCCATGATTTTCTACTAGTAAGTGATCTCTGCAACACTCCTCTTCTCACCAATGATAAATCAGATACTCTCTATCAGCTGTAGAGATGAAGGTGATAGCAAGAGTGCCTACTCTTAAAAAAAGCATATTTCTCATGTTTTTATTTTTTAACTTTATGGAAAAATTCAAAAGTATCTATTATTGCCATTTTTCCAGACTCAGACATGGTCCCTTCTGGTGATGACAGAGCAGTACTATGATCACTACTATCTAGGTTTGCTAGTTAGAGAAGATGCTCATGTCCCGTTCCCCAAGACTCCTGGGCTCGGTTTTACCTGCATGGAATCCAAAGGGTAAATCAGTGCCCTCTTTTAAAGGGAAAGCCTGAACTCTTTTCTTAACCTCCTCTCTAAGAAAACATGTTTTGACCAAAACAAGGAACCGAAGAACTGACTGGGCTGTCTTGTTTATTTAAAGGGAAAACAACTGAAGCTCTGAATCATGTGATATTTAACTTGAAAAAAAACAAAAAACTTTTTAACATGCTACTGTATATTCCATAAACAAAGAAAGCAAAGTGACCAAGTAGAAGTGGGTATGACAAGATAGTACCTCAGCTCGGGCCGAGTAGGGATTCAAGTAATTTATTTTTTTGCAGCCCAGTGGCAGAGAGTCTCTTACTCAGGTTGCTAAAGGGAGAATGCCACAACAGAACTGACATCACTCCCTTCTCCAAAGCAACAAGGCATCTGGAAAGCTTAACTTCTTGGTGAAGTTTTATGGTTGGTGGCAGGACTTAGTTCATCCATGTGAAAAGACAGCTGAGTCTGGGATGAAAATTCTTCAGAGAAAAATCCCTTAACAGTCATACTGAAGAAATTTCAGCCAACACATAATCAAATTCCCTTTTGGGAGAAGTCCATCCCAAAAATTTGTAGTGGGAAGAGAGGTAGGTACAGTTACCCAGCCCACATTCACTGCTTTCTTCCTTGTCTGGATCAGATGTAGTTTGAAGAGAAGCTCTCCCACATTCATCTTCTATGTCGGGAAAGATGAACAGAGGCAGAAGCGGGGTCCTGTCCTTCACAGATTCATTTTGGTCTGGCAGACCGTGAGCCAGAAGCATCCTGCTCCCACTGTGTGCACTCTGGGCTCAGACAGAGCCGCTCTTCCAGGAGTCAGTGCCCGTGCTCATATCCGTCTTTCAGTTAATTCTCCTGGTTTAGTAACTGTAAAAGATTAAAACCAAATCTGGAATAGGCTACCAATGAATACCAGGAAAAATAATTCGTACTAAGGAAAAGGTTTATGAGTGGGAGTGGGGAATGCACTGCCAGGGTGAGTCATGGATACCTAGCTCCAAAGCAAGAGGCACGTGTGGACTGATGGATCTCTTTCACATCCTGACGCTGGGACAGCATTTTGGCCACTTCATGATGCTGGCATTTCCACTATGGCAATAAAAGATCCTGAGACCATAAGCCAAACTATTGTTTGTGTAGTCACATACTCACCAGTCAGTGATGGAGGCATCCATAACTTACAGATGTATCAGAAATAGTGGAACCAAAAATCTTATGTCAGCGTTAGTCCAAAGTACAGGCAGAACACTCAAGTAGAAGAGGAATGGGAAGCTATTCCCAATGAGTTCTATATGGGAGCTAGAAACCGCTCATAAGGAATCCAGGGATTCCCAGGGCTTAAAAGGATGTCTTTCCTATGATGGAGACAAGCCTGAGACTCCACGAGGGTGGCAGCTAAAACAGACTTTCTACTCTACACTCGAGGCTTCCTGTTGAAAGGTGGTTCTGTACAATAACTGAAGAACTTGGGTTCTATTTCATTATGAGAATGAGAATGCGAGTAACACAGTGAAATTCAGAATAAAAACTTGGCTTATTAAATTATAACCAGATAAATTCTTGGGCTGAAGACAGATTTACTTGGTGATCTCAATTTGGAAGAAGGTAATTTATATAGTAGAATTTAATAAGATGGAATATAAAGAAATTTAAACAAAATTTAAAGAAAAAGTTAAAAATTTAAAGAAAGCACAAATTTCATTTGATGCTGTGTGGTGGGGATGTAAGAATGGTGTCTTTTTAATCTAGGTCAAGATCCAGATGTTTGCGCTCAAATTTAGCAATGGCACTTGATGAGAAATCTTAAAGAATTTGTAATTTGTTTTCCTCTTTTTGGGGACAAATTCTGATACATTCAAGGCTAGCCAACAATCATTTACACTGCTTCCTGTTCAAGAATGTGAGCTCCTTACATCGAAAACCGGGGATGTACTGTATGGTGACTAACATAATATAATAAAAAATCATTATTAAAAAAAAAAAAAAAAGAATGTGAGCTCAATGTGCCTACAGAACCCCACTTGGGATGCCTTTAAGTCAGCAGAGGTCCAAAAGCCCTGGGGTCCCAGTTGGGCCAGCACAATGAGTCCTCTGTCTGATTTGCAGGAGACTGGGTAACACTGAGGGAAAAATAAAAATTGTCCAATCTGAACCATCTGAATAAGATGTAGTTTTGATATATTTCCCATGATAATTTCTTTTTTTTAAAGAGGATACTTTTTTTAAAGTATGAGTCATTCATTTCTTTCTTTTTAAGTAATCTCCATGCCCAACATGGGGCTCAAACTCACCACCCCGAGATCAAGAGTCCCATACTCTACTGACCTAAGCCAGCAAGGTGCCCCTCCCATGATAATTTCTGGTACTTGCTTTGGTTATTCTCTGATATTCTTGATGAGCTTATTTTTAGAGCATATTTACAGGAGTCCAAGTACAAGTGCATCAGTAAATTCTTACAGGTCTGATCTATAATGTGTGATTATCTCCAAAACCAGAATTTGAAATGGACATGTGTTGGTTTACGGACTGCAAATAGCTGGGGTGCCTGGGTGGCACAGTCCATTAAGCGTCTGACTCTTGGTTTCAACTCAGGTCATGATCTCAGGGTGAGATCAAGCCCATCATTGGGCTCCTCGCTCAGCTCAGATCTGCTTAAAGACCGTCTCTCACTTTGCCCCTCCACCCTGCTGACTCTCTCCCTCTCAAATAAATAAAATCTTTTTAAAAAATTTTTTTAAAAAGGGAGGTTGCAGGGCGCCTGGGTGGCACAGCGGTTAGGCGTCTGCCTTCGGCTCAAGACGTGATCCCGGTGTTATGGGATCGAGCCCCACATCAGGCTCCTCTGCTATGAGCCTGCTTCTTCCTCTCCCACTCCCCCTGCTTGTGTTCCCTCTCTCGCTGGCTGTCTCTATCTCTGTCAAATACATACATACATAAAGGGGGGGTTGCAAATAGCCTCCTTCTATCTGTGAATCCCTAAGGAATCAACATTCCTGTCAGAAGAGGAAGGTCAGTTAGTCAACATTCCTCAGTCAGCGGAGGAAGGTTAGTTAGTACCAGGAGCTTGGATGAGGAAGAGGACTAAACCTGGAGCCTTGCGGGGCTTGTAGTTCTAAAAATGAAGGTATGGTAAGCCTGCCGTAATAAGGCAAAGGGAGGAGCAGTGGGAATGCCTGTGATAAGAGGTAAATAACAGAGGTAAGAGTGAAGGAAACACAGAAGTGAGGCTCAGACAGAAGGTGTGTTTGTAAATATGCGATGACCCGTGAGGGAAAAGTGATCGTCTAGCATCGTCAGCTCCACTAAGGGCAGCACTTTCTCTTTTGTGTTGTTAATATTTTTCTATGAAGCGTCTGGGGCTTCCATCATGAAATTGGGTGCTTAGGGCCTGTACTCCCTTAGTGGCCTCCTGGGGTGAAGGCTGAGTTTTCTTCTGTTTTTTATAGGTGGTCTGTGGTATTGTGTCTGTCTGAGGCTGTGAGTGAGCATCACCCAGACAAGGACACTCTGAAGCCAATTCCAGACCCACGTGCCTAGGTCCAAGGGGAACAAATGTGCTATTACTGGACTTTTTGCACACACAAACTGACCATGTCACACCCGGCTTAATGTGGCGCCCCACTGTCCCCAGGATAAAATCATGTCCTTGAAGTGAAGGCCCTTCAAGAGAGAAACCAGCTTATCTTTCCTGCTCTCACGTTCCATTCCACATTCCATCTTACTCAACCCTTTGTGGTTCCATAGTTGAGTCCTGCTCCCTCAGCTTCCTTCTGCCCTTGTACACACTGCTGCCTGTTATTTTCTTCCAATCCCTCCCACTTATCCATCAATATAACTGCTATCCATCCCTAGGTCTCAACTTAAACTCTAAAACTTATTCCCTGCCTCCCCTCAAGACTACCACTTACCTACACTGTCTAAAAATTGCCCATTTTTTGATCTGTTGCCCTTCCCATTCTCTCTGTACAGCACAACTCCAGGGGCACCACTGTGCACAGTTACAAAAGGCAGAGGTCCGAAGTCTGGCTGTAAGCTCTTTGAGGCAGAGACTGTACTGGGTTTTCTGTTGTTTAGTCCCCAACAGAGGGCCTTGCACACATTAGGTATGTAGTACTGCTGACTAAGTTTCTATACACCTGGCATTTGTTTGAGAAAACCTGAAATGCTTCGATAAAAAAAGGTATTTAGCAAAGCAAAACCTTGGAGAAAAGCTCCAAGGTTACAAATATAAAAAAGGAAAAGGTTGAGTGTTGTGGGTTGGTCTGTCAGGATAATAATTTCCACTAGATAAAAAAGGAGATGATTTTTCTGAGCTGCTTCAGACCAATCCAATAGTTGATGAGAGAAAATATTTCTTTTATAGAAGAATCACAATTCGTAAAAGCAGAAAGAAAAAGGGAGTTAGGATAATCACCATTTGCAAGCCTTAATAAAAAAAAACTGATCTAGGCCATGATCAGTAATGTTTGCCAAAATTTTTACGTAACCCATTGGTAAATCATTAAGCTCATGTCTGCTGTGAGCTGTAACAGAAAGCATGAGCACCACCTATAGAATATTCTTGCCAAGGGGGAAAACTAAACATGAATCTAAGCTCCTAACTACCAGTTTTTAGGAAATCTGTAGATAGAGAAATATATTAAAAAACAAAAGGACTCAATCAGCCAAAACCAGACGTGGGGAATTCTTATTAAATAGGCAGTCATTCTGAAAAAACAGGGGTAGGGAGTAGGGGGATGGGGAAAACTATTAGAGATAAAGAGAATTATTAACCAAATGCAGTGAATGGGTCTTGTTTGAATCCTGATTTCAACCAACCAACCACTAAAAGACATTTTGAGAAAAAATAAAAGGAACACAGACTAAGTATTCGAGGATATCAATAAACAATTGTTAATTTTGCTGGGTATGATGAAGATATTACAGCTATGAAAAAATACTTATCTATTAGAGGTACATGCTGAAATGTCTACAAATAAAAAGGCATGTCTGTGATTTGCTTCTAAATACTCCAGCACAAACAGAACAGCAATAACAAGAAGTAGGCAGGGAAAGGAAAATAATAGCAGAAACTTAACTGTTGAAGTTGGGGGGAGAGCTACATGAGTTCATTACACTATACTTTCTCTCGCTACACTCTTTGAAAACTTTAATAATAAAAATTTTTAAATACATAAAGAAGAGAGGAAATAATAAAGGAAGTCTTCGTAGGTGAGTTACGTTCCAAAGCAGTAGCCAGGAGAAGGTGACTTAGCAAAGAACCAACGAAACCAACAGCAAAAAAACTTTCAATATAAGCAAGGCTCAGACGATGGGTCACAATGATGAATACAAGGGAAGGTTCTGGCGGAATCATTAACATGCATGTCCAGAGCCCTGTGATCCTGGGCATCCCCAGGAATCTTACAGAATAATCCAGAATATTTAATATAGGATGCAGTCATCTGAATACTGGAAGAGCTGATTTTGTGGTATCAGGTTATAATGAAAAGGTCAGGGGAAAAGACGGGAGAGCACTGTAAGAGATACTGTAATACAAAGGCATCCAGGGTACATGGATTTTGCCAAAAGTTTATGCATATGAAATGAGCTCATGATGAAGTGATCTACCCCCCCCTCAGGACAAAATACCCTAAGATTCTAGAAGCCTGACTGGTTTTCATTCTGTTTTCTGGGTTAGAGCCAAGACCATAGAGTTGGGAATGCTTAGAATCAACCTAAAACCTTTCCCTGATTTAGATGATGGTTCTCATTCCACAAGCAAATGAACACATTCCTAAAGGCTTGGTTCAGCCTGGTATCTCATAGACCTATGACCCTAATAAAATGAACAATGATTATTTTCAATGATTTTGTCACTATCTTTTTTGCTCAAGGACCACTCTGTCCAGGATTTTGTTTTCTTTATAAAATAAAAGCAGCATCCTCACGTTATAGCCAGAGAACAGTAGGGGCAGATATCACTCAGTAAGGTATGTCTATAAAGGAAATTAAAGCTGAGAGACCCAGACGTGAGTGACCAATCTCCCAATCCAGGAGACCCTAACAATCAAGCTCAAGTTAAGCGGACTCTTGCTTAACTTAAAGGAGGATATTCTAGCCAAAGTTTCCAGGAAAGGGGAATTGGAGTCATTTTCAGGTCATCTAAAATAGATTCCCAACCGCTGTCCACAACAGTCTCCACAGAAACAAAGAAAGGGCAAGAGATAGATTTACCTCCTGTGGATTTACGGCAGTTAAGACAGAAACCTCGTATGATTGCCTCCCTGACTGCATGGTCACCAAGTGATGTGTCACATCAGGCACTGAAGACAGGGGACGTGGGGATCCTTCAGCAAGCACCTCTGAAACAGCAGAAAATGTTTCAATGAAAAGTGAATCCACAGATACACCTACCTACATTATCAAGCCTCTCACTAAGAACACTAAAAACTGCTCCCTGAAAAACCCATATTCCAGTATTTCTTCCAAACTAATTCCTGTCTGATAATAATAATAATCATTACCAGTGAAATCTGGAAAGTATTACAAAAGGGGAATGGGAAGAAAAGGTAAAAAATCTTGATACATATATATCAAGAGTTGGCCATTTTTCAATATACCAATTTAGAGAGTATAGCTTTAGCACTGTTAGCTGGAGGGGCCGTGCATGAAACAGGGCAAAAGCTGTGGCGGCAGGCAGATCAGGGGACCACAGCCAACCCTTAAAGCAGCCACCAATGATATAAACAGCATACTATGCAGAAGTTAAGAACTTAAATCTGGCTTCAAAGTTCCTATTCAGTGTCCCTTCCTCCCTTGAGACTTTCTTCCTTAAGAATGGCAAAGTAGTTCCATGCAATTTCTGTGTCTCATGCTTCAACTATCCTCTGGTATCCTATTACGAAACCGAGGAGGCATGTTGTGGAAAGCACACACTGGGCCTTGTAGGCTCCACACAGAAGTTTACACAAACATGGTCACTTATACACAAAACTGACTGAGTGGGATACGAGTGACTAAAACACAGGATCTCGGACTTCATCGGTGGATCACTGTAAAAATCTTCTGGAAATAGTTTATACATAAACTGCTTAGGCCTCTAATAAATCGAAAGTTTCTTCTATGGGGCTTTCAATATATACTGCCCTTCCAGACAGTACTGTGTAATTTAGCATTTACTTATATACGATCTTCTATTCACTCAATGTTATTTCCCATACGTAAGTTTTGACTTCTCAACTAGATTTTAAGGTCCCTGTTTTCTACCTTTATCCTTCCCATGGTGCCAGGCACACAGTAGGCACTGAATAAATGCATGCTGACCTCACCTGTTAAGTTTTTCAGAGAAGAGGGCCTGGCCTGTGTAACTTGGGTGAAATTTCTATACCAGAGAGGAGCAACTGTTTCCTAGAGAGCCCTTTCTTTTCTCCAGAAGGTATGGCTTTGAAGGTATGGAGAAATTGCTTTATATCTCCTCTGTAAAACCTGGTTATGTTCTGTTTAAATGTTTTAAAAGTTAAGTTCTTCCATAACTGCAATAGGAAAGATAGAAATAGTTGGGCTAGGATGCTAGGATGATGGATAATTTTCTTCTTAAATTTTTTTCTCTTTATTCTTTTGTTACATTATCTGTCCAACAAAAAAATATATTTTTTTTAACAGATTCACTTATCCATCCCAGAGACAAAGAACACAAATGCACTACACAATCTTACCACAGCTACTGACAAGAAGTGAAATTAATTAAAACCTCCATTTTGGAGACAACCCCATTCCTTAGTCCCTAGTTGCAGCCCATTTTCCCCAAATAAAGGAGAGTTGAAAGTCTTACCATCATCAACTCCTAGGATAGAATTGGTATTTGGTAGGTTCAAGGACTCTCCACCAAGGCTGGGCTGGGAATTCATAGGCACCAGGTTTTTACTGGTTACTGAAGCCTCTTCAAGCAAACTACTGCCCATTAGTGGCTCGGCTGCACAGAGAACAGGATGTGAGAGACACGTGACAGGCAAGGCTGTGCCTGGTCCCCATTTTCTTTCACAGGAAGCTGGCCTTTCCTTTCAGAACTAGAAGTTAACCTGTATCTTGGATGCTATCTACTTTGGGGGAGCAAGAATAAACCTAGGAGAGGAAAGGGTGGAGCCTCATAGATAAATATCCTTGCCTGTGATCAGCATTTGGAGAACTGATATATGAAATGGGATGAATGCATCCTTGGAAAGGAGTATTTGGAATGAAATAACTAATTAAAGTAAGACATTGAAAAAAATAACCAAAATAAGTTATCAAATTTAAGTTAGGGTAAAAAGGGAGTCATGACTGATCTGTAAAAAATGTTTAAACCCTCATCTTATAGAAGTCTTTATCACAATAATACTCAAATGCTGGTTTATGGATCAGCACTAGTTACCATCAAACTCACTAGAGAAACAAGAACTACAGATTCTGAGATATTATTCCCAAATAATTTCAGTTATCAGTTTGTACTGTTTTATTTGGGGGTGAGGGGTAGACAGGCAATACAAATATATACATTTTAAAAGCTTACAGATTTTACTATAGAGCTGTATTTGGAAACCACTGGTCCATCAAAGGAAACTAGGTTTCTCTCCCCAGCACAGAATCTGAAAATTTCCAAATAACCAGAGAGGCCAGTTATTTGGCTTTTTGAATCCAGAAGACATAGCCCTCCACTCCACCCTCTCTCCTCACCAGTTTGCTCCTGCTCTTGACTCCCAGCGGCTCCCAGCTGCAAGTGGTGCTTTCTCATGTGCACATTCCTACTCCCACTCTGAGAGAAGGTCTTCCCACAGACTTGACACTGATGAGGCTTCTCTCCTGAAACACAGAGCAGGTTAAGACAGGGTAGCCAAAAAAACAGGGTACATTTCTGACAGCAAGAGAATGGACAGAGAAGTTCAGAGAATGTTAAACTAAACATAAGAGGATTTTTCTTCTCCCATTCTCCACCTAGCCTTGGAGGTCCCCAGACTCAAAACCTTCATACACCAGGGAAGGCAGGAAGAGTTCACCAGGAGGGCTGAGCACACCCATTGCTCCCAACTCCTATCCTTTCCAGGCCTACTGTACTGCTGCCTTCACAACCTCTTTGGTAGCAGATCATGGAAGCCACACAGAATATTTCCTTCCCTTTCCAGATAGAGTATTCCACGGACCTCCAGAACATGTACCATCCTCAAGGATTCCAACCCTGGGTTCAAAATACCCCCTTATCTCAGTTCCTGCCACCACTCACAGTCGGCAGCATTTAAACCGGTCGTTCTTCTACACAGTGATCTGAACTACCCTCTGTGTCCTCAAGTCCAAAGCTCTCAGTCTCCTGTTCGGACAACCACCCTTATAGCTGCGGTCAGAAACACATGCCTACAGGAGATTAGTAGGTGGCCAAAGTAAGTGAAATGGCCAGAAAATTTCCAGAAACGGAAAATCTATGGAGACAGAAAGCTGACCGGTGGTTGCCTAGATCTGGGGGTGGGAGCAGGAACTGACAACCAGGGGGCACAAAGGATCTTTCTGGTGTTGACAGAAGTGTTCTAAACCTGGATTGTGGTGATGACTGTACAATTTATATATTTTCTATCACTGATTTGTATGCTTCCAATGGATGAATTTTAAGGTATATGCATCATACATCAAAAAAGCTGTTAAAAGAGAACTACAATGGATGGATACACAGTGACTACACAGAAACCCATAAATCTACTGGAAGAAACAAGAGCACCAATTTCTTATTTTGAAAACTCGTAACTAAAAGAAATGAAAAGAAAAGGATCACACATTTTTCCTGCCTTTCCTGTGCAAATTACCAAATAGCCCTACTGGATAGAGAAGAGACCTATTATACACAGAAGAATTCCAGCTGATGTGACAGAATGATAGAATTAGAAAACCACCATTTTACAATCCTAATGAAATAACCAATTCAGGCATCACTCAGAGATGAAACCATACAGCAAAAGGTGCTAGGGAACTTTACAATGTGAAGATCAGGGTGTTACCACCTGAACCCACTGATAAATTCTGACAACCAAGCACTGTGTGGCTCCTGATACGATGATACAAAATGAAACACATACAACCATTTATATAACACATCCTTGCCAAGTCTTTGAACCTTTGAAGCTTTTAGGGCTTACTTCCACCTACAGGAAATCTAGGGAAACAAGTTAAATAACATAAAAGGAAGCAAACCAACAAATCCAGAATGTGGGACATTCTATAAAACCGAACTAACTCTTCAGTGGAATAAGTCTACGGCATGGGGGAAAAAAAAAAAAAAAGTGAGTATAGACCGACTTAGATTAAAGAACATTTTCTAAGTGTAATAATTAAACTAAGTATAATAATTAAACCTTACCGGATCCTGATTTAAACAAACTCACTATAAAAGACATTTTGAGACAACTGCAAAAAAACTAAACATGAACTGAGTATGAGATAAAACTAAAGAACTGTTAATTCTGAAAGGTATAACAGTATTGTTATTACGTAAGAAAACACCCTACAAGCCAAACAAAACATACCTGGAGGTCCACACGTAACCTAAGGTTATCAGTTTGCCACCTTCTGCTTAGAACTTGTCATCAGGTAAGAATGCAACTCTGAAATTCATATCCCTGATTGCTTACACCTCTCCAACTCCCTCGATCCCACCGAATTGCTTTGCTGTCCTCATCATAAATAACTTCCAGTTCCTTCTCTCCACTCCTCCTGTTTTGGCTTCCCTACGCTACCCATGGTTAACCATTTGAACAATTACTTGATTCCGTTCTAGAATCCCTCTCCACTCTTGAGTTCACTTCTGCCTTGGAAATCTCTACTTTGAATAACCTCCATGGTACATATCTGACGTAACTTATAAAGCACCCAACACAGTGCCAAATAAATTTGCTGATCTCCTCAGAAAAGCTCTGGATTAGGAAGCAATTCAATCAATGGCTCAGCTGAGTATAAAGCAATTATCAAGAGCCCTGATTTCTGATTCTGTCATGAGGAGCAAACTTTATGTCAAACAGTTTGTTTCTTTCTAGATTTCTTTCACCATTCCCCCACCCACCACCCTTTTATCTTTTTGGTTCTCCACCTTCCCTGAAATCTATGACTGCACGGGTTCTAGTACCTGAGTGAACCACCAAGTGTTTTCGCAGGCTAGAATACTCAGCAAAGGAACGGCCACATCCTTGGGCTTCACAAAGGAAAGGCTTCTCTCCTAGAGACAGAAAATGACATGAAGAGTCAGTCTTCTGATGAACTATTACTCTCTCTTTTTTTTAAAAGATTTTATTTATTTATTTGACAGAGACAGCAAGAGAGGGAACACAAGCAAGGGGAGTGTGAGAGGGAGAAGCAGGCTCCCCACAGCACAGGGAGCCCGATGTGGGGCTCGATCCCAGGACCCTGGGATCATGACCTGAGCCAAAGGCAGACGTTTAACGGCTGAGCCACCCAGGGCCCCTATCTATTACTCTCTTTCCCCATTAGCCTTAGCCAGTTTCTAATGACTTGCTCAGATTTCTTGAATTCGGGCTATGTAGTTTCGGTGGGGTTATCTATCCAGCAAGTGTCACCTCTCAGTGGTCTCCTAGCCGACAGCCCACCAGATAGCCCTGCCCTCTTTTTTAGAGTGGCTACCTCTGAGCATCACACTTCCTTCTCCTTCCTGGCTCAAGGGCTGACCCCCAGCTACACTGACCTATCTTCTTCAGTGATCCCATCCCTTTTGAGGGTATCAAGATTAACACTGCATATGCTGTCAGGATTTTTACCTTAGATCAATCCTTTTTATGATTCAGTTTCTAAATCCACTATAAAGTACACATTTTTAAAGGTTATAAAATAGGTTTTACGTAGTTCCACTGTCTAAAGCAAACACTGAAAACAGATATTCAGTCAGAGGTACAAAGAAAAATCTGTAACAATATGCTGAAAGTAGTTACATCCTGATAGTGCTATTATGGATGATTTCCTTTCTTCTTTGTGCTTCTCCATAATTTTTATTGTCTACCATATTACATTGTTATTTTAAAAAATCAAAGATGCATTGTAAAAACTAAATAAGGCCTGTAGACTAACTGACAGTACTATTAACTTTCTGGTTTTGATATTGTACTGTGGCTACAGAGGATGTCACTTTTTGGGGAAACTGGGTAAGGTACACAATACAACTCTGTACTATTTTCATAACTCTCATGAGACTGTAATTATTTCAAAATAAAAAGCGAAAAAAAATCAGAGATGCAGCTCGTATCTGAGGGTCACAGACTGGTGTGAGAGAGAAATGTATTCATAAATAGCCTTAATATAAATTCCTGTACAAAAAAATGCTTTAAGTATTTAGAAAAGGGAGGAATTCTGGGGTGCCTGGTTGCCTCGGTCCATTGGGCGTCCGACTTTTGATTTTGGCTCAAGTCGTGATTTCAGGGTGGTGAGATCAGGGTGGTGATATCTCATACTCAGTTCATGTTTAGTTTTTTTGCAGTTGTCTCAAAAATGTCTTTTACAGTGGGTTTATTTTATTTTTTTTAAGATTTTATTTATTTATTTATTTGACAGAGATAGAGACAGCCAGTGAGAGAGGGAACACAAGCAGGGGGAGTGGGAGAGGAAGAAGCAGGCCCATAGCATAGGAGCCTGATGTGGGGCTCGATCCCATAACGCCGGGATCACGCCCTGAGCCGAAGGCAGAGGCTTAACCGCTGTGCCACCCAGGCGCTCCGTGACCTCATCTTTATTAGTAGTGACACCAGTAATTAAAGCTACTGATTTTGGTGACTTACCATGAGGGCTGACTGTGTGCCAGACACTATGCTGAACATATTTAACTTGTAGTGTCTCAGTTCTCAAAATAATCTTTTGAGATTATATTATGTTAATTTTATTTTTTTAAGATTTATTTATTTCAGAGAGAGGGAACACACTTGAGCATTGGGGAGGGGCAGAGGGAGAGAGGCAGACTCCCTGCTGAGCAGCATGGAGTGGGGAGTGATCTCATCATAAACAGTGATTTGAACAAACCCACTGTAGGGGCGCCTGGGTGGCACAGCGGTTAAGCGTCTGCCTTCGGCTCAGGGCGTGATCCCGGCGTTATGGGATCGAGCCCCACATCAGGCTCCTTCGCTATGAGCCTGCTTCTTCCTCTCCCACTCCCCCTGCTTGTGTTCCCTCTCTCGCTGGCTGTCTCTATCTCTGTCGAATAAATAAATAAAATCTTTAAAAAAAAAAAATAAAGATGAGGTCACTTTTGACATTTCAGATAAACTGAGACGTCAGCATTTAAAAACAAAATCCTTGAAAGAGC
This sequence comes from Ursus maritimus, assembly GCF_017311325.1. Classification (NCBI taxonomy): domain Eukaryota; kingdom Metazoa; phylum Chordata; class Mammalia; order Carnivora; family Ursidae; genus Ursus; species Ursus maritimus. The sequence continues at coordinate 26,337,482 of NW_024425008.1, forward strand.
TTTAGAGTCTGATCAGAATTCAAATCCCAACTCTGCCATTTCCTAGCTGTGTAATATCGGGCAAATTGTTTAACTCTCTAATCCCCTATTTCTTTGTCAATAAATACAGTATCTAATTCATAAAGTATCCTTGAGGATTAAATGAGACAATGTATATGTACTTGACACATACTAAATTGCCTCAATAAATGCTAACTTTTAATATTATATAATTCTGGCAACTGGGATCTGTGAGGCATCCAGGAGAAATGATTACACTGTGCCCTGAGACTGCAGCGAGAGACACGCCGAGTGAAATGGGAGAAACGACAAGTTCTGGAAATGATGAGCAATTAGGAGATTAACAAGGGAAAGCTAGCAGGAACTAGAATGAAGAGAGAAAATAAGGTCATACTCCACAGTAAAAGAAAGCATTTTAAGATGTTCAGTTTTTATCCAATCTACAAAGAGAATGAGCAACACGAGGATGAAGAGGTTAATGAATTCAACCACAGAGCATGGTAAACTCTACTTCTTCCCTTTTCTAGTCTGCAAGATGTTTTTTTTTGTTCTTTTATTCAAAGTGCTTCTTGGAGCAAGTATAGTTTAGTCTCTCAAGAAAAAGCCGAGAACAGAGCTATTGTGCCCTAAAACATATCCAACAGTAATGTCCACCTAGCAGGAATCACAGGGACATACCTGGAACAAATGTGGCTTCAGCTTGGGTTTCACTTTTTAATGCCCTTTAATTTTACCTACTGTCATTTTAGCAATGCGAGAAGAAAAAAGAGACAAAGAAAGTGGCAAAGAAGTGGGGAAGAACAGTTACACATCCTAAGAGACTGGTCTCGGTTCAGTGATTAAGCTCTGACAAGAAACTTAGCACATTTTAGGCCAAGCGGCTTGGAAAATCACCCTTGAAACTCTTAGAATGAGACTCAGGGTATCTTTCTTTGCACTTTTGATATTAACATGCTATTTGACTCAGATCAAGTCACTTTCCCATTCTGCTTCTCAAGCAAACTCCTCAAAGTCAGGCATTCATCTTAGCTTTTGCACTTCCCCCCTTACCTTATCCCACTTAGTGGCTGGAAGAGGCTCTGTATGGTTTCTGTGATTCAATAAATATTACCGATCAAAATTACAACCATGTAACATTTGAAGATATTTGGAAATACTGATTTTGTCCATATCTCATCATATCATTGTTATCAGAGAAGGTCTTATATCCCTTCCTACACTTTAGGTTCCTAGAGGCAGAAATCAACACTGTCCATTCCTCACACACAGGTGAAAGGTCAATAAATGTTACCGAATTAACTGAAAAGTGCCATGAAGCATGTGAAAAAAAGAAATTCCATTTTCAGAGTTCTAGCAACAAACCTAAACCTTCATTTCTATTCCCACCTCAGAGCCTTTCCTAAGGATAGGCAATCAAACCCTGAGCCAAGGGGTAGATTAACTACAGGAACGCTGGGGTTGCACGCACCTGTGTGGATGCGCAAGTGGTTCTTCAGATTTCCAGCTGTAGTGAACTGCTTGCCACAGCTAGACTCGGGGCACATGAAGGGCTTCTCCCCATTATGGGTCCTCATGTGCACCTTCAGCCTCTGCAGCACATAGAAGCTTTTCCCACAACCTTCTGCAGGACAGATGAAAGAGCGGTCATTTCTGGAAAAAAAAAAAATCACATAAGCAACAATACCTGAAAATGCTCTTTGCTAGAAAGGACAAATCCAAGCTCGTATTGCCTCTCAAAGCAGACAGTAAATCCCAAACCTGGATATACCAGAATCATCTAAAGTTTATTAAAACCACAGATGCCCCAGGCCTTACTCCCCACCCCCCTTTTTAAAAGTAATCTCTATGCCCAGTTCAACTTGGGGCTTGAACTCATGACCCCAAGATCAAGAGCTGCATGTTCTACCAACTGAGCCAGCCAGGTGCCCCACACCTTACTTCTTGAATACTGATTTCACAGGTTTATGAGTGACACCCATGCTTATGTATTTTTTTTAAGTTTTCCAAGAAATTATATTTTATAATGAGATTCCAGAACTCTTGTTCTAAGATGCTTAGGTGCCAAATGTCTTATTAAATATTTGTGAAGAATGAGGTAAATGAGACAATGCAAACCTTTCTATTAAAAAACAAAACATATCTTAATCGCAAGTGAACTGGAGCCCCTGCTTTCCTTTAATTTGTCAACTGGGGGACAAGCTCTTCCAGAAGCATCAACATTCTTGAGCTCCAAGTATGGAACCTCAGCTATGCTCACCGATGCGTTTTGAGATGGTACTTGAAGTGAGCTGGCCACACAAATGTCCTGTCACAGCCTTCAACTGTACATTTGAGCTTCTTTTCCACTTGAGGAAGGGGCCCAGAATCTTTGGGCTGCCCATCACCAGAACTGAGGTGGACATTTTCTCCTGTAACAGAGTCACATATTTGTAATCCAGGGAAGGAAGCTGCTGAGGTACTTTGGTTCAATCAATAAAGCTCCTGTACTTTACTCCTACTGATCAATAAGCAGATATCTATCTTCAGCCTCCCTAGCTCTCTTTATATCCATCAACCACAGAAGTGAGCACACAATTTGTTCCCACCCCCTTACTCCAGAGAATTATCAAAAGCCATCATGCTTTGTTTCACAAGACCAGGCCTCTTTGGCAAATGTAAGAAATGTCCACAATGGTTTCACATAAAAAAGGAGAGTTAAACCCAGTCTGCATTACACAAATTGGCAGGAAAGCATATACGTCAACACCTGGAGTGGGATGCTAAAGACGGCTTCCTGTTCTAGGTATTACCGAATTTATATTTATTTTAGGAGGGGCAGCCATTCTGGCTTAGTTCTCAGTTTATGGTTGTGATTTCTTTTGTAGATGATCATTCTTAGATTTCTATCTTCTGAGGTCAATTGGCTATTTCTATCATTTTAGAGTATAAGAATATCCTTCTAATTTCCTGTGCCACTTTAAGAATGCAAAAACTCAGCTGATTTTATAATTTCTAACCACATTTTAAAAAGCTAGAAATAACATCAACTGAGGTTTTTTGTTCAGAAGAACAAAAGGAAGGAAGAAGAGGAGCGTGCAATGCAGTGCCTCCCTTAAATTTAAGTGAAATCAATTAATTAAAGCTTTATATAAATCCCAGATTTACACGTAGTATTCCTTTTCTTTCATTGCCTTCAAGATATAGTTGGATATCAACAGAGAAAAATATTTACGACTACTTAATTACGCTACAAACAAACGGAGTTTATCTTTCTACTACATATACCTCAGAAGTAAGATTTATATTTCCAAATTTCCCTCTCAAAAGCCAAGAATAGGGACAATAAATGTGGTGCCCATCACATTTCCTGGAACCTGACAGTTGAGCTAATCATAAAACTAATTGCTCCAAGGTCAGAGTAGAATCTAAGATGCCTTTTGTTAGTTAGTATTAATTTTTTTCTTTTTTAATATTGTCCCACATAGTTTTTATTCAATTGAAAAAGAGCTGCACATAGGTAAATTTTAAACAGTACAAAACTGTATATACCATAAAGGAAACTCCCCACCAACTCCAGAACTCCAGCTAATTAATGTCTAATGAAAGATCAGTAGAAATCCCACGCTAATACAGAAATTTAAACCGCTGACATTTGGGGCTTTGTGCATTCAACGTTGTAGATAAAACGAGAACACTGACAAAATCATGAAATTTAAAAACTGCTCAGAAAATAGTGAATTGCCCTGTATTTGAGTCCTTATGAAATTAATCCCTTAAAAATACAAAAAACTGTTTGCAGAAGATGAATTAGCTTAAAATGACATCAACCAATGATAGTTTTGGATATTTAGAGATCATCTGATGAACTGGTTCCCCCCACCAAAAAAGAGAAAGACAAAGAAATTCAACACCTTATATAACACACGTTGGATAACACTGTAAACATTTTAAAGACCCCACAGTTATGTGAGGTCTTTGCATTTGGGATAAAATTTCCAGTGAGAGTATCATAGATAGCATGGGTCAGTAAACTTATCCAGTAAAGGGCCAGACACTAAGTATTTTTGGCTTGGAGGACCTTACGGTCTCTGTCACAACTACTCAACTTTGCCACTATAGCAGCCAGACAATTTGTAATGAATGAGGATGCCCGTGTTCCAACAAAACTTTATTTACAAAACAGGGGGTCATTTGGCCCTTTGCTAACCCCTTATATAAAGCATCATATACAAAATTTAAATATATGTGTATTTCAATCAACTTAGAAGTGAAGATGTGCTGTGAGAAACTACTACAGGACTCACAAAATGGCTTTAGTAACGACAAAGATATTTATGTTAAAGATGCATTTAAATACCAAATAAAATCATTTCATTATGTTAGTGGGTAAAAAGCAATATTAAGTTAATATATTTCATGATTTAAAATGTGTGTGTAATCAAAGTAATAAAATTTTCAAAAAACAACTTACAGTGTTTAATTTTATCTATAGGCCTAATGGTTTAGATATCTAAGTTAGCCCCCTAAAAAGGTTTTATGGAATCAGCTCATTGACAAAATAGAAGACTATCATATATTTGGGCTCACTTTATATTCAAGTACACAAGGTAGTTGTTAGGTAGTAAGGTAACATTATTTTGAGAGTAATAAAAACATCCACACAATGCTTTGCTGATTATAAAGCATTTCCCAGATAGAATCTTATTTAAATATCTCCAAAACAACCCAATCAGGTAAGCTACCTGATCTCTGTGTTCTGATCATGAGAAAACTGCAGCTAAGAAGGTTAAATCCCCCAGGCAGAGGATGAGTTAATGACGGCACCAGGTCTGGATCCCAGGTCTCCAGATGCCAAACCCAAAGTTCCCTCCCTGCACAGCTTCTTCCTAGCACATACAGCAGTACCTTCTTATTGCAATGAGATGCTGATGGTTTCAGGATCCAGAAATTAGCAAAAGCATCCCAGGAAGAATCTGAACTGTACAGCCTCCCCAAAATGGTAAAATTGGCCATTCTAAGCAGCACTACGATAGTCAAAGCAGAACTAATTATCTTGAAATTAACAGAAGTCTGGAGTTCTCTTTGCAGTGACATGGATGGAGCTAGAAACTATTACACTAAGTGAAATAAGTCAGTCAGAGAAGGACAAATACCATATGATCTCACTCACGGGTGGAATTTAAGAAACAAAAGAGGAAAGGGGAAAAAAAAGAGGCAAACCAAGAAAAAGACTCTTACCACTAGAAAACAACTGATGGTTGCCAGAGGGGAGGTGGGTGGGGGGGATGGGTGAAATAGGTGATGGGGATTAAGGAGTGCACTTGTGATGAGCACCTGGTGTTGAATCACTATATTGTACACCCGAAACTAATGCTAAGCTGTATGTCAACTAACTGGAATTTAAATAAAAACTTAAAAAAAAGAAGTTTGGAGTTCTCTATGTAGAAAAGATTTAAGTTAATGTTTCTAAAACTGGAATATCCTGAAATACTCTCAGGGATCCTTGAGAAAGTCTTTAATTTTTTATTTTCACTTGCATAGTAATCACAAAAGAATCATAAGCATATTCTAGATCAGCCACATGAGCTCCAAACAGCCATGTACCAACATAAGATTTCAGTGCTTAAGCTTGGTTTGTGATAATGATAATGTGTACCTTACCTTCATAATTTGTTGTAGTACCTTAACTGTCACAGATTAAAGAGAAAATATACAAGCAGCTCTAAAACAAAAAGTATTAGAGCATGTTACATGAGCCAAGGTTGTGCACTGGTTTAGGGGTGGTTTGAATAGAGTCATGGTCCTCAAGCTTTAACATGTACTGGAACCACTGAGAGGGCTTACTAAAAGATCGCATGTTTCTGATTCAGTAGGATGAGGCCTGAGAATTTGTATTTCTACGTTCCCAGGTGATGCTGATGATTCAAGGACTACATTTGAAAACTACTGGATAAAGAAAAATGGCACAGAGTTAGTACAGGCACGCTGAACTCCAAAGAAACAGCCCTATAGACTGGTTGGATATTTAAGGTCATATGATGAATGGGTTCCAAAAAAAAAAAAAAAAAAAAAGGCAGTGGTAGCTGCTACTAAAATTGCTAAACTGCTATGAGTAGCAATTCAGTTTCAGCAAAACACCATCATCTGCCAAAATAAAATATTAACTTTATTTTCACTGGTTTTGTAGTTTTATTTCTATTAATTAGCAATACTGTTTTGACTTTATAACAGTATAAAAGCTCAAAGTATAGGGATCAGTACAATAAAAACAATTCAAGATAACATCTTGATCTGTGAAAATGTTTTCCCTTTAAAGGGGCTCTGTACATTATTTAAAGCTGACAATTGAGAATGCTAGTGTTGTTGATTTTGCACACGTATCTGGCATAGCTGAGTTATTTTACAGAAAATAAGACAAACAACATACACATTTCTAGCTGTCTGCTCTCACCAACAAAATAACTTAGATTGCAGTCATTTCAAAATACAGTCATTGCATTACCAAAATCTCCACACGGAATACTGGAAATGAAAACGTCACAGGGTTCTCACCATTGCTGCTGGTTTTTGCATTCTTTGCCAGTTGTGCACGAGTAGCAGCAATCAAACTATCATGAGCCAACTCCTGAACCCGGAGGAACCATGGAATGCTACTGTCCGTGCTCTCACTGGAGAGGAAATCATTCCCTGAATCCTCTGCCTCATCTTGTACAAATACTAAGTGCTCAGCTGAAGAGCCCAGACCTGGAAGAAACAAGAGGATATGTAAAAGTTACCCATCAAGTTACCCTTTTATCAGCCCTGGCCCAGATACTTCGTGGCCTGAATCAGCTAGTCCAGATTTTCACCTCTCACCTCAAGCTTCTGTTCTCCTACTACATTAGGTTATCACCTTTCCACTCCCAGGTTTATCTTTCTTACCTCCTCTGGATTCAGAGGCAAAGCTGTCCCCCCAGGGCAAGCAAGCTAGTATCCTGATTCCCACCCTTCCATCATCTTCTCTCTGCCATCTACAAGCCATTCCTCTCTACTGGCCACCTTACAACCTCCCCTTAGAGCCTTTAAATCTGTCTCACCCATCTTTATTTTTAAAAAGAAGAGAAAATCCCTAGTACTACTCTAGCTATTCACTGTTTCACAGTCAAGTTTCCTGCAAGTGTACCTTCTAACTTTTTTTATCTACTTTCTCACCTGTCATCCGCTCCCCACCATGGTTAGAACCCTGGCCTCTCCTCTACTCCCTCAGTAACAATCGCTCTTGCTCGGGTCACCAGACATGCACTTCCCTCCTCATCTCACGAGCCCATCCTGTGGTATTTGGCATAATTTACTACCTTTTCTTCTTTAAGACATTTTCCCTCTCTTGGCTTCTCCCATACCACTCTTCTTCTGTTTACTTTATCCTCTCTAGCAGCTCCTCCCTACTCTTCTGTTACCCTCTTAAATGTGTTTTTTCCAGGGTCCCAGATTTGCCTTCTTTTGTTTATGCTCCTGAATCAAAGAATCCATGTTCACTGTTTCAGACATTTCCTGAATGCTGATAAGCACCAAAACATTTCTAGAACTCTGGATTCCTGTTTCTAATTCTCTAAAGGACACTTCCTCGTGAATGTCCCTCTGAAATCCCAACAACAACAACCACAAACTGGAACAAATCATGGTCCCCCCAACCCTGTTCTTGGGCTCACTATCTTGCTGAATGGCACACCCTAATTTCCCAAACGAGAAACTTCTGAGTCATCCTAAAGTCTGCCTTCTCCCTCTACACATTCAACTTATCACCAGACTATACCAATTCTCTAAAGTAATAATAAGGCTTCTTTCCATTTTAAGTATGATTGAGTAAAATATGCACCACCACCCCCCCAGTTTTTTTCTTAAGCATGAGCAGAGTTCAGAAAAGGATAAAAGAATACCTGCTCTTGTTAGGTTAAGAAGAATAAAAGAAGTGTTATCACTTGGCTGTAGATCTTGCAACAAGCTAGGAGACTCTGGAGTGGACAAAAACTCCGGGGACTTCTGTACAGTCTGAGCCCTTGTCTCCTCTCCGTCTGGGCCCACATTCACCTGAAGGCTTCTCAACACAGCCGAGGAAGGGACCTCCTTGGAGGAGTTTGTATGACTTGGAGTATCATCTAGCAAAGGGAAAACACCACGGCTTTATGTAGCACCTATCGCCACAGAGCTCGCCATTCTGATACACAGCACCGAATACCCTTATAACATCCCTTACAGGAGGAGCAGCATTTTTATTCTATAAATACAAAATTTCCCTCAGAAGAGAACAGAGAGATAACTTTCAGTTTTAAAGGGAGTCAGCCAAAATGTGAGGGACAGACTCGTTTGACACTTGGCAGTACAAACCAACCAACCACCCACCACATTTGGACATTACAGACCTTTGTCCTTTTAAGGCCAGAAATCAGTACTTTTCCCTCGAAAAATATAGTTTATACAATAAATACTAACTCAAGAATAGGATCTAAATTTAAATTATTTTTCTCGGGAAGAGATCCCTCCCTTTAATTTTTATAGCATGTACGTGACAGTTCTTTTGAGTCTTAGGGGGGGAAAGCCACAGCCTGAGAAATCACTAAAATTTTATAGAATCGTAAATATGTTTCATTATACTTCTGGGTTTACACTGAAATGTAAAGAAATAATTCAGAAGACTTGCTCTCTAGAACTTTATTCTAAGGGAAGGAATGAATTTCCAAAGGTTTTGGTTGCAATAAAATGAGGAATTGCACTACAGTGCTAAAGCACCCAATGTTTTCAGGGGTTTCAAGTCATCTTTGTAAAAGGCAGATCATTTTTTTTAAGGAAGATAACAGATAAGATTACACGAATGAAAGCGGAAGCCTAGGGATAGTACTGCCATTTCAAAGTCTAATGAAATAGTACAATATGAATGTCCTTAATGTCACAGAACTGGTTAAACAGTTAAGTTTATGTGATTAAAATGATTAACTGGTTTAGGGGCGGCGCAGTCGTTAAGCGTCTGCCTTCGTCTCAGGGAGTGATCCCGGCGTTATGGGATCGAGCCCCACATCAGGCTCCTCCGCTATGAGCCTGCTTCTTCCTCTCCCACTCCCTCTGCTTGTGTACCCTCTCTCGCTGGCTGTCTCTATTTCTGTCAAATAAATAAATAAAATCTTTAAAAAAATAAAATAAAATAAAATAAAATAAAATAAAATAAAATAAAATAATTAACTGGTTTAAATCGCAAATCTTTAGTTATGTATATTTTATCATACACAAAAAATTTTTTAATGAAGTTCATAGCAGTTTGTCATAGTAAAACACTGGAAAATAACTAAATATTCATCAACAGTATCATGGATAAAGAAGCTGTGGTTACAAACATATAACAGAACACTATACAGCAATGAAACCAAAAAACCACAGCTACACACGCAAGGAAGAATCTCACAACTACAGAGTAACAGAAGAAAGGTACAACAACATACATTCATATGATTCCAAGGTCTAAAAACACGTAAGATTACACTGCATTGCCTAGATCTCAGTGGTTAAACTTGGGAAACAAATATCGGTCAAACAGTTGAGGGCAGTGGTGACCTATGAAGAACAGAAGTTGTCTTTATCAGGGAGGAACCCCTGGGGGCTTGGGAGCTGGCAAGGTTCTACTTCTTGATTGGGTGGTGGGTATCTCCTTTATAATAATTCTTCAAAATGTATAAGTACAGGTTTTATACTTTTCTGTATCTATCACAAATCCCAACTAAAAAGAAAACATACCAGCCATGCATGATACACACATATTTAAGAGGGAGAGGAATAAAGTTAGGGAGGTATGTGCAGATACATTTGTGTTTGTAATATTATGTTTCATGAGCTGGGAGGTGAGTACATAGGTTTTCATTTATTATTATTGATAATTGGCTATCTAAAATATTTTTAATCAGGGTACCTGGCTGGCTCAGTCAGAAGAGCATGAGACTCTTGATCTCAGGGTTGTAAGTCTGAGCCCCACACTGGGTGTAGAGATTACTTAAATGAATAAATAAATAAAAACTTTAAAAAAATAAAATATTTTTAATCAAAATTAAACCTAAAGTTAATGCAGAAAAGAAGATTACTGATTTTGTTGTTCTTTTCACGTCAATATTGTTAAAATATTATTCAACAAATAAAATCAGGAGAGGAAAATTTAAGCCCAATGAAGATCAAAATTTATTAGCACATGGAAAAGTACACATATTGAAAATCCGCAAGGATCTGGGAAAACTCCAACATACCAGTAGAAAAACAGGAGTTGAACGACAGAAGATGTGCAAAAGCTAGGAACTAGACAAGGAAACCTTAAGTCAACATTGGTTGAATGTATCTGCCCTTCTTAAACCTTAAAACACTGAAAAAGATTTTAAAGTCACTTCAAAAAATCTAAGAAAAAAGGACACCACTAGAGGACAGTAACCAGAAAGTTTTATAATAAGCTATCACCAATCACCAATAGGTGGTGACCCTCCCCTGATTTAACATCAATATTCCAAATTTTAAATATTCCAATTTCCAGAAAACAAAGAACCCACTGCACCCAAAAATAATGTTCTCCTTGCTAACAGTCACGGAATAGGACCTCCTTCTCCCCATCCAAAGTTAATCTCACAAATCATGATCAGCATTCTAGTTACTCCTACCTCTCCTGGAGCCTCCCCACTAATTAGCCACTCTTTCTGTTTGCAGCTTCTCTAACTGGCTCTTTCCTCTTAGCATAAAACCAACCTCAAATATTTCAGATCTTAAAAAAGAATTCCGCCATCTACCTTATGTCCTTCTCTTTTTCCTTTCCATAGCAGGAGAGCCTTGAGAAGTGTAGTTACTTCCTCAACTATACTTAGCTTGCAGTGATACCTCAACCCTCTTCTACAACCTGGCTTTCCATTCCCTTTCCATGGAACAGGTCCTGCCAACGTCAACAATGGCCTTGTTGGTCCTCTCTCATTGGGACAGTTCCTATCTCATGGGCCTCTTAGAAGCATCTGACACACTGACTATTCTCTTAAGTTCCATGCCCGTACTCTGTACCAATATTTCTCTTATTGCTCTAGCCTTCCCTTCTTCCCTCCTCCATAGGCTCTCCTGCTTTACCCTGTATCTTGAATAGGGAGTTCCACATTGGTCTTTTCTTCTCACTCTCACATTCTATGAATGATCCTATCCGTTACTATGGCTTAAATTACTAATGCACTTGTAACTCCCATGGTTGCTTATTCTCCATGATTCCCAGTATTTACAGTTTTTACCAGTCAGTTATAAAGTCATTTATCCCATTCCACCAGTATGACAGAGCAAGCTAAGCTCTTAAAACTTGCTTATCTTATTTCTTGCAATCTTAATTTTTACCTGGTAACATTAGCCGACTGCATTCTGAGGCCTCAGTCACCGGAAGGAGGGACAAACAAGTAATGTCTTTAGCTTCTGATTCTACTAGCCCCTGTCCCAATGGGATGGACGTATTTTGAACAAACTGTACCAGGAGCTGGGGGGAGGAGGGAGAAAGGGGAAGACGAAGAGACAATAATGAAAAATACAAGTTGTTAGGAATGATCTAAACCTCTGAATTTACCAAAAGTTCATAGCATAATTAAATCTTTACTGCTCACTAGTCTCAACCACATTCACAGAAAAACTAGATTAACTACGAAATAACATTTAAAGCTATTTTTATCAAGTGCTCTGTTTCAAAGAAAAGCTGTATTATATTGGTTCATTTAAACCTTACCATAAAACAGTAAGACTAAACATGTATTTTAAAGATAAGGAATCAAAAAAATAAATAAAGATAAGGAATCAAGTCAAAGACATCAACTGACTTATCTAGGTCACATGACTAGTAGGGGAAATAATTCTTTAAACTTACGTAACCTGATTCCAAATTCATTGACCTTTCCACTATGTGACAGAGAAGTGCTAAAATTAAAGCAAGAGAAATGAATAAAAATAACAAAATGTTTAGGGGCGTCTGTGTGGCTCAGCCAGCTAAGCATCCGACTCTTGATCTCAGCTCAGGTCTTTATCTCAGGGTGGTGAGTTCAAGCCCCACATTTGGCTCCACGCTAGGCATGGAGCCTACTTAAAAAAATAAATAAAAATAAAATAAATAATAAATAATGTTTAAATCCTCTAATCACATTTAGAAAGAAAACACTTTCAGATATACACAAAATTACTGAAAAATGGTTGTGGTAGTAAATATTTATATATGTATATACACATCCACATATATATCATGCATATAAAATTTTGTCATCATGTAATTACCTAGGTTGTAATAACTTATACTTACTTAAACATAAAAAGTGATAGGTAAAAAGGAGTTTTTAAATCTTTGAGAAAGTACTTTGTGATAGAAAAAATAATAAACTAGTAGTTACAACCAAAACAATATGGCCCACAAAACCTTAAATATTTACTATCTGGCTCATTACAGAAGTTTCCTGACTTCCTGAACTAAGGACAAACCTTGGAAGATAGCCCACAAAAAAAAATAAAAATAAGTAAATAAATAAAAGGCACTGCCTGGGCTCACCTCTGGTTTGGATTCTAACTCATCTGATAACATTGATTCAGCTTCCAAATCCTGTAGCTGTTCAGGGGATAGGTTAAAAATTTAATTCAGAGTCAGTGACACCTTCCTGTTATGCTCATATTCCTCTAGGAAATGCTATGCTTTTCCTGTAAGATGCTGTGCTGGGTGGGTAATCAATTTAGCCTAAAAAAGGATAAGGGAGAGAGAGAATTAGAGTAGCAGAAAAATGTAGCTAAATAAACAAAGGCACTTCTCTACACATCTGAAAATCACAACAAGCAAGCAAATAAAAAATTCAGACCAAAACACTTGCTTTAAAATAGAACAAGCCCAATAGATGTCAAAATCCATTAAAAGTTGTACTTCGTAGAATTTCAACTTCTAATAGTCTATTTTAAGAAAAGGTCTTAAAATAGAAAAAATATATGCCCACAGAATTTCATGTTTCATATTGTTATAACAATAAACAACTGCAAGCAAGATATAAATACACATACATACCCAACACTTAGGGAATGATTTATTAGACTATGGCACTGTCACTTAAAAATATGGTTATAAAAACAACGCAACAACAAAAAGTGCTAATGACATGTTAAATTACAAAAACAAAATACAAAATTATATATTTGCTATTATTAAAACTAGTTAAGATATGAACAGAGGGGCGCCTGGGTGGCACAGCGGTTAAGCATCTGCCTTCGGCTCAGGGCGTGATCCCGGCGTTCTGGGATCAAGCCCCACATCAGGCTCCTCCGCTATGAGCCTGCTTCTTCCTTTCCCACTCCCCCTGCTTGTGTTCCCTCTCTTGCTGGCTGTCTCTATCTCTGTCAAATACACAAATAAAATCTTTAAAAAAAAAAAAAGATATGAACAGAAAAAAGTAAAAGGAAATTAATACAACTATGATAGTAGCTATCAGGTGGCAGGCTGGTATGACTTATTTTTCCTTTCTCAATTTCCTCATCTTTCTAAAAGTAGTTATACAGTCAAAATCTGAAAAGTGTTTCCCAAAAGTAGTAACCTTGGAACCCTGATGTAGCTATTTTCCCCCATAATTAAAATTCTTACTTTTTATCACTTAATTTTTTTCAGACTTTGACAAAAGAGTCCTCTGTATTTTGTACAATTGTTGCTAAACTTGGGAGCACTACCATATACAAAGTAATTACACAGTGTAAAATGTACTCAGGAGGGAGTTTTCAATTAATACCAAAGTTGACTGGAAAGTTAGAACAAGGCAGGCTTACTCTGCAAAAAAGACATTTAGAAGTTCAGGAATAAATTTTTATTACTCTGTTGGTTCCTTCCTCTCCCTCTTGCTAGCTTCCAGAAATCCTCACTTTCATCATAAAAAAGTAACAATTCACAAGATGTAAATGAAAGTGTCCTTTTATTTAAGTTTCCTACATAAAATCAAGTATCATAAATCTCTGATTTTTTCTTCCTAATTCAAGCTCTATACATAATAGTTCAATGTTGTTTATTCATCCCTCTTTTTCACAGAGGAAGGAACCAAGGCTCAGTGCATCACTTGCTCAAGTTATTAAGTTGCAGAACCAGGACTGCTGCCCAGAGCAGGTCAGCATGAATAGTGATTACATCTATCTATGTCTGACCTTGAAACACCAGGGTTTAAGAAGTCCTTCTCCCCAATTCCAGTTCATCTTAAGAAGCCAAGAAATAACCAAATATTTGTTTAGGTTATTCTTAAGGTTCCTCAAACTCTGAGTTTCCAGGATTGTAAAATCTCTAAGAAACTAGACAACTATTAGCTGCCTTTTATATTCGTTAGGTTTCTTAGAAACCAATGATGCTTGCTGCGTTTCCATTATCCTTACCTAATGAAAAATGAAAAAAAAAATGAAGTTTATGAATATGTGCACTGAACAAGAGAAAAATCATGTACTAGATCTTAGATACTTTTGCAAAGCTGTAATAACAATTTAAAGAAGGAAGCTGCCATCTCTCTTATAGTTTAAGAGCCACATCTCATCACATTTCTCAAGGGTCCATGGTTATCTACGATATCTTTTTATTTTAGTATATTCATTTCAGTGATAATTTTTCAAGAAAATAACACAAGCATTATCTTGGAACAAATGGATATCCATATTATAACTGAGTTCTGCCCGAATTTGTTGCCCATGTTTGTGGTTTGTATGTGCACTATATGAACTAAAGAGTGACTAGTAGGATAGAGTAGCATAGGCAGGCTGACCTTAAAAGAATCTGCACCGGAGCACTCAGTACCTTATCAAGTGTACTGTGTGAATCTCATCTTTAACACAGCAACTTGCTATGTATATTAGCCGAACTGTGATGGCAAATATGCAATTAAATTTGTTTCTATCCTCAATTCCCATCATCATTTAACAGGTTCCAAAAACCGCAATGCAAATTTTTAAATAACGGCTTCACTGAGATATAATTCATATAGCATACAATTCACTCATTTAAAGACTACAGTTAAATTGTTTTTAGTATATTCAGAGTTGTGCAATCACAACCACAACCAATTTTACAACAATTTCATCACCCCAAAAAAGAAACCTTGTACCTATCAGCAATCACTCCCCATTTCCTCCCAAACCCTCCCCTGACCAGGCCTAGGCGACCACTAATTCCTGTCTCTATGGATTTGCCTATTCGAAACATTTCATATAAATGGAATTACACATGTGATCTTTTGTGCTTGGCTACTATCACTTAACATAATGTTCCCAAGGTTCATCCCTCTCGTAATATGAGTCAGTGCTTAATTTCTGTTGCCAATAATATTCTATTGTATGAATATACATTTTATTTATCCATGTATCGCTTAATGGACATTGGATTATTTCTACAATTTGGCTATTATGAATAATGCTGCTATGAACATTCATGTACAAGTTTTTTAGTAGACATATGTTCTTACTCTTTTGGATATATACCTAGATGTGGAATTGCTAGATCATATAGTAACTCTATGATTAACCTCTTGAGGAATTACCAGGCTGTTTTCCAAAGTGTCTACACCATTTCATAATCCCACTAGCAGTGGATTTCTCTACATCCTCACCAACACATTATTATAGCCCTCCTAGCAGGTGTGAATGGTAACTCATTGCGGTTTTGAGTTGCATTACCTGATGGCTAATGATGTTGCATATCTCTTCATGTGTTTATAGACCATTTGCACATCTTTTCAGGAGAAATACTCAGATCACATGCCCACTTTTTAAATTGAGTTGTCTTTTATTGTTGAGTTGTAAGAGTTCTTTATATATTCTAGATACAAGCCCCTTATCAGATATATGATTTGCACAAACTTTCTCCCATTCTGTGTGTTCTCATTTGCAACACAAATCTTATCTTCATTTGAACAAGGCAACTCTAACTCTGCAGTTATTTAACAATACCTCATTAAAACTGGCATTCAAGGACTTCTAGTCAGTTTTGGTTACATGCGAAATCCTGTATCACACGCTGCTTAACAATGTCTTGACATTTTAAATACATACCTTGTATGATATTCTCTGCATAGTATTACTGAAGTTAAAACGTAGAAACACAGGAAATATATTACTGAATTCAAGGCTAAATCTTTCCACTATTAAGTTCAAATTTAAGTACTGCATTTCAGCAAATCGACATCTCTACCAAATATGAATGTTATTTTAAATTTTGTTTTATGGTGTGGTTTACAACTGTATACTCATTCATAAAGATATAAATCCATGGCAACAACTGATATAATTGCAATAGCCTAAATTGTACTACCTACATGGTTCCCTAGAGCCATCAAAACATTAGACTGCTGATATTGTAATAAATTTGTATCATGGCAGATGGTAACTACCCTTATCTTGGTGAGCACAGAGTAGTGTATCAAATTGTGGTAATGTATCAAACTGTCAAATCATTATGCTGTATACCTGAAACTAATTTAACATTGTATGTCACCTATTCATCAATTAAAAATAAATATATATTAGATTGCTTAAAGGAAACAATCTTGGTTCAGCATAGGTTAATTTTTTTTTTTTTAAATCCACTGACCCTACCACTGCTATTATTGAATTATTTGTAAACTTGTTTTGATTTTGCAGTTGATTAAGAGCTCCTGGGAGCTTCAGCACTGGCAGGATAAGAATTACTACCTAGCTTTATGTCAAAGTATATTTAGAGTAATCATAATAAAAATTTGCCAGTATGAGGGCCAATATAGTGTTCAATGCATTGTTCTTCCTTTGAATGCAATTTGCATGACAGTGGAGTGAAAGGCACTACTCTTACTCAAAAGGAAACTATTTTGGGGGGCACCTGGGTGGCTCAGTCGTTAAGCGTCTGCCTTTGGCTCAGGGCATGATCCCAGCTTCTGGGATGGAGCCCCACATCAGGCTCCTCCGCTATGAGCCTGCTTCTTCCTCTCTCACTCCCCCTGCCTGTGTTCCCTCTCTCCCTGGCTGTCTCTCTCTCTCTGTCAAATAAATAAATAAATAAATAAATCTTTTTTTTTTTTTAAGTTTAAAAAAAAAAGGAAACTATTTTTAAGGTAATTATGGGTCTTAAGGAGAGCCTTCTTATGCTATTAATTAAGATAAGAGACTAGAAATGTAATATTGGGGGCGCCTGGGTGGCGCAGCAGTTAAGCGTCTGCCTTCGGCTCAGGGCGTGATCCCGGCGTTATGGGATCGAGCCCCACATCAGGCTCTTCCCCTATGAGCCTGCTTCTTCCTCTCCCACTCCCCCTGCTTGTGTTTCCTCTCTCGCTGGCTGTCTCTATCTCTGTCGAATAAATAAATAAAATCTTAAAAAAAAAAAAAAAAAGAAATGTAATACTGAGTAGTCACCCCAAATTCTTCAATGTGAACACTAATATTTGTTCTTTTTTTCTAATCTTTATCTGGTAGACAGGCAAAATTTATATGCCCTTATTTCCTTTCACATTAGAAAAATTACTAATTTAGCCCCATAAATAACAAAAGAGATAATGACATTTAACTATCAGCAACCAAAGGTAGGCCCATCAATTTGTATTTTCCACAAATCATAAATAAGGCATCTTGGCTCTGGAGAGAGTTCACAACAAAACAAAATTATCTCAGACACCCAGGGATTAGTCTAATAAATATTATTAATAAATATGAAATAAGTAGTTCTAGTTAGACCCTTTTCTCCCTTTACTCTTGGCAACAACGGAATTTTACTGTGTGCATGGTTCCCCTATGGCCACCAAAGCACATTAGACTGCTTACAGAAAACAACCTTGGTCCAGCAGAAATTCTACTCTTTAGAAATCCACTGACCCTGCCAATCCTATTATGTTAATAGCTAATAATAGCAGAAAATGTTATATGTTATCCCACAGTCAGCCTAAAGGTTAAAAAGAATGCAGGCAATACAAACCTTTGCAATGAACCAAAGCAAAGAACACAGGCAGCCCTGAAAAGTTCTGTAAATTGGTAACAAGAGAACTCATAAAAAAAGCAAAGCTGATTTAAGACAATAGGAATCTCTATGATCTAGACCTTCCTGAGAACAATTCTCCTTCTGTTTTTAGCCAAATAAATAAATCCTGAGAACTGAAGTCTGATTAACTGCATTTTTCTTCTACAGTACACTCAATATAATTCAGCAAATTATGCATTAAGTAGCTAAGTTAAATAAAGAAGCTGAGATATGTTTATTAAAAAAAAGAAAAATCAAAGGTCTCTAAAACAGAAATCTAAATTCTGCCTCTGACTTTTTGGTTGAGACTTAGGCAGGCTACTCATCTTCTGGGCCCTAGGAAATTCATTTGAAATACAGATGAAACAAATCTACCCTAGGATTATTTATATATCGGTCAAAAGAAATAATCACAAAATTCTTCAGAAAACAAAGCTCTGCATAAGTGCTTAAGAAACAAGTAAACAGGGCACCTAGGTGGCTCAGTCAGTTAAGCGTCTGCCTTCAGCTCAGGTCATGATCCCAGGGTCCTGGGATTGAGTCGCATGGGGCTCCCTGCTCAGTGGGGAGTCTGCTTCTCCCTTTGCTGCCCCCCCCCCCGCTCCTGCTCTCTAGCTCACTCTCTAGCTCAAATAAGTAAATAAAATCTTAAAAAAAAAAAAAAACAAGTAAATGTTTCAAATGCTTTTATACTCTAAAAGATTAAGAAATGCGCCTGGCTGGCTCAGTTGGTAGAGTGTGTAACTCTTGATCTTGGGGTCTTGAGTTCAAGCCTCATGTTGGGAGTAGAGATTACTTAAAATAAAATCTTTAAAAAAAAAAAAATCTGCCTTTTATTAACTGAGTCCAAATTCCTTATAAAGCAGTGGTTTTCAAACATTTTGACTGCAAATCACAGTAAGATACATTTTCCATCATACCCCAGAGAATGAAATACTCACTGAGACACATACAAATAACACATTTACATGAAACAATACTAGCCTATGCTAATCTCAGGCACTCTGAATTTTTTAAAAATAAAACTCACTAAAGTGATCTCAAAAGCTACTTAAAAGATTTCATCCCAAAGACTGAAAACAGTATCAAGTATCTTCAAAAGTCTAAAATGCATGTTAAACAGAGACTCAGCCATAAAACATAAAGCCATTGATATAAACCTGCTATAAATATATATTACAATCAGCAATTATCATTAGAGTCTTGGGGAAACTGAAATAACTTGAATCCTCACACAAGACAGGAATTAGTGGTAACACCATGTTAGGAGGGCAGAGATGGTCTAAAACTAATGCAGGCCACATGGAGAAATACTGGGCGGGAAAACCAAGCCAAAATAAACTAAACTACAACAGGAGAACAGACCTGATACAGGTGGTATCTTGCCTCAGTCCTGACTGCCATACAGAAGGGAGTGTATTCCAAAGGGAAAGATGACCAGGGGCTTTTACAGCTCTGCCTCAGGAAAGAAACAGAACATCATTGTGTCAACTTCTAAAAAGCAATGTGATTCCACCCTAGGAAAACAAAGCCTAGAATACCAGTACTGCTCTTACTCTAGGGAGGCAGAAAATGCCTTGACCTTGACCCAGTTTCAGAAAGAAAGGGGGGGGAGGTGAGGAAAAAAGAGGGAAGAAATTGAGAAACACTGTGGTCCCTTCAATTGGTAACCAATCTGCTTCTCAGTTCCGTCCATATGTACCTGCGGCTGACCACAAATATAGACCCAAACAATGCTTCACTAAAAATGAAAAACTAAAACAAAAATTCTACTAATGGTAGGGAATCACCATGATCAAAAATGAAAATTAAAAAAAGAACAGTGTAAATTTTGGTATAAAACAGTAGTCCTGGAATGCCTGGGTGGCTCAGTTGGTTAAGCGTCTGAGTGGGTAGCCTGCTTTTCCCTCTGCCTGTCACTCCCCTCTGCTTGTACTTGCTCTTAAATCCCACATCAGGCTCCTTGCTCAGCGGAGAAGCTCCTGCTTCTCCTTCTGCCTGCCACTCCTACTTGTGCGCGAGCTCGCTCTCTGACAATTAAATAATCTTAAAAAAAAAAAAACCCAAGTAACTTTTTATATCCGTATCTAGCGTATTATGGAAGTTGATTAAATTCTAACAACACAGTGGTAATAGGTACTAGTGAAAGAAATTTGGAATGGAGAACTGTGAAGCCAGAATGAAACTTATAAACTATAGGATTCATCCCGGGCTTTCCCTCTGCCTTCCCAGGATCTGCTGAGGTGTTCCATTCCCACAGCCCTCATTTTTATTCCAGTCACCTCCCCATTTCTCTGCAATCCTTCAGAGCCAAATTTATCAAGAGACTTGTCTCCACTTTCAAATCTCCAATCACTATCCAATCCCATCACTTCACCAAAACTTTTCTTGTAAAGATTACCAAAGATCTTCATGTTACCAAATTCAATGGACACTTTGTAGCCCTTCTTGACCTTTGCAATGAACAACTACTGTTTTTAATTATCTCACATTCATTTCCCCTGTGTGGGTGACAGATCTATGTTATGTCTGGGGATCTACCCCTCCCCCATTGGATACATCCTTGGTCGAGACTGTAGATCAAGGTGTTCTCTTCTTCACTGGCCCAACTGTTGGACACTTGACCCATAGTGAACAAACCAGACACTTTTCCTCAGAATGTGAATTCTGAAAGAACTAACAAAGGGCTGAAAACTGCTGCAGCAGCCCATTCATGCGAGTAATGCTGCTAGCAGCCTCCCCGGGGCTGCTCCAATTCCTGTCCTTCATAAAGCCAGGGCCTTCATCATTTCCTTTGGTCCCAGGAGCTGCCCACATCCTTGTTATAAATTCCTCTTCTGAAGCAAACTGGTCACTTGTGACCAGAGTCATAACTGGTATTACCCCTTAGAAGCACTGCCTACTTCCTCCAACACTTTACTTATACTCTTCTTCCAAGAGACATGTTCCTCATTTTACTCTTACATCATTGCCATTCCCCCAGCTTCCTTTGGTAACTCCTATACTCTTCTTGCACTCTGCCTCTAAATATTAATTTTCCTCAGGGTAGTATTCAGGCTCTCTTTTCTTGCCACATTCTCTTCCTAGTGTAAACTTATGGCTTGAAATGATACAGTCTCCAATTTTTTTTAAGTTTTTATTTAAATTCCAATTAGTTAACGTACAGTGCAATATTAGTTTCAGGTATATAATAGTTACTCAACGCTTCCATACAACACCTGGTGCTCATCACCAAAATTTTTATCTACAGCCCAGATATTGCTTCTGAGCTGCAGACTTGTATATACAATTGCTTACTTGACATCTCTACTTAACATTTTAACTTGATATCTCAAATTCAACATGTCCAAAATGAATTCTCTTCCAAGCCTGTTTCCCATCACGTCCTGCCAGCCCCACTCACCACAACCTTCCAATCAAGATGGGACCACCATTCACCCCATTTAGGAGCCATTTTTATTACTTTCTTTCTTTTGCTCCCAATATCCAGTCCTACGGAAACAGCAAATCCACCTACTTCTATCTCAACTGTCTCAAATGTGGCCTATTTTAGGCCACCATCAATACTTGTCCTAAACCACTGTTAGTGCCACCTAACTGGTCTCCATGCTTCTACCCTGGCCTCCCTCCATTCTATTCTCTTCACAGTAGTAAGTATCATCTTTAAATGTGAGTCCTATTATATCACTCACCTGCTTGAAACTCTTTACTTGGCTTCCCAATGCACCTAGACAAAATCCAAACTCCTTATACTGGCCTATAAGAACCTATGCGATCCATTCCTGATTCTCCAACTACACTCCAGAGTCACTCTCCCTTATGGGCTCACCAAGCTTCAGCCATCTTAGTTCCTTGAACAAATTAAGCTCTTTCTGATGTTAGGGATGTGCACATGTCATTTCCTCTACCTTGGAACACTTTTACCGCTCTCTCCATTGATTAGCTCTTTTTCATTTTTCTGGGCTGTTTATCAACTCATTTAGAAAGGCTTTGTCTGATGACCTTATCCAAAGAAGATTCCCCATACTTAAACTTTTATTCTCTATCTCTGCTGTTTCTAATTCCTTTTTTTTTTTTAAGATTTTATTTATTTAGGGGCGCCTGGGTGGCACAGCGGTTAAGTGTCTGCCTTCGGCTTAGGGCATGATCCTGGCGTTCTGGGATCGAGCCCCACATCAGGCTCCTCCGCTATGAGCCTGCTTCTTCCTCTCCCACTCCCCCTGCTTGTGTTCCCTCTCTCGCTGGCTGTCTCTATCTCTGTCGAATAAATAAATAAAATCTTTAAAAAAAAAAAAAGATTTTATTTATTTGTCAGAGAGAGGGAGAAAGAGCACAAGCAGGGGGAGAAGCAGGCAAAGGACTGAGCAAGGAGCACGATGCAGGACTCAATCCCTGAGTCCTGGGATCATGACCTGAGCCCAAGGCAGACACTTAACCAACGGAGCCAACCTGGCATCTTGCTGTTTCTAATTCTAATTTTACATAGTATTCATTTTTTGTCTGGCTACCCTGTAAATTGTAAGCTCCATAAACAAGGGCAGGAACTAGTCTGTCTTGTTCACAACTTTCCTTCCACTACCTAGCATTGTGCCTGGCAAAGTATTATATGTAATTCATAAGGAATTTAGGTCTCCAAGAGTCATTTCTGATACTGTGAAACTCTAAGGTTGGCTTTACTATGAGATTTAAGGGCTTCCATACAAACTTCCCTGCAAGCACCTAGTAGGTACTGAATAAAATATCTGTACAGTGAATGAACGACATGCAAATAATACCAAAATTTTTGTCTCTACTCCTGACCTCTCTTCTGAACTCCAAATTTTTATTTCTAACTGCTTGCCGGATATGTCCCCACGGATAACCATCTCAAACGTAACAATGCCCAAAGTCTAGATTATCATCTCCACCACCAAACCTGTTCTTCTTCCTGTATTAACCATTTCAATTATTGCCCAACCTTCTTCCCACTCAGCCACAAATTCTAGGTCCTTAACAATGTGTCTCATCCTCCATATTTAAATAATCCCAGTAGTTCTGATTCCCCCAAATTTATTCCTCCTGTGATACCCAGTTTCGATCTCATTATGTTTCAACTACACTATTAAAATAGGCTTCTAGGGGCGCCTGGGTGGCGCAGTCGTTAAGCGTCTGCCTTCGGCTCAGGGCGTGATCCTGACGTTCCGGGATCGAGTCCCACATCAGGCTCCTGGGCTGGGAGCCTGCTTCTTCCTCTCCCTCTCCCCTGCTGTGTTCCCTCTCTCGCTGGCTGTCTGTCACATAAATAAATAAAATCTTTAAAAAAAAAAAAAATAGGCTTCTAACTGGTCACCCTGCCCTAAAAATTCCCCTTTCAATCCACCTTTTTATGCAGCCACTTGAGTTATCTTTCCGAAACACAGAAATGTTTATGTTACTCCACTCACTTAAAATTCAGTGCCTCAGAATACTATCAAATTCCGAAGCATGGCATTTCAAATATTTTACAGTATATCCTCAAATACTGTTCCAGTTACAGCACTGTCCGTATTCTTCAAATAACCCTTTACTCCAGCCCACATGTACTGGGTTTTGGAATGAACACACCAGCCTATTTCAGTGCTCAAGTCTTTGCTTACAATAGTCTTCAACCAGTAATAAACACTCCCAATCCAGTTCTGATTTTTTGAAATCCTTTCTAGCCTTTAAAATCCAACTCAAATGCCATCCACTAAGACTCTGATCCTTTCCCTCCAGTCAAAACAAATCTGTCTTTACCTTGGTGTTCTCACAACACAGTTTCACCTCTCTTTAGCAATTATTCCATCCTGCCTTGGCTATTAGTTGTCTACATGCATATTTTTTCCACTGGTTAAGGTCGTTGAATTTATTCATTCTAACTGTCATTAACCTAGTATGATGCTTTGAACAAACTAAGCATACCATAAGTATCTGGCTCAATAAATAGGTAAGCCTCTTCACCTACAGAGGAGGGGAAAAACACTAGAGATTAAGTAACTTGTCAAAAATCAGATATTTACTTAAATATAGAATTTTTAAAAATTAGAACCTAAATCTTCCAATCAGCGGACTTTACTCTGTCCACACCAAGTAATACAAAGTGGAATTTCTCACTCCCTAACAACAACGAAATGCCACTGACTCTATTACAAAATGTTTCTTTTACTCTCCTTGCAAATATGTTACGCTGACCTATGTGCCAAAGTGAAGAAGCACAAATTCTTAAGTCCCAGGTTAGTAATATTTAACTTCCAAACGGTGCCTAAATGCACTTGAGGGCCTCATGAGCAAGTAGGATAAACTTCAATAAACTAATTGCATTCTTTCCTCTGAAGAAACTTTAGAGGATAAATTCAACCTGCGAATGCATACAGGCTGTAAACACAGCCCACAGCCTCGCCTTGAAATGACAGGCGAAGGAGAAGCCAGCAGCCGACCCCCTCAGAGCCGGCAGCCTGCCTTCCTTCTTCTAGACCCAGGAAGTAAGTGGACGTATGAACGAAGAGGGCAGCTCTGGGCTGAAATATCCAGGGCAGAGTCCTCTTGGCATCCTCTCTCCCCCTCTGCAACGGCCTTAGTGTAAGGCCTCAAGGACCGCGGGCAGGGCCCGGCGGTGGGTGCAGTCCAGCAACCCCCGCCCTTAGGGACCCGCTGCTGACTCCAGCTTTCTCAGGACCGTCTTGTTTCTAAGCTGCTGCCCCCAAAACCAAGCAAAGGAGCAGAAACATCGGCCCCAACGCCGCGAGGGGAAGGGCCGAAGCTATAGGGCTTCAGACCGGCCGCTCCCGGGCCCGCCAGATCTGGGAGGGGTGCCCAAGGGGGGCGGTTTCCCTGTCCTCTCCGGAGGCGAACTCGGCCCGAGCCCCCGAGGAGCCGGTACTGGCTCCCTCCCTTTCGGGGACCACCCAGCAGCGCGGGTGTGGCCTGGCCCAGCCCGGAGCTCACCTTCCCGTCCCGGGCACCCGGCTAGCCGTCAGGCGGTCCCGAATTCCGTCCACATACAGCGTCTTCCGGCTCCCGCCGGAAGCAGCGGCAGCGCGGGACAGGAAGTTTGGCCGGCCCCCAACGCTCACACCCACTCGCTCGCCCCAGGCTGGACCTCAGCGGTCCCGCGCGGGGTTCCGCCGGAGGTGTAGAGGGCGGGCAGGGGCCGGGCTGTGTGCGCGGGGCTGGGCCCCCGGACGCTAGGAGTTGTGGTCTCCTGCCTATTCATTCCCCGCCTTGGGGCCCCCGCGGTCTGCGAAACCCGAAAAACGGGGTCAGTTCATTCCAGTCGTGACGTCACTGCTTCCTTGCAGTAGCAGATGGGGTAGTTTTTCTTGTCAGCTGAGATCAGAACTAGTTACAATGGAGGTCAGCGAGAAAGAGAGCACTACTTAAACATTTAACAAAGTTCTCACTGAAGAGGACCTCAAAGCTTCACTGCTTGAGAAAGGAACTTGCAGAATCTAGTTCTGCATTGCATTCGGGACAGGGTAAGAATTGAGACTCAGGTGTACAACTTTTCTTGTAATATGAATTCCCTAGAGTCTGGGTTCCCTACATTAGGATGCAACGAGCTCTCGAATGAATATCCACACTGGGGAGTAGAATACTTGAGTTCCCGGCTGGATGCCACCACGTTAGAGCTTTATGCGGGTGAGACTTTTTGAAATTACTATTTTTCAATACTTGCTGTGTGCCAAAGAATGAGGAACTCAACTAAGATAGCGGCAGTGGGAATTAAAGGAGTTCCCTAAGAAAGGCATTTTCAAGGTTAAACAGAAGCCTTGACCACAGGCATCTGAATGAGAGAGGGAGTATTAGTTTGGGTGCGCAAACAATGGTGATTTAAAAACAAAGTAGAAACATGTAAGAGGAAGGTAATTCCTCTTGAGATAAACAGTTTATCCCAGGTGTCAACAGGATATTTTACTTGGGAGGTCCTAAGCCCAAGAAAGAGGTCAGAAATAAAGATGCAGATTTGGGAGTTATCAACATACAGACCAGAGATGACGCGCTCTTTGGAGATGAAACGGTCCAGGAAAGGTATATAAAACAAAAGGACAGTGAGGGGCGCCTGGGCGGCTCAGTTAAGCGTCTGCCTTGGGCTCAGGTCATGATCCCAGGGTCCTGGAATCCAGAGACCGTGCTGGGGCTCCCCGATCCTACGGAATCTGCTTCTCTCTCTTTCTCCCTCTGTCTGCTCTCTCTCTCTCTCTAGCTCTCCCTCTCTCTCAAATAAATGAATAAAATCTTCATAAAAAAGAGGACACTGAGTGACTCATTACTGGCACAATTTGAATCTACTTCCTACAAATGTTGCAGATAAAATATATTGCAGAGTGTAAAAAGGTGGCCATAAAGCAGCATAACACTTGAAAAATATCAATTTTATTGTTGTAAAGGGTTGATTATAATTAAACAAACCCTCTTATTTAGAGGTACATTAGATATTAAACATTCATGTTTACAATCATTTGTTAATTTGCTCAGTCAGTTCTGTCATTTTCTAAAGCTGTCTTTGTTGCCTAAATCTTTCTAATCACCTATCACTTCAAGTGATGATTATATCTATTTGCCCTCAAAATCTTTACACTATTTGACAGTATATGTAACTGCTAACCTAAAACAAGCATGCTTTATATATTTGAGTTTTTAGGCTATCCAGTAAATTATTTAGCCAAGCACAAACAGATAATCCTCTGTAATAAACTAGTCTCTTCATCAACCTGACTGACCTGTTATTTCTCTTCTCAACACAAAGCCTCTGCTCTCCTATCTTAAAAACTGCTCCACAAACTCTAAATTCCCCCCAAGCTCCAACAATGCTCTGCCATTAAATCCCTTTTCCATCTACAATATAGAAAAGCCATCCCAATTCTATTCTTTTTTTTTTTAAGATTTTATTTATTTATTTAACAGAGAGAGACAGCCAGTCAGCGAGAGAGGGAACACAAGCAGGGGGAGTGGGAGAGAAAGAAGCCGGCTCCCATTGGAGGAGCCTGATGTGGGGCTCGATCTCAGAACTCTGGGATCACGCCCTGAGCCGAAGGCAGACGCTTAAGGACTGAGCCACTCAGGCGCCCCATCATCCCAATTCTATTCTTATACCAAGTTACAGTTCAAGAATTACGCCTTTGGCTCAGGGCGTGATCCCGGTGTCCTCCACTAGGAGCCTGCTTCTTCCTCTCCCACTCCCCCTGCTTGTGTTCCCTCTCTCGCTGGCTGTCTCTCTCTGTGTCAAATAAATAAATAAAATCTTAAAAAAAAAAAAAGAATTACATAAAGCATTTTCAGGTCAACATACATTTACTTCGTGTCCTCTCAAGCATTCTACTTTAAATAAAAGTTATTAACTGTAAAAATCAATTTATAAAGTATGATCCATTAAACAGTTATATCAAATCTCCAGTGGTTTGAGAATATCTGATCAAATATCATATATAATATGTTTCAGTAAAAGAAAGAAAATAGGTCATGTTGACTTCAATCTATTACTGTAAATAATCATGTTGGATATAGAGAACATATACGATATTGAAGATACAGGGAAAAAATGTTATGAAACTAGAAAATATTAGCAATGATCACATTTAAATAAGCTATCTGTATGCTAAGATTTTTTAAATGTATCTTAAAAATCTTTGTGCAAAATGGAAAGAAATCTGTGTATTTCCTTGATGAAGATGCTTATACAGATTACACAGAGGTTTCTTCTGAAATGCAAACTATCTGCTTTCCGATGTTACCTCCTGTCATCATGGACTGGAATGCAGCTAGAAAGGAAAAAAAAAGACCTAGATTATATGAAAACATAAATATCACTATCATACATGTTTATCAGTACATGAAAACACATACAGTTAATTTGAATAATTTCTGCGATGATTTTAATATTAAAAACCGAAGGAAATTATCATGAAAAGAAGCCTCAAGTGAAACACTGACAAAGTTACAAGATAAACTAACCCAATTTATATCTTAAAAATGTACTTTTACCCAAACTAGAAATGTTTGTATCTACCTCAATATTCACTGTTTAGAGAGTCTGAAGACTAGAATAAATAAGTATGAGGATAAAATGTCAGCAAAAACAACTTTTCAAAAACTATTAAAAATAGAAATCTGGGGCACCTGGGTGGATCAGCTGGTTAAGCTTCTGCCTTCAGCTCAAGTCATGATCCCAGGGTCCTGGGACTGAGCCCCACTGCAGGCTCCCCGCTCACCAGGGAGTCTGCCTCTCCCCCTTTCTCTCCCCCCCCCCATCCTGCCCCACATCTCATGCGCACTCTCTCTCAAATAAATAAAATCTTAAAAAAAAAACCAACCTAAATATTGAAAATCTGTTTAATATAATCTTATGATGCCTTAGAACCATTCAACCTGGGGGCTCCTGGGTGGCTCAGTCAGTTAAGTGTCTGTCTTGGGCTCAGGTCATGGTCTCAGGATCCTGGGATTGCCCTGCATTTGGGCTCCAGGGAGCCTGCTTCTCCCTCTACCTCTGCTCCTCCCCCCTGCTCATGCTCACTGGCTTGCTCACTCGCTTGCTCTCAAATAAATAAATAAATAAATAAATAAAACCATTCAACCTGAAAGTTACCTAGAAGATAAATGACTTTCATGATTCTTATATTTTTTTATAACTTGTTTCAAAACCAAAGAAACACTTATTTTATGATGTGAAATGTGAAAACAATACTTCTTAAATACCACTAAGCTGAACTTTAATGGAAATTGATGATATCGATATTTAAGTAAACCTGCAGGATGGTTTTACAGGAAAGAAAGAAATGATTTAAAAAGAAAAAAACACCAGGGAAGTAGAATTCAAGGAAAAAAGGGAGTATTTGTGCCAAGCTCATGCATATAATAAATAAATCTACATTCATCTTACCTCCCATGTTTTCCAATCCATTCATCACAGTCTCTTTGATCTGTAAATCAAAATAGCTACATATAGTATTCTTTAGGTCCGTGTATCTATTTACAGTTGACCCTGAACAACATGGGTTTAAACTGTGCAGGTCTATTTATACACAGATTTTTTTTTTTATAAACACAGTACATACTATATATGTATTTTCCCTTCCTTGTGATTTTCTTAATAACATTTTTTTCCTCTAGTTTATTGTAAAGAATACAGTATAGGGGCGCCTGGGTGGCTCAGTTGTTAAGCGTCTGCCTTCAGCTCAGGTCCTGATCCCAGAGTCCTGGGATCTAGCCCTGCATCTGGCTCCCTGCTCAGCGGGGAGCCTCCTTCTCCCTCTCCAGCTCCCCTGTGCTTGTGTTCCCTCTCTTGCTATCTCTGTCAAATAAATAAATAAAATCTTTTAAAAAAAAAGAATACAGTATAAATTACACATAACACACAAAATATGTGGTAATCAACCCTTTATGTTATCAGTAAAGCTTCTGGGGTAGTCAAAAGACATACCGGGATTTTCAACTGCATGGAGGGGCAGGGTGTCAGCACCTTTAACCCCTGAGGTGCTCAGGGTCAACTGTAATATTCTTCATTTTTGCAAAGGGCAGCAATACTATTTAGCATTTTCTGTCTAAAAATAGATATTCTTCATTTCATGGAGGTAGCACAGAAAAGTTTCCTATGAAATGGTTCTTAAAAATTAAATCCTCTTGGGGTACCTGGGTGACTCAGTCAGTCAAGCATCTGACTCTTGATTTCAGCTCAGGTCTTGATCAGATCGTGGGCATCAGGCTCTAGTCTCTGGGCTCTGCAGAGAGTCTGAGATTCTCTCCCTCTCTCCTTGCCCCTCCCCACCACTCACATTCTCTCTCTCTCTGTCTCTCTCTCGAATAGGTAGATAAATCTTTTAAAAATATAAAAATAAAAAAAATCTTTTCCCATTGTCTGATCTTCAACTGGTAATATCACAAACTATACAACCTCTTTTCAAAAAACAAAGTACATGAACATAACCACACACACATATAACTTTGTCTATCATTTGCAAGTTTCAAGAACATCCTAGGTCAGGGTCTCTAGACCTCAAGTTAATAACTCTTGATTTTCAGTCAGCAACCAAGACATATCAGAATATCAGGGAGGGAACCAAAGAAGTATGGTGGTAGAGGGTTAGGGGTACAAGGAGGTGTTTATAAGATTTTTGAGAAAGCACAGTTTCTAACACATAGTAGCATTCCATGAATATTTGTTGAAGTAATTAATATTAAAATTTGGGAAAAAACACGTATTTATTTTGTAATATAGTCTAAGAAAAGTAAAGGTTAATGAAATCTTAGATAAAGAGACTAACAGGAAAGAGTTTTGCAATCAGGAGGTTATACTCACCTGGGAGTAAACTTAATTTACAATATTTAGTACAAATTTGTAGGAATTTGTATTATGAAGCTAATGTTTGCTATCATAAATTCAAATAACATAAAAATATATTAAGTACCAGACAAATGATACAGATAAAGAACAGAAGCAAGTTCTACCTTTAGATTTCCTTCTTTAAACCACTGACTCAGCTGTAAAATGCCAGACTCAAATCTGTCCTTATAGTTCAACACCATAAATCTTTCTCTGCAGTGGGGAAGAAAAGGATAATGATCAGAGACTATGCAGGGTGAAAACCAAATCATTCCAGAACTCTAATATCTGTTAATCTTTCAAACATTAGGACTTAATCACAGAGTCTGGTCAGATACAGTTTTAAGTGTAATTATAAGTTAAGTATAGTAGACTTCCATTGTTTTGTCTGGCCAGCATCCAGAACTCTGTTTGGTAATTAGTACTGTGATTTTACTTTGTGGATAATATCCTTTCCCCACCCTCCTGTGACCAAAGCCAGGCCAGTCTGAGCCAGTAAGTATCAGCTCTGGGACTTAACAAAACCGAGAGGGGA
The DNA here is from genome assembly GCF_017311325.1 of Ursus maritimus. Taxonomy (NCBI): domain Eukaryota; kingdom Metazoa; phylum Chordata; class Mammalia; order Carnivora; family Ursidae; genus Ursus; species Ursus maritimus. Next base: position 26,368,298 of record NW_024425008.1, read on the forward strand.
GAGCTGTTCTCTTTTTGCTTGGATTGCTAACCTGGTATAAGACGAGAGGTAACAGTCATCCTCTTGCTGTGCTGCAAAAGAGCCTGCGACACAACCAACCCAAAAGAAAGCACAGCCCAGAGGTAGAGAAAAACTGACTAGAGATGCCACTATGCAAACCTTTTATCCAGCCAAATCTAAGTCAATACTAATACCGGACTTCTCAGAAACATGAGCCAATAAATTTCCTTTGCACTCAAACCAATGTGAGTTGAGTTTCTATCACTTGGGGAAAAAAAAGACTTGCAAAAGATTGATAGAGCAGATGCATTTTTTACAAAGTTTTCTGCCAGGGTGCTAGTTCACAAAAACCTAAATACTGAACTAGCTTAAAATGTATATTTTCAAGTTTTATTTAATAAGGAAAAATATAGGGACACTTGGGTGGCTCAGTTGGCTGAGTGTCCAACTCCTGATTAGGCTCAGGTCATCATCTCCAGGTCATGAGATCAATTCTCGAAGTGTGCTCCACGCTCAGCAGGGAGTCTGCTTCTCTCCCCCTTCTCCCTCACCCCTCCCCCTACCCATGTATGCACAAGCGTGCTTTCTCACTCTCTGAAATACATAAATAAATCTTTTTTAAAAATAAGGAAAAATTACATATGAAGAACAATACATTTCATATACATCTATGATCTTTAAACTCAGGAATCTGGTAATAAGGGGAAAAGGGTAGACCATACCTTGTGATGTTTCTTTCTTTTTGGATTGCTTCTATAGCAGGGGGTAGTGGAGGAGGATAAGGCACATCTTTGTTATACTGAGAAATTTGACCACACAGGATGATGTGGCTGTTCTGATTCATCTGTTCAGAGAAAATTGATGATTATACCCTAAAATATATGCCTTTCCTATGTTTACTGATTTTATGCCTGCTTCAATGAAAGCCTCCTTGATTATTGTATTTAATCATCTGGTGCCAATTAATTGATTTTGCTTTGAAGATTTACACCTTCTTTGTATTTAAGAGTTTTAATTAGCTAGGAAACAAGTCCCCTCCAAAGGAACATAGAGGTAAATGAGAGTTTGGTAACGCGCAAAAGAATTACACTGGTGTCGCCATTGTTGTTGCTACTGCTAGTAGTAGCAATGAAGTATTTCCTTGGACTTAAATAGTTTAACCTCAACTGCAAATAATTTTACATATAGTAAAGGACAATATAGTGTTAATCGCTAATGTTTGTATTTTATAACATTGTCAATAAAAATATGTAAATACCCATAATCTATGAAAATCCTTTCCCTAACCAAAGTCAGAGGCCATGGCTGTGAGTTAGTTGATAGGGAATTAGGGTCAAAACTTCACCATTTGAACAATACAGCTGTAATTTTTTTTTTTTAATTTTATTTTTACGTAATCTCTATACCCAACATGGGGCTAGAACTCACAGCCCTGAGATCAAGAGTTACATGCCTGACCAACCAAGCCAGCCAGGTGCCCCTACAACAGTAATTTTTGATAAAAATAAATTGCAGGTAAAAAATATAATATTGCTAGCAAAGAACTGAAATTGATGTTCACGTGCAAATCTGCAAGCAAATGGAAGTGGCTGTCAGCAAGCCTTCCGGTATCATTTAATTACAATACTGAATGTTACATTATTTCTCACAATAAACCCTAGAATGTTATAGAATTTTTTTCTCAGTATCAGGTAAAAAGATAGCACATCAAATAAAACGTAGTATTCAAATTTATAACAAACAAATCGGCACACAACCTGACTTATCACTGTATCACTGATGTCACCACCAACATTGTCGAAGTAAACATCCACTCCAGCTGGGCATAATTCACGGAGCTGTTCTGCCACATTCCCCTTTTTATAATTAACTGCAGCATCAAAGCCTAGTTCTGAGGTCAGAAAGAGGCACTTCTCCTGTGTTCCACAAATTCCCACCACTCTGGAACAGCCCATCAAATGGCCAATCTAGGGGGGAAAATTTTTAAAAATTAAACAATTTTCTGTCGCCACATTTATGTGTAAAAATGGGAAAGCATACAAGATATTACAAGTATAAGAGAGTATTCATCACAATAAGGTTTGATTACAGAGCTGTTGGCTTAAAGTAATTTGAAACCAAGAGAATTGAGACCAGATACAATGTCACTCCTAAAAAAATGAAGACTAACATTAGACTTAGTTTTAATGTTAAAATCACACAATTTAAAGCTGATTTCATAAAAGGAACAGTCAGACTCAAAACATCACTATCTTGCAGTTCAATATTTTTCAGGCCTCTGAAGAACTAAAATCACTATTATGATAAAATGTTTTGTTTCAATGGTTTTCACACTATAAAGGCTACTATTCATGAAACAATTTACTTTAAAACTCTATCATAATCCTTCCTATATTTCTAGAACACAGTAAGTGCTCTTATTTGAAGATTCTTTTCAAAAATATGAGTTTGGGGGCGGCTGGGTGGCACAGCGGTTAATCGTCTGCCTTCGGCTCAGGGCGTGATCCCGGCGTTACGGGATCGAGTCCCACATCAGGCTCTTCCGCTTTGAGCCTGCTTCTTCCTCTCCCACTCCCCCTGCTTGTGTTCCCTCTCTCGCTGGCTGTCTCTCTCTGTCGAATAAATAAAATCTTTAAAAAAAAAAATATGAGTTTGCCTTTTAATTCATGAATTCCAGATAGGTACTCTATGAGCTTCTTCCTTATATTGATTAAAACAATGCTCTAGCATTTACCATGTCTGTTTTTGGTTAACAGAGAACAAGATACAAAAATCTACATTTTTCATGTTGTTATGAAGAGAGTCTAAGCATGTAATAACATCAGTTCTACCCAAAATGTGTAAAATACTATTATAAATTTGTTCCATTTTATATTTTAAATTATATACATGTATCCAGAAATTTGATTATGACCACTTTTTTAGAAAATCAAATAATTCTCAGAAATTTTACCTGCCCGGCCAAGGATCCACAAGCACCAGCAGCTCCACTAACAACCATTGTCTGATTAGATCCAGCAGTTATATGACCTTTTTCCTGTATCCCAATCAAGGAAGTCAAACCAGGCATACCTATAGCTCCAAGAAAGTATGAAATGTGTCCATCCACAAGTTGTGGGTCTACCTAAAATAAAATATATAACTTTAAAAAATAATACTAGGAATTCCTGTTTTAAGTCAACAAGGTAAAGACAACCTCTTATGGACTGTTGTGTCCCCCCCAAATTCTTACATTGACGACCTACTCCTTAATGTAACTATATTTGGAGACAGGGCCTTTACGGAGATAATTAAGGTTAAATGAGGTCCTAAGGAAGGGGCCCTAAACAGGACTTGTTTCCTGATGAGAAGAGGAAGAGACACCAGAGCTCTTTCTCTGCATGTGCACAAACGAAAGGCTGAATGCCCTGTGAGGCCACAGCAAAAAGGCAGCCAACTGCAAGCCAGGAAGAGAGGCTTCACTACAAATCAAATTTTCCAGCACCTAGATCTCAGACTTTTAGCCTCCAGAACTGTGAGAAAATAAATTTCTGTCATTTAAGCCACCCAGTCTATGGTATTTTGTAATGGCATTCCAAGCAGACTAATAAACAATCCAATATGGTTTCTAGAACAGTGAGCCATTCTTCAGTCTTGCTAAAATTCTATAATTTACTTGTACGAAGTAAAAAAGAAATGAATATTACTTCTCTTTATAGTAAAACAAACAAACAAACAAAAACTTTAAAGAATTCCCACATTTAAAGACACTAACCGTTCTTTCTTGTGAATGCCCCAAGTATATAAAAAGAGAAGAAATATTTAAGGGGAAAAAATAGGCAGAGTTGGAAGGTTTTAAAATCTCTGAGCAATTCTAAAGTAAACATTTATCTATATAAAAATCAGCTCAAACCCCAACAGTTCTCATTACTGATGCTTAAAATGTACCATAAAAATATAAGGAAAGTGTGATACAATTTCTTTTAGTTTAATTACAGAATAAAATGAGGCTCCCTTAACTTTTTAGCATTTTACGTTTATATGTTTACCAGGCCCTATCAATAATTAGTTATACTTCTACATTCTCTGTGTCTGTTTTCTTATCTGTAAAGTTAGGGGGAATTGGATAAAGAGAAATGATATGGAAAGACTCCCTACCATAAAAACTTCATAATAATTTTTTAAGGAATTGAATGATTTTGGTAAAAATTTAATAAACCACCAAAAGTAATTAAGATTCACTACCTTAATTTGATTTGTACTTAGCTGTCATAAACAAATAAAATGGCAGTTTGTACTCAGCAGTCTTAAATGGCTATCAGTTAAATCTAGTGTGTACATAAAGGTAATTGAGATGTTAAAGTCAACAATAGTTAGAAAGGTCTACACAGAAATATTTCATGTAGGTAACAGTTATTTACTTGTAAAGCCAATATAAAAAGATTGAAAGATAGGTTTGTGTTTAGCAAATATCCTTTCTCCATCCCTTCTGAATTCCTTTTCTTCATTTCTAATATCTGTGCCTAAAGCCTTTTTAAGCTGTCCCTGCTCCATTTCCCACCATAGCACAAGGACAGGGAAAACCAGAACCTGGGGCAGATTTCTTTTTCACTTTCTGCTAAGAAATTTCTAGTTAAATATATTTTACTAGTACCATTAAGCTGAAAATTATTGTATAACATCTGCCACATATCGTTTGTATCTTAACAGTCACTTTTAACTGATTATAAGAATTTGTAATAATATAAAAAATACTAAAGATGCCTGGGTGGCTCAGTTGGTTAAACATCTGCCTTCGGCTTGGGTCATGGTCCCAGGGTCCTGGGATCGAGGCCCATGTGGGACACCCTGATCAGCAGGGAGTCTGCTTCTCCTTCTCCCTCTCCCTGTACCCCTCCCCCGCCCCCACTTGTGCTCTCCCTCTCTCAAATAAATTTAAAAAATTAAAATATCTTTTTAAAAAAGTACTAAAATTTTATAAAACTTTTAAGAAAATCTTTTTTTTTAAGATTTTATTTATTTATTTGACAGAGAGAGAGACAGACAGTGAGAGAGGGAACACAAGAAGGGGGAGTGGGAGAGGAAGAAGCAGGCTCCCAGCAGAGCAGAGAGCCCGATGCAGGGCTCGATCCCAGGACCCTGGGATCAGGCCCTGAGCCGAAAGCAGATGCTTAACTACTGAGCCACCCAGGAGCCCCTTAAGAAAGTCTTAGTCATATTTCTCATACCATCTAACTTCCACACTCATTTGTGAGAGAACTACTATTTTCATCTTGCACATGGGGAAACTAAGGGTCAGAGGCATAAAGTAACTTCCCTGATGACATATATTAGGTTGAATTACATGAAGCTGCCAGGTATTATAGGTCAAAACAGACAAATATTGGTAATTTCACATGATTCAAGTAATAGCAGAAACTGAACTCAGGACTTTGACAGAAAAAGTAATTTCAAGAACAAACCAAATGCATTTCTTAAGTCAAATGGCAATTTCTCAGGAAACTTTAAAGCATACAACTCTAGGGGGCCTTCTGGTTCTTGGCATAAAATAGCTTTTGATGCTTACAATTCAGGTTTTATTTTATATATGCAAAATTTGAAAAATAAATACAGAAAACACCACCATCTACTAATAATCTAAGAACTGTCATATACAGTTACGGCCAACAGTGGAAAAGAAGGGTTTTCCACATTTTGGAAGCTATCTAAAAGAAAACGTATGCTTTTATTATATCTCCCTGATAACAAACTGAATGCCAAATGCACAAAGTAAAAACTACACGGGGGGGGGGGGGGGGATCCAGATATCGTATATTATACATCACCTTTTCAAGGCTATTTCCATCTAGAATAACCTTGGTTTGCCAGGGCCAATAAAAGGAAATCACAAAATCGCCTTTCTTAAAATTTATGTGTTTGCTTTCTTCTACAATCCCAATACCTCCACCATCAACCACTTGAGACAGCTGCCAAGCTTTTATATAATCAGTACCAGTGTCTTCATTCATTCTGCAACGCTAAAAAAGAAAAAACGTTGATTAGGATAATTCTGCCTGATAATACCCGCCAGTTTCTTAATTTACCTGGTGACTAAAAGAAAGGTATGAGTCAGTAATGTTAAATAAAATCTTAGTCAAACAAATTATATTTATCCTAAATTCTATCTTCCTTTCAGTTATTTTTTATCCAGAAAAAAAACGTATCCCCTCTCTAATCAGTTTCAAAGAAGTACAGTTAGGTCCACAACTTGTGAACAGACTAAAAACCACTGATTTGTACACCTTGTTTTAAGTTTATTTATTTATCTACTTATTTTTAGTAATCTCTACACCCATCATGGGGCTTGAACTCATGACCCTGGGATCAAGGGTCGCATGCTCTTCTGACGGAGCCAGCAAGGCGCCCCAGAATTGAACACTTTAAATGTGTAAACTGTATAATAGATGAGTTATATTTCAACAAAGCTGTTAAAATTTTTAAACAATTAAGGAAATTTAAGTACTATTACATTACACTAGCAAAAATAATACAAAATACTGTGTCAATGGTTTCAATGGATTCTGGCAAATTACCTACACTTACATGTTGCTATTATAAAACTGTACATTTTTTATAGAACACAAACTGGCAACATATACACCCTAATACTATTCATTTCTATTGTCCCAGCAGTGCTGCTTCCTCAATGGAAATAACCCAAGAAGAAATGAAACAATTTTTACACAGCTGTTCATCACAATTTTAGACCAAGCATTACATCATACCCCCTAACCTCAGGTGGATGATCTCTTTATTCTACGAAGACAAAATGTCACAATGACACATGACTTTCCACAGGATTAGAGCTAAAGATATCTCTGGGAAGCAGTCAAGGCTCCCCTCTTTTCTGTGGCTCACTCTTGCCCACTCATGAAGGCCAAGATGTAGAGGCCCACAGTGTGGTCCAGGAGATAGAAAAGACAGAAGGCAACTTGATTAAGGGGGCCCATGTGGTACAGTTTTCAACAGGGAAAAGACCCAAACAGGGAATTGAGACAGAAGCTTCTATGACAATATACTAACTACACTTGGGCTAGTGTGCCCCTCCCAAGTATTCTCAGAAAGCAAGTGCAACAGCCACTGAATACCAAGGACCTGACCCTACTTCTCTTCTTTTTTAAGGTAAATTATTTTTATTTTTTAAAGTAATCTCTACACCCATTGTGGGGCTCGAACTAACAACCCTGAGATCAAAAGTCACATGCTCTACTGACTGAGCCAGCCAGGTGCCCCCCAAGGACCAGACTCTTAAACAAGGCTAACAGAGAAAATAGGAATAAGTAATTGATGTCAACATAATAGAATATTATATAACCACCAAAATAATGATATTTGGACTGGTTTTTCATATGAAAGTATGTACATAAAGTCACTTAAATATCAAATCAAAGTAGTATATACACATTAAATACAACCATGTAAAATACTGTGAACACATGGCGATTAAAATTAGTTATGATCTTGGGGCGCCTGGGTGGCTCAGTCATTAAGTGTCTGCCTTCAGCTCAGGGAGTGATCCCAGGGTCCTGGGATCGAGCCCCACATCGGGCTCCTCTGCTGGGAGCCTGCTTCTTCCTCTCCCACTCCTCCTGCTTGTGTTCCCTCTCTCACTGGCTGTCTCTCTGTCTGTCAAATAAATAAATAAAATCTTTAAAATAAATAAATAAATAAATAAATAAAATTAGTTATGATCTTGCTTAATAAGGGCAGATAGTAATGATGCCAGCTGTCAGCACAGTAAGAGTAAGAACTAAGAAATAGATTTGGAAAATTTGGAAAAAATAAATAAATAAATAAATAAATAAATAAATAAAATTAGTTATGAATTATATATTTTTAAGAACAATGTCTAATAGGGGCGCCTGGGTGGCGCAGTCATTAAGCATCTTCCTTCGGCTCAGGGCATGATCCCAGCTTCTGGGATGGAGCCCCACATCAGGCTCCTCCGCTGGGAGCCTGCTTCTTCCTCTCCCACTCCCCCTGCTTGTGTTCCCTCTCTCGCTGGCTGTCTCTCTCTGTGTCAAATAAATAAATAAAATCTTAAAAAAAAAAAAAAAAAGAACAGTGTCTAATAAAAGCAACCAAAATGATTTTCTTTCCTCCTTCCTTTAATTAATACTTAATAAACACCATGCTAGTGATGGAAATAAAGTGATAAGTAGGACCTCTGACTCCATAAGATTACTCTTTCTTAGGGAAGACAGACACCTAATAACTACACAGATAATTCTTCATTACAAATGGGATAAATGCTACAGATCAAGGTCTTGTTTTGAGAAAATGTAACAGAGAAAGGATTAGTCTGAGGGTTCAAGGTAATTTACCAAAGCAAATCCTTTTATTGCAGGCTTGGAGGGAATAACAGGAGTTGGCCAGATAATGGGAGAGGGGTGGGAAGAAGACAGAGGGACAGCATGTGTGAAGGCTTGTTTTAATTTGTACTCGGGATTTTTAGTCAGATACAGTAAAACAACAGACACGGAGACAACCGTCTTTAAGGAAGAGTTTATTACTTACAATTCCCAAGAGGAGGAGCACATAGTACCACCCAGGGCCATACGGGGAAGCACCAGAGTGAGTCAGGAAGAAAAAGCAGCAACAGGAAAGCACGGCCCAGTCTTTACTGTGACTTCAGGGGGAGGAAATGGGCAGGACAGGGTAAGCAAACTTGAGTAAGTTTAGGGTTAGACAGTTTGAATAATTTCCATGGGCTCTGGCTTATAGGGGTGGTCCCAGTTGTCTGGCACCTGGCCCTTTGGTGATTTGGGGCAGGGAAAATATTGGCTTAGTATGTGAGAGTTAAATGAAGGAGGTGGTTGGTATGTTCCAGGCAAGATGTTTTTTATCTCTAAAAATATGCTGGTAGGGGCAGTCTCCCCAGGATTAGGAAGACCCCTAAGCTATGAAAGCATTAAAAAATATAAAAAAGGAAAAAAACGACTAATATTAGGCTTGAGCAAAAAGGGCCACTGGTGTGTTACACAAGAAGAGGCCCGATGTGGCCAGGGTACAAAGGGAAGAAGTAAAGTAGGGTGTGGTAAGGCTGGGCAGGCAAACAGGGACCAGACGATGCAGCATCTTAGACCATGTCCAGAACGTTACTCTTTATCTCAAGACTAAAGGAAAGCCGTTAAACATAAAGGTGACATGATTAGTTGCTATTGTAAATTGTAAAAATATCTTTCTGGCTGCAGTGTGGAAGACCACCTAAGGGGGCAAAGAGTGTACGCAAGGATACCCCACTGGGGGAGAAACAATGGTGATTTGGACTAGGTAGATGTCCTCGCAGTTTATGGAAAAGTGCACTGAATTGAGATGTACTTAGAAGTAAGGACCTGAGATTGACTGACGAACGAATACAGAGAACGAAGAGACAAAATTCTCAAGAAAAACTCAGCGCTTTGTAGCATGAAATGAGTGGATGAAGGAGCTATATACTTCCCTGGAGGAAAAAGAGGTTTTCTGTTTTTGTTGTTTTGAGGTTGGGTGTATTTAGAAGTGGAGGTCATGAATTCAATTTATGTCATAATCTTATCATCATCTCTCCTAAAATCTTTGGGTCATAAATTTCTCTCACTATAAGATTCTCAGGGGGAAGTCTGCTGAACAGGAAGTTTGTTCCAACTTAAAGAATACTGTGAAAAACACATCCCTTCTGCTTGTTTTCAAATATTCCTTTTTGACTGCTCTGTTTGATTTTTAAAACCCTTCTAACCTTGAACCTTGGCTTTATTTTGGTAAATTTTATTCTTTTAATTTTCTTTGTACCTATTATCCTGGGCTTAAATGATATGCTTTACATTTTGTTCATCAGGGCATGTGTAACTTTGTGCCCTGAGCTTTGTCTTATACATTGAAGTGTTGAAGTCTTAAGAAATCCAAACCAGTCATCATCAAGAATTGACTCTAGGGGCGCCTGCCTTCGGCTCAGGGCGTGATCCCGGCGTTATGGGATCGAGCCCCACATCAGGCTCCTCCGCTATGAGCCTGCTTCTTCCTCTCCCACTCCCCCTGCTTGTGTTCCCTCTCTCGCTGGCTGTCTCTATCTCTGTCAAATAAATAAATAAAATCTTTAAAAAAAAAAAAAAAAAGAATTGACTCTAAACACTAAATAGTGCACTGTCATTTTTCTCCTGAATTTGTCGTCATTATTCTCTTCATGCGATTTGCTTAGCACAGTTTAGAGTGTTGAGTGAGGCCCACAGCTTGACTGAGCTTGTCTTAGCTGCCATTGAAAGGTGGAGCATCCTTAGGTCTGTGGGAAATCAGTGGCCTAATTTACCCCTCTGTATCAACTTGAACATTTGCCTATTTAGAATGTTCTAGACCAATCACCACCTCGTTTCCCTAGCCCATAAAGAACAATTTCTTCCTACCCTGGGGAAGAATTTTGAATGAAGTCATCAAATTGCCTTCCACTGTTAACATAATCAAGTGTGACTGGTGTCACTGGAAGAGGCTGAACTGCACTCCTGGATCAGAGGGAAGAGGAGCCTTCCCAAAGCTACAACTCTCCTGGCAGAACATGGCACTGCCATTGGGCAGCCACTGTAAATGAAGCCTGAGAAGAGGTAAGGCAAGATTTTCCTTATCCCTTACAAGGGTACTTTAAAAGCCAAAAGGAGGAGGCAAGCAGACAGTACAGAAACAGTAACACAGAAAGAGATTATGAATTGCCTACTTGTTTCTTTGGCCAACCTTCTACTTTTCACAGATTAATGTATAGGAGCTTTCTGCATGTCAGTCATTATCATCTTTTTTCTTCTTTATACTGCAAATTCTTCTAAGTTTGCCATTTATCTTTTGATTTTGTACATGCTATTTTATTGTTTTACAAAATACAGTGTTTTTTAAATAGTCATATTTATCAATCATGTTTTTTCATATTAGCTGGGTCTGCTGTCATTCTTACAAAGTCTTAAGAGTCAGATGCTTAACAACTGAGCCACCCAGACATCCCCTAAAGTTTTTTATAGTTTCATTTTTTCTTTAATTTTTTATTATCTCTTGGAATTTATTCTAGTGAAGGGTTGAGCTAAAAATGTAATTTTTCCCTAAAAGTATGTAGTCAACTGATCTTACAGTTTATTGAATAAGCTATTCTGATTTTCTCTGAACTTTTTATTTTACATAAATACAGGAAGCTATAAAACTAGTACAAAGAACAGAAATTAATGAAACAGACAACAGGAAAACAATACAGAAAATCAACAAAACCAAAAGTTGGTCCTTTGAAAAATTAACAAAATTGACAGTTTCAGCTAACCTGACCAAGAAAAAAATAGACAAGACTTAAATTACTAAAATTGGGAATGGAAGAAAGGGTATTACTACCTATCTTTCAGAGATAAAAAAGGATTATAAGGAAATACTAAGAACTGTATGCCAATAAATTATACAACTTAGACACAAACTACTGAAGCTGACTCAAGAACAAACAGAAAATCCTAGTAGACCTAAGACAAATGAAGATATTGAACTAGGAATTTTAAAATTCTCCAAAAAGAAAAGCCCAGGCCAGATAGCTTCATTGGTGAATTCTACCAATCTTCTCAAGAATACCAATTCTTCACAAACTCTTCCAAAAATAGGACAGGTGGGAACATTTCCCAGCCCATTCTGAGGCCCATAGTACCCTGATACCAAAGTCAGGCAAACACATCACAAGAAAACACACCACGAATATAGTTTCATAGCCTTATGGATGCAAAACTCCTCAACAAAATAGTAGCAAACTAATCCAACATCATATCAGGGCATCTCAGTCACCAGCATTGAGCCCTGCATCAGGTTCCACACTCAGCATGCAGTCTGCTTATCCCTCTCCCTCTGCTCCTCCTTCTATTTGTGCATGCACACACACATTCTCTCTCTTTCTCTCTCTCAAATAAATAAATAAATAAATAAATCTTTTTAAAAAAATAAATGCTAGGGGTGCCTGGGTGGCTCAGTCGGTTGAGCATCTGCCTTCGGCTCAGGTCATGAACCCAGGGTTCCTGGGATCAAGCCCCACGTTGGGCTCCCTGCTCAGTGGGGGGCCTGCTTCTTCCTCTTCTCCCTGCCTGTACTCTCTCTCGCTATCTCTGTAGCCTCTCTCTCAAAAAAATACATAAAATCTTAAAGAAAAAATAATAAATCCAACAACATATCAAGGAATTACACACCAGGAACAAGTGTCATTTATTCCAAGAATGCAAGACTGATGTAACATCTAAAAATTAATTAATATAAAAAACGATATCAACAGATTAAGAGGCAAAAACCACATGATCATCTTAATAGAAGCATTTTAGAAAATGCACATGACAAAATCTAAAACTGCTTCTGATGGGAGGGAGTAGGAGGACTTTATTATTTAATGGGCACAGAATTTCTGTTTTGGATGATGAAAAATTTCTGGAAATGGAAAGTGGTAATGGCTGTGTAACACTGTGAATGTTCTTAATGCCACTGAATTATACAATTGAAAATTGTTAAAACGGCATATTTTGTTATATATATCTTATCACAATTAAAAAACAACAACAACAACATCTCTTTATGATAAAAATGTTCAACAAATCAGGAATAGGAGGAAATCTCCTCAACCTGATAAAGGGCATCTACCAAATCCCACTTCATACTTAATGATGAAAGACTGAATGCTTTCTTTTTTTTTTTTTTAAAGATTTTTATTTATTTATTTGACAGAGATAGAGACAGCCAGCGAGAGAGGGAACACAAGCAGGAGGAGTGGGAGAGGAAGAAGCAGGCTCATAGCGGAGGAGCCTGACGTGGGGCTCGATCCCATAATGCTGGGATCACGCCCTGAGCCGAAGGCAGACGCCCAACCGCTGTGCCACCCAGGCGCCCCAAAAGACTGAATGCTTTCTACCTAAGATCTAGGAACAAGATAAAAATGTCCACTCTCACCACTTCTATATAACACTGTACTGGGGGTTCTAATCCGGCAAGAAAATGAAATGAAAGCATTTGTATAGGAAAAGGAGAAGCAAAAACTATCTCTGTATAGAGTCTAAGTCTGTGTGCCTGAGCGCTTCTCATCTGCAGCTCTAACAGTATCTTTCAATAAATCTCCTTCTAAAAGTGAGCCTGTTCCTTCAAAAAGAGACCAACTAGAAGGGTGCCTGGGTGGTGCAGTTGGTGAAGCGTCTGACTCTTGGTTTTGGCTCAGATCATGATCTCAGGGTCATGAGACTGAGCCCCATGTCGGGTTCAGGGCGCAGTCTGCTTGAGTTTCTCTCTGCCTCTCCCTCTGCCCCTGCCCACCGCTCTAAAATACATAAATAAGTCTTCAAAAAAAAAAGAGAGACCAGCTAGAATAAAGGTCTTATACACAGCCTGCCTTGTTGAGAGAATTTCCGATCCTAATTTGAAAGAACCTGATTAACCACATGTACTACTATTATGAAAACATTCTTCTACAACATTCCTTAATAACGCTAGTGAATAAAAACAAAGGCAATCTGTAATTCCCAGGTATCAAGATATAATTGCTCAAATATTTATTAATCGTAAGGATTGCACAATAGAATTGAGATGCCACATGAAAAATACGAAAATAAAATTAATTTTCACCAAGTCACAAAATCCTCATTCTTACCATGTAAGGATCCACAGAAAGATAAAGAGTTCTCACTTGTACTTGTCCTTCATTGATATTATCTGATAAATTTACTTCTTCTACTCGGAAATTTTCTGCCACTGGATTACCATTTTTTCCTAAAATATTAAGGAAAATATAAAATAAAAAAGTTACTTTCCTATGTAATTATTATTCTTCAGAAGGTTAACTCTATGATACAGATAACTCCCTTTTAATACAGACATGAATAAATCTACATTATTTTGTAATTTCTCTGTTACACAGTGTAAATTCTTCAAATAGTTTCAATTGCTCTTGATTTTCCCCAAGAAGTTCCTGTGGAATATCGCTAAGAGCTTCAAAAAAAATTTTAAAGCTGATTACAGATAAAACACTTCATCTGTTTTAAAATTATAGGATTTCAAAAAGTGAAAACTCACAGCCAGTTTAAATTATGAAAATTCAAAATTTACAAGGCAGCAGAAACACATCAGCCAAAATAAATAGTTAAGCAAACTTTCCTTCCTCATTTTAAGAAGAAATGGAAACTTAAATTAATGCAATTTTAAAAAAAAAAAGTAAAGTCTTGGGGCACCTGGCTGGCTCAGTTGGTGGAGCTACAACTCTTGATCTCAAGATTGTAGGTTCGAGTCCCACACTGGATGTGGAGCCTACTTTAAAATAAATATATAGTCTTGAAAATTAGAAAATTTGAAGTATGGAAAGAAAAATTTGTAAGCAGAAAATGCCATCACTAAAAGTCTATTCTTACTCAGTTATGTTTAACATAAGCAAACTTCCTATTGATTAAATCATCAGGTGTCTAAGGTGGGAACAGAATGTAAACATTTTTATCTAATAGCTCACTTTACTAAAACTGAAGTCAGAAAAGGTAAGTGGGGGTAAAAAAAAGAAAAAACAGACAAGGTAAGTGATTTCCCCAAGCCACACACTAAGTAAATAAGTAAACAGTAAAACCAAAGCAGCGTGTGCCCAAACCTCCCAGGTTATTTCCACATCTAAGTTTCTATGATTCAGGTTAGATGTCAGCACAGACATAGGTCAGTGCTTTTCACATAAAACAGAAAGGCCAATTTTAAGAATTGACAATACATACTACAAAGAAAAAAACAAAAGCCATATATATTTGTAATATAACCTTTTAAATATAATAATTTCAAAATACCTTTCTTTCTTCAACAAATAGCCTTGATAAGTAATCACTTAAAAAAGTGAATATTACATTGCTTAAAGAGTTTCTTCTAATATCTCTACCAGGGTGAGTATCTTCCTAACTTAATTTACCACATTGACGATTACTTTTTGTTCCTTCATTTTCATTAATAATTATCAAAGACTGGGGTGCCTGGGTGGCTCAGTCAGTTCAGTGTCCCACTGTTGATTTCAGCTCAGGTCATGATCTCAGAGACATGGGACTGACCCAGCCTTGGGCTCCACGCTCAGCAGGGAGTCTGCTTGAGATTCTCTCTCTCCCTCTCCTTCTGCCCCTCCCCCTGCCCCCCCCCAATAAATAAATCTTAAAAAATAACAATAATAATTATCAAAGACCACAGCTGTTCATTCATCACAGACAAATACATACCAGGTCGGGAATTCAATACCACTCTTTGTACAATCATCACCTTGCTGCACAGGGGTCTCAAAAGATTTCTGTATAAAATAACTCCTACAAACAGAAAAGTTTTAAAATCACAAGGTTTTAAAATATTCAAAAATTTTTTAAAAGAGCACATTTGTGTTTCTGAACAAGGAGAGGAAAAATCATATTTAGGATCCAGAAAAGATACAGTCTACTGTCAGGGTTTGCCTCCTAAAGCAAATATGTAAAGAAAGACTAAATCTAATCAGAATTTTTGGCTAATAGGAACAAGTTCAAAAGACTAGGAGAAAAATGCTTTTGGCCTCATAATTCAAGTACATTCATCTTTATACCATCATGATTAAGCCTCCCATTGTGGCTTGATTAAAAGAAAACATGATATATTCCTCCAGAGTTAAACAGTTAATCTAGTAGCAAAATAAAAACACTAGCTGGTTGAGATGTAACCAAATTTTCAAAAATTATTTTATTCATTTATCAAAATGGAAACTAACAGTTTTGTTTATAATAGAAGTAAAATATCAGAGGTGCGTGGCCGTCTCATTTGGAAGAGCATGTGACTCTTGACCTCAGGGTTTTGAGTTCAAGTCCCATGTAGCTTGAAGGTGTAAAAATTACTAAAAAAAAAAAAAAAAATTTAAAAAAGTAAAACATTGAAAGCATTTTGAAATCCTCACCTTATAGAAAATTCTGTAATACAGAATGGCAAAATAAGAAAGTAAAGGATCAGTTTATTCTGGGGTTTCAATTTGAGCTAATAAAAGAAGCAAAATGAAGTTCCAGTCTGGCACTATCTGACTTGGGAGAAAGGGCCCTGACCTTAGTAAGTGCTACTACGTGACAAGCACTACTGTGAGTGCTATGAAATCTACATACACACACACATATATTCATTTAATCTTTAATGTGTATATTCTATTTTCAAAGATTTTAAGTAATCTCCACACCCAAAGTGGGGCTCGACCTTACAACCCTGAGATCGAGAGTCACAGGCACCCCAAATATACATATTCTTTTAATCTCCTAAAAATCCTATTAAGTGGTATTATTATCCCCATTTTACAGAGGAGGAAGCTGAGCCTTAAAGGGTTTAAGCATTCTCCTAAGGTGGTGGAGCTAAAATTCAAACCCAGGCTGCCGGACCCTCCAGAGCCAATCTCTTAACTACTACATAAAAATTCCATCCTGTATGTTTAAGTTGTTTGACTTCTAAAATACTAAGCAAACATTATCTTTCTTAAATTTAATATACTTACTTAGCACTTCTGTCTTCTCTGCTTAGATATTTTATCATCTTTAGTCCATAACATTGAGAAGCCCAAAGGCAAACAACTGTATCAACCACTTATTTTTTTAACAATTGCAACATATTTAGTTCTTAACATCATCTCTAATTTTCATTTTATATTGTAAAAGATTTTATATAGCAGCACACTTAGACATTTGACAACCATCTGTAAATCCATCTGATATCTAATAATCCATTGCCTTGTATCACCGGGCAATTTTGTTTATGCAAGACTCTACTCCTAATCTAGTTTCTAAATTTGCAGGATATTTCAATTTCTTCATTTTTCTCTGTATCCTATAAAGTACTTGAGTATCCTATATAAACCTGATATTCACATATACTCCAAAAAATGTTAAATAATCATCACAGGGTATTTGCCAAATCTTGCTTACCATAATATTTATACGGAGATAATCTATACAGAACTTTCACATAGATTCCATTACCTTTCTTTAAAACAAAGTTATGTAGGTAAATATATGACTATTCTCATTTTATAGGGGAAGTGGAGATACACTTAGTACCCACGATCATACAGCAGGTAAGCAGAGGATTTAGAACTGGAATATAGGGGCTCCTGGGTGGCACAACGGTTAAGCGTCTGCCTTCGGCTCAGGGCGTGACCCGGCGTTACGGGATCGAGTCCTACATCAGGCTCCTCTGTTATGAGCCTGCTTCTTCCTCCCCCACTCCCCCTGCTTGTGTTCCCTCTCTCGCTGGCTGTCTCTATCTCTGTTAAATAAATAAATAAAATCTTTAAAAAAAAAAGAACTGGAATATAAATCTTCTCATCCCAGATCTCACATGCCTCACTCTTTGCACTATTGTCCCACAATCTCCCCCAAACAGGGTTTTTACATATATAGCCGTATAATAATGTCCAACTGTCCTACAGGTACTCTTTCCTAGAGGAAGGGAATTCTACTCCCAATTAACTAAATGATGTTAGCAACATTCAGTAAGACAGAAGGAAGAATATTGCTTTCTTACTTTTTATAATGTATGTATTTGTAACCTCACTGGTTGTGACATTAATGGCTAGCGGCCCTCAATACCCATTCTCTCTTTCGTGTACAATGTTCCCTGCTAAAAGACTGCATTTCCCTGTTTCCCCTGAAAACAAATCCCAAACATTATCCTATTGCCAAAAATCCCTCAGTTTGCATCTCTGGTAACAGATTATTTTAAACACAAACACTATACTATTAACCTGACAGAACTGATAATATAGGTAATTCCTTAACATTATCTAATACTTAGTACATATTCAAATTCCCTGATCATCTCAAACATGTCTTTTTTTTTTTGCCAATTGTAGACAATTTATTTTTTTTTAGTTTATTTCCCCCTTTTAAAATTTAAATTTAATTAATTAACATATAATGTATTATTGGTTTCAGAGGTAGAGGTCAGTGATTCATCAGTCTTATATAACACCCAGTGCTCATTACATCACGAGCTCTACTTAACATCTATTATCCAGTTACCCCATCCCCCCACCCCCCTCCCCTCGAGCAACTCTCAAACATGTCTTTTTACAGTTGGTTCAGTAGAATCAGGATTCAAGGTCCACATACTAATTTTGAGTCTCCTCACCTTTTTTATTTCATGCCATTGTTGAAGAAACATTTGTTGCTTAATTCCTTTGTCTATGGAATGTCCTTTGACTGCTTCCTCATAGTGTCATTTATTCTCATAAATGACATTCTTTTATGTCATTTTATGTCTCATTCTTATATCTTCCCCATCCACATAACCCCCCCCGCCCCCGCAATCCCCAACTAGTAGTTACATCTAGAGATTTGATTAGATGCAGGTTCAGTTTTTTAGGTAAGGATCTTTAAAGATGGTGCTGTGTGCATCCTCTTTCATCACATCAAGAAGTCCAAAATGTCTTGTGGGGCTAAACATATTTTTAAAAGGAAATTTTCTATTGAATCACCGTACGTGTAAATTATGGAAGAATTAAAAAACAAAATATTCCCATCTGATGCTGGATCCAAAGAGAACTGCCCTGAAGTGGTTATTAACAGCACCATAATTTTCAATCAAAGGAGTCTTCCCAAATGAAGTTTCATATTTGCCTTCTTCTCTGATTACTTTCAATGTATGCTTTCTTTAAAATATGCACACTGTAGATTTGCCCAAATACTGTTTTTTAGGATAAAAAGTACACTATCAAATTTCTCTCCCTCTGTATTAGAAAGTTTTCAACTGTCAAATACTAAAATTAACTAAGATAGGATAATTGCACAATATCCCTTGATAGCACAACAAACATTTAAAACATAAAGAACAAAATTAAAATCTTAAAATATGACACACTTAGTTCTAGATCTGAAAGGAGAGGTGATGGTGGTGTTACATTCACCCTTAGTAGAGGAGTGGGGAAGACACTCAACTCTTTACTGACTGACATTAAGCATACCATGTTTGTCTGGTATGATATTAAGTGGGTTTCCAATTATGTTAAGTAATATCTCAAAATAACACCAGATCAATGATCAACTGAAAAATTTACTCTCACCCTACATCAGGCTCCCTGCTCAGCAGGGAGTCTGCTTCTCCCTCTCCCCCTGCTTATACTCTCTGTCAAATAAAATCTTGAAAGAAAAGAAAGAAAAAGAAAGAAAAGAAAAATTCACCCATGCTGGTCATAAAGAGTGTGTTGAGTGTCTACCTTGTAGCCTAGTAGTATTCGGAAAAGGGCATTCAATTAAGTAGACAGAATACCTGACCGAGTTCTAGTCACGTGGGATCTTAGAAAAGGCTCTTCTCTCAGCCAGTCTTCCCAATGTTACTAAGTGCCAGGGCCTGGGCTAAAGTTTTTATAATCATTGTTTCGCTTAACCTCTCCACCCAACAACTCTGAGGATGGTATTGTCATTTATCCCCATAGTCTAGACGAGGAAAGGGAGAAACAGGTCGAATAACTTGCCCATGTTTGCATAACTGGTAATGACCAACACTGGAACCCACACTCAAACACAACACAACCCATTCCCGTAACATGAGCTTCCTAGTACCTTTTTAAAGAAACACTTCCCTAACCTGATCTCGTTCAATTATCCTGCCATAAATGGCTCTGCTGACCACGACCTTGTTATAAAAGGTAGACATCTCTGGGATTGCCTCCACTCTTTGCGGCTGGCTGGTCGCTCCATCTCCAGTGTTCTGGTTTCCTCCTTCTGCCCAAGTCTAATATGTGGGGATTCCTGCCCGGCTCTTCCCCTTCCCCACTGACTTCACCTTCCTCTCTGGCTCCCACTACCAACCACTCACGTGAAAATGAATAAAAATCTTCGTCTACAGCACAAATTTCAAGCTGGCTTCCCCGACCGATTGTAAGCGCCGAGAGGGCAGGGATTTGTGTCAATGATTTATGTTCACTCTCTGACTGTCATATGACACATGCTCAATAAATATGTGTTATATAAACGTCCCAGACGCACCTTAAACACAATTACGTCCAAACTCGAGGTTGCTTACTCCCAACAGTTCAAAAATTAAGAAAAAAAAAAATCTGCTTCTGTTTCTTCTCGAGCATTCCCTAGCCTAGTGACCTACGCAATAACGCCAGCGTGGCCGCAGCTCCGGGGGGAAAAAAAGTGGAGGTCACCCTGGCTCCTAGATCCTCCCACAACCGGAAGGCGCGACCGAGCAGTGGCTCCCGGGACAGCAGCTGTGGGACCTCCCGACTCCCGGCAGTCACCGCCCCGCCGCTGGGGAGGAAATCTCGCGTGGTGTGCGGCGCTCGCGAGGGGCCCGCCGAGCGACCGCTGCCCTCCGAACCCAGTACGCAGGCGCACTGCTAGACCTCTGCTCCTCGCCGCCGCCCCCTCCCGTGCGGGGGCGGGCTTTCACAGTTTAGGCAGGATTCCGGGGTTCCCACATTTCTGAGAGAGGTGCGGAAGGTGTGGGGTTATGAAAGATCCTCATTTGTCTGGGTAGTGTGTTATGGGTTTTTTGTTGTTGTGGGCGGGGGAGAGGCAGAAGGAGAGAGACGGTCTTAAGCAGGCAAGGAGCCTAGGCCCAGTTTGATCTCAGCACCCTGAGAATCATGAGCTGAGCCCAAGTCAAGAGTGGGTGGCTTAACTGAGCTACTCAGGCGCCCCTGGGCAAACTGTGTTAATAAGCTGACCGTCTGGCCGCGGTGTACTGCCTGGACCCAAAGAGCAATCCTTCGTTTAGCCTTGACCACTGAGTTCAGGTCCAGCAGCCCTTGAAGGAATTTAATTTGTTGTGTGGACTTCTCTGAGCCTCAGACAGGGGCCATTAAGCCTATCCCTGGTTTTATAAACAGGGAAACTGAGACTAGGAAAGCCGATGTGGTTGGATCACCCGCTTTTCCGCTGGTTAGGGGCAATGCTGGGGTTAAAATTGCCTCTCCAAATCGCGGGGCTAGGACCCTTTCCCTTACAAAAGGGCTGTCTTTTCTTTCACTAAGAATCCCAGCTTCCTCAAAGATGGATTACCCAATGTTGAAAGAGGAATTCCACTGCTCCTTTTTGACCTCAAACTTGCTAAATGATTAAATTCTTTCAAGTCTATCTCTTAACTCAGGCAAAAGATCCTGCGGGCAAAGCATCCCCTCGGGCAATAAGGACTGCCCCGAGCCAGCAAGACCCCAGTGACAGACCCCAAGACAATGATTGATGTGACCTCTACTGCCCACCTGCACATACCCATGACCTCTGCCCCACATTTTCCTTATATAAACCTGGAAGTATTTTCAGCACTTTGGAGGCAGTCTTTGAGACACTAGTCCACTGTTTTCCCAGTGTTAGCCTCACTGAAATAAAATGCCTTTCTCGTTTCACCATTTGTCTCTCTGCCTTTGTATTTCATTAGCGGCAAGTGGCCAAACCTGGCCTGTTTGGGATCCCCAGAGCCAGGTGCCCTTGTACCCCCGCCTCCCCGCTACGGTGTGGACTGACATCTCAATTTCATTAATTATTAATTACCCTTTGTGTTGAACTGGGTTGAGCAAGGCTTATTCCTAAAACAGCTTGGATCCCCAGGGACTTTAATAAACCCTAAGAGAGACCATCCTGAATTAGGCAGGTGAAGGAATTGCTATTTATATTGTATTCATGTCAGAGCTAATAGCTCAGCATAAATCATGGTATTTAGTAGCTGAATGATGACTGGGGTAGTGAGCAAAGGGGTAAAAATCATTCAACAGGTTGGAGCTTCTGGTAGTTTTATCTCTTAAATTTTTTTTAAGATTTCATTTATTTGACACAGAGAGAGAGAGCACAAGCAGGGGAGCAGCAGGCAGAGGGAGAGGGAGAAGCAGACTCTTTGCTGAGCAGAGAGCCCAATAAAGCAAGTCCCGCGTTCTGCTCCTTGCTCAGTGGGGAGTCCGCTTCTCCCTCTTTCTCTGACATTCCCCCCTGCTCGTGCTCTCTCTCTCTCTCTAGCTCACTCTCTCTCAAAATCTTTTTCAAAAATCTTTAAAAAAGGAAAACATTATCAACACAAAAATAATCACATTAAGATTAAAAGTCAATATGTTCGGTTTTAGTCCATGCTCTCTATGTGTACCTAATATCTTCTTTGTTGAAGAAGAAAATAATTTTGTTTGAATTTTTCTTAAACCAGATTCAACCAATGAGTATAAAGGCTTTTATTCCAAGAAAGAACCATCTTGCTTTATAGTGTCAATACCAGTCACCATAGGTTGGAAAGAAGCTACCGGCGTAAAATTATTCATAATATTTCCTTAGTGAACTTCTTGGATGTATGGATTAACGTTTTTCATCAAATTTAGGAAGTTTTCAGCCATTGTTTCTTCATATATTCTTTTCTGCCCCTTTCTCTCTTTCCTCTCCTGAAACTACCATTGCATGTATGTTAGTTAGTATGCTAATATCTCACAGATCTCTGAAGTTCTGTTCATTTTTCTTTGATTTTCTTTCTCTCTGTATTCAGATTGGGTCATTTCTTTTTTTCTTAGATTTGGGGGGCGGGCAGAGGGAGAGGGAGAGAGAGAATCTCAAGCAGACTCCACACCAAGAACCAAGCCTGACACAGGGCTCGATCTCACCACCCTGAGATCATGACCTGAGCCAAAACCAAGTTGGACACTTAACCCCGACTGAGCCAGCCTGGTGCCCCCAGATTGGGTCATTTCTATTGATCTATCTTCCAGTTCATTCCTGCCACCTCAAATCTGCTGTTGAGCCCTCTAGTGATTTTTTCAGTTATTGTACTCTTCAGTTCCAGAATTTCCATTTGGTTTTGTTTTAAAATTTTTCTATATCCTTATTGAGAATCTCTTTTTGTTGATACACTGTTGTGTGCTTTCCTTTAATTCTTTAAACATGGTTTTCTTTAGTTCTTTGCACATATTTATAATAGCTGCTTTAAAGTCTTTGTTAAATTCAGGGCACCTGGGTGGCTCAGTCAGCTGGGCAGCGTGCTCTTGATTTTGGCTGGGGTCAGTATCTCAGGATCCTGGGATCGAGCCCATGTTGGCCTCCATGCTCAGTGGGGAATCCTCTTGGGGATTTCTCTCCCTCTCCCTTTGCTCCTCTCCCTGCTCCAGTTTTCTCTCCTGTTCTCTCTCTATAAAATAAATAAATCTTTTAAAAAATGTATTGCCATCAGTTGTTCACCTCTGTCCTTCTTTTCATGTACTGTTGCTATGGATACAATGACCAGGACTTTTATAATAATGAATAATGGATCAAAACTATGCCAGTTTCCCATTTTGTTACCAATCAAGCACTCGGTTTCTAAGTCATCATTTTTAACAAAAACAATACCAGATCTAAAATCTCAAAAACATAACAATGGACAGAAAAAGCAAGTTACAGAAGGAACCAAAGTATGATTCTATTTTATATAGAGTTTAAAAACATGCAAAACAATATTATCTGTTGTTTAGGAATAAAACTTATGCTGCAAAAGCATAAACACACCCAAGGGGATGATAAACGCCCAATCCATATTGAGAATGGTCACTTCTAGAGGGAGAGAAATAAGATCAGGAGGACGGGACAAATACAACTGTATTTCTTAAACGGAGTGGTGAGTATTTGGATGTTTGCTGTATCATTCTACAAACTGTATTTATAAAAGATTTAATGAAAACAAACTAAAAAAAAAAAAAGAGGTTAACTACCAGACATACTGTTTTAAGAAGGACAGGAGAGTTACATTTCAAAGAAAAAGATCAATTTGGCTTTTGGAGCTTACAAGCATCCAAATAGAACTGAGATTTTTTCCCCCACTCAATGTCTTACCTGAGGAGACTGGAGACTTTACTTTTGTGTGGTTAATTTTTAAAAACCTTTTTCCCCCTTAACTCTTTTTAGAAAAACCCTAAGCCTTCACACAATGAAGCCTTACGTTGGAGGATAAGTTGAGGGGTCTTCTAGTGGTCAGGAAAAATTGTGAAAGACTTTGAAAGACTGGGTGAAAAAGATTACTAGGTGTCCAGCCTTTCCAGATTATCTTCACCTTTCATTGTCTTTGAGCTATTTTACAACTCTTGAGTTGCAAAAAAACCCTGATAGCAGTGCAGATGATTCTTGCCCATAAAAATGCAAATGCAAAGTGTTCCTAGAGTACAACTGATCTCTCTCCTCCTCACCCAAGAAACCAGTGTTGTGTCTATTAAGCGGATTAATTTCAGCATTCCTGATTGTCTACACATTTGTCTGCTCTTCGGAATATCTTTTGAATCAGTTGTAATATCTTCCTGGTTCTCTCATTAATTAATGCATTAAATAGAATCTTAGACCCTGTTAATTTTATATTTCTATGAGTCATGATTTTACATTTAAAATATAATTATCCTTTAACTGGAGGGAAGAGGGCTCTTTCACCCCATTTCTGCCAAACCACATGAATTACGTGATACCTGAGGCAGCTCCTTCCCGGCTAGAGATGCTGGCCCCTTGGATTACTTAGTCCTATTATTTTTCTCTTGCTCCCTTCTTTTTTCTCCTTTATGTTAGGGACTTTTTAAAGAATCTATTGGGGGCATCTGGGTGGCTCAGCCGTTAAGCGTCTGCCTTTGGCTCAGATCATGATCCCAGGGTCCTGGGATCAAGCCCCGTGTCGGGCTCCCTACTCAGCAGGAAGTCTGCTTCTCCCTGAATCCGTTGGGATGTCTGGGTGGCGCAGTCAGTTAAGCCACAGACTCTTGATTCCAGCTCAGATCATGATCTCAGGGTCCTGGAAGTGAGCCTCGGGTCGGGCTCCATGCACTCAGCGCAGGGTCGGCTTGGGATTCTCTCTCCCTCTCCCTCTGCCCCTCCCTCTCACGCTCCCCCCGCCCCAAGATAAATAAATAAATCTTAAAAAAAATTTTTTTAATCTATTTTTAAACCTTGATTCCTTGCTCCCTTGGCAACTGGAAATAACAAGTTGCCTTTACTAAGCTGGTAATAGGTAAGGTTTTCTCTGTGATTAAGGCCATATTTACAACTACTATGTGATATAAAAAATTGCAGTAGTTACAGCAGGTTTAAATCAGACTCATTTCCTAGCTTCCTTCTCACCAACCTCCCTCCTCACAAAGTTCACATTTGCCTCTGACATTGTAAACACACTCTATATACTTATTAAATTAATTAACAAGTGAATGGATGTCCACTGTGTGCTTAACACTACTCAGGTGCTAAGTGGCGTATCACATTCAAGTTCAAGTCCCTGATCCAGGGAAATTTACAATCCAGTTGAGAAGACGGGCATGTAACAGTATACGCAGTATATAATAAGTGCCAAATGGAGTGAGATTGGCTATACATGCTTCATTCATTCATCCATCACGCAAATAATTCTTTCTTGCCCATTACATGCAGGTGCTGCAGTATGTAATGGTAAAAAAGGCCGGCACAGACTCTCCCTTCACCAAGCTTCTTCTAGAGGGGACAAGGACAAGTAACGGGGCAGTTCCAATACTGCATGGCCCGGGCAACAGTGGGAAAGTGCAGAATGCTGAGACAGCGCACAGGAGGAAAACTAATCCCTGACTTGGGGGGTCTGCAAAGCTCTCTAAACTGAAACTGGAAAGATCTTAGGCCAGATTAGGCCAGGAGTGGGTGGGGAGCAGAATGGCGTGTAGATGGGAATCAATCCAAACTGTGGGAATACTACATATTAAAGTCTGGAGGCAAGAGACATCAAAGCATACTCAGGGAACTTAAAGAAGTTTAGTATGGCTAAGGCACCGAGTTTGAGGGGAAAGCGTGGAAAGGAATGAGGTAGGAGAAGCTGAAAGGGACCATCAGATTACATGGAGCCTTGTGAGCTGTGCTAAGGAATTTAAATTTTATCCTAAGAACAATGGAGGAACTATAACAGATTTGTTGTTTCGTTTTAAAGACTTGGACCTGATTGTATTTGCACTTTTTCAAAGATTTTACTCATGTATTTATTTGAGAGAGAGAGCAAGCAAGGGAAGTAGCAGATGGAGAAAAACAAGCCCACTGTGCTGAGCCCAGCACATGGGGCTTGATCTCAGGACCCTGAGATCACAGCCTGAGCCAAAACCAAGAGTTGGACACTTAAACGACTGAGCCACCCCAGTGCCCCTGTACTTGCATTTTAAAGGGGTCAGCCCTGGCTGGAATTAGGAGAATGGATTTTTTTTTTTTAAGATTTTATTTATTTATTTGACAGAGAGAAAGAGAACACATGTGCGTGCGCAAGCAGGGGGAGTGGCAGGCAGAGGGAGAAGCAGGCTTCCGGCTGAGCAGGGAGCGGGATGCGCTGGATCCCAGGACCCTGGGATCGTGTCCTGAGTGGAAGGCAGATGCTTAACTGACTGAGCCACCCTGTCACCCCAGGAGAATGGATTTCAAATGGGGGAGACTGGAGGCAGGGAGTCTAAGCAAAAGATAATGGTGACCTAAATAAAGATAATGGTTCTGGAAATGGGAAGAAATGCACAGACCATTGGACATTTAGGAGTTAGAATCAACAGGACTTGAGAAAAAATTGAAGGGGAGACAGCCAACAGGTAGAGATATACAGGTCCATCTGGAGTTTAAGACCGATAGCTGAACTAGAGATAGATTAGACAGTCAGGATTCCTGGGACAAGATTGCTCAGAAAGAGTAATAGAAATATAGGAAAAAAGCCCACTACAGAGCCCTGAAAAGGATTGCAAGAGTCTGCAAGGAAACAAAGAGGTTGGAAGGAAAACCAAGATAACAAAATGTCACAAAGTTCAAGGGAAGAGAGGGCTTCAAAAATAAGGACAAAGTCAACAGTGTCCAAGGCTGCAGAAAGGCCAAGTACATGAAAACTGAGCTGTGACTTTCAGATCTGAAGGGTAGCCGAACATGTCACCCCCAATAATGACTGTGGGAGTTCAGGATATGCCACTGAAAACTAGGCTCCTTTGGTGTATGGGTTATTCTGAGCTGTAGGCACTTGTAAAACAGCAAATGCAAAGAGGGGCTTTCTCTGAACTCCCCTGTATGTCTAATGACAGATCCTCTAAAAGGAACTCACTTGTCCACTTGTCATAGATGCCCTCCCCTGGAGTTTCATCATCAACCAGGGAAGATGGACTCTTATTACAGGAGAGGAGACTAGAAGTCAACACCACACCCAGACAAACTTAGTGACAAACCATCATACCTCCCATCTGTTGGTCTAAGGACCCATTCATCTTCCTAGAGACCTACAGCCCTCCTCTCCTTTCCCTATTACGATGGTTTTTAATCCTGAATTCTAAGCCATCTTGGGGAGTTACTCGTTTTTCCTGGGTATCTCCCATGTGTACATGAGGTATACATGATAATACACTTTTGTTTGTTTTTCTCTTGTTAATCTTATTACAGGCATCTCAGCTAAGAACCAGAAGCATAGAGGAAAATTAATGTTCCTCCCTTACAGATCATTTAGCCACAGGGACCTCACCGGCGATCTTGGTGAGAGTATTTCAGTGGCATGGGGAATTGTGACTGCAGTATGGAGTAAACTGATGGTACTATTTTTTGACACTTGTTTTGTAATTACCAGAAAAATGCATTTGTGGCCCCTCTATCCTGTATAAATGTATCGTTGCCCCACTTAACAATTATTTACACATCTTTCTTACTATAGACAAGCTTCCTGAACCTAGGAGTTGTATCTTATTCAGGTTGAGAATCCTAGTGGCTAACACAGTGTTTTTGTTTTTGTTTTTGTTTTAAGATTTTATTTATTTAGTTGACAGAGATAGAGACAGCCAGCGAGAGAGGGAACACAAGCAGGGGGAGTGGGAGAGGAAGAAGCAGGCTCATAGCAGAGGAGCCTGATGTGGGGCTTGATCCCATATAGCCGGGATCACGCCCTGAGCCAAAGGCAGACGCTTAACGACTGTGCCACCCAGGCGCCCCTAACACAGTATTTGACATATATAAACTGTGCAATATATATTTATGATTGAATAAAAAGTCTAGGGGCGCCTGGGTGGCACAGCGGTTGAGCGTCTGCCTTCGGCTCAGGGCGTGATCCCAGTGTTATGGGATCAAGCCCCACATCAGGCTCCTCCGCTATGAGCCTGCTTCTTCGTCTCCCACTCCCCCTGCTTGTGTTCCCTCTCTCGCTGGCTGTCTCTATCTCTGTCGAATAAAAAAAAAAAAAAGTCTAGAGGCTGTCTTCCAAATTTAAGTTGTCTGCAGTCTCTCAGCCTAAACCTCTAAGCTCTGTGGTCAGAGTCTAAGCTTTAGGTATGCAATCGAGGACAGGAGCTGAAACCAGGAATTCAGTATCTGTGTCCTCCCTGTAACTTCTCATTCACCCCGGGGCCAGTCACAGAGCCTCTTGGCTCAATTTTCTCATCCACGACCTGACCACCTTTATATTTACTACCAGAGGCACTGAGAACTTAATTAACATTTAGGAAAGAATTTGTAATCCTTATAACATGAGACCCATCTAATCGAAAGCCCATACCATTATCACGGCCCATTTCATTTTATCTGGATGTGTTGTTGTTTTTTTTTAACTGGATTGGTTTTAACATTTCAGCATGAATTAGTATGCAGTGCTACTGTTAAATTGAGTGTTGAATTTCACTCCCCAGAGAGTTTTCTCCTTCAGTAATGGAAAAATGAAGCATCCATTATTGCAGTAATAACACCCTCACTGTGATCTTGTCATTTTCACAAGAATCTTAAAACAGGAGTTCAGCTGCATTACTGCTTAGAGGAGAGACCTTCAGAGAAAAGGCATATGCTCTACAAACAACCTGAACTGCTATTGCTTGCATAATCTTTTTCCCTTTTCTAGTTCCACATTCAGTTTGTGAGAAGCCAGGAGCAGAAGAGGCCCAGCATCAGAGAGCCTCAAACACTTCTTTTCAATAGTTCACATTTCTCCCCCACCTGCTCCACAAATCCTGTGAGGCTCCTCTCAGGGACCTTCCGATACTCCAGAAAGGACTTCCTGATACCTGGCCCCGGCTATTCCTCCTAGCTCGCTGGCGCTGAAGGAATAGTGGGCAAAGGCTTTTGCTGTAACAGCTGCCGGTCCGCAGGTCAGCACCTGCTCTCTGCAGCGCCAGGACCAACGCAACGGTGCTGCCGTGAACGCTCTGCTTCGGTGTTTCTCGTGGCAAGAGATGGTTTCCTAAAAGATGTAAAGATGTAGAGATTCTAGGGAAGTAAAAAGAGTTGAAGATTGTATTCAAGTTATTATGTGGTGTCTTTCTCTTTAGAAAGGTACATCTAATTATTCACGAGGGAAAAGGTACTGGAAGCAGGAGACGCTCACTGTGCCCAGGTCAACAGCATATATGTCACACGAGCAGCCAACTCGAGTTTTTAATCAGTTATCAGTTTTCAGCTACAGCCATCCCCCATTTTTCCTGATACCACTAATCAACCGACCTCCTCTAGTTGATTTCAGCATTTCATCAGCCTGAGCGCACGATCAGGAAGCCAGCTTCACAAGAATGTCTTCCGATTGCCCAAGGCCGGTGAGCAGATGTGCTGGGCTGTGTGTGGGGTGGAGGACATACCTAGGGAAGGGCAGGGGCAAAGGGGTGTGGATAATAAAATCAGGAGTGAAAATAACGCAAAAGGAGTGTCAAGTGCAACTGGTCTCAAACACCAGTTTGGTGCAACCAAATCCTTGGCAACCTTATGAAATTACTCTCAGGGAGAACATTCAATTAAGCCACTATTTTCGGACTCCAGTTGGAAAAGGATGGCCAAGCCCCAGAGTACTGAACATCATCCCAAGCAACAGCTAGATGACAGATACATAGTAAAAGTGGGTAGGTGAACATGTAAATAAAGATGTAAGCATTTTTGTGTGTTGGAAGTTAGAGTATTCTGAGTAAATTACTAAGAATTTTCTATTTTAGGGGTGGCCGGCTGGCTCATTCAGAAGAGTGTGCAACTCTTAATCTCGGGGTCTTGAGAGATTGCTTAAATAAATTAACTAACTAACTAAAAAAAAAAAAAAAAAAGACTATTTTAAGGCTCAGCCAGAAGAAACTAAGTAGCTCTTCAAGGGTCAACAGAAGATGTAGCCGCACCATATTGCTCTCCAGGCTCTGTGGCGCAGGCGACGCGAGAGTTGCCGAGGTTTCTGTCTTAGACACCTGTGTACACAGTCTCCACGTATCACATGTGCATGCATATACAATGCATCACCTCTTACTGTAAACAGCATAACGTCCAGCTCATTGCATGTTGGCATCACGGGAACACCTAAAAGCTTGCTGCCCTTTTCCCTCAGTCTTCCCTGGCTGGCTTTAATACTGCCCCTTTCGGTGTGGTCTGCCTAGGTTTGCCTTAAGGCCAGCTGCTTTGGTGGTTCCCAGGGCTTGGCCAGGGTGGGTCAGGTATCCACTGGTATGAGATCCACCGAGATGGTTTTTCCCTTTAATTCGTCTTGGTTCTCTTTGCTTCTGTCACATGTAATCTGCAAATGCGTTTCATTTAGCGGGTCTCGCCTCTGTCAAGCCCTGAGTTGGTGGCTGACTGAGTGGCTGTATTTTCTTTGCGGGGAAGAATATGAACCCAAGTGATCAGCAGGTGTCACGGCTGGGTGGTCACCCAGGCAGGAAGGCTTGCCTACCCTACTGGCAACAAGATGCATCATTCCCTCCACAGCATGTGTCTCTCGGCCCCTCAGGGTATCCAGAGGTTTCTTGTGGACTGAAGGCCTCACACTGGTGCAGCTCCCTCCCCGCATCGCCTCAGCACAACTGGGAGAAGCGGGCTGGGCAGGGGGCAAGGCAGAGAGTGTGGTGACAGCGAAGGGGGATGCCGGCTTCCAGCTCTAGGTGCTGTTCCCACATACTGTCCTCGTCCAGACACAAAGGAAGAGCCACCACGGCTCCAGAATGTATTTTAAAAGATGAAGTTATGGTTTCTGTGTTTGTTTTTTTCCGTCTCCCTGTATATTCTCTTCCCATCCAGCAGGGAGCTTTATGCTTTACTGCCCGGAGAAAGTATATGAAATGGCAGAAAGCAGAGACTTGGGTTTCTCATTTCCCAAGCGCGTAGAAGAATGCAGCTTATGGTAGAAGTAGAATGAAGAGAAAAGAAAAAGGTTCAAGAGTTTGACAGTGGAATGTTTTTTAAGAAGGTTAAAAGGAACAGACCCCCCTCAGTTTCGGCTTCCTGGCAAGGCCCCAGAGATGTGACAAAACTCCAGAGAAGAAAAGCACTGGGGTCCTCAGCCTGGCAAACAAATCCCATGTCCCAAGTGGGGCAGGAAAACAAAGGTGACACCGGACCTGGGGGTGCTCCCAGGAAAGACACAACGTCTGTCCCCACGGCGAATCACTCACGAATGACCCCGTGCCAGAAGGGAATGGCCGGCGGACTCGGAATTGGGGAAGATTGTGAAATCTTCGCCAGATCCCCGAGGGGAAACACCAGGCAGGACTGTCTGTCAGAATGGGGCTCTGAGGCAGAAACGCAGTTGACGTGCAAAACAAAGAAAACGCTGTGCTGCGAGTCGGACTTTGTAGCCCGAGAATCGTCTTCTCTGCACATTTATTGGGAGAACTGTGGAGGGTTTTTACCGTATTGCTGGAGCTACGTTTTCCAGAACTCCCTCCCCAGTATTGTACACATTGGGCTTGGCCACAAGAGAAAGATCGCGGGAGATCTGGAAGGCAGAAGCAAAGCGCCAGCCCTGAGGCTCCCGAGGTCGTTTAGGGCCCTGGCTGCCGCTGACCTCCGAGGTCACCTTGTGGGTGGGGCAGCCGCTGGGCCCCCAGGTCCTCCCGCTCCCCTGGTGCTTCCCCGAGGTGCTTCCCAAATAAGTAACTCGCGCTCATTCATCCCCGGTCAGCCTCTGAGAAAACACAACCTACAACAGACCTCACCGGATGGAAGAAGGGACTGAACCCCGTAAGTTTCACTGTAAAGATGTGCCCTAAGTTTTCAAAAACCACGCATCCATGGCTGCAGGGGAGATACTGCCAATGTCTAAGCACCGCTCCAGCGTGGGCGCCCCCGCAGAGCTGTCAATCACGCCTGCTGGGAAGCCCAGCGGGTCCCCAGGGTCCCAGGTTTTCAATGCTCTTACATCCTGTACAGCTGTACCCGTCCTATGTTTGTGCATAGGACACTGCTGGGGCAGATCGAGAAGCACGTGAATGTGACCCAGATACACTCACGTGCCCCCGTTTCCTTCCTTAAGGCGTACCTTAGCGCTGCATCCTCGTCAAAAGAAACACAAGTCTGGGGGTGGGGGGATGGGGTGACCGGGTGATGGGCATTAAGGAGGGCTAGCGTGGTGATGAGCACTGGGTATTATAGGCAACTAAGGAATCATTGAACACTACATCAAGAGCCAAGGATGTACTATATGTTGACTAACTGAACATAATTTTTAAAATGGAAAGAAAGAAAGAAAGAAAGAAAGAAAGAAAGAAAGAAAGGGAAAGAAAAGAAACACAGGTCTGACTCGAGACAGCCTAAGTCACTATGCCTTTAGCAAAAAATATCTCCCGAGAGGTCAGATGAGGAAGGAGTAACATTATCTCATAGACACTGGAAGTTCTCCAGCCTCCAAAGTTTCACCCGTAAGGCAGTTGCCTACATCTTCAGTTTTCCAAAGGCTCCAGGCCGCAGGGGGCTCTCTCCCACCCCCGGCGCGCACTGGCCCACCAGCCATGTCACACAAACCAAGATGGTCCTCAAAGAGGTTGGGATGAGTGAAGGGGTAGGGGTGGGGGTGGGGAAGACTGACTGTACTGCAAAAAATTTTGTCTGGGTCACCTGTGAAAATGAACTGTTCAAATTGACCATAATTCAGGATCCACCACACCCTTCCCACCACCGGAGAGTCAGTCCTCCTCTCAGCAAGAATTAGCACGGAGTAACACTACATCTACAACCCAACTACCCCTCCCTTCCACTGGAAGCTGGTCTCCAGTTCAAGTAAGTATCGCAGGAAGGGTTGCTAATGACCTCCAAGCCCATCAGCCTCATGGTTTATGTTGGCTTCAAACGCTGATGCAGGTAATGTGACCCACTGTCCCCTGGCACCCTGCAAACCTCTCCGTCTGCCCTGGCACCGTCAGGCTCACAGTTCTCAGGTAGCACTTACTCTTGTCCAGACAGTAAAATCCAGGCTGGTACAAAGGGTTTTAGAAATTGGCCAACCTCTGTGTCCTTTCCCATTTCGTTCTTTTTGGCACCGTTGTATGAAGTAGAAGTTTATGTGGTTGAGACAGTGCCAAGCCTCCATTTTCTCTGTTAATGGCAAGAGAGTAGAAGAGAAAACACAAAACAGGCTCCGTTTGCACAGGGCTAACATCCTCATTCTCACCGGGGCTCATTCGCTTCCTAGGCAGCTTGCCTCTGGAGCGGAGAGCAGGGCTGGTGGTTGTGGAGCCAGGAACTCCAAGTTGGGTCACAAAGGGCAGCCATTGCCCATGAAGGCTGAGCAAATTCCCTGAGCCCCCCAAGCAGTAGACAAAAGAATTCAGAGGCGGCAAACTCTTGCTGCCTCATCCCTCTCACCTAGAAAAACGCAGGTGACAAGCCATATAATGGGAAAAGATATTTTCAACTAGCAAAGCCCTAATATCCAAAATGTATGCATATTCCAGTATATGAATAAGAAAAAGATGGGGGCAGGGGCCCAGTGGCTCAGTCAGTTAAGCATCAGACTCTTGATCTCAGCTCAGGTTTTGATCTCAGGTTTGTGAGTTTGAGCCCCATGTCGGGTTCCACTCTGGGAGTAGAACAAACTTAAAAAAAAAAAAAAAAAAGACAAATAACCCAGTAGAAAAAAATGGGCAAAAGACTTATACAGACATTTCACAAAGACAAAAAACATATACAGATGCTCAACTTCATTAATTATAAGGATAATGTAAATAATCATGAGATAACTTTACACATCTTAAAAAAAAACAGTAAAATTTTAAAATCTGACAATATCAAATGAAAGGGAACATGTAAAACAATGGAAACTCTATATCACACACTTCCGATGAGAGGATAAATTGGTTTAATCACTTTGGAAAACTGTTTGGCAGTATCTAGTAGAGATGCTATGAATATCCCCAGATGCTATGCACAGAGCCTTTTGCCACCTGTCCCAAACCTGAGCCCCTCTCTTCCAGGTCTCCTAGAACCTGGTCTGGATTAGCTTTGCAAAGAAATGAGGTCTAGTTTGAGTGACTAGCTTCCCTGCCCTCCCTTCCTTCTTTCCCTCCTTCCTTTCAGTTTTTTCAAAAGAGTGAGATAAAACGTATATACATAGGGGCGCCTGGATGGCGCAGTCGTTAAGCGTCTGCCTTCAGCTCAGGGCGTGATCGGCGTTATGGGATCAAGCCCCACATCAGGCTTCTCCGCTATGAGCCTGCTTCTTCCTCTCCCACTCCCCCTGCTTGTGTTCCCTCTCTCGCTGGCTGTCTCTATCTCTCCAAAAAAATTAAAAAAATAAATAAATAAACAAACAAACAAAAAGTATATACATAAAAACACATAAAACATAGTTGTAGAGTTAAACAAATAATTGCAAGCCACCGTCTGTGTAACCAACACCCAGATCAAGAAGTAGCAAGTGTCAGCATCCAGAAGCCTCCTGTGGGTCCCTTGAGTCATCACAACCCGCTCCCTCCTCATTAGAATTAACTACTATTATCCTGTCATTCATATTCTTTGTACTTTTACTACCTATCTGAACTTTACGTGTATGGATTCCTATTGAATACATTCTTCTGTGTCACCATTATTTCCCTCAACACTATGTTTGTGAGTTTCAAACGAGTCACCTGCCGTAGTTGCAGGTCACTCCTTTTCATCACTGTATTGTCTGAATACACCACAATGCATCTTTCTCTTCTCTTCTTGATGGATAGGGTTGTTTCCAGCTTGAGTCTATTATGAACAATGCTGCCAAGAACATTCTTGCACATAAATTCTGGTACATGTGCAAGAGCTTTTCGAGGGCAATGACCTAGCGTGGCTTCCTTTTAATCCAGGCTTAGTGCATTCATGTTTTTCCCCCGTCTCCTCTTTCAAAACTAGCTCTCAGAGAAGATCGTACGTTCCCTCATGCTAAGTTAGGAAAATGGTTGAGAAGTACCGTGTAGCCTCTCCCCTGTCACTGTGAACTGACATCAAATGCATTAATTTCTCACTGTAGAATTTTAGGTATCTGGAAGCTGAGGGAGAAATCCATCAGGGTTGGCCCTGGGTAAAAACTGTCGCATAGCGGCAAGACCATGAACCAAGAAAACGAAACCCCAGAGAACTGAAACCACAACAAAACAAATAAGGGGAGAAAAAAAAAAAAAAGCTGAGGTATTACATTTAGTGTTTTTAAAAAATCTTATTTCATACTTCCAAGAATCTTTTATGAAAAACAAGGAAAACCATAAAGGCTGTTCTGTGTGGAAGGTCAGAAACCAGGCACAGGAGGTGACACCTTCTCCGAGGGTCAGTTGGCAGGTAGTGGCTAAGCTACCTGGAGGGGTCAAAAGGAAATCCTTAAGACCAGACACCCACGCTTGAGGCCGAATTCCATCAACTATTGAGTCACCTTTTCCAGGCCGGTTTCCTCTGTGAAATTGACGTGTCAGAGTACTTAGTTGAGGAGATCGTTGTGAAGATAAAGTAAGGAGATGACTGAGCTGGGTTTCACGCAGTGCTGGCCCCTGGTACGTACTCACACAGTGCTCGGTATGGTTCTTCTTTTTATTATTTGAAGCTGAGGCCCTTTCTGTGAGAACAGGTAAACAGACGATCTGAGCAGGGTTCGCTGATGCTATCGGGGATCCAGGCAGCCTTAAAGCATCAACGCGAGAGAAGAAGGAGAGAGAGTAGCACTGAAGCCAGAGAGACAGGACAGGAGTGCGTCTGCGGTGCGGGAGGAAAGGGCCCGGTTTCCAGAGGCCAGCCGCTGAGGGCCAGCCAGAGGGGTGAGCGGAGCGGGGGCTGGAGTCAGCGCGCCACAGGGAACGCTGTACAGGTGCAGCCCAGGGAGAGGTTTGAGCGGGTCTTACTGGGTCAGGACAGAGAGGTCAGATGGAGTCTGTCCACGAGCAGCAAGGTACAGGGGGGGAAAGTGGGTCAGACGGCAGCTGGCGGACAGAGATGTGCACACTCCCAGGGCAGCCAAGAGTCAAGCACCTGTGAGTCCTGCAGCTTTTTTGCCTTGGGATTTCTCCTAGCCTGGAAGCTTGCTCAGTCTGCTTGCAGGCAGCCACAGTGGGGAAGTATGGTGCTTGTGGGGGTGGGGGTGCCGCCCAGGGGCAACTCTCAACCAGTGGGGAATGAAGGTGGATGGATAAATGTCCCAACCTCCCATAGTTCAGAGGGGCATTTCTAGGAGGCTTTTCTATATGGTTTTTGAAAGGGTCTTCAGGGAGATTGTGCCAGTTGTCCACAGCGATGACCAGCTCTGTAACGCATCTTTCATGGGCTTTCCCCTCTTCCCTATGCCACTCTCCTTGCTTCTTCATTGTCTTCTTGCGATAGCCTCACAAACAAATGATTGTCACCCAAGTCCTTGCCTCAGTTCTGCTTGAGGAGGAATTCAAACCAAATTATATTATTATTATCTAACATAAATTTGGGAGCTGAGATTCCGACAAAACGAAACAAAGCAAAACAAAAACCCAACCCTGCCCAAACTCTACCTCAGTGTTCAAAAAACATGGTCAAGGGACTCCCCCTGGGTGGCTCGGTCGGTTAAGCATCTGCCTTTGGCTCAGGTCATGATCCCAGTGTCCTGGGATGGAGTCCTGCATCTGACTCCTTGCCCAGCAGGGAACCTGCTTCTCCCTCTGCCTGCTGCTCCCACTGCTTGTGCGCTCTCTCTCTCTCTCTCTCTCTCTGACAAATAAATAAATAGATAATCTTTAGAAAACAAAAAACAAAACAAACAAACAAAAACCCAAAAAAACATGGTCAAGGGGCCCAGTCAATTGATCGTCTGCCTTCGGCTCAGGTCATGATCCCAGGGTCCTGGAATCGAGCCCCTCATTGGGCTCCTTGCTCAGCGGGGAGCCTGCTTCTCCTTCTCCCTCTGCCTGCTGCTCCCCCTGCTTGTGCTCGCTCTCACTGACAAATAAATAGATAAAATCTTAAAAAAGAAAAAAACATAGTCAAAACGGAAATTAGGAATTAAGAAAATTTCAAAAACCAACAGAGTGAAGATCATAGCAAAAGCTCAAGGGGCTTACATGGACTAATTCAATGTGGATGGGCCTCTAAACAGAAAAAAATCTATACAAGTACTAGAAGAAAATGTGAGCAGTCTGGAAACACAACCTAGAGAGCCGCTCACATAGGACTGACCGTGCATGGGCTTGTTCACTGCAGGGCTGTTTGCGGTTATGGTAGTTGCAGGCTCCAGGGGCTCCGTAGAGGCGGAAGGTTGGGAGAAGCAGTTAGCAAGAAACAGTATGTACCACGGTCATGTGCATGCTTGTAAAACAGTGTTGAATGAAAAGAGTAAGAAATAGAATAAGGTCTACGGCACAGCATCATTTACATAAATATTCCGCGTCTATAGTACATACTTTATAAGGAAACCTATACATACTATCATACCTATCTAACACGTCAGAGTGACCATCTATGGTGCGCAGGGGAAATGGGAGCAGGTAAAGGGAGTTAAAAAAAAAAAAAAAAGTGTCTTACATGGACCAATGATGACTGTGCGGAGTCAGACTGAGGAGCCAAGGAGTGTGAGCAGCTCAGCTCTGCAGCAGAGGTCCAAAACGAGGGGGGAAAGGAGAAGGAGGAGGAGGAAATACAGAAAGACACTATTGTAACCCTAGAGTAGAGAAGGCCTCTGAAACAAGGTAAAAGACACAAACTGAGAGTATGAAATGATAACTTTGACTCTGCACAAGGAGGCATCTGCAAGGACTTCAACAGAGCAGTTTAGTACTCGCTAAAAACTGGAAATGACCTAAAGGTTCATTGAGAGGGAAATGGTTAATCGTGACCTAGTCATACCATAGAATGCTATTCAGAGGTCAGAAAGAAAGAGGCTGACCTGCCTGTCATGACAAAGGCCACAAAATGCAAGAAGGCCATTCTCAATGTCATGCAGATCTCACTTGTCATAACCAGGTACTGGCCCTGCCAGGAGATATCAATAGGTGAAACCGGTAAGTCAGTGAATACAATTATTGCATTAATTTACAAAGTGCAACACAATACAATGTTACTATAAAATGGGGGGGGGCACAAAACCATCTATTTTTATCTGTACATTCTATCCATATGTAAACGCCTAAAATAAAATCTGGGACATTTAAAAAACAAATATATGTGTTAAAAAATGGGCAGGGAGGGGCGCCTGGGTGGCTCAGTCCGTGAAGCGTCTGCCTTCAGCCCAGGTCATGAACCCGGGGTCCTGGGATAGAGCGCACGTTGGGCTCCCTGCTCAGCGGGGAGTTTGCTTCTCCCTCTCCCTTTGCCTGCCTCTCCCTCTGCTTGTGCCCTCTCTCTCTCTGTGTCAAATAAATAAATACAATATTTTTAAAAGGGGGGGGCAGGGAGCACGAAAGGATTGCTACATGAGTAGTGTCCCTGTGGCAAGACCTTCCGGAATAGCTTTGAGCAATAAGGCCAGTTTTCCTAAGTATCCCTGGGTTTGCCAACACTCATCATCTCTCGGGTTTCGCTGGAGAGAAAATACCTGGGCCAGAACCTGCACTTTCCAGAGTTATCCAGCAGGGGGCAGAAGCACCATGAGCCGGCTGCCCTGAGACCCGGCTGGCATTTAGGGCTGGGCCAGCCTTCCCCAGCAGCGGACATTTGGCCTGCTTCTCCACCATTAAAGGCTGACTATTTTTAAGTTTCCCTGCAGAGTAGCAGATTCAAGTAAGTACTCTTGGCTACATACTTTAAAAATTCAGAACATGCATTTGAATTCAGGGTAAGACGTAAATCTTTTTCTTTCCTTTTTTCTTTTTTTCAAAAATAGAATCCATCCAATTATTTTTTTTATTATGGAAGTAAAATATATTCATTACAATTATTTACTTATCTATCTATCTATTTATTTACTTTACCTTTTTTTAAATAAACTGGAAGACTTGTAGTTTTATTATCTGGAGAAACACTATAACATATCTCTTTTCCAGACTTAAACACATATAAACAGTTTACCAGTAGGACCATCATACCATTTTATAGTTGCTTCTTTTCAACTGGATCAACAAGATCTCATGGGCATCTCTTAAGCTCTCAATTTTAAATGAATTTTACATACATGTTATTAACTCAGGTATTTCCATTAAAAGGCATTCTGACAATGAGTGAGATGGGCCGAGACCCCATACCATTATTTGGGCTTTGGATCTGGTTATGTTGTCCTGACCACGAGAGCCTGGCATGTCTCGGAGCAAATCACCAGCAGAGGAAGCCAAGTCCATCCTTGGATCGACATCTCTAAATGGCATGGGCTTTTGACAGCCAAGAGCTTGTGTGCTCTGTGCTCTTCTGTAGGTTTCCCCACACAATGGCTTCCTGGATGGTGGATGTGATTTCCCTTTGTAGGATAACAAAAGATAATCACAGATCAGCTTCAGAATCTCTCTTGGAAGGCTGTCTATCTGCATATTGTTTGGGCTGGCTTACTAGAAAGTGACGATTTTGGATGGCCAGATTCTAGCTGGTTCTCCCTAGAGAAGGCGATTACCTCATTGTGGAAAGTTATAAATGTAGCCCTTGCTCATTATATTGTTTGGGGAGGTTTGGTTCAAAAAAGGATAAAATAATGGCTTCATATGTAAAGACATATCAGATTTTTTAAAAAGATTTTATTTATTTATTTATTTATTTATTTATTTATTTGACACAGAGAGAGAGAGAGCACAAGCAGGGGGAGTGGGAGAGGGAGTCCGAAGCAGGGTTCGACCTGAGGACCTGAGATCATGACCCGACTGGATGCTTAACCGACTGAGCCATGCAGGTGCCCTGATATATATACCACATTTAAACTACCTTTCTCTGTGGCACTGTTCTTCCAGTTGTGTTAAATCTAAATCCTAGGAGACTTAGCCAGATGAAAAATAGAGTTTGAATTTTTAAAATGAATTCATTTCTTGTTTTGGAAGGGATTCAAATAAACAAAAAATTGAAGGATTGGCTGACAAATAGGAGAAAAAACATACCATTTGGAGAGGACCAACAACGATACAAAACCAATGTCCAAGAAACTAAGACTAATTTTGTCATCAACTTTCAAAGACAGAGGAATGCAGGGCTCAGAGAAAATGGGGTATCATTTGCTCAGAGGCATAATGAAGGATTTTCAAACCCAAACATCTTTGCAGACAATGGCTCAGACAATGACTGAATTGAATAACCAAAACCACAGGAACAATAAGCCACAGAAGCAAAAAGGGACCTGGGTGGTCCGGCTTGTGGCGAGGTGACAGTTTGCCAAGCATCAAGGTCCCCCGCTGACGAGTTCTGCAGTTGTATTCCTCCTTCCTCGGGATTGAGGTCACAGGAGATTATCTGTTCTGGTTTAAACTACCAAGCTTCAAACCACCTTCAAAATTGCCAATGCCTGGAATATCAGCCTGAATGGAGTCTGAAAAGCATATTTTATTACATATGTGTTTGTTTTTGGTGTGATGGAAGCCAAAGGTTGCTAAAGGTGTAAATGTCTATTTCACAGAACAACTAAATAGGAACAACTTCTTTAAGGAAGTATCTCATCCCAGGGTAAAGGCAACAGATGGTGCAGAGAACAGTACCAAACAAACTGCTATGAAACGCTTTTGACCTTGGGAGATGATCAACCAAAAATAAGAGAGGGGTCACGAATCTAAATGTAAGAGCTAAAAACTACAAAACTCTCAGAAGAAAACAGGAGCAAATTTTCATGACCTTGGATTAGATGACTGTTTCTTAGATATCACATCGAAAGCACAAACAACAAAAGAAAAAAATAGATAAATTGGATTTCATCAAAATTCAGACTTTGGGGGGCGCCTGGGTGGCACAGCGGTTAAGCGTCTGCCTTCGGCTCAGGGCGTGATCCCGGCGTTATGGGATCGAGCCCCACGTCAGGCTCCTCCGCTATGAGCCTGCTTCTTCCTCTCCCACTCCCCCTGCTTGTGTTCCCTCTCTCGCTGTCTCTATCTCTGTCGAATAAATAAATAAAATCTTTAAAAAAAAATTCAGACTTTTGCACTTCAGAAACACTACTAAGAAAGTGAACAGACCACCCACAGAATGGAAGAAAATATTTGCAAATCCTGTATCTGGTGAAGAACTTGTAGCCAGAATATATAAAAATTCTTACAACTCAACAATAAAAAGAAAACCCGATTTTTAAATTGGGCGAAGGAATTGAATAGACATACAAATGGTCAATAAGCACATGAGAAGATAGTCAACATCATCAGCTAGCAGAGAATTGCAAATCAGAACCACAGTGGGCTACCACATCACACCCCCTAGGGTGGTTAAAATAAAAAAGACAGATAACCCCAAGTGTTGACAAGGATGTGGAGAAATTGGAATCCTCATACAGTGCTGGTGGGCCTCTAAATGATATGGCCTCTTTGAAAACAGTCGGCCGTTCCTCAAAAAGTTAAACAAAAAGCTACTTTGCACTCTTAGGTACATACATATCCAAGATCATTGAAAAGATATATTTACATAAAAACTTGTACATGAATGTTCATAGCAGCATTATTCAAATAGCCAAAAAGTGGAAACAATCAAAACATCTACCCACTGATGAATAGATAAAATAGAATGTGGTACGTCCAGAAGATGAAATATTATTCAGCCCTAAAAAAGGAGGGAACTACTCATATATGTTACAGCATAGACGAACCTTGAAAACATTACGCTAAGCGAGAGAAGCCAGACACAAAAGGCCACATAGTGGATGATTGCATTTATATGGCATATCTAGAGACATATCTTCCATAGAGACGGAAAGTAGATTCGTGGTTGACAAGGCCTGGGGAAAGGGGGTTGATGAGGGACTGCTGATGGGTATGAGGTTTCTTTTGGGCGTAATGAAACGTTCTGGAATTAGATAGTGGTGCCGGTTGCACAATTCTATGCATATACTGTGAATATACTAAAACCAATGAATTGGTGGGAATTATATCTCAATAAAGCCATTATGCTAAGTAAATAAATAAATAAGGAGAGACATAAATGAATGAATGAATGAATGAATGTCACAGACAGCCAGATCCCTTCTCCCTAATGAGCAGGAGCCTGGGGCTCTGGGTATTGACCCGGGTTGGGTGATCAGACCTGGCCCACACACAAGCCGCCAAGGAAGGAGCGAAGAACAATCAGGAGACACCCACGGGGAGAAGTGTAACCAACGCCTCTTAGCCCCTTCTCTGTGGGAAAATCCTGGTAGGTGGCAACGCATGGAAACTGAGGAAACCAGAATTGAGGAACAGGGATTGGCGTGAAAGTAAGAGGAGCCGCCAGGATCGTCCCTGAGTAAAAGAGCACAGCCAATTTGATGGCTGCCTGGAACCAGCTGTGAGCAGAGAAGGAGATGGTAAGGGCACCAAGCAGAAATTGTGTGTGACTTCTGGAAGTAGTCATCCATTGTCTTCAAAGTGATTTTTGACGGGACGCCTGGGTGGCTCAGGCCATGGTCATTGGATCAAGCCCCACATCGGGCTCCCTGCTAAGCCGGGAGCCTGCTTCTCCCTCTGCCTCTGCCCCTTCCCCCCGCTCATTCTCTCTCTCTCTCTTTCTCTTGCTCACAAATAAATAAATAAATAAATAATTTCTTTAAAAAGTGATTTGTGACATTCATTTCATTTAATAGGCTGGTGTGCCTACCAAGTGCTGGCCATCGGCAATAAAAGGAAACTAAGAGCCAGGAGATTTGCAGCCTGGTAAGAAAGACAGACAATAAGTGACTTTACAGTACAATAGGTGCAATGGAGAAAGTAGGTGCCAGAGCACAGAGAAGGGACACCAGATTCAGGCTAGATGGTCAAGGAGGGCTGCCTGGAGGAGGAGGTACTTGGGAAGAATCCGTGCCCTTGAGGAGATGCTACCATTTCAGGAAACTGCAGCCTAGGGAAGCTGGCTAAATCTCTTCAGGTAACCCAAGAGAGAGGCCAGACAAGAGCCCATTCCCCACTCACAAGCCAGCCACCTGTCCTTATGCTGAAACCTTCATCTTCCATAAGGAGGGACTTCAACCCAGGGAAGATGATGATCCTCAGTTTTAGCTCTGATCCTGGACTAGGCTCTGGACTGCTTTGTGATCTCACACACTTCAGATCTATTCTAGATCTGAACTGGAAAGTTTCCTCTCCTAAGGAATTAGAACTGTGGCTGTTCTTCCTGGAGATGGTCCAATCTAGGCTGGTTGTTTCCGTTTATGCAGGTGAATTGGGTATATGTGAGGAAAAGGTCTGGAGTCACGACGTGGAGATCCATTGAAGGGGAGAATTGGGGTGGTAAAGTCAGAGTCTACCTCTAGACTGACATCTGGGTACAATCATCTAGCCCTAGGCATCCCCCCCAGGGCCCAGTAGG
Organism: Ursus maritimus; assembly: GCF_017311325.1. NCBI lineage: Eukaryota > Metazoa > Chordata > Mammalia > Carnivora > Ursidae > Ursus > Ursus maritimus. Next base: position 26,411,755 of record NW_024425008.1, read on the forward strand.
TAGGTGTCTGGTCGTCTGAGATGGTGATGTCCTCAGCACTCACAAAGCTGGGAAGGGCCTGAAGTAACTAAAGGAGGCCTGTCCCTTTTCCCTAGTGCTTTCCAAATGCTATCTTTTCTCCCTCTGTGTGCCATGATAGACATAGGAAGGAGGAGCACGGATTTAGAGCAATGGCATTGCCAGCCATGGGATCATGAAGGGCCAGAGACTGATGAGTAAAGAACTTTTTTGTCCTAATGATCCATCTAATGATGGTTGAGCTTCTACTCTAGAAGAAAAAGCAGGAAATGAGTGTCCCAGAAATGAGTTACCCATAGTTAGCACAACCCTTGGACTCGAACTCTAGAAAACAGCAGGCCAGAAGGGTTTGGCCAGACAGGCTTGGCTAATCCATTGGGAAATTTGGTCAACTGGAGCGTGATGCGTCCTATCCACTTTCAGAAAGCAGTAACCAAACAGGTACCAGTTTGATTTTCTGGGTCAACTGGGTCACGGAATCCTGTTTTAATTGTGACATGTTCCCAAACTGTCCCTGGTATGAACTGGATTGTGCCCCCCTCAGAAAGTTACATTGAAATCTTAACTCTAGTCCTTCAGAATCTGACCTTAATTTAGGAATAGGTCATTGCAGGTGTGGTTATTTAAGATGAGGTCATACTGGAGTAGGAAGAACCCCTAATCCAATAGGATGGGTGTCCTTATAAGAAGACGGTCGTGTGTAGGCAGACACATGGGAAGAGGGCTATGTGAAGGCTGGAGGCCAAGATGGGAAGAGAGATGGAGCCGCAGGCCAAGAAATGGCAGGGATTGCCAGCAAACCACCACAAGCAAGGCAAGGAAGGACGCTCCTACGGGCTTCAGAGGGAGCATGGCTCTGCCGACACCTGGTTTTGGACTCCTAGCCTCCAGAACTGTGAGACTACAAATTTCTGCTGTTTCAAGCCACCAAATTTGTAGTACTTGGTTCCAGCAGCCCAAGGAAACTAATCATACAGATTCCCAAGCCTGAGGTTTTATCAGTGTGCATAAAAAAGCCTGTAGTATTTTAACTGAAGGGCACCTTTTTGGCATTTGTTTCCATAAAAAATTTTTTTTTCACATCTCCTGGGACTCTGGTGCTGTTCCTGAGTGCTGGAGGAATCCAGGGCTGTCTCTCATACTTCTTGCTCCTGTGACGTGGGCTCAGCTTCCTTGAGAAGCAGCTGGAAATGCCATTTTCAGATCCTCTGTGAGACTGAATGAATGAAAAAAATTGAGCTTCTTTTTTCTAATTTTTAACACACATGGCACAACTTTCCTATGCACTGACAGTCTTTCTCACGCTCATTCATTCAGCAGACCCTACTGCACACCTGCAGCGTGTCAGGGACCGGCAGCTGTGGCCTCTGGCCTCCCTGGGCCTCCAGCCTCGGGGCAGCCTCACACTGCTCCACCGCTCCACCCATGTCGATGTTGCCTCTACGCCTCTCCATGCCTCCTGCCCGAGTAACACCGGCCTAACTACGGCATGTTCCCAGTGGTAACAAACCGCCATCTTTGAAGGAAGAGATGAGGTTTGGGACCACCCAGAGTCCCTCAGAGCCATGTCTGCAGAATAAGATGCATGATTAAGCTGAAAAAAATAGCTAAAATAAAATTTAAAAAAGTTTAGGTCTTTATTTTTCCTCTAAAAACCTAACCAAAAAAAAATCCCAAAATATTTTAATAACAATATCAATGGGATACTTTTATAACTTTTTCTTTTTAAGATTTTATTTATTTATTTGACAGAGAGACAGCCAGCGAGAGAGGGAACACAAGCGGGGGGAGTGGAAGAGGAAGAAGCAGGCTCTCAGCGGAGGAGCCTGATGCAGGGGCTCGATCCCAGAACGCTGGGATAGCGCCCTGAGCCGAAGGCAGATGCTTAACGACTGCACCACCCAGGCGCCCCTACTTTTATAACTTTTAAGATGATGGTATGGCAGGGCACCTGGGTGGCTCGGTCGGGTAAGGGTCTGACTTCAGCTCAAGTCGTGATCTCGGGGTCCTGGGATTGAGTCCTGCATCAGGCTCCCTGCTTAACGGGGAGTCTGCTTGTCTCTCTCCCTCTGCCCCTCCCCCAGCCCAGGGTGTCTCTCTCTCTCTCTCTCTTAAATAAATAAATAGAATCTTAAAAGAAAAAAAAAGACGATGGTGTGGAAGAACAATGTTATTCAGATTTTTAAAAATTCTCATTCACTTAAGGAGACCCTTTCAACTCAAGCCCTAGGTCCTTGTTCAGTTGCCTTTCGTCATCTTTTTTTCTCTGTTTTTCCTTTGCTCTAGAGAGGGGAACAGCTGAGGGAGCAGGATCTTTATCTCTTCTTTCTCTCTTTTGATCTTACTCTTGAGTAAATAGATGTGCCAGGCTCAGGTCTTTCAAAACAGCCAGCGCTTCCCAGAGTGAGACTCTTGATTGCCCAACTTGACCAGGGATCTCCTTCCAAGGTCGTGACATAATTGTGATGCAAGCCTCATCACAGCTGCCATAACACGTCACAAGACGTGCACATGGCAGACACTCAGAATGGAAGCTGCAAATCAAAACCGGAAGCAAGCTGGGCTTTCCACCACAGACAGAAATGTCTCCAGATGCCTGGGAACTGATTCTCCATCTTTTGTCCCAGTGAGCTGTCCCTCGTTTCTAAGTCTAAAATATTCCTTTATGGTGGGGCACCCAGCTGGCTCAGTGGATGGAGTGTGTGACTCTTGATCTCAGGGTTGTGGGTTCGAGCCCCACATTGGGTGTAGAGATTACTTAAAAATAAAATATTTTAAAAAATAAAATAAAATATTCCTTTATGGTGTATTGAAATGGCAATAGTTAAAGTCAGTGTTTCAGGAGGCAATCATATATCTAATAATCACATTTTGTGAGATGACCTGAATGTAACTAGGACCACCTGCTATGCCTTGGAGACCTGTTCCAGCATTCAAATCACCCTCTGCAAAAGCATTCCCTGAGCAGGCAAAGGACAGGCACACACCACTCATCACCCACAAGACTTCCTGATCACCCTCTTTTTATTTGTTCTGTTGCTGTTGTTTTCTGTTTGTTTGTTTGTTTGTTTGTTTGTAAGTACCCTCTACACCCAATGTGGGGCTTGAACTCACAACCCTGAGGATCGAGAGTCGCACACTCTACCAACTGAGCCAGCCAGGTGCCCCTCACCCTCTTTGCAAAGTGTCTCTACTTCTTTTCTGAAGTGCCGCTCACCTTGCACTTCCCACATCTCAGGTCTTATCTCATCCCAACCTGAAAGCAAGATCTTAGCCTTTTCTCTCCTCCTCACAATAACCCTCTGCTTGCAACCTGGCTTAGTAAAACAAAACTTGACCCCAAGTGTCTCTCAAGATTGCTTCTGGGGAGCCTCGATTCAATGTGTCTGCAGAATCCCAAAATGTAAGGCAGGCGGCAGGAGACCAGAGAGGAAGCCTGGAGTCAGAGGCACGTGGCCCTCAAAAGCCAGACATTTTTCCTAGTGGCTACACCTACCCTTGACCTTTTGAACCAGAATCCAAACAAACTTCCCCTGCTTCCCTCCCTCCATCCCCCTTTCTCTCTGTGTCTCCCTCTCTGTTGAAAAAATTGGGTGGTCTGTCCTCACCAACTGCATTCTGCTGGTGACAATGCCATGGTGGTGTAGTTTTTAACATATTCTCCTGTCTCCCATATTTCCTGGTAGTTAGATTTTTAAGACTTTATCAGATTTAGGTCTGATTTATTTTTGGCTAGACTACGTCTCGGGTTGCCAGGTATGGTAAATAAAAATATTAGATGCCCAGTTAAATTTGAATTTCAGATAAATAATAAATAGTTTTTATTATGTCTCATGGAATATTTGAGATATACTTATACTAAACATTATTTGCTATTTATTGGGAATTCAATCCTAACTACTTCACAAGAGATGTTGTGTCCATCCATCAGGAGGCACATAATATCTCACACTCTTGATTTGTGATGTGAGCAGCTGTTGGTGATCATGGCCTAGATTGGTTATTTCCCTAGAGGTTGTGAAATTGTGATGTTCTAATGCTCTCTCTCTCTCTCTCTCTCTTTTTTTTTTTTTTTTTTCATTTCTTAGCTGGACTATGTCTATGAAGGGAAACATTCCCTCATCAACTATTTGGTTCACGTGGTCATTTTCATATAGGAAAGTCAGAATACATGCTTAATGCTTTACTTTTATTTGCGAGTTCTCAGAATAAAACATCCTCCACAGGGAGAAATGGGAGCAGTGGCTGGAGAGAGACGGAGGGGCAAGGAAAGGTGTGTTCATGATGGGAGATGCTGTGTTATAACAGAAATGGCCTCTTGGAACGGGAGATTCTGACACAGTACCGAGAAGCCGGGGCGGTAGGAGACTGTTGGAGTAATCCAGGCAAGAAAGGATGCCCCAAACATGCATCCTCCACAGGTGACCAATGAGTTGTGTTCTTTCCTTTAAAAGCATCATTCAGGTGCCTAGGGGGCTCAGTCAGTAAAGCATGTGACTCTCAATCTGGGGGTCCTGAGTTCAAGCCCCATGTTGGGTGTAGAGATTACTTAAAAATAAAATATAAATTTAAAATAAAATTTTAAAAAAGTACTAGGGAGAGCAACCTCTTAGTTCAGGAAGCTCTGTGGTAAAGGAGAGATGGAGGGGCAAGAAAAGGGCATATTCAAGATGGGCGATGCTGTGCAGTAACAGAGATGACCTCACATCATGGAATATTCTAATGACGCAAGACTGAGAAGCCAAGGACAATAGGAGACTGTTGGCGTAATCCAGGCAAGAAATAAGCGCCCGAACGCGGACAGGGAAACGGCACTGACTGAACTTATAAAGTGGGTTGACTAGAGTTCTCCCGACTCCAGACGGGAAGGCAAGTGTCAGGGTGCGTAATCTCTCAGGACCCGAACCTGCTTGCTAAACAGCCTTGCCCCTCCTCACCCCAAATAAACACACAGACTGAAACATCACACCCTTTCTAAAAGCAGAGGAAGCAGGATACACCCTGGGATGCTGGACAAATGCCCGACTGCCCCCAGGACGGCCTGATCTGGGCGCAAAGCCCAGAAAGCACACAGGGTCTCCTCGCGTCCTGCACTGGATTTGAGGGAGTTTTTAAAGCGCTCTTCTCTGGCTACCCCGGGCTTAGCCATGGGCTTCAGCAAGTGATTTAAAATCATTACTCGTCTCTCTTGGTTGAACCTCAAACTTCTGAAATGTACACAGCTTGGCAGGCTGGCCAGGGCAGCTGAGCCTCAAGAGGACGTGTCCCAGCCATCTGTTCCCCCGCTTCATACCAGCCTTCTGCCCTTCCCGCTGCCGAGGGGCGCTGGGCTTGACAGGCAAAGGCAGCACAAGGCCAACTGCAGCCCCGGCTTCCAACAGTTGCCGCACAGCGGTGTGGGTGCGGTGGGGGAGGGGAAGGGATTGTGTTTTGCTTTGCCTCGAGGTGACGGAGTTTCAGAGATCCAGTGTTCCTGGGACAGAAACAAAGGATGTTATTTGTGATTTTCCCTCCATCAGAGCAGCTCAAACAGTACTCAGCTACTCAGAGGATCCAGGGAAGCAATGTGAAGATTAGAAGTTTATTTGAAACAATATTTCAGTATTTTAAAAACTGCTATTAAAAAGTGTTTAGTGTGTAGCAATGTGAATGCATTCAATATACACGCCTAGCCTGTCGACATGGCAGTGGTTTAAGTCGCACAGCTAGGTAAACTAACCTTTTTGAGGGGAGGGCAGCCGTTTTTATTTTTCTTTTTTATTAATTGACTTTATTTTTGTGACTACTATTTTTTAAGAAGGCTCCCCGACCAATGTGGGGCTTGAACTCACGACCCTGAGATGAAGAGTTGCACGCTCTACTGACTGAGCTAGCCAGGCACCCCAGCAGATTTTATTTTTTAAGAAAACTTTTACTTATTTTTTTTAAGAAGATTTTATTTATTCATTTGTGAGAGAGAGAGAGAGCACAAGCATGGAGAGCGGCAGGCAGAGGGAGAAGCAGGCTCCCCGCTGAGCAAGGAGCCCCACACGGGACTTGATCCCAGGATCCTGGGATCATGATCTGAGCCAAAGGCAGACGCTTACCTGACTGAGCCACCCAGGCGTCCCAGAAAAATTTTAGATTTAGAAAGAAACCGAGCAGGTTGTACAGAATTCCCATATCCCCCTCCCCCCCCCAGCACTCACTTTCTCCTACTATTAACATCTTACATTTGTGTGGTACATTAGTCAGTATTGGTGAATCAGTGTTGAGACATCCTTATTAACTCAAGTCCGTAGTTCATTCAAATTTCCTTAGTTTTTTCCTTATGGCCTTTTTCTGTTCCAGTATCCCAAGTAGGATGTCACGTTACATTAAAGTGTCATGTCTTCTGGGGTTCCTCTTGGTTGTGACAGTTTCTCAGACTTTTCTGGTTGATGATCTTGTGAGTACTGGTTGAGTTTTGTAGGATTTCTGTAGGATACTTTTCTGTTGGGATTTGTCTTATGCTTTTCTCATAAGTAGACTGGGGTTGTAGGTTTGGGGGAGGAAGGTCACAGACATAAAGTACCATTTTCATCACATCATGTATAGCGTACAAAAATACATACCGACATGGTCTACGATTATTGACGTAGACCGTGACCACCTGGCTGAAGTAGTGTTTGTTGGATTTCCCCACTGTCAAGTCTTCTTTTTAAAAAAAACGTATATAAGTATGGACTCACTGACATTTACTTTATACTTTGGGCTATAATTTATTTTTTTAAAGATTTTATTTATTTATTTGTCAGAGAGAGAGAAAGCACAAGCAGAGTGAGTGGCAGGCAGAGGGAGAAGCAGACTCCCTGCCGAGCAGGGAGCCTGACTTGGGGCTCGATCCCATGACCCTGGGATCATGACCTGAGCCGAAGGCAGACGTTCAACCGACTGAGCACCCAGGCATCTCCTTTGGGCTATAATCTAATGCTACTTTATTCTGTTCCTCAAATGTCCTAGCTTTGGCCCCTGGGAGGACTTTCTGCTGACTCCTATGTCCCTATGACATACCCTCATCGATATCGTATTTTTCTGTAGACTCAGTTTTGTGCTGACTTTGGCACAAGCTCCTTCTGGCATCTCTGAGCTCAGGCTGGCACGGATCGTGGGTGTGCCTTGTGAGGTTCCCGCTGCACCAGCCTGGGCATGTCTGCTTACGAAGAGCAGAGCGCTTCCTGCACAGGGAGCCCTGGGCTCCGTAAACCACCTGGCTTATCCCAGTGACTATGAAGCGATAAAACTGTCTTGTTTGTTTAGTACTTGTTGTAAGTTTTACTTGTTTATGGCCTGACTTCTATGTTTATGATGAGAATAAAGAGCAGTTGTTGGGTATGTTGATAGTTACTCATTCAACTTTGAAACAAAAATTGACACTACCCTTTCTAGCTTCAAGATTGATTTAATTGAATACTATTGTAATCTCAAAGAGAAACTGAAAGAAAAAAAAAAAAAGAAGCTGTTGGCAGGTGTGAAGAGCACGGACCCTCACGCAGGATTGTCAAAACCTTGGACTTTGGGCAAATTATTCCATTCCTCTGTACCTCAGTTTTCCACCTGTAACAGCAGAATGTTAATGATAGATCTACCTCAAAGTTTTGTTGGGTGACTTAATATATGTAAAGTGTGTGGAATAGGGCCTGCCACGTAGTGGGTGCTATGTAATGGTATCTATCACTATTACTTATAACCATCTCCTCTGTTCTGAATGTTCGTGTTCCCCCAGAATTCCTATGTTGAAATCCTAATCCCCAAGGTGATAGTATTAGGAGATAGGGGCCTTTGGGAGGGGATTAGGTCATGAGGACAGAGCCCTGACGAAACCCCCTCATGAGAGAGGCCCCACAGATCTCTCCAGCCCTTTCTGTGGTGTGAGGAGAGAAGTCTGCTACTCAGAGGAAAGCCCTCACCCCACCATGCTGGCACCGTGACCTTGGACTTGCAGCCTCCAGAACTGTGAGAAACAAATTTCTGGTGTTGGTGAGCCTCCCACTCTTCAGTGTTTTGTTATAGCGGCCCAAACGAACTGAGACACCGCCCATTTATATGATCAGACTTTTCTCAGAGCTGGGTGACCAAAGCAAAATCAAAAAAGAAGTTGGATGCCCAGACTGACTTAAGACTGTGAATCAGCCAGGGCTTTGATTTAAAAGCACAACAGGAACTGGCTCTGGGTGAGTAAAGCTGAAGAGGAATTGACAGAAAGGATGTTGGGTAGCCCATGGAATCTCTGGGAAGGCCAGAGGACCAGGCACAGGGCATGAATGAGAACAAAGGGTGCCCAGAAGCAGCCAGGAGCACAGCCAAAATTGTGGCACAGAAGACCTGCCCTGGCCTCAGAACCCTGGGAAGCTTGGGCCGCCATCAGGGCTGGGCCTGAACGGTGACCGGGCTGTGGCTGCTACCCTGGAATCTGTACACGGCTGCCACAGCTGCTGCCACCCTCACCGGAGAAGGTTCTCTAAGGGGTTCTCTCTGTGTCTCTGAGTCAGAATCCAGGTGGTGCTCCTGATTGGCCAAGCCCAGGTCACATGTCTGAGTCCTGCCAATGAAGGAGGCTGGGAAGCAAGTGTCTTATGATTTCTGTCTCTATGGTGAGAGGCGAGCAGTGAACTTGAACTTCCACTAAGACTCATAAGGTGGAGTCTTCCACGCAGCTGGGAAGGGATTCTGAAGCTGGACAGCCAAAAAGTGACAAATGTCACCTATCACCTCCGCTTTCAGATTTTGTTCCATCATATTATTATCATTGGTGGACTTTATAATAAGTACAACTTTGAAAAACACTGGGCCAGTGCTCTGGTGTACCTTATATTTTTCAAGCTGGAGGTGTCAGAGACTAATTTCTGTGAGTTCTAAGGAAGATAAAAGCTCTCCTGGTTGGATTTGGGTAGGAGCTTTTCACAGAGGTTGTGATTCTGAGCCTCAAAGGATGTTGTACCCCTAATTTTTATAAATGACAGATATTCCTGCAATTAACAAAATGCAGATTCCTTTAAAGGATTCAAAAGTGACTGTTGTTTGTTGTGTGTTTTTTTTACCATTTCACATTTTTTTGATCAACAGGTACAGATTACCATTGCCATCCTGTGGAGCCTTTGAAATCCTCTGCTTTGAAAACAAGTCTTCATATTTTAAGGTTGGAGAAAACCATAGCACTGTCCCAACCTTCCTTTTCTTTTTCTTTCCTCTCCTTTTCTTTTCTTTCTCCCTCTTTTTAAAGATTTTATTTGTTTAATTAATTTGTTTATTTTTAGAGAGAGCATGAGCCTGAGGAGGAGGGGAGGTGGGGAAGGGCAGAGGAAGAAGGAGAGGGAAAATCTCAAGCAGGCTGTATCCCCAGCACAGAGCCTGATGTGGGGCTCAGTCTCACGACCCTGCGATCATGACCTGAGCCGAAATCAGAGTCCAATGCTTTAAGCAACTGAGCCACCCAGGTCCCCCTTAAAGATGTTATTTCTATTAATCTATACACCCAACGTGGGGCTTGAAACTACAACTCCGAGATCAAGAGTTGCACGCTCCACTGACTGGCCCAGCCAGTTGCCCCCCAACCTTCCTTTTCTAAATGGAGGCCCAAGAGGTGAAGTGACTTATGCAAGGCCACACAACTGGTCTAGTGGCAGACTCCTGGTCTTGTGCCAGTCCTCAGTGTCCCCCTTATCGTGCTGCCACCAGCTGGCCCGGGAGCAGGCCTGGCTGTCCAGCCCCGTAGCCACTGCCTTCCTGAGACAGGTCTTGACAGGAGACCCAAAGCTGCTTCCAAATACTGGCTTGGGGCTGCTGTTGCTGCTTTATTTGCCCTTACTTTCTGGAGCAGGAAACCCCCAGTGGCTTTCTCTCTGCTTTCAATCTCCTCCCTGGAGAGAAGAAGGGGAAGGAGAGGAAGGAGGAGGAGAAGAAGAAAGAGGAGATGGAGTGGGAGGAGAAGAAGAAAGAGGAAGCAGATAATAGCCCCCATACTGGCGCTGGGGTTTACCTGCTGGATTCCAACCTTTGCCTGTCTCAATTCTGCCTTCTCTCAGTGTGGCTAACCTCCTGCCCTAACCTTGGACTTGCTCCAGATCCTGGGAGCCAGATTCCCTGGTCCTGCATTCACGTCCTGGCTCCCAGTAGTGAAGCTAGGTCAGATCCTGACATCTGCCCAATGTGCCTTGCAATAGAACTGCTCATCTCCTTGCCTGACCAGCCAGATATGGACCTGGCCACCCCTGAGGAAGCTCTCTGGAAGCAAGGCTCATGCCCTACCCTTCCTGGCATCCTCAACACCCAATAGGGCATGACCCAGCAAACCCTTGTTGAAGGGATGACTGACCTGCTCTGTTTGGGCTCTGCCCACACACAGTCATGACAAACTAGAACCAAGGGAGGTGGAAGTGCTAAGAGGACAAACTGTGTGAGATATTTTCCTTCTATGCTATCTGGAGGTATTTCTGCTTTGTACTGACCCCAGTTGTTTCTGTCTGAAATCACAATACCATAGACAAGATTTGGGCTCTGGCCTATCCAGAGCAGGGAAAACTGTCTTGGGAATCCAAAGAGAGCTTCAGGATCAGGTAAAGTCATCTGAGATAAACCAGGGAGCAAGACATTCATTCATTCATTCATTCATTCATTCATTCATTATAAATTGAGTACTCTGTGTGTCAGGTTCTATGCTGGGCACCCAGAGATTCAATGGTGAATGAGACCCATTCTGTGACCTCAAGATGCTTACAGTGAGAAAGACAAAGCAGGGGACTTGTATTTATAATAGATTGTGATGCATGTTGAAATAATAGTAGCTAATATCTATTGAGTGTTTACTATGTGCCAGACTCTGCACTAGACCCTTAACCATGCATTGTTTCAGGTACTCCTCACTGGAATCCTGTTAGTAGGTATTATTGTTATTTCCATCTTACCAATGAGGAAATGGAGGCACAGAGAGGTCACATAGCTCGGGTGAGTGGCATACCTAGAACTTAAATCCAAGTAGTTTGACTCCAAGGCCTATGCTTCCAGCTCCTCCACAGTAGTTCTGCCTCATGATGATGGAAGAAAGCACAGGACACTGTCAGAACACATACAGATGCACCTAATGCTTAGAGGGCATGGGAGGTTCTTTGAGGAGGTGACATGTAGGCAGAGCCCAAAAGAACCAGTCAGAATGGGAGAGTGGGGTGGGGGTGCATTTCGGACTGAGGGAACAGCACTTGTAAAACCTGGAGGCAAGAGGCCATGGTGCTTAATTACTGTTTGGTGAGCACCGACTGTATGTCAAGGATATCTAGAGGCACTCGGAGACTATAACTAGTGTCAACATGACTGTCTCATAGTAAGTGGAGAGAAGACGGGAGGGAGAAGAGGCTGAAGGGTTCAGGAGACACCAGCTCACAGGGGTCTTTGAAAGCCAGGCTAAGGGGTCATGATATCCAAAGGACAGTGGAGAGATACTAAAGGACATGCAGGGGAGTTTCATAACCAGGTTGTACTTCAGAAAGCTCAGGTTTTTTGTTTTCGTTTTTTAAGATTTTATTTATTTATTTATTTATTTATTTATTTAACAGAGAGAGAGAGAGAGAGAGAGTGAGAGAGCACAAGTGGGGGGAGCAGCAGAGGGAGAGGGAGAAGCAGGCTCCTGGCCGAGCAGGAAGCCCAACATGGGGCTCGATCCCAGGACCCCAGGATCATGACCCAAGCCAAAGGCAGACGCTTAAATGACTGAGCCACCCAGGCGCCCCCAAAAAGCTCAGCTTTAACTGTACTTTGGAGAAGGAATGGAGTCAAGCAAGACTGGAGGCCACTTTGGTTGTCCAGGCAGGAGAAGATGGTGGCCTGAAATGGGGATTGGCAGTGGCATGTGAGAGAAGTAGCCTAGGTTGGATTACTTTATTGGAGGGGAGGTCATCGTCAAACCAGAAGAATTGGCGGGGACCAAGACCCCTGGGTGAGCCTCAGAGGGTAAATGGTTAACATCGGTCCAATGTTAGGCAACTGCCCAATGTCTCAACAGGGAAGTGGATGATAGAAAGTCCAGGGCCACTTGGCTGGCCCAGTCAGTGGAACATGGAACCCTTGATCTCACGGGCTGTGAGTTCAAGCCCCACATTGGGGGTAGAAATTACTTAAAAATGATAAAGAATAATCTTTTAAAAAAAAAAGAAAGTCCAGCAGAAGGTAGTGGGGACTCAGCAATAGGAATAAGAGGCCAATGAAAGAACTTCAGCCCCTGGAGAACTGGATGAGGAAAGAGAATTTTCCACTGGACAAGTGGAAACGGGAGATAATGGGAAGCCAGAACCAGGAACCAGGGTCCCGATCGCTGTCCCAGGCTGGCAGCAAGACCTGGAATGTTCATCTGTGAGACAGGGATGCAGAGTTCCTGCGTCCACCTCACCCCATCTGAGCTAGGCGGGTCCTATTTAGCCAGGTCCGGCTTCAAGGTTGGTGGGGACAGGGAAATGTGGTGTAGGGGAAAGGGCAGTGCTCTGACATCAGCGAGATGAGGGTTTGAACCTCACCTGGAAACACTTACTAGTTGTATGACTCCACGCAGGCTACCTAACCTCCCTGAGCCTCAGCTCACTCATCTGTAACTTGAGGATAAGATATCTACTCCACAGGGCTCCTGAATGGGAGAGACAGCACCTATTACACGGGGTCATGGCACGAATGTGGGAGTTAACACCTGAAAGGACAGAGCTCAGTCCTCTGTCAACCATCCCCTTTATCAGAAGTCTATGCGCTGGGCCCTGGACTGAGGGTTTCAGGTGCTATGTTCTCTCCCTTTTAACAAATCAAGGGAGATGTTCCTTTTTTGTTTTTGTTTTTGTTTTAAGATTTTATTTATTTATTTGTGAGAGAGAAAGAAAGAGAGAATGAGCAGGGGACAGGGAGGGGCTGAGGGAGAGGGACAAGCAGACTTCCCATTGAGCAGGGAACCTGAACCAAAGGCAGTCGGTTAACCGACTGAGCCACCCAGGCGCCCCAAGGGAGATATTCCTCCTCCCATTTGGTAGGCCAGGAAATAGGCTCAGAAAGGTTAAGACACTTGTCCAAGATCACATTGTTAGCAAGTGTGTTTGTCACCAAAGCCCACCAGTGTTTTCCCAAACTTTGGCCCACATCCTCTGTACAATGTTTTCTGTATCAACTCCCCACCTATACTATTTTTTGCTTAATAGTTTATTTAAATCAGTCTCCCTTTTTACTTTAACTAATTTAATTTAAAAATAGCTCTGAGATAGTAATTCATATGACACCTAATTCACCCATATCAAGTGTACAACTCAATGTATCTTAGTATATTCATAGAGTTGTGCAACCATTACCACAATCAATTTTAGAACATTTTCATAATTCATTGACTTTTAAAGGAAACTCTGTATCATTCCCATAAACGGGAAACTTGTATTATTTACCATAAATGGAAAGCAAAACAAACAAGTAAAGCAACAACCAGAGCAAGGCCACGTTCCCGAACGTTCTCTAACCAGTGCTGCCTGTGCAGCGTCTAAGCTTCAGGCTTCTTTCTCTTTGCCAAAAAAGGGGGATGAGCAGTATTACAGAGCTGTTAAACACACGCTGACACTCGACCGAGACCCTCTCTTTAGCATAATCAGGAAAATAAAAAGAGAACTGAAAGGAAACTTACTTTCTCACTGTGTAATTTGTGCCACATTCCTGAGCCACCAGAAATCATCTTGCGTGTGCTTCCCAGGCTTGCCTCCTCCAGGTAAAGCGAGTGACTTGTCCGATGTCACACAGCAAGGTGTAGCGGACGGGGTCTAGAATTCAGGCTTCTTCACCTTTTCTTTTCTTAAAGATTTATTTATTTCAGAGAGAGGGAGAGTGTGGGTGCGCGGGCACACAAGCAGGGGGAGAGGCAGAGAGAGAGGGAGAGGGGAAGCAGACTCCCTGCTGAGCGCAGAGCCCCCTACAGGGCAGGGGCTCAAACTCCTGACCCGAAGATCCTGACCTGAGCCAAACCAAGAGTCAGATGCTTAACCGACTGAGCCACCGAGCGCCCCCAGGCTTCTTAACTTGTAATGCTATCTTCTTTCGACTGACACCACAGTCTTCTCTGCAATCATCATTTTCAATTAAGTCAAGAGTCTAGTTCCTGGGCTAGACAGATGTGTTACAAATTCATAAAGCACGTATTTTATAGCTAAGAAGGAACGGCAGAGATAATAGGAGCCAGCTCATTTCGTCTATGAGTTTGTCCTTGTAAGCATGTTCAGGATTGCCTGCCAGTCAGTTGAACATATAACCAAAAATGCAGCTATAAATAGTCCGGAATTGCAGTCATTCTCCGCTAGTTTCAGACTTGAACCAAACTTCCTGATATCTCAGTCCTGCCCTGGCTTCAGTCTTGCTCTTTAATGTGATCATTTGGTGTGTCCTGAGCTCTGTGGGAGTAGCTTCCCCTTGGCCCGAACCACCAAGATGGCTTTATGGATCACAGGCATGAGGGGAATTAGCGTGTGGGTCAAGGGGGTAATGCCACACGAGAAAGAAATGAGAGGTTGCCAAGAACTCTGAGGCTCTGAAATTTAACCCTCCTTGCAGGCTAACAAGTTAGCCTGCCACAGTTTCATGGAAGCTGGCAGAACACACAAGACGTCTGGGTCAGAAACAAAGGAGTGCTTTACTCACAGCAATAGTGGCAGCAAGAGCATTGGCATTTTCTTGGGCTGGTTTCCTGATTCCCACTTCCCAAAGGCAATGCAAAGAGGTCCAGTGAACACTTGTGTACACAGTAGGTCCACTGCAAGAGAGGAACCCCAAAGCTCAGGGAACCAGATCTTAAATAATGGGCAGTAAGCATGCCTATACTTTGCTCTGAGAAAGATACTATCTTAAAAAGGTAGTCTGAAACAAAGGGCATTCCATGACTCTGCTCATAAGGCATGCAGAAATGTGACAGACCCATCGAGAATTGTCTCCCAACAAGTGTCAAGCACAGATATGGAAAGTGAGCTCACAGTCTTCTGGCCACATCAGAAGACAAAGGATGGGGAAGATGGGGATGCAGAAGTGTAGGTTTATCCATCCTGTCCTTTCTGTCCTTTCTTACTGGTGTCAGTTATGGCAAGAGCACGAGGAGGCTCGTTTGTGGAGTTTGGCATGTGTCTCCTGTTTTGATGTATGTCGCTCCCAATTCACTGCCTTGACAGGGTTTAGACAAAATTAGATCCTTTCTTTGCCTAGCTGTTAGAAATCTCTAGAAGCTCCAGAATGCCACCTTCTAAACCTTATCTGCTTCCTGGAGATAGAGTGGGCTGTGAGAACCCACGGTGGCCACACTGCAGGTGGGTGAGGGTTTTGGATCCATCCTTTGTATCATATCCATCAATACCCATAATAAAAGTGGTAAGGGGTGCTCACCGCTGTGATGCAGTCCACAAGCCCCTGACCTGGTCTAGCCTCTCATTTGAAACCAGGGCTAGATGGGCCACGAAGTCAGGCTTTATTTGTTACCTGTGCTCCATATTTGAGGCCGCCATTTTGTATCTATAACCAAGACCCAGAATCCAGGCCTCTGGCTGACAGACCTCAAGGCTGTTAATCTTGGGGCGCCTGGGTGGTGCAGTCGTTAAGCATCTGCTTTCGGCTCAGGACGTGATCCCAGCGTTCTGGGATTGAGCCCCACATCGGGCTCCTCTGCTAGGAGCCTGCTTCTTCCTCTCCCACTCCCCCTGCTTGTGTTCCCTCTCTCGCTGGCTGTCTCTGTCAAATAAATAAAATAAAATCTTAAAAAAAAAAAAAACCACCTGTTAATCTTGTTCCTTTGCCTAGAAGAGGAGGAATTCCTAGGCTGAAGGAAGGACAATGCAGCTCAGGACAGGAGCTCATAGATACTGCCAGAACCACATCAGGACCTGGGGCATACAACCAAATGCCATAGAAGGATTCTGTGGTGTTCCACTGGTCCTCAAGCTCTTTGCAACCACATCAGATGGGAGTTAACCAATCAACTGGAATCAGGCAGTGAGAACCTGGCAGGTGAGTCACTGACCACACCCTCTATCTAGGGGCAAAGGGTAAAAATTATGTCAAGAAACTAGGCAAAGCCCAACACTGACGAATATGGGGCAAAGGCTATTCAGGTGGGTTAGCCTTAGAGAGTGATTCTAAAAGCGTGACAGAGGGACCACAGGTGATCCAGCTGAGGTGGTGGGCTGCTCTAAATACAAATGTGGGGCGCCTGGGTAGCGCAGTCGTTAAAGCGTCTGCCTTCGGCTCAGGGCGTGATCCTGGCGATCTGGGATCGAGTCCCACATCAGGCTCCTCCGCTGGGAGCCTGCTTCTTCCTCTCCCACTCCCCCTTCTGTGTTCCCTCTCTCGCTGGCTGTCTCTCTGTCACATAAATAAATAAAAAATCTTTAAAAAAAAAAAAATAAATAAATAAATAAATACAAATGTATTATAGATATAATTTAGAGCTGGCCATCCAAAGTGGCCCCCCCATCTCATTAGAGAACTCTATTTAGAATTTAGGAGGTAGGAGCCCCTGGTGGCTCAGCAGGTAAGCGTCTGACTTTGGCTCGGGTCCTGACCGTGGGGTCCTGGAATCGAGCCCCGTGTGGAGCCCCACGCTGGGCTCCCCACTCAGCGGAGTCTGCTTGTCCCTCTCCCTCTCCTCCTGCCCCTCCGTCTGCTTGTGCTCTCTTTGTTTCTCTCTCAAATAAAACCTTTTTAAAAAGAGGATTGGGAAGTAGAAGGAGATAAATTAGAGGGTCCAGAGGGTCTTTTGCACTGTTTAAGCCATCCACGAACTATAACTTCCACACAGTTCCTTGGAGGTACGATGAAGAATTTTAGTTGATGAAGATCGCCAAAGAGCTAGAGCTCCTTACAGACGCTATACACCGCCACAGTATACGGTCTCTTGTTGTAATCTCTAGATATTACCCCACCCAGGAGAGGAGGACTTCCTTCTTCCCGTAAGAAGTCATGAGATCCGAAGTAATCTCATGAATGTCTAGCAACTTCTTGGCCTAAGACCTCAAATGACACCACCCTTGTTAATGCTGAGACTGATGTCCCAGGGCCAATACATATTACCGGCAGATGATTGTGTAAGGGCTTCCTCCCCACTATGCGTGTAGTAAGCTCAACCTTTGAGCTGTGCACACCGACACAGAGTCACCTGTCTCAAACAGAAAAAAGCAATCTGTGCGGGGTGATTGAACTCTGACATTGCTACCCAGCCTGGGTCCCAGGAACGCTGTGCACATTGCCTTGACTCTTGGGTTTGTGTTTCTCTCTTCACTGTGAAAAGAAAATTTCATTTACAAACTTCGGGTGGTGGTATAGCCTTGCCGGGGAACTGTGGTCATCAAATGCACACCAGCTTTTGACAATTAACTCTGGTTTACTTTCCTTAGGCACTCTACCCTTGGCCGCCACATCGCGGCCAGCGAGCATCGACAGCGAGCACGTCTGAGAAGCAGCTCCAAGAGGCGGTTTGCGCATTCGCATTCGTGCCTAAGCCAGGGGACTGCATACAGATTGAACGACCAAGGTACTGAGTTTCTAGCGGCCGGTCCTCATCACGGGGTTTTGCCTGACCCAGCCGGCCAGCCTTCCGGTCCAACTCGCATAGTCTGAAACCTGGGTCTGCGAATACACAACGTAGCACGTGCGTCTAATACAGGAAGCAAACACTTCCCAAGAAAATACCACATTTGGGAAATGCCACTGCATTAGTTTTCTATAGCTATTGTAACAAATTACCGGAAAACTGGTAGTTTAAAAAAAAACAGGCTTTTATCTTACCGGCTGAAACCAAGGTGTCCGTAGGGCTGCATTCCTCTCTTGAGCCTCTAGGAGACAATCTGTTTCCTTGCCTTTTCCAGCTTCCAGAAGCCACCCACATTTATTGGCTCATGACCCCTTTTCTCCGTCTTCAAAGCCAGCAACATGGCAACTCTCTGGCCATTCTTCCACAGTCGCATCTTCCTCTGATTCTTCTTCTGCCTCCCTCTCCTTCTACTTCTAAGGATCCCTGTGATCACATTGGCCATCCTGACAATCTAGGATAATCTCCCTATATTCAGATCAGCTAATTAGGAAACTTAATTCTATTTCAACCTTAATTCCTCTTTGTCATGCAACCTAATATGTTCGCAGGTTCTGGGGATTGGGACACGGGCATTTTGGGGAGGACTATTATTCTACCAAGTCCTTTCCTGAATTACATTTGGACAACCAGAAGGGAGTGATTGTAAAGACTCACGCAATGTCTGTCTTCCCAGCTGGCCTGTGTAGAGGGGCAAACCTTTCCACTTGCACTCTGTCGTAAATGTACGATCTATAGCTGATATGATTCTCCTCATGAGCTGATGGTTGGGGGGAGGGGATTTTTTTAACAGAAAGTCCAGTTAGGGGGGCGCCTGGGTGGCACAGCGGTTAAGCGTCTGCCTTCGGCTCAGGGCGTGATCCCGGCGATCTGGGATCGAGCCCCACATCAGGCTCTTCTGCTATGAGCCTGCTTCTTCCTCTCCCACTCCCCCTGCTTGTGTTCCCTCTCTCGCTGGCTGTCTCTATCTCTGTCAAATAAATAAAATCTTTAAAAAAAAAAAAAAAAGAAAGAAAGAAAGTCCAGTTAGGGGGTCTTGGAGACATGTAATATCCGTATAGAATCCTTTATGTTGGTGAATAATTTACTTATTTAACTGACTCTTAGAGAACACATATAGCAGACCTCTACAAACTAATTTAATTCTTACAACAACCTTATCAAGTCCATAAAATTGTTATCATTATCCTAATTTTGCAGATAAGGAAACTGAGGCATAGAAAGGCTAAGTAACTTGTCCAAGGTCAGACAGGTAGTATGTGGCAGAGGTGGGACTTGAAGCCAGGCGGCGTGTGGACAGTCCAGAACCCTTGCTCCTGACCACCATGCCGAGCCGCCTTACCCTGTCGGTTTCTGCCCGTCCCCCGGGCCCCTGCTGCTACCAGCTCTGGTAGGTGAACTGGTGGGCCCTTCTTCAGCAGCACCCCTGCCTACCTCCCAGCACTGGCTTCTCCCCTTCGCAGCTTGGTGTTCTTTTTCCCCTGTGTTCTCCGTGGTGCAGACCTCTGACCCTCCCCTGAGCTTGCCCCAGGTTGCCTTGTCCCACCGGCGCAGTCACGCAGCAGGCTGCTTGCTCTCAACATGATCTCCGTGCCAGGTGGGAACCGCAGGGACTCAGGAAAGCTGAACCTCTGAGACTCTCTGCCTACCCAGGCCCGATCACCAGGTCACCTTGACATGGCTGCCCCTAGTTGGTGCAAAACCACCTTCAGGGCGCCTGGGTGGCTCAATCGGTTAAGTGTCCCACTTCAGCTCAGGTCATGATCTCAGGGTCCTGGGATCGAGCCCTGCGTCGGCAGGCTCCCTGCTCAGCGGAGAGTCTGCTTGTCCCTCTGCCCCTCAGCCTTCTCTCATGCTCTCTCTTACTCTCGTGCTCTCAAATAAATACATAAAATCTTAACAAAACAAAACAAAAAACCCAGCCCTCCTTCGGGGCAGATTCCTCTCAGAATCCCAGTGGGAAGCTGGGTGAAGGCCCCTCTCGTGCTTACAGTAACACTCATTAGGTATTGTGCCTTTCCTGCTCTCATTGAAGACCTGAAATGGAGGAAAAAGCGTGATCCACCTGACCCCCCTCTCCCTCCTCTTTCTCCTTCCTACCACCTGGCTGCCAGGAAAGGGGTGGCTACTCTTCCACTGCCTTAGAACTGGCCTAACAGTCCTGGGGTGGCGAGGGGCAGGGCTCGGTGTTCTGTTCAGAGAGGACTCAAAGAGCTGCTCCTTCAGGCTTGGCCTTGGTTTACTAAGGGAAGATAATTTGGAAGGATTTGGAAAATCTCTTAAGTCACGGCTAGTTTCTTCCACTACACAATGTGACAACACTTTGAGCCAAGCCCGTCATAAGCCCCCAGTGTTTGGGGGTATTTATTATTCTCTAAATCTACAACTTTCACACTTCTTGGCCTGCATGTAGGAAATATGTTTTACACTGTGACTCATACAAATGTATACATATATATTATCAACAACCAAACTAAAGCCACACAAACAATACTTACTACTTAATACAATGCATCTGATCATTTCTTTTTCCAAAGATTTTATTTATTTATTTATTTATTTATTTATTTATTTGACAGTGAGAGAGACAGCAAGAGAGGGAACACACACAGGGGAGTGAGAGAGGGAGAAGCAGGCTTCCTGCTGAGCAGGGAGCCCAAGGCAGGCTGGATGCGGGGCTTTGAGATCATGACCTGAGCCGAAGGCAGACGCTTAATGACTGAGCCACCCAGGCACCCCACATCTGATCATTTTTAATGTATTATTTTTTTAAGAAAAAGAAACCCCCGGGGCTCCTGGGTGACTCAGTTATTAAGTGTCTGCCTTCGGCTCAGGGTGTGATCCTGGGGTCCTGGGATTGAGCCCCACATAGGGCTCCCTGCTCCGCTGGGAGCCTGCTTCTTTCCCTCCCACTCCCCCTGCCTGTGTTCCCTCTCTTGCCGGCTGTCTCTCTTTCTGTCAAATAAATAAATAAAACCTTAAAAAAAGAAAGAAAGAAAGAAAAAGAAACACCCTGGCGGTGACCCATCCCTCCTATCCACAGGCTGACTTACTTGCTTCCTTCTCTGGGGTCCACGGTGCCCCATGCAAAGCTCCATTGTCACTTCCCAGGTCACACTGTAATTTACATGCCTTTCCCTCCCACTAGGGAGAGACTTTGTCCTTTTCTTCTTGGCATCCCTAGCCCAGTTACCAGCAGACGGTTAGTGAGTGTTAATCGGAGGAATGAAATGAAAAAAGACTCTTTTCACTGCACACATCACCTTGTTCTGGGGTTAGAGAGCTTGGCCCCTGTCAGTGAGAGACCCGGGCTCAGGGCGGGATTCCTGGAAAAGTTAGTTCATACATGTCCTGCAGAACGGACCTTCATGTGCAAAGAAGGAACACCGGAGACTTGATTTGCCCTCCTTGGATTTTTTTTTTCCCCTAAGCTGACCTGTTTGCATCCCCATGCCGGAATGCCTGTATGCCCTCCTCCACGGTAACTGAAGGCTGCCAAACTGACTGTGAGGACGCAAGATCCAGGGCACTTGGCATTTTTGCAAAGCCAGACTCTAGGAAATGTTCCCATTGCTGAACACATTGGATGTGGTTTAGGTAGCAAAGCAAATGACCTAACAAGGAATATATGTGCTGAGCCTAGTTCCTGTGAAATTAATAGATTCACGCTCTGGCACATCCGCAACCTCACAAGTCATAGCAACCGGATGGCGGCATGGCAACGCGGCGGCTGTGGCCGCGGCACACAAGCAAAATCAGGGCCGGTGTCTCCGGAGAGAAAACAGAAGAGGGCTCTAGATTGCCAGTTTATACGGGGCTGGCCGAGGGGAGGGGTGGGGGGAGGCAACCACAAGTAGATGCTGCCCCAGTTAGGGATGAAGGAGTATAACATCTCTCCTGCTTCCTCGAACTTTGTTTTGTATTTTCAAAGTGAATACTTTGCTCTAGTTGGAGAGGAAATGATGTTGAGAGAAAGATACCATCACGTGGACAGAATGTTCTCTGTGGCCCTGGAAGCAGTGTGGAGGCGATTCTTATCAGAGATTGTCCACCACCTGCTCTTCAGCTGCAGGCCCACGAGCCTTTCTTTCTAGTTTTAGACTCGCACTGAATTCGCCACCTCTTCCTGCTGCCAGGCTTGAAAGCCCTTCTTTCCAGCTCTCCTTCTGGGACCAAGGCCTGACCCCACCACCCCCCGGGGTGTGCCGAGGCCTCAGGAGCAGGGTCGCTGCTCTGAGGAAGAGGGAGAGGACACTGGACAGATGTCAATTCCTGTGCAACAAGCACATCTGCACATGCTCCCAGGTGGGAGATACCCAGCCCCTGGGCTGCCTGGGCCCGAGCAGCAGCCCATGCGTCTGAGCTGGTTTAAATTCCAGGACGACCCCGACTCTGCAAAAGGGGTGAGGGCTGGGCCTTCTGTTCTTAGGACTCGCGTGTTCCCCTAAGGTCTGATCCAGGCCCCTGCCTCTTCCTCCATGTTCTGCTTTCCAGGTAAGGGACCAGGAAGCTGTGTGGGGTTGTCACTGGGCCCACATTGACTTCTCTTTTGGCCTGTGCATTAATTACCCACAGCTCTGCAACAAATGACTATAAAACACCGAAGTTTAAAACAACAAACATTTATTACTTCAGTTTCTGTGGGTCAGGAATCCAGGCAGCTTAGCCAGATGCTTTTGCCTCAAGGGCTCTCTTGAGGCAGCTGTTGGTTGGGGTTGAGGGTCTCATCCGAAGGCTCGATAAGGGGGAGGGGGAGGTATCCCAAGCTAACTCACAGAGGTTGTTGGCAGACCCCACTCCCTCTCCACAGGGCTGCCTTAGGACATGGCAGCTGGCTTCCCCAGTGAGTGATCCAAGAGAGAGAGAGAGAGAGAGAGAAAGCAAGCATGCCCAAGATGGAAGCCACAGTTTTTTTATAACCTAATCTCAGCAGAGATATCACATGATTTCTGCCATATACTATTTGTTGGAATGGAGTCAGTTAGTCTAGCCCACATCCAAGAAGACCGAATTAGACAAGGGTGTGGCTACCAGGAGGCAGGGGAACATCAGCAGGGGGAGTGTGTTTGAGACCGCCTACCACAGCTTCCACACTATGGTACTCTAGCAAATGCCACTCTGTGCGGAGAAAAAGCAATGCATGTGTGTGCATGTATACGTGTCAGGCCTTTGCACATTTATACCATCTGCTAATTATTCCTGGGCATGCAGAAATCCTGAATATTCATGAAATTGTGACTAAGAACTCGGCATCACGATACCGAACAAAGAAATGTTCTGCTCTTGTCCTAGCAAATACAGAGTATCACATGATTGTTTTTAGAAGTCTGGGTGATATATTGTCTTTCTTCCCCTTGATTATATCATTGCTTGCTGTAAGCAGAACGCATAAAGGAATTACTTCTATCTATCCCAACACTGAAGTGGGCAATCCCTCTCACTCCCACCTGCACAATAGTGTGATGCAATAAAAATTTCAGAAAATTGTCATTATTAATGCATGTAGACTTCTCAAAGCAACATTATTTTTCGTACGTGGTACATTTTGTATTTATAAGGTGCCGTTAATAACGTCTGGGTGGAAGTCAGAACTAGCACATAAGGGCTACAGTGTGGGGGATTTCATGTTGCTAGGAGAGCTTCATTTGCATGCTCCCCATCTTGGGGTGAGTCTGCATTTGCGGCTTCCCATTAGGTATTAATGCAGACCTGGGGAGCATTTCCCAGATGTCACTTTCCATCAGTTTCACATCCATCTTTCTGGACAAAGCCTTCACTCTATGCAAAAAGATGAAGCATCGGCCAACGTGCTAGTAGAAGCAGTTATTTGGGGAAAAAGGGAAAACTGTTGCTCCCTAACGGATGCTTTTGAACCACCTTTAAAAAGCTCCCTGTTTTCCCCAAGCTACAATGAAGCTAATGTTTCTGTTATGAAAGCCCTCCATTGCAGTTTCAAATGTCTGCTTTTTTTTTTTTTTTTTTTACCCACAGCAAAGGCTAACCCCGTTTTCTCTCCAGCTTTACTGGAGAGAATTCTTCCCTAAAGACGGCCGTTTAACTACTTTGTTGCTATTTATCAGAAACCAAAAAGGTGGTTTTTTGTTGCAGTTTTGAATACGGTGAGCGAATTTATTTCGGGCAACGATAAATTTCAAAATTACTATTGCCTGAAGCTCTTCTTCTCAGGCCTCCACCCTACCCTCTAAGTCTCTTTTGGCCCGCGATGAAACACGGAACGCATCAAGCCCCAAAGAGATCTTCTGAGAGTTGAGTGCAAAGGAAGAGGTGGAAGTCGCGGGGGAGGATGAGAACAGAAACCATTTTGCAGCCCCAACTTGGACGCTGAAATAGCCCCCCCGAAGTGTGATAAATGGTAAACGTCCTGCACACTTACAACCAGTGGAAATGACGAAGGAGAAGCGTGCAGACCTTTGGAGGGAACGTGGGAGAGAAAACCCGGGTTTTAAGGCCCAGCTTAGGCATTATTGGGCAAAACACAGAACACTTCGCTTTGTGCCTTGACCTAGCCTCAACGCGAAACTGAAAAACTTTCTCTTCCTCCTCCCCTACCCTTTTGTTTGTGGGGTGGGTGTGTTTCCTCTGGAACCCCCAGCTCGCTGGGGTCCCTGAACCCCAACACCACCTTCCAGACCCAGCCTTGAAAATACAGGTTCGGTCGCATTTTTTCCGCGCGGAAACCACCCGGAGGGGTGCAGGCTCCGCGGACCACCGCCCGAGGCCCCCAGAAGCCGTGGGCGCGAAGAGCCGGGGGAGTCGGCGCCGGGGTAACCGGGGCGCGCAGAGCCAGGGGCGCGGGCGGGCGGGCGAGCGGGCGGCTGCAGGGCCCGGCGCGCCACCGCGCGAGCTGCTGGGTCACACGCCGGGCCGCGCCGCCCGCTCCGCGAGGAAGTGACGACTGCGCCGTCCCGAGAGCAACAAAGTTTGAGTCTGCGGGCCGCACTCGCCTGCGCCCCGCGCCCCTCCGAGCGGCCCCGGGATCTAGCGCGCAGGTGAGCTGCGGGCTGGGCGCCCCCTCTGCCGCCGGGGCGCTGGCGTGGGGCTCGGAAACGCGGGGGGCCGGGGCTTGGCCCCGCGGGCGGGGTTTTGGGGGGCCGGGTTGGGCCGGCCGCGCTGGGCGCGGGGGTGCGGGCGGCGCTGCACGGGGTGGGGGGGGGCGCTCGGCGGCCGAATCTGGGCCCCAGGCTGATCCCCTGCTGTCGCAGGTTTGCCGCGGGGCTTAAAACAGTCGGGGCTGCAGCCGGGCCTCTCCAGGCGCCGTTTGCGAAAGGAGGGGCGCAGGGAGGGGCTGCCCGCGGCCTGCGTGCGGGCCCGGCGTCCCGCATCCCCACAGACTGAGCGCAGCCCCCCCAGCCCTGCCCGGTGCTTCCCAGGGAAGCGTACTCTTCCTCTTCGCAGCCCTCGGTGAGGTTGCAGGAAGGAAGTTAAAGGAACTTTCCCCCCACTTTTCTTCGCTCGGCCCTCCAGTGACGAAGAGCAAAGCAACTCGGACATTGGGAAAACAACCCTACGCATTTCCCAAAAGCAAAACCAGAATTGCCCCCAAGCCCCCTTTCAACAGATCCCTCCCGACTCCCCCCACCCTTCCTCCTCCCACACCACGTCCCGAACCTGACAGTAATCCCTAAGGCCTAACACTTTGCAATTTAGCCTTAAAAACTGTCAGTACACCCACGTACATATGTGAGTGCTTTATATATAAAACTCCGAAACCCGCTTCCAGTGCACTCTGTGGCATCTCGCTCTCTTCTGTTTTCTAAAACTGCTAGGGCTGCAGGATTGTGCTTGCGAACTTTGCTGGTGGTTCCCGCCGCCCTCGGTAGCCTCGTGGCGCAGGGTTTTTTAAAGACCAGCTGAGAAGTTTATGACATCCCTGCAAAGTAACTCGGGGCTGGCAGGCCGGGCGGGGGGCGTCGGGGCTCCCTGCCTTGGAGGCTGCAAGCGTAGCAGCAGCGGCCGGGCAGCGGCGGGACGCGTCGGGGTGTGCTGGAATGTACGTCGGTGCCGCGGAGACTCCCGACGTGGGACGTCTAGAGGTTGAATGGTGCAGTTCCTAGCAGCAGCTTCCTGCCGGCCTGTAATTACAGCGTGATTGCACAGTCAGGCATTGTTGGCGTGGATGTTTATACACAGGCTATTGTGCAAGACCGTGGTGGCTGCGAACAAAACGCAGATTTGCATTGCAAATGCCCAGGACAGATCTGGGCTTGAGCTGCAAGTCACCAAGTTCTTTCTGGCCTTTCACCTTAGCTAGGTGATTTATTTCCTTGCCTCTCCCTTAACCTCGGACAACTTGCCAAACACCAGAGAAGTGAAGTAGACCCAGGAGGGCAGGATCCCTCCACTCCCACCTTAGGCAGCCTGAAGACTATCCCAGGAACTGTACCCTTATTTGTGTCTGTAGAAAATGTGGGATGACGTCAGCAGGAAAAGGAGATGGGAGATGGCTATCAACCTCCCTAAACGGGAAAGCAGTTTGAATTAGCAAAATTGCACGGTGGCTGGAGTGGGGCCTCGTTGCAAAGAGGACACGTCAGACTTGTGTGACTGAGCTGGCGAGCTAGACTTTGAGCCTTGAAGTGTCAGCTGCAGAAACTTAGTAGGTGGGTCCTAATTCCTTTATTGTGTTCTGGGCAAAGGGAAAAGTGCTGGGGCTTGGAGACTGTGTGTCTGTGATGGTGTCTGGGGTGGGCGGGATGGGGGTGGGGGTGGGGAGTGCCCCCCCCAGGAGTGACTCAAGTATTTTGTCCAGAGATCCCCAGGCCCATGTCCTGAGCCAGGCCTGCAGCACAGAGAAGGGTGGGGGGTCCTCATACCTACTGAGCTTCTGTGCTGCAGGGAGGGAGCCAAGCCTGCAAGTGTGGAAAAAAGGCAAACACGTTCTCCTCGAGGGCCTCCGATGTGGCTAACTGTAGTGGAGGGATTTAAAACACAGTCAGAAAGCGTGTACAGGGTACAGGCAGGGCCATTCTGCTCCCACCCCATGTCTCAACCTGCTCTCTCCTAGAAACAGAGTGGCCTAGGTGGAAGATTCTCATGGGACAGCACTCAGCCCCGCACCATGGGGGTGCTGTGTGACTCTGTGGCACCATCCCACAGTGCTTGGGCAGAGCCTCTCTGTTCAGAGTGGCAGGGACGGACCTCCCTGGCACCCTGCAGCTTCCCCATGCCTGGCCTTCTCCCCAACCAAGTAACTGAGTTTCACCTGGAGGAAACATGCTGTTTTGCAGCCTCGTGCCAATTGCGTGTCATGGGCACAGTGACAATTTGCCAAACCAAAGCATTAGGGCATAGTCCCTGGCAGTCACCTATGTGCTTCCAGAGACTTGAGGAAAAACATATGAAATCAGCACACTTCTAGGAAGTCTGGGATATACAGGCACAGCCGGCACAGGGGACTGAGGTTTCGAGCAGAAACACCACTATGGTGGGAGTTCCTGCGCTGCACCGCCTTCTGTTCCGGGTACCTCTGGGTTTTTACGGAACTTGACTGTCAAGGTTCTGGTGAGCTGCATCACCTGACCTGGTTGCTTTCGTAAGGACCTGCTGGTGCCCAGCACCAGCCTTGACGGCCAGAGGAGGGGAGCATTCCCTTATGACCTCAAAGAAAAGACAGCTTTGAGTCTCGGTGCTTCCTGTTGATTTAGAACATGCAGAGACCTAAATGGGGTAAGACCCTCCCTTAGTGAGGCAGGAGAGCGGAGGAGAGGGGCCCCCTGTAAAGGCCAGAGACAGAAGGAAGGAGATTCCCTGGAGTTGTGGCCCCACCAGGAGCCGTTGCCTGTCCACGTCTTCAGTTCAGCCTGGCTAATTTTGGTGCCTAACTCAGGCCCTTCTCCTGGCTTGCTCAGTTTTGCCTCGGCGTTCATAGAGCTTGCCCTGCAGTTGTCCACAGCCCAGGGCAAGACCGGAAACAACCCTGACTTCCTCTCCCACCTTATGTAAATGCTGATTGATGGCCCGAAGTTGCTGCCCAGTTCATGGCCCCTGAGCTGCCCTCGTGCCTCGCCATGCACAATGAGGAACAATATTGAAAAAGCACTGACTCAGATTTTACAAATCATTTTGCTTCAAGAGGAGAAACCATTGGAGGTAACTAGCCATCGTAGCAACCCTGTCATAAACCCCAAAGTGCCACTGAGAGAGGCCGATGAAAAAGTCCCCCGCAAGCCGGTGGTCTCGAATGAAGCCTTTTACGCTCCCCAGGCCCCGAGAAGTATATTTCTGTTCGTCCGCCTCCTCCCAGCTGCCTCACTCCCTACACCACAATCCAGTGTTCTAACACCACAACTAACCTCCAAAAAAGGAGGCAGAACACCCCCAGCTAAAAGAGGGCGTGCCAGACTCTCAAGAAAGTGCCGCAGTTTTCCAGATGCCTGGCAGTTCTGTGCTACACATTCGTTTCCTTCTTTAAAATGTTCTCCCCCCTTGGGGCGCCTGGGTGGCACAGCGGTTAAGTGCCTGCCTTCAGCTCAGGGCGTGATCCTGGCGTTCCGGGATCGAGCCCCACATCAGGCTCCTCCTCTGGGAGCCTGCTTCTTCCTCTCCCACTCCCCCTGCTTGTGTTCCCTCTCTCGCTGGCTGTCTCTATCTCTGTCAAATAAATAAATAAAAAAAATCTTTAAAAAAAAAAAAAATAAAAAAATAAATAAAATGTTCTCCCCTTCATTTCTCGTACTCACTGAAGCATCTCTTTGTGAGACCCTTAGGCCATTTTTTTTTCCTCGTCTACATGACACAGGGCTTTGCTTTACGACTTTCTGCATCAAGTGCTACTTGAAATATACACAGGGCTTTGCATAAGACTGGGATAAAGAGCTCTCTGTAATGTCACTTAAAATGCCTGGTTGCAAGGGTCACCCTCTTGCTCAGCAACCTTCAATGGCTCCCCGCTGTCTGCACGGTAAGGATCCAGCTTCTAGGCTGGCAGTCAGGGCCTTCCACACAGGGGTCTGGCCTCCGCCGCTCTCCTGCCCTAGCCCTCTGCTCCGACCCAGTGACCCACTCTGTGTGTTTGTCCAAACTGACTGTGGCAAGCATTCCTACCACTGACGCTTCCCCGGAAGCCTGGAATGCCTTTTTCTTCTGTTCTGCTTGGTTCAGTGTTGCTTTCCCTCCAGCCCTGTTTATGTTCCCCTCTTTAAAAACTTTCCCTGTCCCATCCTGTGGTAACATTCACCTGGGCCCTGTACTGAAGAAAACCTAAAAACCTGGACTAAAGGATTTTTAACATTTCTTTTGGGCTTCAATCATACACTTCATTCAGCTTCTTTTTTTTTTTTTTTAAAGATTTTTAAAATTTATTTATTTTAGAGAGAGAGTACGAGCGTGAGGAAGGAGAGGGGCAGAGGGAGAGAGACAAGCAGACTCCATGCTGAGCATGGAGCCTGACACAGGGCTCTATCTCAGGACCCTGAGATCATGACCTGAGCAGAAATCAAGAGTCGGACACTCAACCAACTGAGCCACCCAGGTGCCCCACCTTCATCCAGCTTCTTAAATATGCCTTTGGGTGGACCACTGTTACCATTTTTCAACTGAACTGGAAGGCCCTGTTTTAAACGTATTTGTATCTCCAGGCCTGGTGCCCTAACTCGTAGCAAGTCCCAGTAACTATTTGGTGATGATGATGATGATGACAATAAAATGGCAATAGCTGTCCAATATCGTCTGCTTGTGTGTAGACACACGCAGCCACGCCAAGCACCAAGGACCGTGGTTCCTGGTCTATATTCTGAACATTTGCCCAGCCTCGCCTCCTGCCGGTTAGCCTCTCTGGTGCCTCCTGGTTTTGCACTTCATCGTTCTGTTCCATTTTCAGCACTTCTTCCTCATGGGCGCCAGATGGTATCAGTCCAGCTTCCACACTGGCTCCTCCTTGTCCTGATTTGAGCCCAGTTGACCTGCCCCACAATGTCCTGTGCCTGGGCACTGGCTCTCTGGGGAGAGCCTCCGTCATCTGTGTTGGCCTGTCCTTCCAAGGGAACCAGTCTGATAGGAGGTAGGGCCAACTCTCAGGCAAGACTTTGGAGGAAGACAAAGAGGTGCTTCCTGGTTTGTTGCAGGTTTGTCTTGCCCAAAGAGGCATTGAACCTACAAAGCTAGGCTAAACATAAAACTGAGTCTCTGAGAGATCCTGGCTAAACCCTACCATTGGCCTTGACTGGGAGGATTCTTTCCACCAGTTCTCATGCTGTTAATCTCAGCTTTACCATATTAGCTAGATTCTTTCTTTTTGAATTGAGATATAATTCACATAACATAAAATGTACCCTATAAAATAGATTCCTAAAAAAATTTGTTTGATTTATTTTTTTAAAGATTTTACTTTTAAGTAATCTCTACACCCATCATGGGGCTCGAATTCACAACCCCAAGATCAAGGGTCACATGCTCTACCAACCGAGCCAGCCAGGTGCCCCCCAAATTTTGTTTTATTTAAAAATAAAATCTGGTAGATTCTCCCCCCCCCATTTTCTATTTAAAAAGGTAATATATAAATAAGGTTCAAAATACAAAAGAGGTAAGTTATATAGTATAAAGTAAGTCTCAAAAGTCATTTCAACATTAGACAGGAGATTACTATACGTATTATGCCCACACATACAAATGCAATAGAATTAGAAAAACAAATACTATTTTAACCTTGAAGGAAGGAAGACCTTCTTAAGAAAGATACAAAGCCGAAGCCATAAGAAAATATTGATAGATCTGATAACATGAAATTTTCAAAAAATAAATTTCCCGTTCTCTAATGTTCCCCCACGTCCTCAATCCTTCAGTGTCCCTGTTTTAGGCAACTACGATTTGTCATTTTTCAGCCATGCTTCCAGAGGTAGTCTCTGCAGATTGAAGAAAATCTGAAAATATAAGCAAATTCTGGCATACTATACACAGGGCTCTGCAGTCTATGTTTTTCACTTAGCGTATCTTGGAGATTATCCTATGACAATGCATGTAGACTGCCTCATGTTTTCCACTGGCTAGATGGTATTCCCCGGTATGAAAATGCCATCATTTATGTAACTAGTCTCCTTCTGAAGAGCATTTGGGCTGCTTCCTGTCTTTCTCGACTATACACAATGTTTCAGTTAATATGTTGAGTGGACTTTGAATTGAAAATTCTTGAAGAACATATATGAGTGAAACTGGGATTTACATAGAAAACTATTTCCGAGAAGTCATGCATAAACTGCATTTAATAAAACAATAATTTCTAGAATCTGCGGTTTCACTAAGTAATCAACTTTATTTATTTTAAGATTTTATTTTTAAGTAATCGCTACACCCAGCATGGGGCTCGAACCCACAATCCTGAGATCAAGAGTTGCACGCTCCACCGACTGAGCCAGCCAGGCGCCCCTAAACCATCAACTTTTAGAGTTGACTAGGACCACAGGGACTCTTTTCATCCACCCCTGTTTTATAATAACTGCAGTAACAGCATCTCAGAGAATCCTGAGATCAAGAACTTAAAGCTGGGAAGGGCACTCTTAGTAACTCTCATTTTGAACTAAGGTTCAGAGAGGAAAAGTGACTTCTCTAGGGTGACACAGCTGTTGCATGGAAGGGTCGGGGCACAAACCCCACATTCCTTTTCCTTTTGCCATCGCTGCATGGATCATCTTAGTCACCATAATCATTAGTTCCAGCATGTCTGTTTATAAGCCAAGGATTCTGTCTCTTCAGTTTCCTTAAGGCAGTTCACAAAGATGTAAAGAGAAGAAACTTGGGGCGCCTGGGCGGCTCAGTAGGTTAAGCATCTGCCTTTGGCTCAGGTCGTGATCCCAGAGTCCTGGGACTCAATCCCAGGATCGAGCCCCTAAGCCCCGCGGCAGGCTCCCTGCTCAGCAGGGAGTCTGCTTCTCCCTCTCCCTCTGCTCCCTCCTCATGCTCTCTCTCTTGCTCACTCTGTCTCAAATAAACAAATAAAATCTTAATAAAGAAAAAAATTTAAAAAATAAAAAGGAGAAACTTACAAACAACAAACAAGGGGGGAGCGGAGGGGGAGGTCTTTAAGAAGAGAGTGCAATGCTTTTTCAATAGACTTCTTACCATTTTATTATCTCATTACAATCTTCATTGATCTTAATTGCTATCACCCTGTTGAGTCCCTAAAAACTCCTAACCAGGCTCAGTTGGCCAATGATTACTTAGTATTTTCTAAGCACGGGACGTGGGTTGGGCAACACGGAGGAGATGGAGAAATCCTCTCAGTTCCTAAGATCCCGGTCGTCTCATGAGGGACCCAGGAGAAGACCCAGGAACACACTTTCCTCTGCCCTAAGGCACTAGCCCTCTGTCCACGTTCCTCTGTCCCCTTCCCAGTCTCCCTGTCGCAGGCCACTGTAAGGGCCCACACGGGATCTTCCACGAGTCTGTCTGCTTCCTCTGTGGCTTCCCAAGAGCAGGTGTTCTGTGACAACTGAGGAGCCAACGGCCACTCCCCAGCCCCACTTCCACTTGCTCTAGACGTGGTGAAAAGCTCAGAATTTCCTCTGCCATTTCCCCAGGGAGGCTGTGCTGAGCCACCCAGCTGGCATTTAGGATCTGACTTGCCCAGTGACAGAGAAAAAGAAAACCGGCCGGAGCGGCCGTGGGAACCCTGCCCAGCGTGGCTTACGGAGTACTTTCCCTCGCGTTCTTGATTCTTTCACTTGCTCATGCAACATGCATTTATTGAATCCCTACTGTGTGCTTTGGGCTAGGTACTGGGAGTACAAAGATCAAGATTCAGTCTCCCCCTTCAAGGTGCTCACAGTCTGTGAGGGAGACAGACATGAGCAAAAGCTAAGGACAGTTAGTGGCATGGATGTCAGTGTGAATGTGTTCGGGGGTCTGCTGAGGGACTGGTCACTTCTGCCAGGCCAGAGGAGACAGGAGTGTTAAGAAAGGTCCAGGGTGGCCCCAGTGCCTTGCCTGGTGCTTGTGCTCAGTGAATGCTGTGGAATGAATGAATGAGAGGCTTCCCAGATGACCTGATTTTGAGCGGAGTTCTAAGAAACGAGTAGGTGTCCACCAGGTGGCAAAGAGAATCAGGGCATTCTCGACACGGGGAGCAGCTCAGGCAAGTGGAGTAGAGGTGTGACACGGCATGGGACACTCTGGGAACTGTAAGCAATGGGGTGTGAGGGAGCACTGGTGGGAGAGAGTGCTGAAAGGGAGAGCAGGCAGGGGCCGGCTCTCACGCCAGCCATTTGTGTCGGCTAAGAGGTTTGGACCTTACTGTGAGCGCAGTGGGAGCCATAGAGGATTGTGGGGGGAGGGGAGGGGAGATTGATTTTGTTTTTGAAAGATCATTCAGCTGAGATGTGGAGGATTGACTAGAGATGGGGGAAGAGGGGCAGCAAAGAGACCAGTGAAGAGGTCACTGCAGTCCCTGGGCAAGATGGAGAAGCCTGAGCCAGACCATGGGGAAGGGAGGAACTGGGTTGGGAAGGCATTAAGGGAGTTGGGTAACAGGCCTTGAGGACCAACCAAATGTAGAGAGCACGGGAGGTGTCAGCATATTTGCTCAGGTTTCTACTTGAGACACAGGAAGCACAGATTTTAGGGGAGAGACAATGAGTCTAATTTCAAACATGCTGAGTTGGAAGCACATCCAGCTCATGAGACGGGACATCGGAGAGAGAGACGTCTCATGGGTAGTTGGGCATACGGGTCCAGGCAGGTGATCCCCCAAGAGATGGCAATGGGGGATGTTGTCCTTCGGTGATCCCTAGCCAAGCCATCCCAAATAAACATTATTTAAGTTAAAATGATGACTCACTGGGGCACCCAAGCGGCTCAGTCAGTTAAGCTCCTGACTCTTGATTTTGGCTCAGGTCACAATCCCAGGGTCCTGAGACCGAGCTCCGTGGCCGGCTCCTCACTCAGCGGGGAGTCTGCTTCTCTCCTTCTCCCTCTCCCTCTGCCCCTCCTCTCTCGAGCTCTCTGTCTCTCAAATAAATAAATAAATCTTGTTTAAGAAATGATGACGTACCATGCAGCTGCAGCTTCAAGACAAATTCCAAACAAACTCGAGTACCTCCCTTGAGCCCCTCTGTCCATCAGACCTTCTGGAACAGACGTTTGGGGATCCCAGAACATAGATGGCAGTTGGAGATAGGGAAGCTGATGGCATCACCCATGAAGAGCATACAGTAGAAGGTGAGGGGATCACCATTTAAGAGGTGCAGTGTGAAGGAATCAGCAGTAGAGACTGGGCAGGAAAGAATGGTGAGGAAGGAAGAACCCCGGGAGAGCATGGTGTCCTAGAAGCTGAAGGAGGGGGGAGCTTTGCATTTTGTGAAAACAGGGACCAGGATTTTGTGCACCTAGTATGGCATGTGGCACATGGAAACTTCTCCCTTAAGTATTTGTTAAACTGAGTTGAAATTGATCAACTGTTGATCATTGGGAAAAGAAGGATTGACCTAGGAATTAGGGGGCTACTGGGGCTTTGCCATGGGGTCTTCTCGTTTAATTTCACCTCCTTGTGAAATAGGTGGTGCAGTTATCACCTGCCCCAGGACTGAAGTGGCACGTGCAAGTTCTAGAAGCCAGGTTTCCTGGCTCCACGTCCATCTTTCCCTGAGTAGGTAGCGAAATAGGAAAGAGTCCAAGGGAGTGGCCATGCCTTTAATTTCTGATAGTAATGCCCCAAACCAGTAGAACCAGGGACAGGGAGGTCGTTATATCCAGCGTTTATGGCATTTGTCCGTCTTTGTGATGAATAGGTGGCTGCAGTCCTCTCAGGTGTGTGTGTATTTAAATTAGACTGCCTTCACAGAGGACAAGATAGACACTTGAGTGTAGGTGTCATCTTGGGGGGCCAGAGGAACCATTATGGAGGTAAAAGGACGCGGTGGGGTAGTCCAGGCCTTAGGACCCTGACTAAATTAAGGAGGAAAGGAATGCATCGGGACGATCCATCGTGGCTCACTGAACGCCTGAAGAGCAAGGGCTCCGACATCCATCAGGACCGTGGGGAGCTGGGTGGCTGCACCAAAGTGAACGTGGTAACGCTTTTGGCCTCCCATCTCTGCCACCAGCGGACCCTGGATGCTGCTGCCCCCTCCAGAATGAGTTCTGAACGCTCCCTGCTTCTCTGTGCCGCTCACTCCAGAGGCGGAACCCTGGTCAGGACCTGGTTGTCCAGCTCAGGTCACACGCCCATGTTCTCCCTGCTGGGGGTCCTGAAGAAGGAGGCTGTGGAGGTTAGAGCCTCCCTAGCAGCAGGTGGTGCTCTGCCTCCCACCAGGGCTCTCCGTGCCCGACGCCTGCAAGTGGACATGGGAGAAGGAGACGCAGCATCCCCCTTAGGCTACTGAACATATCTACATCGTGATCGTAATCTTTTTTGACATTTTTCTGAAACTTTTAGCCTCCAGCTAAACTGCAGGATTCTTATATGCTCTGGAGAGCTAAGCGTTTCATTAGCAATTGGATTTCTGCTCTGGAATCTGAATGATTCCAGTGGAAAAGAGAGGTCATCCGGCGTCTGGATGCTCCCTGCACATTTGATTCTACTTGGAAAACGTGATCGCTGCCTCGTGAGGACAGAATCCAAGGCTTGGCTCTCTCGAGCTAACAGCTTGAATTCTGCTTCTCCTCTGGGGTTGGGCAAGACTCTTAGGGCCATGAGGTGTTCCAGAGGTCCTACCTTGCTTTTCAGACTGGAGGTTGGAGTTCTGGCTTCAGGCTTGGTTGTGGGATGATTGAGGTCCCTGGTGCCCCAGCGGTCCAAGGCAACAGGATGGACACCTCTCCAGTTCTGAGGATGTCAAACTTGTTGAGATGTTCTACCCAGTATCCTGCCTGGGAGACAGAGCTCAAGGAGTGAGACCTTGGCTGCCTGGGGCTGTCAGCATCTACGGTCACATTCCTGCCCAGTTTCCTCATCCACGCAACGAGAGGGCGTTGGGTTAGGTGAGCTCTGGTTCCCTTCTTACCCTCCAGTCCTCTGGTTATAGTTCTTTGAAGCAAGGACACCTTGACTGAAATCTTGATCGTTCAGTTCTAATAGCCTTAGACAAAGGATTTAATTTCCTTTAAAAAGAAGTAGAAAAATGCGGTTTTGAACGTACTGGACTCAGGCTGGGGTGACTGCCAGCGTGGCAAGAGTCTTTCCCCCTGGTCCCTACAAGTGGGAGCTGCTGTTTCCACGAAGCTGGGCGTGTCATGGGCTAGCTTCTTACAGCCTGGACTGGAGGCGATCCCTGAGGCACGGTCTGCTCGCCCGTCTGGGGTCAGGATGGCCCTCGAGAAGGACAAGCAGGGGTGATCCTGGCCCGGACTCTGGCACAACTTATACTGACTCATTTGTTTTTGCCCCCGTGACATGAAATCGTGTTAAAGGCAGCACTGAAATGGAAAAGAAATCTTGAAGGACTTGGTTATTTTACTAAAACACAGCTTTGCTTACCTCCCGCCTCTTAAAATCCTCCGCGAGCTGCCCAGGTCCTGCAGGAGAAAGCTCACAGTTCTCAGAATGGCAAGCAAGGCCCTCTTCAGAGGCCCGGTGCACCTTCCCACCTCTTCCCCTGCCACCGCCCCTTCCCCAATATGGCCCGTGTTCTCTCCGCTCCTGTCTGCCTCGTGTATGGTTGCTCCCTCTCACTGGAATGCCCTCCCTGCCCTTTTCCTCCCAGCAGAGGCCCACAGGAGCCGCCAGACGTCACCTGCTTCCCTGCTGCCTTCCTGACCCTCCCCCCTAGCGTCTCTGCCATGGGACTTACCCACTGTAGGGGCCTGGCTCCTCGCCAGTGCAGAACTGTGCCTGGCACACTGTAGGTGTCCCATGATGGGACTGGAAGGGCAGCCTTTGGGGACGGGAGGGAGCAGTGGGCAGGCCCAGGACCTGGCCTGGACCAGGTGGACACGTGTGGTGGGTGAACGGTTTGTTTGCGTGGCAGCCCTCCCTATGCATCTGTTGGTGGAGCCGCTGTCTTAGTGGCTTTGCTGTGTCTCTGAGCCTGCCAGGTGAGCCCCGGTCTATGAAGATGTTACTAATTCATAGGAAAATGTTGATGAATTTTGGTGAAAAAGTGGTTTCTGTTTGAGTGGGCAAAATTGCACATACACTTGAGTGCATAAAAACTGATCACACTGGCCGTAGTGTAAATTGGCATAAGGTAAATACTGGATTTAGGTCAAGTGGCAATGAATAGAGTATTTTGTGTGTTTGAAATTGCTTTAGAAATAAATATACTTAAAAAAAAAAGATCTTAACATATCAAAGACTTTGGATCTGGGTGGGAAGCCCAGGGGGAGGGACCTCCAAGCCTCCCATCTGTTCCCACCAGGAAGACAGAACTGTTGCGTCTTATCAGCCACCTGCACTGCGGGGGCTGGAGAGTTCAGATTGGCTCACTGAGTCTTTTAGTGATAGAAGGCCTGACTTCACAGGCTGGTTCATTGTATAACTGCAGGGCTCCCAGCGTGCACTCTGCCTGGTACGGGTGACGTCCAAGTGGCCTCAGAGCCCCAGATGATTGCTCATACCTGGTTTTCCAGGGAACCAGCCCCTTGAGTACGTGTGGCCCTGAGGCCAGCCTCCCGCTCACCTCCAGGCTGCCTGCCGGGTCCTGGGGGGCCTTAGCCACAGGGGGAGGCAACCTGTTCTCTCTTGAAAATTCCGATGGGCAGCCTCGAGGGTGTTTGCACACTCACCTGTGGCCCTGCGTAACCCAGGTAGAGCCCTAGTGAGTCAGCGTCTTGGGTGTTTGCTGTATTGTACATATTTATTATAGGACTGAAACTTTGAGTTGCTCTTTATTGCTAGCCTCGGAAAGCCCCCCACATTGATCCAGTCTGCCTCTACCTGCTTAGCAGTCAGGGCCCTGCGAACCCCCATCTTGCCATGAGCTCTGCTGGGACTTGCAACTGTAGGTGTGGCCTTGTGGCTGAGCAGCTGACCCTCTTCTGACCACTTTCTCATATCTCTGGCATCTCGGAAGCTTGGGACGCCCAGCGAGTAGCCTTCTCACCGTCCACCCCCCTCTGGTGTTGCCTCCCCATGTGTGTGTAGCCTGTTTTTCTTACTGGGGCACTTTCTTGACATGTGGAGTGTCTGTGTGGAGGGCCCTTGATCATCCTTTTCCCGTGACCAGTGTGGTTCGGGGCAGGCCGTGGAGACTCCTCGGAGTTGTTAGGAGTCCTGAGGTGAGTGGGAGCCGGAGAGCCCTGGGCCGGCCTTGTGCAGGCAGGTTGGAACCTGCTGAAACAGAAGCCACGGCCGCAGTGCGTGTGTGTGTTTGTGCGCGCGCGTGTGGAGACATGTCGGGCCCTGCTGGGGCCCTGGTTATCTCAAACACCTGTCTGAGGAAGCCAAATTCCAGAACTGTCGAAGGTTTGGCGTTTCTTTGTTCTGACTGAGCTCAGACTGAAATGGGCCGTTGTGGCTAGAGGTTTGCCAGGGTCAGGGAGAAGTTGGAAAGCATGTGGGCTCAGGGCTTACCTGGATACTCATGAGGGGTACTGAGGCCAGTTTCACATCTTCCATGATGTGTTTGGAGGCGGGGCGGGGGTGGGGGAAATATCCATGTGCTTCCCTGGAATATTCCTAGATGCCGGGTCCCATCCCCACTGCATACAGCGACCTCTAGCCTGCTCTCAGGGGATCGTTGCTGGTGGTGTGCATATGAACTACCACAGTCTCAGTAACACGCTGTCTTCCTGAGCCCAGGACCCAGCAATAACTGCACCTCTCAGTTCCCTAATTTAGAGACCACGTGCGTGCCCCAGGGCTGTCAGCAGCTAGATTTCTTGAAGCTTGAAACACATTTCCATAGAAACAATGCTATAAATGGTGGTTGGGTTCCTAGGCTAGCCCACAGAGAGCCCTGGTATCACCTCTGAAGTTGCTGAAATAAGGTATTAGTAAAATTGAGAGCGAAAATGCAGCAGCGAGATCTAGCACCCAGGACGTTAGAGGTTAAATGGTGTGGGTTTTATTTGTGTAACTTTGTTTCTTCAGCGAGAGGAGCCGTCCTGCTAAGGGAAGCTCTGGGGCCATCCTCCTGCCCACAGGCACAGCCCTGTCCCTCCCAGCTTACATCCCTCCTTGCTCCCTCCTCAGGCCAGGAGCCTGGGCTCACCGCCTTCCTGGGAGCTGGGCTGGGTATCTGTATGGTGAGGAAATCCTGTTCAGTGGCCCTGACATTATTATCATCATCGTCATTGTTATTTAAACTATCACCATTTATTTAGAGCAAACATTACACCTTAGCAATTTATGCTGTTCGGGATTCTCTTCTGATTGCTGCTCATGTTCCTGTGGATGCTGTAACCTAGCTGGTAAGTCCACCTTTACTATTTCTTTGTGCTGATTTTGTCACATAGCATGATCAAATGTTTTCATCAGACCGTTTCCACGTGCCAGTCCCTTGCAGGTTTCATCCTGTTACTCTACCGTACCGTAACCTGAATGGGTTTCAGTTTTGGGGGTCTATAGATAGGTGCTATGAGCATCATTTGTAAAAACTCCTTTGTGATGGTATTTTAGATTATTTTCATGGAATGTGGTCTCCCAACCATAGTGACCCGATCAAGGTCTTCAACTCTTGCAACACAGTGCCAAATCACATTCTAGAAAGGTTTGCACAGTTGAGAGTGGCACAGCAATGTCTCCTGATGGTCCTGCCATCAGCAGTTTTCTTGTTTAATGTATTTACTTATTTGCACGTGGACTCGAGGCCATAATGGGGCCTTAATGGGGTTCTAATTTGCATGTCTTAAATTGCTGCTGAGACTGGGCATTCTTCCCCCTGATGATTTACTGTTTTCTCATGTGTCCAACTGCGTTCATCTCCTGTGTTCATCTTCTGTCACTTCCATCTGTCTCCTGAAACCACTTTCCTATCAAGAGCCACAATGTCCTGCCTTCCTCCCTCCCTCCCTCCTGGGTGGGGCCCCACCCGTGGCCTGGGCTAACCCTTCTCCACACCTGCGTGGCTCACCCCCTCACTGGCTGGGACGGGTGCTCTGGGTGTGGAGGGAGGGGAAGGGAAGGACAGGGACAGACACTGGGGGCCCAGTGATGGAAGTCAAAGGGTAGGTGTGAGGCGGGGGCTTGCCTGAGTGGTTCCAAAATGGGCTCCTAAAGTGACTTCTTTGTGGGGGGGGGGGCTGCTGGGGAGGTTCTGGGAGGAGCCGTACAAGATGTTAGGGCCGGAGAGGGCATTGGAGTTCATCTAAGGGTCATGCACTCG
Organism: Ursus maritimus; assembly: GCF_017311325.1. Taxonomy (NCBI): domain Eukaryota; kingdom Metazoa; phylum Chordata; class Mammalia; order Carnivora; family Ursidae; genus Ursus; species Ursus maritimus. The sequence goes on from NW_024425008.1 coordinate 26,451,571, forward strand.
AAGGCCCATAGGGAACAGGAGCATTCTCAGTAAGAGACGTTGGCTGGGTAGATGAAAACAGGTGAGATGTAAGTGGCCAGGGAAGCAGTGGAAAATTGGGGTGTGGGAGTCCCACCACAGTGCGGCTCTGGTCGTGCGGCTGTTCTGTCATAATGCTACTCCCCTCCTGGGGCTTCTCTGCTCCACCTCCAAGAAGGAGGGCTCAGTGTGGCCAGTGCTCCAGTTTTTTTCATGACAAACCAGAAATACTGATTATTTATTTATTTATTTATTTGAGAGAAGGAGAGAGAGCAGGGGGAGGGGCAGAGGGAGAGAGAGTCCCAAGCAGACTCTGAGCTGAGCCCAGAGCCTGACACAGGGTTTGATCTCACAACCCCGAGGTCATGATCCCAAGATCACGACAACTGTGCCACACAGGTGCCCCTGGAGATCCTGATTTTTAGTTTAAATCTCCTGATTAAAAAAAAAAAATGTTGATAGTGAATTTAATTCATTTCAAATCAAACACAATATATGGGTGAAATAAAATGTATCTGGGGATGAGAATGGATTGTGAGCCTCCAGTCTGGGACTCCTCATTATGCAGAGTCCTTACTGGGAAAACACAAGCTCAGGGAGGTATCCTCATATAGCAGAGAGAGGGACTCGGAGAGGCCAGTGATTGAGTTCCATCTGTATGACCTTGGAAGGGGTGTTTAACCTTTTTCAACCTCGGCTTCCTTATCTGTACAATGGGGATCGTGGCTTCCTCTCAGGGTGCTGGGTGGACCCAGTGGGCTCACATCACATCAAGCACCAAGACCTTCAATAAATGTGTTGATAGGTCCTACGTGGGACCATCCAGAAAACTAGAGGAAGAACCAGGCTTAGAACTTTGCTCTCCTGACTCCCACCCTGTCCAGAGCCTGTTCCACACCACGTTGGCCTGCATCCATGGTAGTTTCTGGAAGTGTCTGGAACAGGGGTCCTTCTGATCCCTGGGAAATTGCAAGTCACTGTGTGAAAGCTTGATTGCCCAACGGCTACTGAGCACAGGCAATGGAGTGTCTCATCTCTGTGGCCTTTGTCTTGCAAGCTCCAGAACCCAGGGGATTGAGCCTCGGTAGTGGTGGTGGTGGTAGTAGTAATAGTAATAGTAGTAGGAGTCGTAGTGGTAACAGTGGTAGGAGTGGAAGCAGTAGTATTGAACCTAAGACGCCAGTAATTATCAGTTGCACCATTATCTTATGTACAACTAAGAAAGAGAAAATGCTGCTGGTTAAACCATGACATGCTCTATTGATTGTAAGGTGCATCCTGATTTCGGAGAGGTTAAAAGTGCATTTGGAATGGAAGAAATCGTAATGAAAGCAGTGATGATAATAATAATAATGTTACATCTTATTGCTTGCCTCAGATTTTCACATATATTATTTTATTTGTGCATTTATCAACAAACATACTGAGCACCCACCACGTGTAGACACCACGGATGCAAGGTGACTAAGATCTAGGCTGTGCTCTGATCCTAGTAAGGAGAGAGCTCAATAAGCAGAACAATGTATCAGGATGGAGGAAAGATGAACAGGGGCTGACACGGGAGTTCCTTAGGAGCAGGGACAGAGGCAGGGAGGGGTGCCTGGGATTGACTCAGGAAGTGCTCTGAGGGGGAAGGGGTGAAGGAAGCAGGGTAGGGCTGCGGAGGAAGCTATGCAGAAGAAGGATGTGCTGCGGCTGGAGCTAGCTAGCTTCAGCCAGACCCCACAGGGATCCCCGAAGTATGAAATACACCATCACAGAATGGGTTCCACCTTGAGACGAGGGGGCTGAACTTTCAGACCCATCCCGTTGCCCCAACCCCTAATCAGTCATTGGCTCTAGTGCCGTCTGCCAGCAAAGGCTCCCTTTGAAAAGGGGCAGCTGTGAGCCCTTAGTAGCAACACAGTAGCTGGGGGATGGTGCACCAGTCTGATAAAGGAGATCCAGGAGGGCTCCAGCAGTATATACTCCAGTGGACTTCCTCTGCTTGCAGTGGTCAAGGAAGGCTTCCTGGAAGAGTTGCCATTGAGCTCAAGTCTGATGGGAGACTAGGCATATGGGTTTACCTGTGGGTGAAGGTGGGGGGAGGAGGAGCATGTGTGAACAAGCAGGCATCTTGAGGAACTTCAGCTCCTTTGGCTGTGTGGCCCTGGGGCTGGGAAGTAGGACAGAGCCGGTCATGCCTGAAGTGTCCACACCTAATAGTTTGGCTAACGGCTCAGCCTTTTGCAGAAGAATGCTGGGAACTATCGAAAAGGGATGTGATCGCTCTGATGGCAATGAGGATGGTAAGTGTGCAAGACTAGAAGCAAGAGGATCAATCAGGAGATGAGAAAAAAGATGATAGCCAACACTTACAGAAGACTTCATGTGTGCCAGGTACTGTTAAGCTCTTGTCTCCATTTTGCAGATGAGAAAATCAAGCGGTTAAGTAATTCGCTCAAGGTCGTCAAGCTAGCATGAGCCAAGATTTGGATTTCGGTCTCAGCTTTTGCTCTTAACCTGTACACTTCCATGAACACGAATTTGGGATTCTAGTCCATGACCTATCAGTATTTGTTTTCATTTAAAAATAATGTTTTAAAGCATGCCCATTGCATACACTGGATCTTGTGGGTCCTGTTCCTCCTGGCCCACGGCCACAAGGTCGGAAAGCTGAGCTCCATCAAACAGCCAGTAACGGAGTCTGTCTGGGGCTGGTTCTGCAGGGGGCATGGAACCGTGCTGAAAGGAGGCCTTTGGGAAGCTGGCAGCCTTGGCTCTGTGAAGAAAGGGTGCTTCTGTCCCCATGGCCCTGCTGGCCCGCCCTCCCTGGCAGCCACACCTGTTTTGTCCTTCCCCCTACACCCAGCCAGACGTCGCTCCCAGAGTGACAGCAGCAACTGGGACATCTGCAGAAGCTCCCTCTCAGGCCTGACAAAGGCCCTAACAACCTAGCACGGGCCTATAAGAAAGGGAGGTGGAGGCAAGGGTAGGTGGGAGGGCCAAAGGATGCAGACAGCTGTGGGCTGGTGTGGCAGGCATGGCCCTGCCCCTGAACAGGTGAAGTAAATGTGAACGGAGGAGGAGGGTCTCCTGGGTTTTCAGTGGTAAAAGAGAAGACAGTGCAGGGACTTCTTGGCACATGGTGGCTTAACTTAATGGCTGGGGTGGTTTTGAGCTCCCTGCCCCCTCAGAAAGGACATGACAAAAAGTGGTGAGGAGAAGCCATGGCCATCAAGAGTGTCCCTCCTCAGGCTGGTGGGTGACACTGTGGAAGAAGTGGGTGGAAAGGACACGAAGAGAGACTGGGAGGGGAGCCTTGGAAGGACACCCAGATGGAACTCCGTGTCGGGGTTGGAAAGAGTCTGGGCGAGCCCAGCAAAGGGTCAACAGAGGCTGATGGGGATGGACCCAGGAGTCTTTAGGGGGAAAAAGATCTTGCCTGGACTAGGTTCTTGAAAGGAAGACGCTAGTTTTAGGAGAAGGGGATATAGGCTAAAATAGTAAGAATAGGAACAGTTGTAACCCCTTAAGTGTACCTAGCATGATTCCGTCATAGAGCAGTTTTGTGCCCCTGGAATTCTCCCAAGCCCCTAGAAGGTGTGTGTTCGCTCATTGTCCATGTAACAAATTCGTTACATCTGTTACAGGCCAAAAAGTGAGGCTCAGAGGTGTCAGCTTTCCTAAGATCACAGAGGGTGTTAGCTGCAGTTAGGCAGGACCCAGACTCTGTCCTGGTTCACTGTTTCTTTCCACAACTTCTCTTTCTTCTGTTGAAATTGTAGAAAATGAGGTTTAGAGGCAGTACCTTTATTCTGCAAAGGGAAAAGACAACGGGGACACGAGGAACCCTGTACTGTCGATTTGTGATTTCCTGACTGTATTTGTTCCTCAGTTCCCCAGACTCCAGTAAAGGTTGCTTATTTGCTGAAACACACCGTGTGTGCTGGCCTCCATGGAAAGATCCTGACAGAGAAGGGACAATGGAAAAAGGGCAGGAATGCATGGGGGGGAGAAAACCCCTGTTTAAATAGTGACTGATGGCAGCAGAAAGTTAATGGAGGTGGGTGTGCAGTTAGGGAGGACCTGGCCTCCCTGGAAGCTTTTTTTTTTTCCTTCTCTTAATAACACCTTTATTGGAATATAATTCAATACTACAAAATTCACCCTCGGAAGCTTTTTAATGGTCTCGGGTTGTCCCAGAAGCGGACACTGCTGATGGACACTCGGGGCAGTGATGGGTCACTCGGAGCCAAGTCCAGAGAGCTGGTGCCGTCCCAGGAAGCCTCTCTAAGGCCATTTTCTGCCCTCATCGGGACCCAGAGTTTGGAAGCCTGTGAAGGGTGCTTTGCCTGCTGGAGTGTTTCTCAGCAGACACACTCCCTGGAGCTCTGTGCTCCTCTCTCCCCTGCCATTTGTAAAGGTCGAGAAGAGCCGGGGGGGAAGGTCCCTGGAACATCTTTTTCTTTTTCTTTTTTTCTTTTTCTTTTTCTTTTCCTTCAAAGGGCACCCTTCTCAGCTGCCCCAGAGACTAGAGCTTCTAAAACCAAAACTTTCACTTCACATGTCAGTGATTCTGCACTGTCATATCTGCAGCCAAACTGACCTCCAGGGCCTTCTGGGAAGAGCTGCAGCTGTCTGCACACATCCTCATCTGCCTGCCAGTGGGAGGCAGACTTCTCCTGGGGGCGGGGGGGGGGGGGGGGGG